>NC_079316.1:98931629-99556629 GCF_029931775.1 Euleptes europaea | reverse complement strand
GGCAGCGGGCATCTGTCTCTCCTCCTTTATTCTCACAACAACCCTGTGAGGTAGGTTAGGTTGAGAGAGGGTGACAGGCCCCAGGTTACCCAGTGAGCTTCATGGTAGGGCTGTTGAAAAAAAAAATCAGTATAGTTCGGCTTCGGCAAAATTCGGCCCGTTTTTATACGGGCAGTGCCGAAGTCTGAACTCCCCCGCTTCAGATCCCCAGAAATTCGGGGGGATCCGGAGTTCGTGGGAAAATTCGCCCCCCCCCCCCGCGTGCCTTCAGGGGGATTCCCTGCAGAGAGCGCAGAGGGTTTCCAGACCCAGTGGCAGGGGGCCCTTTAAACAGATCTGTGCCTCCCAGCTGGGAGGCGCAGACCTGTTTAAAGGGCCCCCTCCCCGCACCTTCATGGAAGCCCCGTGAAGGCACGGGGGGACGAATCTGCCGAATTTATTCACCGAACCCCCAAATTCGGCTCCCCCGTTTCCCACCTTTTTTTAGTTCGGTTCGTCCGAACCGAAAAACAGCCGAATCTGGGGAAATTCGGCTGTTTTTCTGTTCGGCCTGAACCGAATCAACAGCCCTACTTCATGGGCGCCATGGGAATTTGAACCCAGATCTCCAAGACCCTAGTGCAACACTTTAACCAGTACACTAAGCTGTCAACGATTTTCTCCTTTGGTAGTATTCTTCTCTCTGGCCTGGAGGCAGAACTGTATTGCTCCCAGCTGCACCCACAGATGGCAGAGAGGGGAGTAACCCCCATTAGAGGTTAGAACAGAAAGCCCCGGCAAATAGGTTTTAATGCCCCAACAGGGCCAGCACTGAAAGGCGATTGTGGAGTTAGCTAGCTGGCTGTGCCCTCTTCTTCCAAGGATCTCAAAGCAGCGCTTCAGTACCCTGTGTGAAGATGAGGCCAGTGTTCTCAGACTTGTAGGCTCGTATGTCACTTATATGGTGAAGCGATTGGAGTCAAAGGGTGCCACTCTGCTTAGGAGGATGCAATTCCTCTAGTTCACGGTGTTCCTTCTACTCCACCCACCAACTTTTGGATGAGTTAACAGAGAGTCTCATGCACACATATCCCACTGCTGTGCTTGAGAAGATGTGAATAAGGGAGGAGGGAGGCTCGAGATTACTTTAGCAGCAGTAGTGAACCACCCTTTCCTTCAGCCTTATCACCACAAGACTCTTGCTTGGCTAACAGTGGCCATCTCCCTGAATGAAGGCTAGGCAAACAGGAACAAGATTCTCTTTCTTCCAATTGCTTCAAGACTTCTCATTCAAGATCTGGGAGAGAGAAGTCGCTCAGGCAGTGCTTGTCTTCCATCAGTAATTCATAATTACCAGACCCCTCAGTATTGCAACCCCCTTCTGGTGTATGGCACCCATCCCAAAGCAGGTGTTCTGTTGTTGTTTTTTGCTGTGAAGTCACAGCAACCCCTGTGGGGTTTTCAAAGCAAAAGACCTTCTGTGGTGGTAGCCATTGCCTGCTTTTGTGTCATCACCCTGAACTTCCTTGGTGGCCTCCCATCCAAATAATAACCCAGCCCAACCCTGCTTAGCTTTCAAGATCTGAAAAGATTTGGGTTTAGCCTGGGCTATCCAGGTCAGGGCTTTTTGACTCCTCAGTTTTTATTCTTTGGTTTATGCCTATAATCCTACACATATTGACTGAGGAGCACCCTTTGAACTGATATTGCTGGGTTAGGATACATAGGGGATCTCAGAAATGTGTTCATCCCCATTCATTTTTCACAGAGAGAAAGAGAGGTCAGAGAGATCAGATATTTCCTCATCTTGGATCTTTCACATCATGTCACTGAGAGCCAGTGTGGGGTAGTGGTTAGAGTGTCAGGCTAGGATCAGAGAGACCAGTTCCGATTCCCCTGTCTGCCACGGAGGTTTGCAGTGTGACCCTGGACCAGTCACACGTACACGCAGCTTGACCTCCTTCGCAGAATTCTTGTTAAGATAAAATGGAGGAAATGAGAATGTTGTAAACCACCTTGGGTCCCCATCGGGGAGAAAAGTGGGGTGTAAATTAAAAATAAATAAAGGACATAAATAAATACATTAAATAAATGTCTACTTTGGCTCTTCTGTGTTTTCTCTGTGTGTAACACTGCTGCCTTTCTTGGGAGAGGGAGAACATTTCCGTCTACCCCTTCCCCAATCCGTAGTACTGTTGCTTGCCTTCCAGAAGGAACAAGCAACACATAAGCTTCTCTCCCTGCAGGCACACTGCATATCAACGAAGGGAGGGATGCACCCTCTGCCTGCATTCCTCCCCTAATCTGCATTGCCTGTATCTCAGATGGTGCAAGCTAATTTTGCCCATTTGCCTGCCTAGCAGTTGCAGCACCAGAGTAGAGAATGAAGCAGTATGCAAACTGATCCCACTTCTACTTGGACAGAATCATAAAACCTCTAAGCCTCTGCAATGATTGATGGAAATGAAAAAGTGGAAACACTGTCTTCTGAGTCACTCTCTCACTTTGATGCTCCTCTGATCTTCCCACGTGTGACTGTGAACAGCAGACAGCAAGGCACTGTAGCTATGGTCGTTTCTTGAGTTTCCTAGTGATTAGATCACATTTAGCAACTGGATTGAATATAATAAAGAGTACTTCTTTAATAATTTGTTCATGTATACCCGGTCTTTCTCTTAAACTCAATCCCACCCCAGCAAACGACTGGACGTCTGTCAAAACATTCCCCTTTTGAATCTCAGCTGCTCACGACTGTGTGCACGTTTTTAGCTTGGCACAGTAAGAGTTAACAGCTGAGATGCATTAAAAGGGGGAGGGCACACTCTAAGCCAATGGCAGGAGCCTTTTGTCACTTGTTCAGAACATAAACTCTGTGTTGCTGTGTAGGCCCCTGAGTCTCCTTGCAACGCGAGTGCCTGATAATCTGCTTCCTTCCGTTCCTGAGCTATTGTATTCTGTACCAGCTGAAGCTTCCAAACTGTATTACAAGCACAATTATATCAATGACGTGCACTGTAATGGAGTGATATCAATAGCATAGTGAATGGGGTTCCTCCTCTTTTTTGATCTCTGGGGGTGTTTCGAGATGAAATTGTCACCCATGTTTACAAATAATCTTGTACGGAGACTTTTTGTAACAGGATCTCCCAATCTTTTCCCCCTTTCTGTAGTTAAAAAAAGATTAAACTCAAGTGAAGTGTGTGGATGACAACAGGCATCCTACGTTCTTTGGCTTTGGAGTATTTCACATTCAGAGAGATTCCCATGTGCAAGTGAGATGTTATTGTTAGGCAAGGACCAAATTGTTTCTAATGTCTTGTGCACTCTCTAACCATGTTCGTTTTATGTTTGGGCTTCAATAATTTTGCTAAGTATACACGGTTGCCTAATGAGTTGTTTCCTCCTGAAGAAATACATAAAGGAACAGGCGAAGTTGTTCTCGAAGTGGTTTGTTCTCTGAACCGTGTATGGCACCTGTTTAACGGTGTCGTCTTTAGAAGATATGTATTTGCATCCCAAATGTTTGCCGGTTGCAGGCATTTCAAAAGGAGCACAAGAACATATCTATGTTAATATGAAATATGAACTCTGGTGCAACGTTAATGTGCTGCATGGGGACATCTGGTGGCTAAATGAGGTAACTGCAACTCCCCATCATGGTACACACTATTCCACACTTTTAGAACAAAACCTGGCTTTTGTTCTGTTAGTTTGACACACAACTTTTTAAAAAAAAATCCCCAATGATAACACTGAATTCTCACTCCCCCCCCCCCCGCCATCTAGAATAGAATTATGTTGTAACAGAGTAGGTGTTTTGTGTATATAATGTTGCAGATTCAGTTGTGGGATGGGATGACAACCAATTAAACCATCAAAAGTTGTCAATTGACTGGTCAAACTGACCACCGATTATTTTAGCAGAACCATACATTGTCAAACATTCTGTGAAGCCACAAATGCCTTTGTGTAGGGGGTAAACTGCCTGTTAAACTAAACTAATGGTGCCATCTGATGGCAAGTGGGGGAATGAATGTTCTCTACTCATCCTGATGAGAACACACACTTGATTTAGCAATAGCAACGCTCTGCCCTCCCTCTATGGAGGAGGGACCATAATTGAGTAGCAGAGAACCAACTTTGCATGCAGAAGGTCCCGCCTTTAAACCTTAAAATCTCCAGTTAGGTAGCTTAGGTAGAGAGTACTTAGGTACTTAGTGCCAGTGTGGTATAGTGGTTAAGAGTGGTGGTTTGGAGCGGTGGACTCTGATCTGGAGAACTGGGTTTCATTCACACTCCTCCACATGAATGGCAGACGCTAATCTGGTGAACCAGGCTGGTTTCCCCACTCCTCCACATAAGGCCAGCTGGGTGACCTTGGGCTAATCACAGCTCTCTTAGAGCTCTCTCAGCCCCACCTACCTCACAGGGTGCCTGTTGTGGGGAAGGGAAGGTGATTGTAAGCTGGTTTGGGTCTTCCTTAAGAGGTAGAGAAAGTTGGCATATAAAAACCAACTCTTATCATTAGTATTTAGGATTTCCAAAATAATAGTAATGCTCTTGAGGTTTCTGGATAATGGCAATAATGCCCTTTCTGAAATACCAAAGTGAGATTAAAATGAAAACTTTTGAAGTGTGCACTCCTAACTGCAGCCATGCAACTCAAATTTAGCCACGTTTCCTCTGCAGCTACCCAACAAGTTCAATGGGGTTTGCTTCTTAGAAAGTATAATTAGGCTTACATACATAAGGCCCGTCAAGTTAAAACCAGTGTATGGTGACCCAAGCTAGGGGCATTTAAGGCAAGTGAGAAGCAGAGGTGGTTTGCCATTGCCTTCCTCCACAGAGTCTTTCTTGGTGGTCTCCCACCCCAGTACCGACCCGGCTTTGCTTCCAAGATCTGATGAGATCATGCCACTTTCCCTACCATGGTTAGGTTTGGTGGTGGAAAGTGCTGTCAAGTCAAAGGTGACTTCTGGGTTTTCAGGACAAGAGACATTCGGAGGTGGTTTGCCATTGCCTGCCTCCGCTTGGGCTGAGTTTGGAGAGAACTGTGACTGGCCCAAGGTCACCCAGCAGGCTTCGTAAGGAGTTGCTGGGAAACAAACCTGGTTCTACAGATTAGAGTCCGCCACTTTAAACCCCTACACCACGCTGGCTCCATGTTTTGGTTTAGCTGCTTTCAAACCCAAGGCATGATAATGAAGTCTGGCTGATCAGCTGCTATCTGGACACTGTGCCAAATATTGCCTCTGGTCAGATCCTACACTTGTTGTCAACAAAACCTCAAGGCAGCAAAATAAAAGTCTGCTAAAAATAAAAACGCAGGCATTTTGAGCAAGGTAAGTCTGAATGACTAAAGTGAGGCTGTCATACTCACTGGAAAAGACAATAATGCTAAGAAAAGTTGAAGGCAGCAGGAAAAGTGGAAGACCCAACAAGAGATGGATGGACTCAATCAAGGAGACCACAGCCCTCAGTTTGCAAGACCTGAGCAAGGCTGTTAATGATAAGACATTTTGGAGGTCATTGTTTCATAGGATTGCCATAAATTGGAAGCGACTTGACAGCACTTAACACACAACACAAGTTTGTATGATCATAATTTTTGCAAAGTTCTCAATGTCCCTGGTACTGAGATAGAAGGGCCAGTCATCTGACTCAGTATAAGGCAATGTCATATGTTTACCAAGTCCAACAGCCTGTCATATGTTTACCATATGTTTACCAAGTCCAATGGCAGCTGGGCACTCCAGTCACAATGCCTTCCCAAAGCATAGTTGTTATGCCTGTTTTCTTTAAATAATTTCATTTTACATGCTGTTTTGGCTGCCAGGCATTCCATGGTCAAATTCAAGAAAAGCTTTCCCCTTCTTGAAGTTTCCTTAGCATACACTTCTATTTGCATAGTGCTGTTAGCTCTAAATAGTTATTGATTAGAGTTGCTTAGAGTTTAATTTCACTGTCTCATAGCAACTGGAATTTAACTCCATATTTGTGATTATAACATAGCCCTATTTCCCCCCTCCCCAGTTCTAATCAAATTCATGATTTAAGCATTTGACCATTACTTGACAGAATTTTATCAATATCTGACCAGTCAATTGACTGTGTTTGGATCAATCAAAATGAACAACCAGACTACAGTCCCTGGCACTTCTAATTAAAATATCTCAGGTAGCAGGATGGGGAAAGACCTTTTATTGAGACCTTGAGAGAGCCACTGCCGGTCAAAGCAGACATTTATAGGCTGGATGGATTATTGGTGTGACTCACTGGACAGCATATCTAACTTTAGACCACCTGTTCTTCTTTCCACTGATTCTCTGTTAAAGTTTAAATCATGGAATCATAGAGTTGGAAGGGACCACCAGGGTCATCTAGTCCAACCCCCTGCACAATGTAGGAAATTCACAACTACCTCCCACACACACACACACACACAGTCACCCCTACTCCATGCCCAGAAGATGGGAAAGAACCTTCTAAGATACCTGGCCAATCTGGCCTGGAGGAAAATTGCTTCCTGACCCCAAAGTGGCAATCAGAATTACCCTGGACATGTAAGAGAGGGCCACGAGAGCCAAACACCGACACAAACATTCCTGTCCTCCCTCTCATGATCTGCCTAAGTTTTCAGAATCAGCATTACTGAAAGATGGCCATCTAGCCTCTGTTTAAAAACCTCCAGGTTCTTCTCAGGGTGCACATGATCCTCACCATTAGAATTGACATCAAATAAGAAGGGCACGACATTTCATACCCATCCCTGTGCTTTTCTTTCCATGCAACTCTAAGCCAGCTATTAATGCTGTAGAGAAGATCTGCCTTTTTTGTTTTCATTAGTGATGTTTCAATCCTTGCAAATGACATGCTTGAAAATCAAATGTACTCTGCTTGCAATGTCTTTCTCTCTCTCTCTCTCTCTCGAGTCAATCTCCTACACTCTCGGATGGTTGATAGTTTGCAATTTAAAACGATCTGCATTTTGAGAGGATGTGCTGCCTTCCTATTAAAATGCAATGCGTTGGCTATTGAAACCAACGGGAAACAAAAATATATATGTATGAATAGAACAGCAAATGAAATGAAAATCAATACCATTTTTTTTTAAGTGAGACAAACAAAAACTGGGCACTGCTATTTTTGGGACAATGCGGAGCTTTTAAAATAGTCAATTCTATGAACTTCCCTCCCCCTCAGATTCTTGTGAATGAAGAGCACTGTGAATATCAATTTGTTGAATGAATCATTGGACAACTCAAATAAGTTGGTGAGATGAGCCCAACCTGGAAAGGAACATAAGTGGGTTTCCCATCAGTCACCTTTAAAGGCTTGAACCTCTTCTGATGTGATCCAACTTGGCATCTGCGGTTGAGTCTTGTTGGGAATCTGTCATGGCCCACACAAAAGCAGGAGGCATCTTCCTGGTGCTGAGCCCAAACTGCCATTCGTGACATCTTAACTCCGTGTCTCCTGGAATACAATGAGAGGTGAGTCGCTCACATGACCTCAAGCTCCACCCCTACACTCCACCTCCAATCAGAGACACTTATCTCCTCCACACTTCCTCAAACCCTGGCTGCCTAACTTACAGAGCAGTCCTAACCAGAATTACCCCCATCTAGGTCCATTGAGGCTGATGGGCTGAGACTCATAGAATCATAGAGTTGGAAGGGACCACCAGGGTCATCTAGTCCAACCCCCTGCACAATGCAGGAAATTCACAACTACCTCCCCACACACACACCCAGTGACCCCTATTCCATGCCCAGAAGATGGCCAAGATGCCCTCCCTCTCATGATCTGCCTAAGGTCATAGAATCAGCATTGCTGACAGATGGCCATCTAGCCTCTGCTTAAAAACCTCCAAGGAAGGAGCACTTATCACCTCCCAAGGACGTCTATTCCACTGAGGAACCACTCTGACTGTTAGAAAATTCTTCCTAATGCCTAGACGGAAACTCTTTTGATTTAATTTCAACCCATTGGTTCTGGTCCAACCTTCTGGGGCAACAGAAAACAACTTGGCACCCTCCTCTATATGACAGCCCTTCAAGTACTTGAAGATGATTATCATATCCCCTCTCAGTCTTCTCCTCTTCAGGCTAAACATACCAAGCTCCTTCAACCTTTCCTCATAGGACTTGGTCTCCAGACCCCTCACCATCTTTGTTGCCCTCCTCTGGCTTCAAAGAGTGCAGCTGCTTAGGATTACACCATAAGATATCCCCATGCACATGGCACAGCATACATTTCCACTTGGCTGCTACACACCAATCAGTTCTTGAAAGCCAGCATGGTGTAGTGGTAAAGAGCAGTGGACTCTAATCTGGAGACCTGGGTTCGATTCTCCACTCCTCCACATGAAGCCTGCTGGGTGACCTTGGGCTAGTCACAGTTGTCTCATAACTTTCTCAGCCCTACCTACCTCACAAGGTGCCTCTTGTGGGGTGGGGAAGGGAAGGCGATTATAAGCCGCTTTAAGACTCCTTAAAGGTAGAGAAAAGCTGGATATAAAAATCAATCCTTCTTCTTGAATTGTGAAGAAAAGTCAATCGACTCCACAAACCCCACTCTTGCCCCTTTTAGCCCTTTCCACTGATTGTTAGAAGCCATACCCAATCTCTGTTCATACAGCATAAGGTACAAATTATGCATCTACAAAAAAATCCCTTTTAATGACCCTGTCCTTCTTTATTCTCATTATGCTTATGAGTGCTGGGGGAGGGGATTCTCTTTCTCCTGCAAGACATCTCTGCTGAGCTAACAGAGGGTAAAAATAATCTCAGACAAATTGGGTAGATAGCTCCATAAGGCAGAATAACTGGTGAAATCTGCAGTCTGTCTTCAAACTATTTTAGAGAGAACGTTCACATGGATCTGGGTCAAAATCTCTCCACTTGCTTCTCAATTACTTCTGTTTCTACTTCTAGACCTTGACAAAACAAAGATGCCTGAGCATCTCTTTTGTGGCAGAAGTCCTCCTGCCCCTGAAGCCTAAAGGGATAAAAAACTAGCCTGTGAGGTTCCTAAAAGCTTCTTTGAGTTGGACTCCATCAAACCTTCCCTTGTACATTCAAGAAGGTTTGCCAACCTCCAGTTAGGTCCTGGAGACCTCCCAGATTTACAACTGATCTCCAGAAGACAGAGATCAGTTCCTCTGGGGAAAGCTTTGGAATGTGGACTCTATTACATGATATCCCGCTGAGGTCCCTCCCTAAACACCACCCTTCCCAGGCTCTACCTCCAAATTCCCAGGAATTTCTTGACCCAAAGTTGGCAAACCTGGTTGCTGTCCAGACCCAGGTCCCTGTGGGGCTGGGTCTCAGCTAGACGGTAAGTGAGCACAAGGCACACTCTGAGAGGCTGGCCCACTAGTCTGGAAAGTCAGGATGGAAGAATATGCCCCCTTCCATGACTTTATTGTTACAGAATTTTGTTCTGTGTCTTGCTCCTCAATTCTGGTTTAACTGGGAGAACGTTTGGGATTAATTCCAGAACTGGAATGTAAGCTGTCAGTTCCTCGTGTTCATTTGCATCTTCCTCCCCCCCGCATGAATAATGTGCATGTGCGCCCTGATTAAACACCACAAAGAACAATCATGAACCATATCCATTAATGGATTTGTGTGGCTCAAGTCCAGGATCTCAGAGATGAACTAGAGAGGCTCGGGGTTCTGTTTCACTCACAAGGTCACCGCTTCAGTGGTCCGGAATGACCGAGCGGAGTATTAATTCTCTGTAAACTCTGAAATAGCTTAACCAGTCTCTTGACCCGTGAAGATCTGGGGTCTGCGAGGCTGCAATTCAGATGTGGAGAGGGGGTGGAGAGCTGAAGGAAAGGAGCAAATGAAAGAAAAGGGAAAGAAGCGAACAAGAGGTGAGGGAGGGATGGGTTTCTCGTGTCCTTATGTTGCCAGCATGGTGGGGAATCCCAGCGTGACTGAGTGACCACATTGCTGAGTCAAAGTCTAGGAAGCCATGTCAGATCTGGCCTGGTGCCTAATTCTGGCAGGGAGCTTGACTATAACTGGGACTCTCTGCTGCCGTAGGGCAGACTCTGCATTTTTCAAGTGCTCTTTCTGGTTGTGCATAGATAAGAGCTGCAATATTAGCGTTGGCAGCGGAGAACTGAGCATCAGGGCCCACAACCCATTCTGTCTCTCAACTGGGGCAATGCTAATAATATATTTCTGGGCAGTGGATGACCCTAAAAGGACCAGGCTGCTGACAGGATTCCTGAACGTACAACCTGGAGAAGCTCTTTCCTTCCATCCTGAAGCAGGCTGGCAAAACCTGTGCCAAGTCTCTGTCAAAAGATGGGGTTCTCTTTCATTTCTCTGGTTTCTCTTTGTAGATAAATAAATACAACCTTTTGTAATTTCAGCCCTTGAAGTTGTTTTGTGTTACACCCCACAGGGTGGTGCTGCAGCAGGAGAATAGGAAGGTTTGGGGAGACGTTGCCAGCATCTAAGCATCCACAAGTGTAATTCTGAAATTGTGCAAAACCTACCTTTTGCTGCTCCTCTCTTCAAATTTCTATTGGATCATTTCATTTCATTTCATTAACCTTTATTGGCATACCAAAAGACAGAGATAAAACAACAATATACCTCCAGAGGGCAATACATATAAATTACAAGTCGGGTTAATAAAACTTTTCTTGTTCTTTAAGAACTCCTGTAAGAAATTCAGCCACGGTAGCTGTAATTTTAGGATCATGATCACTCAAGAGAAATTTGCATTTCACTTCATTACTCCTGTATCTCTTGTACTGGAGCAAAGTAAATAGCAGTTTATCCCGCAGAGTCACATAGAAGGGGCAATCTGAAAGGATGTGGTCAATTGTATCCAACAAATTTAAACTGCATGTGCATAAGCGTTCATGTCTAGGGATCTGAAGGTATCGGCCTAAGAGCATCCTAGATGGGAATGCGTTAACCCTAGCTAATAGAAAAGCGCGGCATTGAGAAGGTATCTCTAGGTTATCTAGATACCTAGCCATTTTACCCGATCCATTATTAAGGCCTAGGGCCGCAGAAGAACAGATGGGGGGCAGAGCTGGGTTAAAATTCTGCAATTCTACATCAAGGAGACATTGATGGATTCTTTTGAAAATGTAAGATTCATTGGCCAGAGCAAGATTATGTAAGATTATTTTTTTGAAAATGTAAGATTCATTTGCCAGAGCAAGATTATCTAAATCAATTCCAATTTGACAGAGTCTAGATCTAATCAATATGTCCCATGAGAAATAATGAAGTTCACTTTTCAAAAGATATAAAAGGGAACCTGGCTCAGTTCGAAAATATAATTTGAGCCAATATCTTATTGTTTGAATCCAGGCTTTGGTGGCAATCAGGTTTTGCCCGGTTTCAAGACAAATTGTAAAATATGAAACACATAGTTGGGGGAATATTTTCAAATTCAGGATTTTGATAACTGCAGGAACACATTGATTCCCCTTCGTGTAGAAAAATTGCTTGAGTTGATTTAAGGAAATCCTGGTGGCTTTAATAGTATTATGTCGATGTACAGACCAATTGAGATTATAGTTATAGGTAATTCCCAAATACTTATAGCTTTTAACTTGTTCGATTGAATCCTTCCCAATATGCCATTTGTATAAGGACCATTTTTTGGAAAATACCGCTACTTTTGATATGGAGGAGTTAATAGAAAGTAAATTCGAATGGCAATAATTGTTAAAAGCATCTAGATATCGTTGGAGGCCCACTTTGGTAAAGAAAGAATGATGGTATCGTCTGCATAAAGAAGTACAGGTAAAGACTGGGACCCTAATTTAGGTGGGTGGCCATTAACTGAACCCAATGAGTGCTCTAGATCAGAAAGAAAAAATATTAAAAAGTAGGGGAGCTAAAACACACCCTTGTTTAACGCCTCTTTGAATTAAGATTTTGTTAGTCAGTCCACCATTAGGTGAGTATTTAACTTGGCAAGTAGTGTTTAAGTGTAATTTCTTTAAAAGTATTAGCAGCCTGGGGTCAATTCCTAGATTTGACCATTTGTCCCACAGTTTCTCTCTAGAAATAGAGTCAAAAGCACTTTTTAGATCTATGAAAGCTGCAAACAGTTTCCCCCCCCCCCCCATCTTCATGTATTTTTCCACAAGAAAGGATAAAATGAGACTGTGATCTAAAGATGATTTGTTCTTAGTGAATCCTATTTGCTCTGGGCCAATAATGGATTTAGCTTGAGACCACTCGGAAAGGCGGGTCTCAAGATGTCTAGCATATAACTTGCCCAGTACTGATAGCAAGCTAATAGGGCGATAATTTCCCGGTAGATTGGGGTCTCCCTTTTTATAGACTGGCATTAAGATTGAGCTCAGCCATGAATCGGGAAGGATACCATAAGGATCAATTGATGTAAAAAGACTGGCTAGTAGTGGAGCCCACCAGTCAGCATATTTCTTAAAGAGTTCGACAGGGAGCCCAACAGGACCTGGTGCTCGACTGGTTTTTAGTTAAGAAATTAGGATCATAATTTCTTCCCTACTTACTGCATGCGATGGAGGGATATTTGAGGGAATAATTTCCTCATTATCAGATGGACCACAGCATGGCCAAAATGGAATTGATTAGAAACAGACTCCAAATTCCTAAAAAAGAGGAAAACACAGATTACTGGATTTCAAGGAGAAATTGGGTAACGAAGAATTAAGAGAACTTCTCTTAATGACTGTAGCCCAAGGTCAGATCTAGGGGGCAGGGGGCAGCTGCCCTAGGTGCTAGAAGAGAGGGGGCGACAGCATGACAGCAGAAGCCCCTGGTCAGAGGCATTGTGTGATAGCATGCCAAGCTGCTGTGCATGCCGCCCTGCTGAGCACGTGACATGAGGCAGGGGGTGATCCCCAAGCGGCCTGCACAACTGGGAAGCAGTATGAGCAGCAGAGAGGCTGCGCGTGCTCCTGACCTACAGACTCAATTGAGTCGCAGCTGGGCAGCACAGTCTCGCGCCCTTTAGCCAGGCCCCAGCACACCAAGCGTCTTGCCAGTCCTGCCACTTGGTTGCCCTGGGTTCTCCCCTGCTTTTTCAGGCCCAGAGCCAGCGGCCTGTGTACATGCCATGGTGCTGGTGGCCTGGGGTGCCATTCTCTCCGTGGCAAGTGAAGGGGGGAGGCATTGTCCTCCTTCCAGAGGCTGGTCCCAGCTGCCAACACTGGTAAAGCCCATGGACTGGGGCCCAGGGAGGGCTGGCAGCTTTGCCTCCTATTCTCGTGGTAGCAAATCAGTGGAAGTAAGCCATGCCAACTTTGGGGGTGGCTGGTCGCTTGGTGCCTGTGGGGAGTGGAGGGGAAGAACGGATGGCTCTGTCTCGCCTCCCTGGCTTCCTCCCACCCTACCAGATGTGATTATTTGGTTACTGTTGTAGGCAATTGCCCGCCAATACCACCCACCTGGTAAGCCTAAGTGGGACCAATCACAAAATGTTGGGATGTTTCAAGTTAAGCATTCCCCCTTGATGGAGCTGTCTCTAAATATCTCTTGGGCCCTTCTGAAGCACCTCCTACCTCAATGAAGTGGAAGAAAGCCAGTATTGGCTTTTTGCTTTGATAAGGACCTGTTTCAAGGAAGAAGGAAGTGGACCAAGAAATGCATTGGTGGATGCCATGTTGGGGATCATTACTTTAGAATGTTTGGAGCCAGCCAGAGAAACTTTGGCACTCTTATCAAAACTCTTTCTGGCTCTCATTGAAAGTCAAAAAAGCATTTTACCCAAGGAAGAATCCCTAGATTTCCAGCAAATTACAATTTAAAGGACTTGTTAGAAGAGCCACTCCAACCAGCAAGTTGCCATTCTGGTAAAGTGTTAGGCATTTTTATCCTAAAGAACATATCTGGCAAATCCCAGGTTCATTGTCTAAAAACTACATACAGACGTTTAGGAATATGAAAATGTGGTACAATCTCTAGTATCTCGAAGGCTGGTGTAGGATCTGATCCACTCAACTGAGGTTGACACATAGGAAGCTGAAACGTTTCCAGAGCTATAGCTACTGTGGGTAGACTGGATTTTTATTCCAATTTGCTGTATTGATTTATTTTTTACATATTTATAACCTGCTTTTCTCCTGAATGGGGAGAACATCATTATTCTCCCCTCCTCCATTTGCACCTCAATAACAATCCTATGAGGGAGGTTAGGTTGAGGGAAAGTAACAACCCATCAACAAGCTTCCATGGCAGAGTGAGGATTTGAACTCGGGTCTCCCAGATCTTAATCTGATATTCTAACCACTACGCCATGCTGGTTGAAATCCCTAGGTCCCTGCTAGTCTTTTCTCCCTTATCACAATGTTTGATTATTTAAGTTCTCAAGACTTGCATTTGGACACGGCTGGCAGAACGACATCCACATTTCCCCTAAGGCCGTTTGAGCACACGCAGCTGTTCTCAGATACGAAGGAAGTCACAGTTAGCCATGCTGTTCTGCTAAAATGAAGCAAGCAGAAGACAGTCTGAAGGACTTTTTGAATTTTTGAATTGGAAACCCAAGCTATATGGGGGGAAAGGAAAGAAATCATTTGCTGAGTGGAAAACAGCAACAAGTAGAAAAAAGAAAGGAAGGCTTCTTTTCAATTAGCTCCTAATTTCAAGCAAGAATGGTATAATAAATCTAAAGCATTAAAGCAGTTTTAAAACAGCAGACTGTGTCTCAATAGCATCTCCAGAGAGGCCTGAAAAAGCTAGTGCAAATAGAAAAGAAGATTAACTGCGAGTTGCAATGGCGGAAGTCATCTCATTCAGGAGATGCTATCAGTTTCCAGTGTAAGGCACCAATATTTCTAGGAAAGCTTCATGGATCTTCTCTCATTCTTTCTGGGTCACTGTGCCCCAAGAATTGTTTGCTGTTCTGGTGGTGGTGGGAAGTGCCATCAAGTTGCAACTGAATTGTGGCGACCCCATAGGGTTTTCAAGGCAAGGGATGAGCAGAAGTGGCTTGCAATTGTCTATCTCTGCGTAGCAACCTTGGAGTTCCCTGGTGGTCTCCCAACCAAGTAGTAACCAAGGCTGACTATGATTAGCTTCTAATTAGATGAGGCTCACCTGGGCCATCTAGGTCAAGGCTTGATGCTCTATAGGTTACCAATTAAAATACTTAAAAGCAAAGTAACTGGACGTGGTCACAGTGTACTGTAAAGAGAAAGGTGAGCAGCTTCTTTGGAGATCAATCAGACATGGAATTCTTTCTTTGAAACAGGACATTCATATCAGGGTAAAACTTTTGTCTGATATTTCCCTGAAGCCAAAGGAAGTATATATGACCAATGAATCCCAGTAAAATTTTGTGTAGCACCAAAATCTCAGAGAAGGTTGGGACTATCATCAAAATGAGATGATTCACATTCACATGTCTCAGATCAACAAATATAATATGAACTTACTAATGCTAGCATTCACAACATTTGTTTTATATTTTAATTTAATTTTATTCCATTTATACCCAGCCCTCCCCCAACACACATTGAGCTCAGGGAGCCTTCTAACAGTGATCCCACAGAAGTAATTTTATATCAAACAGTATACATTCACAATGAAATGTTAATAGAGGTAGATAAAACAGAGTGGTACACTGCAGTACTACAGTCCAAACTCTGCTCACGACCTGAGTTTGATCACGACGGAAGTCGGTTTCAGGTAGCCAGCTCAAGGTTGACTCAGCCTTCCATCCTTATGAGGTCGGTCAAATGAGTACCCAGCTTGCTGGGGGTAAAGTGTAGACAACTAGGAAAGGCAGTGGCAAACCACCCCCTAAAAATAGTTTGCCTAGTAAACATTGTTGTGTGACGTCACCCCGTGGGTCAGTAATCACCCGGTGATGGCAGAGGGGACTACCTTTACCTTTTACCCACAGTCACATGTGAATCTATCTGTTTGGTACCTTTTACAGCCTTCTTTCAGGGAGGGCACCGCAGCATACATGGTTCTCCCAACAACCATAGGAGTTATATAAATCATGTGTGATTGGCCCAAGGTCAACCAGTAAGCTTCCTAGCAGAATGCCAAACTGAACCTAGGTCTCCCACCACCCACCACAGCTCCAGAGAGGCCATCAGTGGCAGTGGGGAGCACAGCCTGTTTAGTCTGATACTCCAACCACTACACACAGCGACTCCTTGGTACTGTGAACCGAATTCCAGACATTAACTTCCCTAGCAATTGAGGACTGCATGTCTTCTTAGGTTTTAGCACAATGGAGATCAGATTCAGCCATTCTACCATTGCAATGACAAAAGAAGCACGAGCAATGTGCAGTTTCTTCACCCAGAGTTTCTGGGCTTGTCTAAACAGGGAAGAATCATGTTCTGTCCCTGTGTCAGAGAAGGTGCATCTTGTCCTCTTGGAATCACACCTGGAAGTGATTTCCTACCTTTTCCAGGAAGTGCATGTTCGGTTTAGCAGAACAGTGATTCTGGTGATTCTGGGGCTCTAGGGAAGTCCAGAATGGGCCCCCCAGACTCAATGCCCTGGCCCCAAGCAAAGGGTGGCTGAGCCCAAATGTGAGGCAGGTGTGAGCTGCCACTGTCAAGAGGCAGCTAGAGCCCCAAACCACGTGCTTGCCAGTGGGCAGAAAGCTCACCAGCACAGTGAGACTCTCGACTCCAGCACCCTGAGTGGGCAGGCAGGTGGGGCACTTGCTGGCTGCCAGCATGGCGGGTGAGTGGGCAGACAGGGCACTCACTGCCAGTGTGGTGAGGGAGTGGAGTGGTCACTCGCACAGCTTGGCAAGTGGGTGGGCAGGCAGGTGGGGCACTCGCCACCCATGTGGTTGGCAAACAAGCATCTGAGCATGCTCAATGATGGCCACTCCGGCTTCCTCCTTTCCTCCCCCAGTCAAGGGGTGGGACCATGGGTGGGCTGGGGGGCAGAGACCTTTTCAGGGCCATTTTTCCTCCCAGTCCACCTTTGACTGGGTGGCTCTGAAGCCACCGCCACCTACCACAGCTCCAGAGAGGCCATCAGTGGCAGTGGGGGGAACAGCCTGATCCAAATTCCACAAAAGATAACTTTGAAGGGCTGCTGCTCCAAAGGGGTCTGTCCTTTAGGCTGTCCTTAGCACCTTCCGAGCAAAGACTGTGCACAATATCTACATACTTCTGTCACTAGTAGTAGGTTATGGCATTTTATGTTCCAACTATGAAACTTTTGGTTTCATAGATGCTGAAAATATGAAGAGGTGTTCAAACGGAACTGCTTAATGTGCTCATCAATCCCTACCTTGTTATTTTAGCAACGGGCCTTTATTGAAAGAAGAAGGATGCTTTTTCATCAGATATTCATGCCATTGTTCCCCTTCTTAGGTTTTTATGCCCCTGTCTTTCCACAGAACAAAATAAGAAATCTTACATTTCTGCCCATTTTTTTGCTTCTTTGCCATGAAGCTGGTTAAACTCAGATGTTTAATTCTACGCAAGCTGGCTTCTCAAGCCAGGTGCAACATGGCACTGCCCTCAAGAGAGCAGTGAAGATCTCTTTTGTCAGCCGTGGATGAGGCAGGAAGCTGGTTGGCACTTTAAGCGATAACTTGATAAGCCCAGTCAGACGACTGCCTTATTTTGGTCTGCCAGTGCATGTGCATTCCCTGCAGACATAATGAACAACTTATTCAAGCTAAGTCCCTGAATGTAGGTCTGCCTGCCAAGGATGTCTGGGAATCGTAGTATCTCCATGGATACTATTTGAACATTGGGCCAAAGAAATGCAAAGGAGATGCACAAGAATTTTCACTGTACGCAATATGGACTCAGACTTAAGCCTAACCCAAGAGCTGTGGGCTTTTGAGCCTTGGGTATACTATGTGAGAAGGTGGCATATAAGTTTTTGGACAGCTAAATAATAAAATGAGCACAGCTCTAAAGCCACTTTCCAAGTGTAGGGGAAAAACAGCCCTTTTCATGCTGGGCGGGAGAGGGGGGTTAACAGTGACAAAGAGGACGGTCATTCTGCTTCCCTTCGACTGTCTTCAAATGTTCTCTTCCAAATTTATTATAAAGGCATCTTTGAGAAAATTAGCATTTTGCAAATTGTTTAAAAAGGATGATAAAACAAGAGCTGACAGCATAATTACTGTTAATTAGAAGTGTTCTTGACTTCTGGATCGTTTTTGTGATTGGGAGGCTGTTTAGGAAACCATTAGGCATTTCAAGGCAGCAAAGAAATGGGCTTAATCTGTGCTGCTCACCAATTCATTGTTCTCGATTGTGTTCATCCACATTTCCCCCCTCAAAATCACCTTCTCTATGCCCAGTTTGAATCTTTTTGGGATGTAAGGAGGGCTTTCAAAGATGTATCATGTGGGGATGAAAATTCCCGCTTCGGGCAGGGACTGTGACTCAGTGATAGAGCATTTGATTTGCATGCAGGAGGTCTCCGGTTCAACCCCCAGCATCTCCCACCCCAACTCGAAAAGGATCAGATAGTAGTGATGTGGAAGACCCTTGACCCGTGACCCCGTAGAGCTGCTGCCATGCAGAGTGGACAGTACTGACTTTGGCAGATCAATACTCTGTTCAGTATAAGGCAGCTTCACACATTCATTTAAGGTTGATCGGCTGAAATTAAAGTTGAAAGGTTAACTTCCTTCCTTTTCCTTTTATCCCTTAGAAGCTCCTTGATCAATTGATCTTGAGCAGCATATATCTAGTGTTGGAGGGATATAAGGACTGAAACAAATCTGGCCACTGACAATGTAGCCTTGGGGTCCCTGTCGCTTAGTAAAAAAGGCATTATGTCGGTCACTGAGGCATTGGATTTGTATATTAAAAGGGGGGAAATATAGTGCGATCGAAGTTCCTCGTAAAAGCGGCATTCCAAAAGGGCATGGGCTAATGAGTCAATAGAGCCAGAAGAGCAAGGGCAGATAATGTCTGAATATGGTATATTCAGAATTCTGCCCTGCATTACCATAGAAGGGTTAGCATTCAATCTAGCCAAGCAGAAAGCTCTACAGAGACGAGGAGTTGTTAGATAATATGTATAGGCAGGCAGACCACGTGGAGGGGGTATTCCGAAGAACTGGGATGAACAGACACTAGTGAACAGTGTGAACAGACACTAGTGAACAGACACTAGTTAACAGCGTGCTAGTGAACCTGGCCAAGGAGATTATTTCATTAGCAGGGTTGACAGTTTCATGCAACCAAACTGTGCCAACTGTTTCCGTTACCATTTCTACATGAAGATGGTCCATCAAGACCCATCTTCTTACACCTTCTTACAGAAGTCTGAGGACCATTTGTTAATGGGAAGGAGAACAAAGTTCTGTGGTTGGCTCCAACAATTGCAGGATTGTTTCTATTGTTCTTGTTTTTCCCCTTAGTAGCCAGGTGTTCCAGATTCGGAATGGCTCTTTGATGAAATCAACAGATTGTAATGTCTACTGATCAGCGGGAGCAGAAGCTGGAAGGGGAAAGGCACACTTCTTCATCTTCCACTGGCTTCCTGCTGCTCGGTCGGCGGCAGGTTCCCCGGCTGTTTAATGGAGGGTTTTGTACCGATTGCTAATCCTTATTGCAGAACAGAGCATTCATTCAGCTCGGTGGATATAAGAGAAAGATCTTCATATCCGTGCCTTTCCATCTCAACCTGCCTTAGTTAGGGAAGCCGTCAATCTGTTTATCAGCCAGACCAAACAGTGCTATATTTGGTGCTAATAAATGCTTCCTTGCAGCCATTTCCTCTCTTTTTGGTACCCAGGATCTAAATGCCTGGTCAGTGAAACTGCAGACTTGTTAGTGCGAAGAAACAAGCAATTTCCTTTCTTAGCAGGGGCCTGGCTTTCTGTTTTTCATTTTACAAAAAAACTCAGGAATAGTGGTGCTGTCTCGGTTTTGTTCCCCCCACCATCACATAGTCCTGCATTTGTTTTCCTGAATGTCCCATTTCACGGAGAGCTGTCCCTCTGATACGCTTAACTGGATTAGGATGGTTTGAACGTTCTTAATGTTAAACAAGTTAGGAGAAACTTTGGATGTGCTGCTGGTACAACTAAACTACAGCAGTTCTTTGTCTAGCTCTCTGCAAACAGCAGAAGGCAAATAGATGAAATACACAAAGACATTTTGAACTATTAAAACAGCACTCACATAAACACCCCAGCTTCTCCCTCCTGACCACTGGACAATGGTAGGCTTGCCATCCTCCAAGGTGGGGCCTGGCGATCTGCTGGAATTACAACTGATCTCCAGACTATAGAGGTCAATTCTCCTAGAAAAAATGGCTGCTTTGGAGGGTGGTCTCTATGGCATTATACCTAGGGTTACCAGCTCTGGGTTGGGAAATACCTGGAGATTTTGGGGGTAGGGCTTAAGGAGGGCGGGGTTTGGGTTGGGGAGGGACTTCAATGGGGTACAACACCATAGAATCCACCTTCCAAAGCAGCCATTTTATCCAGGGGAACTGATCTCTGTTGCCTGGCGAATAGTTGTACTCACAGGAGATCTCCAGCCACCACCTGGAGTTGGCAACCTACCCCACTGTAGTCCCTCCCCTGCCGTTCCTCCCCTGCCTGAACTGGGCCTTCCCCAAGGTTGACGCCAAAATCTCCAGGAATTTCCCAACCTGGAACTGGCAACTGTCAAAAGGGCTGATGAAAAGGATGTAGCCACGCCATACACCCCACCATGTCAGGCTGCCCATGATGTACGAATGCCAGACATACAGATTAACTGGAGTCAACTTGCCCCCTTGCCACTAATGGTGATTCTAAACCAGAGTTTGGTCAAGGTTTAGAATCCTGGTTGGCTGGCGGAGGGGCATGAACTGCACTCACCTGTATTCATATGTCCCAGGTAGATGGAATAAGTTTCTAATTGGGATTCCTTCATTGCACTCCTCATGAGAAAGGAAAGGGGAGCACTGATGCTTGCTCAAACCCTGCAACAAGCTGGATCTATGTGCATCTTAACCACAGCAAAGTCTGTCATCTGAATGTTTTAGTTTCTGTTTGCATTCTCTATTATTACTCTCTGAGTAGGCTCACAATAGACAGCCTGGCATACCACACATGACTCAGGAGCACGTGTTAGCCGAGTTTGCTTTAGAGGAAAATGGTCGTTCAAAGTGGTTTTGTTTGTAGCAGGCAAGAGATGGACACAGGAAAGATCAACCGCACAGTGGCATCCACGGAGCCCATTTAGGCACTTGATTAATTCCTCTTCATTGCATCTCTCTCCCGAGAGCCAGTTGGGTTCAGGTCAATGGTTAGCCACATGTGCCCGTCAAGCCACAGTGTGACTTTTCAGTATAATGTCACGTGCTTGACTGAGTCGGCAGCATCTTCCTACCCGTGGCACTTGGAGCAGCTTTCTGATTGGCATCTCAGTAAATGCTAGTGTAGATGGCACAGTTCTGAGTGCAATTTTAATTGAAAGCCATGTTCTGAGAGGTAGGCCTGCCTGTGCTCCAGTTTTCTGAAAGACCCTGAAGATCCGCTGCAAATCAGAGTAGACAGTATTGACCTAGATAAACTAGGAGTCTGCCTGGGCCAGTCTAAGGAAGCTCCTCATATCTTAAGGCTCAAGGAGTCCTGATTGAGGGGGGATGTACATTTTTTTTAAAAAAGGAAAATGAAACAAACAAGCACCATTCATGTCAACAATAGAAGTGAATGGGTAAACTATAAAATGAATGAAAACCCAATCTCATTGGTTCAATTTTTTCATTTCCAACTGACATGGCAAAGGAATGCTGAAGTGGCATTAGAGAGTGGAGAGCCGGCATGGTGTACTGGTAAAGAGTGGTGGTTTGGAGCAGTGGAGCTGTGCGATTGCACAACCGCCCACCCCAAAAAACCTCCCGCTGGTGAAGAGGGAGGACCTGGCAACCCTAGGTGAAGAGGGAGGACCTGGCTTCCAGCTCTGCTGCCATGGCAGAAGATGCCTTGAGTATCTCTGTGCCCAGCTGTGGTGGCAGAGGATGTCGGGAGAGATTCTGGGCCCAGCAGCCAAGGCAGAGCACTCTGGGAGCCACTCTGGAGGACACTTGAAGCTGGTCTAGGCTGAAAATGGCTCCCAGTCATAGGGTGGCCAGCCCTGGGTTGGGAAACACCTGAAGATTTTGGAGTGGAGCCTGAGGAGGGCGGGGTTTGGAGAGGGGAGGGACTTCAATGGGGGTATAATGCCATAGAGTTAAGGTTGCCAGCCTCCAGGTAGTGAAGGAGAAAAAAAAAAGACACCTCTGTACTATTATCAGGAGGATGAGACAACCAGTACAGGAGCAATGCTGATAACAATGCCAATATATTATAGCTACATATACACTTTACAGTATGTGGTAATGAAACCACCAACCACACATACATTCAGTACAACAGTGGATGTGCAAAAATTCCACAATTAATTTGAATTATAAATTCTATCAGGTAAGTATCAAGTAAGTCCTATGAAATAACTATCTTGGTCTTTTCTCAAAACAGATGCTGCAAGATGATCAGTCAAGGAGAATATGATCGTTTCGGAGCACAAAGGCTCAGTTCTTCATCAGTCCTTCCTGTACAACATAATAAATAAATAAAAATTTCTATTCTGCAGTCTCTTTAAAATCCAATAAATATATTTCAATAAATAACAATAATTAAGATACAATAAATAGTTCAAATACTTACAAAAGATGCAATGCATGCAATCATATATCATCATCCATGATACCAGGTTTCAAAGAATAACCTTTTCCAGAATAAAGTGCATAATGCTTCCCCAGAGAGGTAAGATGCTGAGTTCCTTCCACTCCTGGTAAGGACTCAATTCAAATTAATTGTGGAATTTTTGCACATCCACTGTTGTACTGAATGTATGTGTGGTTGGTGGTTTCATTACCACATACTGTAAAGTGTATACGTAGCTATAATATATTGGCATTGTTATCAGCATTGCTCCTGTACTGGTTTTCTCAGCCTCCAGGTAGTAGCTGGAGATCTGCTATTACAACTGATCTCCAACAAACAGAGATCAGTTCACCTGGAGAAAATGGCCACTGTGGCAATTGGACTCTATGGCACTGAAGTCCCTCCCTTCCCCAAACCCCGGCCTCCTCATCCTCTGCCCCAAAAACCTCCCACCAGTGGCGAAGAGGGACCAGGCAACCCTACATATAGTATACCTTCCAAAGCAGGAGATCTCCAGCCACTACCTGGAGATTGACAACCCTACCCAGTCACCATCTCTGTCTCCGCTGGGCTCAAGGTGGGTGGTGGGGCCTGAAGCCCCAATGGGGGGGAGAGATGGGATCCCCCCCATGAGTTCCATGGGCCTCCCATTTCTTAGTTCTAATAATCGTAAGTGACAAAATAGAAATATAGAAATATTCAATACATATAATGTAGTTTAATAGTATGAAACATGTTCAATTATCTACTTACAACCAATATTGTTTAGGGCTTAACTAGATGAGACAGCATCATCGAGTCCACCCTGGGGACGGGGAGCCATTTTGTAGCAGTGGGTTTCCACCCAAAAACTCCTTTTTAAAGCGCTGTGGGTGCCCAATTCTGGTCAGGACTATCATGGCAGAGAGGAAGAGGGGATCCTTTCTTTCCCAGCCCTGTTTTTCTGACCCCAAACAGCACTGACCCAAAACAGCACACACACTCTGTTAAGCCTACCTCACAGGTTGGTGGTGAAGATGAGGAGGAAAGGAGACTGATGCAAGCTGTAAATAACTAAATGCAATCCCAATGGTCTTTTTAAAAGAGGATATCTGCTTTGGGAGGGGACAATTTAGAGCAGAGATGCTACTATTGGGGTTTTCCAGTCCACTTTCCCAGTCCAAGACACCCCCCTCAACCACTTCCCCCCCTCAATTGAGCTCCAAATGCCCATTTGGGAGGGTAACGTGGTTTTTGTCATCTCCTCCCTCCTGGTTTTAATTACCGCCGCTTGGCAACTCAGCACACTGGACCATTACAGAAAAACACTCATGCCCTGTTGCTTCCCAGACAGAGCAAAAGAAGAAAATTAATTAGAGTCATTTAGACTCCTCTGAGTCAGTTTCGCTCTGAGGTCATTGTTCTCGCTTTCTGCACAGCTAGGAAAATTGCCGACAGTCATAAATCGCAAATGACTGGACGCCTCTAGCCCCAATCCAGCGTTTTCCATACTTTTGATACCAGGAGCATGCTTTAAAAAACAAAAAAACACACAAAAAAAAACACCTTAATTAAAATTGGAGACACATTTCATGGTAAGACTCATATATGCTTTCTCATTCAATCCCCAGGAAAATAGGCAGGCCGCCTCTCTGCAACTACAGAAGAGCCGAATGGAAATTGACTTCCGATCTCCCACTCTCCTGCTGCCCTGTGCATTAGGATCAGACCATGCTTTCAGGGCAACAGTGATCCTTGCTTCCCCCACAATCCTTAGATGGAGAATGAATTGTGACAGAGAACCCCAAAACATTCTCCCTCCCTATGGTGAGATGATGTCCCTGCCCATATATTGACTGGGAACAGGATGATCAGTGCTGTAGGAGGCCACAAGGCCAAGGGGCATGGAACAGCAGTGGCATCCAGCAGCCTGAATAGCCCAGTTTAGCTTGAGCTTAAACTGAATAGCCCAGTTTAGCAGGAGCTGCGAGCTGCGAGCAGCCATGACCCTGAGTTTGCCTGAGCTTGGCGACTAAGCAGGGTTGGCTGTGGTTAGTACTTGGATGGGAGACCACCAAGGAAGACGGGAAGGAAGGCAATGGCAAAACCACCTCTGCT
This sequence comes from Euleptes europaea, assembly GCF_029931775.1. Classification (NCBI taxonomy): domain Eukaryota; kingdom Metazoa; phylum Chordata; class Lepidosauria; order Squamata; family Sphaerodactylidae; genus Euleptes; species Euleptes europaea. The sequence continues at coordinate 99,531,921 of NC_079316.1, read as the reverse complement.
CATATCTTGCCTGGAACACCCCAAGGATGGGGTCACCATGAGTTGGTTGTGACTTGATGGCATGTTCTTCTTCTGGCCACAGGCTTATTTTTTCAAGGCATACACCAACCCCTTTTGCAGACAGCATACCAATGTGTTTCTTCTGCAGACAGTTTTGGGACTCGGTGACCTAGCCAGTCAGTTTGTATTTGCAGCTACAAAGGGGGGAGCTTTTAAAATCCCCAGCAAAATGCAAATCCAGTATTGATTTCTGGATTAGGAGCAGATTAATAGCAAAAGATTAATCCCATGCTGTTTTACATAGTCCTGCTTTCAGGACCTCATTTATCCCATTTTATAATACCCAAGTTGAATTTTTCCTGCCTTTTGGCTTTGCTGACGACATTGGACTACAATTTCTGCACGAGCACACATTGAGAAGATCTGAAAATGGTTCCAGCCTGGGAGCATTCGTACACACACCCACGCACACTACAGTCATGTGCATATGACTCCATGTGTTCACCGAACATGCAAAGAGGGGAAGTGGGCATGAGTACTCTGGCTCCGCCCTCACTTCCATGTGATTGTTGGCTTGTGAAGACAGTGCCTATGTGTGGAAGCAGTCCCCATGCGTATACTCCCTGCCCATGACTGAGGATGCTGCTTTCTGAACATTGTCCGTCTTAGGGAGGGAGCATGCGCATGGAGACTCCCTCCATATGTAGGATCTGTGCTCATGAACAGTTGATCAGGTGGAGACAGAGGGCAGAGCCAGTGCCCTTGTGCGCACTCTCCCGGGCTGTGCAACCAGTCAACGGGCAAGGGGTCTGGTGTACAAGGCTATGATCAATCTGGCAGGAGGGCAGAGATATCAGGGCATTACTGGTGGCAGGAAGTGACCCTAAACCGTGCAGCCCTTCATGAACATTTTTTGGCCCTGCCAACAACTGCATCCTTTTTGTAGCAAAAATGGCGGAAAGTGCTGTCAAGTCGCAGCCAACGTATGGCAACCCCATATGGTTTTCAAGGCAAGAGAGGAACAGAGGTGATTTGCCATTGCTTGCCTCTGTGTACCAACCCTGGAGTTCCTCGGTGGTCTCTCATCCAAGTACTAGCCTGAACTAACCCTACTTAGCTTCCGAGATCTGACGAACCTGCCTTGGCCATCCGGGTCAGGGCATAACAACAATACTTTGTATTCCTCACAGATTCCTTCATTTGGTTCAGTGATATCCCTGTGTAGCCAATTCCTATTTGTTGTGAGGTCATTTACCAATGTGTAAAAATGTCATCATGTATCACTGTGATGCCATCCTGCTCCTTACACGATCTCTGCAGTAACAAGATATCCCATGTGTGGTGTAGTGGTTAAGAGCTAGACATATGCTAGACATATTAGAAGAGCCAGCGTGGTGTAGTGGTTAAGAGTGGTGGACTCCAGTCTGGAGAACTGGGTTTGATTCCCCTCTCCTTCACATGAAGCCAGCTGGGTGACCTTGAGCTAGTCACAGTTCTCTTAGAACTCTCTCAGCCCCACCTACCTCACAAGGGTACCTGTTGTGGGGGAAGGAAGGTGATTATAAGCTGCTTTAAGATTCCTTATGGTAGAGAAAAGCAGGGTATAAATACCAACTCTTATTATTATTCATGAAGGAAAAGAAACAGTCATAGAAAATAATGGTACTAAAGGGAATCAATAAGAAAAGGTACATATTGATAAACTCTTATTTTCAGGAACATTTTCTATCCCACCAAAACTGCAATTTTTAACCTGAAAGTAGAAACTGGTAGAAAGTAGAAACAGTGCTCCCTCCAGGTCAGTAGATCTAATAACATCACTTCTTTTTTTATAAATATTTTTATTGGTTTTCAATATTTAGTGGGGATACAGGAAAAAGGAAAAGGGGAAAAAAAACCTTTGATTAAACAATATTTTGCATTTACAGAAGAAAAGAAAAAAGTATTAGTAAAACAAAATGCATAGTCCTCCCCCTTGTAAAGCTCAATATTACACTCAAAAACAAAAGACAAAAACATGATACATTTGATCATCCACTTAACTTTCACCTATCTCCTAATTTTTTTTGTTATTTTTTAGTTTTAATATAATCATAAAAGGTGTTCCATTTATCTTTATTTGGTCTTTGAATATCTTTTTGTAGTGTTTCTGTTAAATGTGCCATAGTTACATATTTGTAGGTTTTATCTATCCAAGTGTCGATTTTTGGTGTTTTATCCGTTTTCCACACCGACGCTAGAACTATTCTCGCCGCTGTGATTAGGTATTTTAGTATGACCTGTTGATCGTTGCTGTATTTGTCTGGTATTTTACTCAAGAGGAATAGTTTATGATCATATGTTATAGATTGACTGATGATAGCTTCTAAGTTCTTATGTATTTTCTTCCAGAATTTTTGGACTAGAGTACATGTCCACCAACAGTGAAAAAAGGTGCCTCTAACTTTGCCGCACTTCCAACACAGACCAGATAATAACATCACTTCTTGAGCATGTTGACAAAAGGCAGGGATTTGCAAACTTGGTATTTTCAATGAAGCATGTGCATATGCATTCATCGGCTGACGAACCCTTATATGTCCGCCAGGGAATCGCTGCATGGTGCAGAAGATACCACTGAACATTCCAGGGCACCCTCAGCTGATGGAAAGCATCAGCCAGACCTTTAACATTGCTGACCCTGCAAACAAAAGGAACACTTCCTATTTTTTTTCCTAATTTCCCCCCTAGCACTCTCCTGTTGGTGTTAATTGCTGAGGAATAAATTTGTTCAGGCAGGCTTCTCTACAGCTGAGCCATCTTCTCATTAAGACCATTGATTTGCCAGATGTTCTTTAGAAAGTTGCTAATTTTATTTTTAAAAATTGCGCCATGCCGAAGCTTCCTCACACACCGTGAAATCGGACTCTAGGCAAACTTTGATGTCCATGCCAGACCTGAGTCAAATGAAGTTTGTCCCCAGCCTGGACAATTTGTTCACCAGCTTCAGCCTGGAATCCCAAAGGGACACCCATTACTGCTGAGATGCAGGTAACACCTACATCGTTGTTTGATGGAAAACCTACACATTTTCCACTGGTCCTCTCAATCAGGATTGTGTCGCACAGTCCTAAGAAAATTTATTGATCATATGGAAATGCTTTTTGCTTTCCTTGAAATTCCTCGAATGTTGTGTCTGAACAGAGGCCTTCAGAATTGAAAATTCACTTTAAGCAAAACTCAGCCGCAACCCCAGGGTTTTCAGGAACACAGCTCGATGCTCAGACAGGTGCTATCTGTCTGCAGTTTTTGAGGGAAGAAGAAAATGAAGTCCCCTTATTTTTGAAGGACTATCAGGACTATCATTGATTTCCATACATCACAACTTCATAGAAGATAACAGATGACCCTTATTTCAGAAACCGTATTTCCACTGTGATTGCAATGCCCCAGAGAACTCCTTTCTGCTGCTATGCGAAGTCATACACCAGACTATAATTGTCACTGGGTGATCCCTGCTCTGCAAGCAACGGACAATTTTCCATGTCACTGGCAAGGTTTTCCATGTGAATGATAAGAGGTATTGCCACCTGTTATTAACAAATGACTTAGGGTGAGTAAATGTCTCCTGTTGTAGCCCTTTGCTGTTTTCTGGGACCCCTCTGCCTTACATCCCTGAGTAAGGAGATGTTCTCAAATTAATTTTGGGATGGGAGCATGCCCACCAGCTTGCCACATCCTAATTTGATATGCACCTCTCTCTCTCTCTCTCTCTCTCTCTCTCTCTCTCTCACACACACACACACACACACACACACACACACACACACACACACAAACCTTCATTAGGTGAATGGATAGACTCACTCATGTCCTCACCCCATGAGAAATAGTCCCCCCCCAATAAAAATGATCACATATAGGGTGCGTAGTCATCCCTGAGTTTGGAGACACTCTTTCCCTTTTCCTCCTCACTTTTGCACCTCACTTTTCTCCTCAGCTAGTTAAATTGGCAAATTAATTCACCATCCCTACCTATCATGTGCTCTTACGGCTGGTGGCAACAGTAATGAGTAAATCCAATCTATAATGTGTTACTATAAATGCCCCTGCAGTACTTTTGCCTATAAATCCCTCTGATGTAATTTTATCGAGAAACATCCGACAAAACTCCGTCAAATTACCTCTACTGTGGACTCTGAAGCATTCTCGTTATAAAGGGGCTGTTTGCTTGCAAAAACTAGACAAAGCGCTCCTGGCGATAGCTAAACAGTCCCGATTTGACAGCCTTGCTGCACACACTATTGACATTCCAGTTGTGTCTTTAGCATTCAAGTTGATGCTGCTTGCCCAAATGGGAGGAATTCTGCTCTGCCTATGTTGTTTCTTCAGCCCAAATCATGTGATCTTAGATTCTGTATAGCAAAGCTGTCCTGTGAATGTAACACAAACTCTCTTTATTGTAATATCCTGGGCATCTTCCAAAATAAACCCTTTTCAAGAGGTGTCAATACCAATTCCAGTCCAAACTCAAACAAAACTTTACCAGGAAAAAAGCCAAAGAGGAAGGCCTTTTGTACCACAGCCTCACTCCAAATCAGCATGTATGTTTTCCCTATTACAAACACAAAGTAGACCTGTTCAAGGTGCAACCAATATCTTTTCAGGTTTGGTCCTCAGTAATGCTTACAAAAACCCTGTATTACTGCAGGTATTACTGCAGGTATGAGGCTTCACTAAGGGTGTAAGTACACATTACATTTTGTAGGTTTCCACCATGGGGACTTAGATGTCAACTGCAAATTCTTCACTGGGAACTCAGTTTTCAAGTGCACAGGATCCCAATTCAGATCACACTATGGCACACGTGGGCAGAAGAGGCTCTTGTCATCCCTCGTACCTTTTTGCTGACTTGAAGCAGAACTGTTTGATGCACTGGGAGAGTTGTATGTAACGATGGCTACATATTGATTTATCTAACAGGGCAAATAAGTGGCACCCTAGGACCAATTCAGCTCCAAAAACAGCACAGGTTGAAACCCCTTCTTCACACACACACACACCATAGTCCCTATCTGAATAGGGCACCCACGTAAGCATGGAACTTCCATGATCCAAAGTCCTTGTGGTGGTCAAGAGGTCTTTGTATCTTATAAATTGGCCCCAAAGCAGTTACCACACTCCTATGGTTAGGGTTTGAGTCACCCAGTTGTCACCATAGCCTAGCCAAAAAAAAATCTTCTACAGCAGGTGTCGCCAATGTGGTGCCTGTGGGTGCCATGGTGCCTGATGATACCTTTTCTGGTGGCCACCAAGTGTTTTTAGGAAGGGTTTTTGCCCAGCAGGGCTTCTGATTGGTGGCATAGCTGTGCAGATTTTTTAAAATGTTGCTTTGGCAGCAGCTGCCATCACAGCTCAAAGATTTACACTGTGTTACTGAAGTTGAATTGTGGCAATCATTTTGTGGCTAGCTCCAACTCTAGTGGCAGCCATTGTGTTGCTGCACCTACCATGCTGTGTCAGAATTCCAAATGTGCCCATAAGCTCAAAAAGATCAGGGACCCCTGCTCTACAGGGTCACCTAATATGGGGACAATAACCAATTTGGTAAGGAGATGAACTACTTCCAATAGGAGAAGAATGGCTTTGCTTGCATCTCTGTTTGACAACAATATTATGACAATTTTATGAATTATTTTATGAATTATTATGAATATTATGAATTTGTAACTAGTGCTATGGTAATGATATTATGTAGAAGGAGGCTGAAATAAACAAAGAAGAAAGAAATCTACACAGCAAGTCAAGTTTCATCTGCAGATTATAGAACTTTCAAAGTGAAGGGAATCAATACCACACAGCAAGGCCCAGGTCCTAGGAGAATGTCTGTCTTTTTTATTAATGGAGCGAGTGAGTTTACATCCTAGGCCTTCAGAGGGCCCTTTGAAGGAACGCAGTAGGTCCATGCCAGATGGGTCTTGGCCAGCAGCCAGGTTTTCAGCACCTGTAGCAAAATTAGCAGGCTATCACAGCCCAATGCTTGGCTTGAATTCTTAAAAGAACTAGTTGTAACTGGCAGAGGGAAGAATGTAGGGAAGATATAGTCTTCCCTACATTCTTCTCTGTGTACACACACACACACACATATATATACTTTTAAAATATTTTGGTTGAACCATGTTTTTCTCTTGTACTACAAAAACAAAACAGAAGTCTACCAAGTTAATGGCTCCAGGGCTCACAGTGGCCTATGCCTGATCAAGGAATCTTGAACAAGGAGAACAGGCAGGTGTTATTGCTGTTCATATTTTTACAGGCCAATGCTGGGCCACACATTGAAGAGAATATCAGGGTGTAGAAATGGCCTGTAGCCCATTACTTTCTAAGAACTCTTCTACTTAACATTGCAATAGCCTATGTGTATAAATGAGACGCCCTGGTACCTGAACAATGAATTTTCCCGTGATCCTAATGCTTGATCTGTGTGGCCCCTGTTAGTTGAAACCAGACCTGCAAAGCCGTCAGTCGGGATGGGGGATACCCCCCCCCCCAATCTCTCATTACCCACCGTCACTCTAAGCATTGGCAGGGGGGGCTTTAAAAACTCACCAGCATTGTGAGTGTGATGTCATCACTTCCAAGGAAAGCCCGGCAGTCGGTCTAAGAATCACCAGAAGCTCTGTGGCTTTATAACGATGCCTCCCATCGTGCCCCCACCCCAACACTTTTGCCATTTGCCAGGCTCAGCCCATTGAAACACATTAGAAATGGAAATAGCTCTTCTGTTTCCTGTACCAGTGAATTCTCGTATTGTAGGGCTGAATGGGAGAAGCAGGAAATCTAGCCCAAACCACCAGGCTTAGGTTACATTCGATATTCTCGAGATTCCTCGCTGCAGTAATTCCCAGATGATGAGACACAGCACAGTAGACTGTCGTGGAATACTGTATTCCCTGACAAATGCATTAATCAAATTATTAAAGGCTTTTGTGGGAGACGGTGTTACCCACTGTATCTCTGCATGATTTATTACTACAGTGACATGCAGCTGTGCCATGGTTCTGCATCAGGTGTGACCAAATCATGCATCTGCTCATGATGCAGAAGCACAGCAGAATTACTTCCCCTCAGAAGAAACTGTCTTTTGACTCTGTATGAGTCACAGCTCTAGGCTTGCCTCCTTTCCATCCAGAGGCATATCCAGATCAGGGACTCATGCAGAGAGATCGTTCTTGCCCTTACATATATTTTTGTGCTTAAGAGTGACATGTGCTTCCAATTTTAATTTGGGGGAAAATGCACTCCTCATCTCTCAGAGTTGCAGAAAACACTACCTTAAAACCTATACCTCTGCAACCCTATTCCCAAAACTTTTTTTTTTTTTTACATTTTCAGGAGGAAGATTCCAGGTGCATAAAAGGAGAACTCTGGGGGTGGGGGTTGTTCATTCTAGTGGGAGATTAAAGAAAAGCAGTTTGGGGTGGATGATTGTGAGCAGAAAAATAATGGGAAGGCAAAACGTTAATCAGGCTCTCCTTATTCACCTTCTTCTGCTTGGATAAGCTTCCTCAGGCTGTTTTGGGTTAAAAAATACAGACAGAGGAAAGAGTCATGGTTCCTACTGAATGATATATTTTGAGACTCCAGCCTGAGGGTTGCCAACCTCCAGGTATTACTCTAATATGCACGTTGTGTATGCGTAACACTCTATTCAATAAAGTTCTGAATTGAAAATAGTCTAAACGTGATGTTAACAATAGGCTTTAACCTTCTACATATATACACAATTATCCTCCTTATCTTACAAACATTCCAGAACATAAACCCCCAGGGGAATAATTCTTACGAGCAGCAGTAAGGTCCACAAAGTCCCCACAGTCCTTGCAGGTATTAAACTCCGCCACGAATCAGGCAGTGCAAATCAACTTCGTTCTCAGTCGCGGTCAGCTGATCACGCGTAGACCAATCAAGTAATTCAATTCCCGTTACTGCTGGTTGAGCCGGTTGTAAACGCTAGCAGCCACAGCTATGCGTTGGTTGTTGTTATAATGTTTTATGGCACATGGAAAAGTAACAAGTTCCCGGTTTTGTATCCTTGTTTCGCATAAGAGTGCAATTTGCTTCTTCAGACTGTGCTATATCTCCAAAATGTTAACAACAATATCAGAACATATCAATGAAATACAATTTCCTCTTAAACCCACCCTAGTGCAAACAGAACAACAAATACAAGTGATTTTATCCTACCTGACTGCAGACTTGCAGTTCATAAGAATGACCCATAGTCTCTGTTTATTTGGATATCATTCACCTGTCTTTAAATAATGTCTACCAGGTGTAGACACTCAAGTCTACTCTTGTAAGTATTCTGTATAGACTTAAAATGTTATTAATTATTTCAATTGAATGCATGTGGTTTTAAATTTAGTTTTTACTTTTAACCTTTTAAGATTTTAAGAATATTAAGAAAATACTGAGAACATGATTCCTGTGGATAATTAAATAAATATATATAATTTTCTAAAAGTGTAATAAATTATGTATTAATATTGATAAATATTTATAAATAACTGGACAGATCCAAAGCTGAATTTAATCCATGAGGATGACTGGATTGAAACAAATGAATGAACCTTGCCTCTTGCTGACATAGGATCCTTTCAGCATAGGGACCTTTTTGTATTTGCCAAATGGCAAAGAATTGTAAGTCTACATCTCTATGTCCTTTTTCTAAGAAATGGGGGACCATGGGCACCTCTAATACTTTATTACGAATTCTAGATCTATGCTCCCTATCCTATACTTTAATGATCTAAGGGTTTTACCAATATAAATTAAATTACAAACACATTTGATGATATAAATTACTCCTTCTGAGTCACAATTTGTGAAAGATTTAAGTACAAAACGAAAACCTGTTTGTTGGCAAACAAATTCTTTTACAGGTAATGATAAATGGCATTGGACACATCTACCACATGCAAAATGACCCTTCACAATAGGTTGAACATGCTTTTTTATGCTAAAATCATATCTTATAAGATGATCCCTGATTGGGCCGCTTTGGCAATTGGACTCTATGGCATTGAAGTCCCTCCCTTCCCCAAACCCTGCCCCTCTCAGGCTGTGCCCCAAAAACCTCCCACCGATGGCAAAGACGGAACTGGCAACCGTATCCAGCCTACCAGAATGCAGCTGTGCATATTACAGGCACACCACAATACTAAATCTAAGGCTTTTTCACATTCTCAGTTTCCTTGCTTCAGGTTTCTGTTTCTTTAGGGGAGGAGAGGTTCAGTTAGGCACATTTTTGCTCCCCCTGGTGGCCGATTTGACATCAAACAGTTTTAAATCCAGCATAAAAACCTGCAGTTTAAACTGCTAGGAAAATATGCTGGGTTTAAAGCTGTTTGATGTTGAATTGACCTGAATTGAGGGAGCAAAACACATGTAAACTGGGGGTGGGGGCGAAGAAATGGGAACTTAGAAGCAAGGAAAATGAGAATGTGGAAAAGCCTTTAATCTGTAACCGTCCATGTGCACCACTCCAGATTTATCACAACCCCTTGATTGTCTCACTCATTGTACATTTTGTCACCTGTGGTGGATGGTATTGTGCATCTCCCTCTGTAGGCCAGTGATCAAAAGAAACCCAGGTCCTGTCATTGGCATAAATTCTGTATATTTGCATATTTACTTGCCGAGAAAGATTGAAACCTGGGATTTTGAGACTCAGCATTCTCTAAAGATTCTCCACCAGAAGACCAACAAAATATTACAATAGTGGAAGGAAAAATCCAGTTTTACAAAGACAGCAAAATATATCTGTCAAGGGATTAGCAAAAAAGAAGAGCCCTGCTAGGGAAAAGGTTACTTTAAAGTCACTAAAGGGAGGGGGGAATCTCTGACAAGACCTTTTACCATAAAAGAGAATTATTGCAAGAATATTGTGAGAATTTCTAGAAAGTGAAGCCTTTCTGACAGAGCTCCTGTGATAAGTGAGCAATGACAGGGCATCACTTGAGTAGAAGGAATGTTTTATGGGCTTTGAAGCTGAATCACACCTTTAATGTGATGGAGTTTGTGCTGTAACTCAGATTGTCTTTTCTCTCATGGGTTTTGCACAAGTTTCAAACCACATTTCTATGCAGCTTCTCTCCCGGTACATTTGTGTGCCCCTTCTAGTGCGCACGCATAAGCAAGCGTGACTTATAGACTGTCATGCAGTTAGGAGTGATATAAACATCTCCCTGACAAATGGCAGATCTATAAATTTGGCAAATAAATCTCATTGCTTATGTCACTTCTGCGGGAAGACCTTGTAACAAAAGCAATTTGCACAGTGCATCCAAGCCGGTGGACTGACGCCCATCAGTCAATCCCAAAGTCCTTACTCTTGTCTACACATCAAAGGATATGCCATATCAGTCACTATGCTGGAAACTCTTCTTTGAAACTGTGACACTTAGTGGATAGCTACTAATTTTTAACAAGGTCCATATTTAGATTTAAGGAAGGACTGAACTACCTTTAGCATTGACTTGGGTAGAAGGTACCTTTCAGCCCAACTTACCAGAGGGACCAACAGCAGTTGTTTTGAAGGAAGATATTTCCATATTTACCATAGATGTTTACTCCCATTTGCCTTCATCCTGATTTACTTATTTATATAAGATATCTATTCCGTTTTTTCTCCCCAGTTGGGCATGAAGTGGCTTACAAAACAGGTATTTCCCTCCTCCGTTTTATCCTCACAACAACCCTGTGAAGTAGGGTTGGCTGAGAGTGTGTGACTGGCCCAAGGTCACCCAGCAAGCTTCCAATGTAGAGTGGTGATTCAGACCTGGGCCTCCCAGATGCTAGTCTAACACTATAATCATTATTCACCAACAGCTCACTTTCCAAAGTGAGTGGCTGAGATGTACATTGGACACTCTTGCTGAGTGTCTGTTGCTGTTCATGCTAAGGGCAGCAAATTAAAGAGTTCTTACTGTTACCCTCAGCTCTGAAGTACAAAATAGTGGAGGTATTCCTTGGAATTAGAGACAACAAGCAGTGGACCCAAAAGGACTTGCAGGGGACGTCTCAGTTTCCTCTTCCCCCTAGACTGTTTCTGAACATGCCTTAGACAAGATGGGGGTATGGACAGAAGACCCTGCTGGGAAGCATCAAAATGACACATGGAAGCGCTCTGGGAGAGAGAGGCAATCCTTTCATTTACAAATATAGTTTTCATAGAGAGGTTAAGGTTTCATAAGACATATGTAGTTAAGACTTGATATGTATGTGTACACAACAAGTATTTATTTGACTTCCTAAGTGCCATCAATGAGGAAGGGCATGATATAGCCCAATCTTCTCAGAGCTCAGAAGCTAAGCAGGGTCAGTACTTGGAAGGGAGACCACTAAGAGAGGCTCTGCAGAGGAAGGCAATGGTAGATCTCTAGGCCAATGCTACAGATGGATGGTGGAAAAATTGTGCTGGTGATTGTTCCCCAAATGAACCAGGACTGCCTCCATTGCTGCCTTCCCAGTTTTGGAAACCACAATATTGAGCAATCCAGCCCCTGAGAGACAGTAGACTGTCAGGTCTGCTTCTTGTCCTGAAACACTTGATCTGAAATTGGCCAATATTCACCATGCGGTTGGATATGGACCTTGCGGAAAGGATGATGCAGCATTTGTCTCCATGGGGTGTCTGTCAGCAGAAGCTGGCTGCAACAGAAAAGGAGGAGACACATCTTCATCAAATGTACCTTGATATCTCCCTTCAATAGCTGACAATTCTAGGAAAGCAAGTCTGGCACAAAGGTGGAGGTTGGATTGTGCTGAAGAGAGAAGTCAACTTTCTCCACTCAGCATGATTTGGGCCATCTCCAAGGCTAATCATATCCAATATGGTGCCCATGGGTGCTATGGTACCCAATGTATTCCCATGTGCTTCTTTCACAGCGCATCTCTTCTCCAAAGCAAACAGCCAGTCTTGGCTTTCCTCCACTTAATTGGAATATGACGTCGTTCATAAGAGCTCAGGGATCATCATGGTTACATCTGCATGGAACATCCATTTGAAAATAGCTGTCCCATCATAGGAGGATGTTTGATTTGGAACCTCCTAACTAACATTTTGTGGAATCTCCTAATGTTTTTTGATTGGACGCAGCCCCTGTGGCAGACATTTTGTGTCTCACCTACTGGCAGACCTTTTGGAATGTTTTCAAAATCCCAAAACTGCCCACAGGTTCAAAAAGATTGCCCAAGGCAATGTTGTACAGTTTGTGTGATCATCCTAAAATCCTGGCTACGTTTCAAGAGGGGGTTGTTTTGTTTTTTAGTCCTCATAATTGTATGAATTTGCTTAATCATATGAAGACATATGCATGTTCTGACTGTTATGGTTCTGCACTATAATTGATAAATGCCTCAACACTAAAATCCATTCTTCACCAGTGATAAGCAAATACTCCTCTGTTTGAATCACATTTTGTTTGCATAATCTGAGAAGCATCCTTAAACACTCCAAAATGTGTTTGCTTTTTAGTGGATCCTTGAAAATCACCGTAAATTGTATTACAGATATTTTGTTTGCATGCATTCTCATGCTGCACTCCCATGACTGTCCCTATTCCGCTGTCCACCCTTACAGAAAACTAATATCAGTTTACAAAAAAGTACTCTTTTGTTCTCTCAAGCTAGTGGGGAGGTAACCCTGCATGGCTTGTTTCTCTAGTATTCCAGCTGTGCCCATTTTCTCTCCCTAACTCTCAAAGCCAAGCATGTTCATGTTAATTTATGGTGCTAAACAGAATTGCAAATATTCCAAGCCTTCTTACACTGCCACCTGGGAACTGGTGTGTGTGTGTGTGTGTGTGTGTGTGTGTGTGTGTGTAAAGTGCTGTCAAGTCGCAGCTGATTTATGGCGACCCCTTATGGGGTTTTCATGGCAAGACACTAACAAAGGTGGTTTGCCAGTACCTTCCTCTGCACAGCAACCCTGGTATTCCTGGGTGGTCTCCCATCCAAATACTAACCAGGGCTGACCATGCCTAGCTTCTGAGATCTGAGGAGATCAGGCTAGCCTGGGCCATCCAGGTCAGGGTGGGAACTGTAGTAGGTTCCAGTAAATTCTGAGCTTGCGCCAATGTGATTTCTACAACTGCACAGGCACAAAAGCACACATGTGCAAAGGACAGCTGTTTTAAAAATGATGCATAGCTTGCTTCTAATGCACCTGAGCTACCTGTAATACAAGCAAGTCAGGATATCATGAGAATGTACCAGCCAGTGTGGTATAGTGGTTAAGAGGGGCAGACTCTAATCTGGAGAACCGGGTTTGATTCCCCACTCCTCCACATGAGTGGCGGGCTCTAATCTGGTGAACCAAATTAGATTCTTCACTCTTTCACATGCAGCCTGCTGGGTGACCTTGGGCCAGTCACAGTTCTCTCAGAACTCTCTCAGCTTCACCCACACCACAAAGTGCCTGTTGTGGGGGCGGGGAGGGAAGGTGATTGTAAGCTCTTTTGAGACTCTTTTCGGTAGAGAAAAGAGGGGTATAAAAACCAACTCTTCTTCGTCTACCAGCAGCAGCTACCCACTATGCAAAATGCCACCATAGCATTGAACCAAAATGACTCTAAACATTGTTTTTGAGAAAAATTGGTAAAAAATCAATGCAATCATGGGCTGGGATCCAATAGAGCATTTCCTCTAATGGAAGGATTTCTGCCAGCATGGCAGAACTTTCTCCCCTCCACTGCATCCCAAAATGCCCTCCAAAATTCTGATCTGAAACTCAGGTGAGTCTGTCATGCTTTGCAGACATAAATCCTTCCATCCATGGAAACTCTGTTGGATCCAAGATTGGATCTGCTCACTTCAAAAGGAAACAGGCATTGTGAGCAAGCTCAATTTGATTTCCCAATGTCCAGTTTCTGGAAAGCAAATCATGACTATTTATCACCCCACATGCCTTTTACAAACATGCATTCCAGACCTATGGAACGATTATAGAGAAGGAAGGACCATCAGAGAAATTGACTCTTCAGGTCAACTTCAGTAAAACATCTCAGGTTTGAAGCACAACTAAATTCGACTGTCTTCCAGTGGTGCTGCACCATGACTGCAGCTTGATTCTGATATTCTGATGATGACATTATCTTGCATGACATTACACCACTGGGCACACAATTCAGTATGACATAATGTTGCATATAATAAAAGAATGTTGGAGGGAAAAGCTAGAGCAAGAATGACAAAGCCAAATGACCTAAGAAGACGCGCCCAATAAACCAAGAAATGCTTTAAAAACAAAACAAATATAAACCCTCCAAGAGCTAAAAGTGCATTTTGGGTCATTCCATTCTGTAGAACTTCATCTCATATTACTGCAAAGTTACACATGACAGGAAAAAATGTTGGGTAGAGAGAGATCTCCAATTTATATAGAACCTCTGAACATGAAATCTGTCTTCTTTCTTTTACTCCTTTCCTTTAAGTAGCAGTTAATTAGGAAAACCCTTAGAGTTTTTTTCTTAGTAAATGAAAACCAATGTATTTAATAAATTATATTTCCTTACTTTTCTTTCTAACGGGGGCCCAAAGTAGCTTATAGCATTGTTATCTGCTGTTCATTTTCTTCTTACAACCACAACCCTGTGAGGGTAGGCCAGAAGACTGCCCACTTCCATACAAACCCACCCAACCACTCAGGTCATCTTTTGAGGTTTTCTAGATGTCCTCACCTTCTGATATTATATGGGTTGCAACCCAATAGAGGACCTTCTTAGCGGTGGCACCAAAACTAGAAACTCTGTCCCCAGGAATATTTGTCTGTCCCCTTCTGTCACCAGCAGGTGAAGACTTTTTTTGTTTCATCTGGCATTCTCTCAATGATCCTTCTGTCCTGTGTTTTAACAACTGTTTTATCTGCTTCTAATTTGAATTTTAGGTTTATTTTTAGTTGGTGTCCTGCGACACACTCCCACATCCCGGGACTCAAGCCACTCAGCCCCGGCTTACCGGGGAGACAGGGCCCCCGAAGACCAGCCCGGAGCCAGCCGGTCCAATGAAGAAGAAATGGGGGGAACCTCGGTCGAGCGTTCCCTCCGCCACCGCTCCCCACCTGGAAGCTCCAAGCACTGCCGTGACCACCCAGCACGTCTCTCTCGCCACCACTCAGCTGCAGCCCTCGGGCTTTGAAGTCGAGTGGCGCAAGCTCCGGTCACACCCCCTCTCAGCCGCCATTCAGCTGAGGCCCTTGGGCAAGGAGGGCAGACAGATTCAGATTTATTATTGACACAGCATAAGCCATTAAAACACATGTGTCATTTATACAAAAGGTAAAAAATTATAGCAGTCCAACCAAAAACATTCTGAATTAAGACCGATGGATTCACGTTCTAAGCTGTATCTGAAGAAGTGAGCTGTGGCTCACGAAAGCTCATACCCTACCAGAAAATATTTTTGTTAGTCTTTAAGGTGCTACTGGACTCTTGCCCTTTTCTACTACTTCAGACAGGCTAACACGGCTACCCACTGTGTTTCTAAGAAGAATTTCTAGCAAAGTGACTGATATGATAAAATGGAGGACAGGAACATTGTGCAAGCCACTTTGAGTCCCCATTGCAGAGGAAGGGGGGTATAACTTAAGAAAGTAAATAAATAAAACAGATATCATTAAGAGGGGAATCGTATCGTGAACAGGGATGCTCACACTCTCATGGGTTCCGTTTACTTTCTGGTTGGTGGTCATGGGCAGGGAACTGGTTTTTCATTGGGCAGTTCAGCTGTTTGTGAGCCTGCTCAGTGGGATACTTTCCACATATTTGTACAGTATAGTCCAATTGGCCATGGATCAGCACTCACAAACAGCTCTGTGGAAGCCTTACCTGTCCACTCTCCCACTCACAAGCCAGTTGTCACTGTGCACTATTCAACAGCAAATTGATTAAATATTGAACAAACCACTCATTAAGCCAATGACTGTGTGTTTATTAATGCGTCTTTGTGATTATAGTGTACTTATTAAAAACTGTAACCTTTTGGTGTTTGTCTAAATCCATGTCATTCATGTTATTTCACACACACAAATAAAAATAAACTCAGTTTATTTTTATTTAGACATTTCTACCTTCCTTTTCTCTTCTTGGGGGAAGCCAAAGTGGCCTGTAGTTCTCCACTCCATTTTATCCTTACAAGAGCAACCATGTGAGGTCGGTTATTCCGTCCCCCATCAGCATTACATTTAATATTGGTTCTGGATTACTTTCCTGTAACTTATGCCTCCATTTTTGCTTTTCCCAGGTGAGTTTACTTCTGGCATTGGAGCTCAGCTGAGGAGAAATGAAGCTGAGGGAAGGGGAAATTAAGCCATAATGACTTCTGCTTCCAAATTTCACTCCTATGGACCAGTGCACTGTCAAACTCCCGTCTCAATCCGGATGGTACTCACACTTCTGTTTTGAGCATGCTCACAAGAAATAAAAAGTGTCACCCAGTTAATAATGTGAGCTCACTCTGGTGGCATTTGATGAAAACAATATTGGGGTGGGGGGACACCACAGAGGTTCTTACACACAGCCTAGTCAGTACTTTCACAGCTGAGACAACTGTCCCAGAGACTCCATTGTCTAAAAGTTGGCAAGCTTCCAGCTGCACCAGTCTTCTGGGATGGACTATGCTACAAAATATGTCCATCATTTAAACAAGAGCACATTTTTAAAATATGCATGTGCTTTTTACTGAACTCCTTTTTCATAGTGTCTGCAGGTGTTGGGCAATTAAAATCCAATCTAGCCTTAGGTTTTCCTACTTGAGCTATCCCAGGACACCTATTTGTGTTAGCAATGTGGACAGCTGTGACATCCGCAACAGCAGGCCCTATCTGTGTTGGATGCTTTGAAATAAATTTCATAGAACAAATTTCTCATGACTATGCCCAGTCTCTTGAGCATGGATTAGGGTCCTACAGCATGATCTGGTCTCTAACCCTGCTGTGCCTGTGGACCCTTTTAGAATTTTCAGAAATAATAGCTCGCCATGCCACAAAATGCCAGCCATGGGAGATGGACCAGTTACAAATTGGCATCCATGAGTGGAGGAAGACACAAAATGATTGGATGTTACATGCCAAGCATCCTCCTATGATGGGTCCAGCTGTTTCCAAGTGGAGGCTCCCTGCAGACCCAAAGGTGATACCTCCTGGGATTCTTCTGAAGCATCTCCAGCTCCAATTAGATGTAGGGGATGTAACCAAGATTGGTTCTTTGTTTTGGGGAAGAGGCACTTTGAGGAAGAAGCAAGTGGGTGCCAGGCAACGTATCAACAGGCATCATGGCAGCCATGTGTGCCGCCTTGGGGATCACTGGTGCCTGCCTCTATGCAACCCTGTCTGCTAGTTCCCTCCATTCCAAAGGAACAAATTTTACTTTTGCCAAAGGGAGGGCTTTTATATTATAATTACAATTTTCTTCTTGTCCAGATACCATTTCCTGCTAGGACTGATGGAAATTGTCTCCCAGTTCAACAGGAAATCTACAAAGAAAACTACAATTTCCATCAATCCTGCCAGAAAGTAGGAGGGACTGGCAAGGGGAAGAACTGGAAAGGAAAGCAGTGTGAAGACTGGGGTTTTACATGCCATTTAAATAAAGGTAATGGGCTGTGTAATTCGACCACAGTAGTCTCTACCCCAACCTTCTACTGATGGACTGAACTCAAGTGGCCTTCTAAATGCATCCATTTCATATGAGACATCAGGAACACAGGATTTTAAATGGTAACTTTACACTGTCAGAGGAAGGAGAAATAAAAATATTCAGCATTTTATTTATTTTATTTATTTACAACATTTTTATTCCACCTTTCCACCCAATCAGGGTCCATTGGGTGGCAAACAGAAGAATATTAAAACATTTAAACAATTAAAATTGCCATTAAAATTAAACCATTCAATTAAAAACAGTGTGTATAGCTTGCAACAGTTTTACAGGTAACACAAAGCTTTTGCTGGGCTCATTCAGTTATAATATTTCAGGCATAACCTCCTGGGTGCACAGAACAGCTGTCAGCCAAACTTTTATTCTTGAGGTGTGTATCAGTCTTCTCTCAACCTCAGGATTCTCACAGTGCAAATGTGAGCCCCACCTAGAAACTACACATCTTTAGCCCATTTCCCTTAGAAACTGGACCCTGATACAGCTATGGTTGTTCCTCAAGTATTCACTATGCTAGCCTGCTTTATCACAGTGGTCAGACTCTGGGGCCATTAATACATGGCCATTTTGTTCCTGGTATCTCCCGAGGATGGAGCGAATTTACAACGGCCACGCGCATGGCCGTGGCCTGCCCGCAGGATCAAACCGCCCACTTCCGGATGTTCCTTGGGTTATAAAAGTGCTGGGTTATCCCGACTTAAAATTTTTGAGCGCTGCAGCCATGGGTGTAGACTTCCCGGGAGTTACCTCCTGGCCCCGGCAGCGACAGCAGCAGTGTCGTCACCTTGCTCCCCTGCCCCAGTGCCCTTCTCCTCCGATTCCCCCCAGCATCTGTCATTTGAGCTTACCTTTCCAGCAGCCTGCAGCCCCGAATCCCAGCATCAGATAGACGGAGCGGCAGCGGCTCCTTCTGGAGCCAATGACGCACACTTTCAGCTGCCACCACCGACAGCCTGCGCTTGGTGCCAGAAGGAGCCACCATCGCTCTGTCTCTAACGCTGGGGCTCCAGGCTGCAGGCTGCTGGAAAGGTGGGCTCAAACAGCTGGTGTTCGAGGCAGAGAGGTGGCAAAAGGGGAGGGGTGAATGGACACAAAAGGAGCATTCTGCCTCATGTCAATGTGTGTTTTCAAGCTCTGGATGTTTTAGTACTTCTGCCATGACAAACATTCCTGTTTCTGAAGGATTTTTTTTTTAATTTAAGCATTCATTGGAATTTGGCTTGGGTTAGAAATAGAATCCCTTGTGCATGTCTTTTTAATTGTTGCTTTTATGCTTGTAGCCAATCCCATTTCATTGACCTGCTGTTTGTAAACAGGGAATGGCTTTCTGGTCAAATCAGGACATCCTATCTTATGACCACACAAAGCCCAAAAAATAATTGAATCAGTGACAAAGTTCTTACAGTTAGCAATTAGGTATCATGAATGGTGAGTAGCTTTGCTTAATGGCTGATTTGGGATGGTTTTATCCAATTTTGTTAATTTGTACTCGGTTTTATCCAAATGTGTGTTCTTCCTTTTTATATGCCAATAAAGGCTTGTGTTGTGTTGTGTTGTGTGGTTAGAAATATACACCAAATGCAATATGTGTAAGTTTTTTTTCAGACTTGGATATAGGATCAAACTGTGTAATCTCTATTACTTTCAACTTGAAAAAATGGTAGGACCACAAGAAACAAGAGAAATTGTTTTGAGAGACGCATGCAGTCTGGGGGCAGTCAACTGGCCATCCCTAGCTTAAAAATTACAATCAATTGACAACAAGGATGCCTTAAAAACAATCCACTCATTCATAATAGAAATATGTTAGGCTGAAGCTCAACTCAAGTTACCATACACAGAAACTCGAAATGTGCTTTAACTCATTTAAGGTATTGGTGTCTTTTAATGTCTGGGATTCAGTTAATTCTTTAGTACTATTTTTGAAACTCTTCTGTTATACTTCAAAATGTTTTCACAGCAGCTGTCAAAATTGACAGCAACATGAAAGCAAAATAGGAAATCATTTGCCAGGGGAAGGGACATCTCACATAGGCATGTACTAAAGCACACACAAATCCTTCCTTATGAAATGAATTTTGGGATAGGGTGTCAAGAACACCATGTATGGACTGCTCCGATATCATTTTAAAAGAAGGGGGGTAATGGGAACAAAATTCTAGAACAGCCTCCCTTACAACTGTCTATATGAAGAAGGAAGTCAAGGCGCATTGCCAGAGCTGCATGAACTGTGGCCAGTTAAACCAAACCCAGTGCACCAAAGGTAGATAGGAGCCTGCTAGGTGTTTAAGAGTCCCCCTATATTTGCATCCAAACAGCAAAACCAAGACAGGTATCAAAGTCTGATGAGACCATCTCACATGGTTGGTGAACATCCTTTGATTCAGTAGATCTCAAGCTTGCAGGCCTGGTCTACAGGCTCCAAGCAATTTTCATATAGGACATTTCATCTTTAGCCCTTACATAGAATCATAGAGTTGGAAGGGACCTATGAAAGTGTCATTGTCCATAATGTGGGTGGATATGATAACTGGATTCTTCTCCAATTGCAGGTCTTTTTAGTATGCGTCTCATTAAGATGGCCGGAATGATTTACTCCTTTTAGACTGTAATTCACTACATCCATGGAATGAGCCATGCGCTCAGTATTATTGAACATATGAAGCTGCCTTAATCTGTAAGACCACTGGTCTATCTAGGTCACAGGTAGCAGCTCTCCATGGTCTCAGGCAGAGGTCTTCCACATCACCTGCTGCTTGGTCCTTTCAGTTAGAGATGCTGGGGATTGAACCTGGGACTTTCTGCATACTGAGCAGATATTCTCTCTGCCTATTGGTATAGACAGAGTTGCCTAAAGGACATTCATCAAGTATAAATCTGTAAGGAGACTTGAAAATAGGGAGATATCACTCAGATGTGCTGGGCATCATTTATAGTGACCATGGTAACTTCTACAATACCCATCATTTTCATTCCTGCCATTTGAATGCAAGATTTTGTTCATAAGCCATCATCTGAACATTTCCCTTCACCTCCACTGGCTCTTATGATGTTGTCACTGAGTGCTTAATTTTCCATCCACCTCTCACCAGTGATGGCAGGACTACAGGTTTTTGGAAACTGACACCTCTAACTGTAAGTCTTCCAAGGAAAATGTTTTGTGGACCGTGAAGCCCCATTTTAACTTAGTGATAGACTCTGCCTTTGAAATACAATAACCTCTCAAGCATTAACAGTGAGAAAAGAAGAATAATTTAGAAGGGTCTATTATTCACAGCACAATTTATTGGAATTATTAAAATCCCTGCTGTAATAATGGGCCAATTGTTTAATTTTTAAAGCAAACATTCCAGTTTAATTTGTTGAGCGCCGAGGTCCATCCATTTCCCCAAATTCATTACCATGATTCTCATTAGACGATGTTGTGATACCATTTCACTTTGCTGGAGCGTCATTACAAGAAAAGACAATACTTTAAAGATAATTTTCATTAACAACAGTGATCACTGGAGAATGGTTTAAGACTTGGAATGAGAAATATCATGTGTTAATGGCAGCAGGAGGGTGAGAGATTAGGGCCTAATGTAGCTAAATACACTCATTATAACTTTTCTGATTCAGACGGGACAGGCCAGAAAATATATTTGCTTCTCTCTGTACCCTGGTTCCTGAGATATAGCTAATCTGTCACAAAATCTCAGCTCCATTCAGCTCAGGACTGCCTTCCACTGAAGGCTACAAGCCAACATATGAAATGTGTCATCCAGAGATACCCAAGAGTGAAATAAGAGGGAATGGTGTAGGTCAGAGAACTGTTTATTATCAGAAATGTGTTGGGGGAAATTTGTATGATGCTTGTCTGGTGTTTCCAAATGCCCAAAAGTACAACATCCTTTTCCATACTCAGTGGAATGAGATACACAGTGAGATGCAACTTTTGCTTGTTTATTGTGAGGAGTTAAAAGGGTGTCAGGGCAGGCCCCACCCACTAAGAGAATCCCATCCAAGTGGCGGTTGTCTGATGCCACAGCAGGAGAACATAGTTGGGGAGTGCCATCACGGCAATGCCGCATCATCAGTTTCAGTTGTTTAACTGGATGTGATATCAAGCATTGCTGCAGTGCTGTAACAATGCCCCTATATCTCTATGGTTTACGACAGAAATTTGAGGGATGGCTCGAGGTAGAATCAAACTAGCTTACAATCACCTTCCCTTCCCCTCCCCACAACAGACACCTTGTGAGGTAGGTGGGGCTGAGAGATCTCTAAGAGAGCTGTGATCAGCCCAAGGTCACCCAGCTGGCTTCATGTGTAGGAGTGGGGAAACCAACCTGGTTCTCCAGATTAGTGTCTGCCACACATGTGGAGGAGGGGGGAATAACACCCAGTTCTCCATAATAGAGTCCACCGCTCCAAACCACTGCTCTTAACCACTACACCACGCTGGCTATCAACAGTGTGGAGGGAACAGAGGTGTCATCCCACCTTGTTTGTGGGCTTCTCAGAAGCTAAGTAGGGTGGGCCCTAGTTAGTTCTTGGGTGGGAGACCACCAGGCAATGGGTGGTTGCTAAGCAGGGTCCAGAGTTGCTGTGCAAAGGCAGGCAATGGCAAACCACCTTTGTTTCTTGCCTTGAAAACCCTACATTGTATCTCTATGGAGGCACAGGGTGAACTTTGCAAAGATACATTGCAAAGATCACACTAAAGATTCTGAACACAGCCACTTTGCCAATGCATTTCAAAGGAGGAGGATGGGGGTGACCCCTTCCAGACTCCGCAACTCTGGACCCCTGACCCAATGTTTACCAAACATGGGGGTTCTTGCAAGGAGAGTCTCTTCTAGCTACCCTGAAAATTTGGGACCTCTACCTCGAAAAATGCCCCGCAGGAGCCGCAGAAAGGCGTTCATGATAAAGCCGAATTTTCAGGAATGGCAAATTCGGCTTTTCCAACCTCCCGGATTTTACTGATTCGGTAAACACAAACCAGAAATTTACCGAAATGGCATTTATTCGGCATTTTTTTCAGTTCGGTTTTTACCGAATCAGCAGCCCTAGTTTTAAAGTATATTTCCCCCCAACAACCCTGAGAGGTAGGTTAAGCTGAGAGTCAGTGACTATCCCATTGTGATTGGAGATTTGAACCCAGGTCTCTCCAATCCTAGCCCAACCCTTTAACCACTCTACCACACTGCCTTTCAATTTGACTTTGTTTTAGAATCCTCTCCAATTTGAGTTAACATTTTTGAAATAGGCATCAATGTCAGACAAGGCAGAAACCCAAATTTTGAGAGGGTGTGCCTTTCTGAAATACTTTAAGTTTTGTTAAAGCGCTGTATCATGCACACCTTTCTAAAACATTGACGGAGAAATATTCTTCACTGTCAATTTTTTTTTTTTAACAACTAAGTGCCAAACTTCTTCTTGAGATGGGAAGTGCCTGACCTGTTTTGGAATTTAAAATGATCCTTGTAATGGAAAAGTTTTATGAGGCACCATATGTGTGTTCATCAGCTATGGATAAAAATCTTACTTTGCCATGTGCAGTGGTAAACCCCCCTCTCTCCTCCTCCCTCCCTCCCTTCTGAGGAAAACATATTGCAAACTCAGTCTCAATTAATTCCATCCCATCACACATTTGCCCATTTTTGGTGCTGTGTTTGAGGTCATGCTGATGCAAAATTCAGAGATGCCAACTGTTCTGCATGAGAAACTGTCAGAATGATTTAAGTTCCCACTCCTGACAAAACTACTGTTTTGTCAAGATGGAGAACCAACGTGTTGGAAATGCTGCTCCCGCTGATGTGCCTATAGGGAGAAGGTGAACGGCAGTCTGCTGTAGTTGATCCCATTGGCTTTCCATTTTAGTATACTGACGCTTTGGACCTTTATATATTTGGGGCTTTTTAAAACACAACATAAGCAGCTGTTTCCAATTTAGTTGTTGGTTTTAAGGCACAGATGTCTTTACCTCTTTTAAACTGTTTTTTATCTCTGGACTCTAATCTGGAGAACCGGGTTTGATTCTCCACTCCTCCACATGAGCGGCGGACCCTAATCTGGCAAACCAGGTTGGTTTCCCCACTCCTACACATGAAGCCAGCTGGGTGACCTTGGTCTAGTCACAGTCCTCTTAGAGCTCTCTCAGCCCCACCTACCTCACAAGGTGTCTGTTGTGGGGAAGGGAAGGTGATTGTAAGCCGGTTTGATTCTTCCTTAAGTGGTAGAAAACGTTGGCATATAAAAACCAATTCTTCTTCTCTTTGAACATGCGCCCCAAAAGAGTATTCAGAAAGTCAACATAGTCCGGTTTCCGTGCCGAGCGCCGCGGCAGCGCGAGGTCCGCGCTCCAAGCTTAAAAGCGGAGAGGGGGGAATTCGCCCCCCCCCGACATCTACGCGGCTCTCCTTGAAGTAGAGGGGAAGCTGACAAGGCTGCCGGCTCGCGTCCCGACCTTGATGCGCCCGCTGCTTCACAAGCGGCAGCGAGCGTTCGGGAGGGATAGTTTTGTATTGTTTTATGTTTTTTTGTTAGTTTTGTATTGTTTTATGTTTTGTTTTATTGTTTTGTATTGTTTTATGTTTTGTTAGTTTTTTGTTACAAAATTTAATAAAAATTTATATATATATAAAAAAGAAAGTCAACATAGATGGTTCTTGTCAATGAGGATCTGATGAACCTGTGGCTTAGGTGAAACAAACATTTTCATGTGCAGGACAGCATGTGATTATTGGGCATTTAAATCAATGGGTTGCCTCCTACCTCTCTGCCCAATCAATGATGGTGTGTTCCTCATAAGGGTGTGTATAACAAAACTCCCAAGCTGAAGGTATACATGGAATTTTGGTGGTTTGAGTCTGTACCTTGATCCTCCAGAATGCTAGCACAAATCCAAGATTCTTAGGTACTATGAAAAACCCCTCCAAGTGCAATCCATGTTGTTGTTTTGTCTTTGAATGCTGCTAGCTGGCTACAGCATATGCTCATGTTTTCCTTTGATTCTACTGATCTTACAAGCAATGACATTTATCCCTTCCACTCAAATCCTTGCCAGGGAGGAGCACAGAGCACTTCCAGCCAACTAGCTTTGGAGACAAGCCCAAGGGCCACGGTTCTCTTTCCCTCCCTTCTTTTTGGGGATCCTATGGCTGGGAAAATAAAGAGCTGAGGACACCTTGTTCAGGGGCTCATAAAATGTGTCCCTTTAGCCCAATTTGCTTGAAACTTGGGGGTTCTTTACAGGGTTGAATCACTCAGTTCACTGCAATTTTAGTGTCATTTCATTGAAAAACAGCCACTCCATCCCTCTAGAAAAATCCCCCATAGGGAATAATGAAAGTAGAATTATGATTTCTGGGGGCAGCTTGTTCAGGGGCCCATAGAATCTGTCCTGTTGGCCGAATTTGCTTGAAACGTGGGGGTGCTTTAGAGGACAGGCAGCACTCTGCTGCTATGCTGGTGTCATTTGTTTAGCCCCCCAATTATCCCAGTATCTGGAGGGAGAAGAAGGTTTTTCTCCTTCTCCTTCTTAGTTCTTATCCAGACTGTTGTCTCTTGACTTAACTCAACAGCAGAACTCAGTGAGAGATACTTTATTTCCAAATGTACGTGTAGTACTGCTTTTTGCAGTGGATCCTTGAGTTCAACATGGCACTTGATTCTTGGGTTCTAGGTTTGCTCAGATTCTCTACTTTTCATTTGTTGGGCTTGTACAGCTGTCTTATTTGGTTTGGCTTGGAGTGTTCTCTGGTTTGATATTGGGCAGTATTTTACATTTGTTAGGCTTGCCACATTGTCCAGCAGTTCTGCTGGGATTCCCTAGTGCTGCATTGGTTTTTGGGGTTGATTAATTCTGTTTTCTTTGAGAGGCTTTTAGGCAGGGGTTGCTTTGCTTGCTCTTGTGTCTTTGGCTATTGTTTGCCCTGGAGAAAGCATGGAATTTCCACCACCCCATAACAAACAATGGAGAATGGCTGGGACTGGGAGCACTTTGTTCAGGTGCCCATATGAATGAAATTCAGGAGTTATTTAAAGGTCAGGCATCAACAGCTCTGCTACAATTCTGGTGCAATTTGCTCAAAAAGCAGCACCTTCAACCCTCCAGAAAGATTCCCCACACGGAATAATAGATTAATAGATAATAATAGATAATATTGGAACACCCCCCCCCCAAAAAAAAAACCTGGATCCAAATACCAAATTAGTATTTGGAAACTGGGAAACCGGGGATATCAATATTTTTGGCTTCCTGATATCTGGATCTGGAAAAAAACTGATTTTTTTCAAGTTTCACATCCCTATGTACAAGAACAGCAGAGATGGAGGCAAAGGGGCACTCCTACACTACAGTCCACCTAAAGGCACAACCTGACCCTACACCTACAGTGTGGTATATCTGCTACCTAGGTTTGCCACATGCAGCCTAGCAACTGGCAGGTGTCTCCAGGGCACTTTCAGAGATGGCATGATGTCGCTTCCAGAGAAAAACGGGACATTATGGCTCTCTAGGAATTGCTTTTAGGATTCCTAGAAAGGCAGGATGACACTTCAGGATTTTCCACAGAAGTGATATCATGCCATCAGGCCAATGCCATTTTGTTGTTGTTGCTGTTGCTTATTTTGTTCATTTTTCTCCCTCCGCTGCTCTGAACATCAGCAGAAAGAGCAGGCTGCTGCTACCCCACATCAGATCCCCAGAAAAAGAGAGATCCTGCATCCATAAAATGATTCAGCCAGCTTCCAGCAGTCTGGCTACTCCTTTCTCTGTTGAGGAATCCAGAATATTTTCTCCATACAGAGACAATTACCTTTTCCTCCCCTCATCTGAGGAGTGTCCCTTCCTCCAAGTCCAGGTAGGTGCTTGGACAGAACCATTTCCTAACAATGAAGGGCTGTTGAGAAAACATCCACTGTTATTAAGAAACACTACCATTCCTTTTATCACAGACAGCAGCTTCCCCAAAGCAGGCCTATTAGATACACCCATTATCAGCAACCAGACTCCAGACTCACAGGCATACAATCACATCAACATTGGTTTCAGGGCCACCCATATTATCATTAATTGTAATTCCCATATGTATATTAGCACAAATATCCTGTTTCCCTTTGTTTAAGGCTTTAACTAACATAATCTTAGCCCCAACCTTGCATTGCTACTGTGTAGCCCAATCTTATTTATACTCCTTGGAAATAAGCTTCTCTACATACAAAAAAACCACTCAACATTGGTTTGTTGCACTTTTTTATGAGTGTGAACTGGTAATTTATGGGGCCAGGGTGTGTGTGTGTGAAGGTAGCAAGGAGATACAAATGAACTGTAGGAAATGAAAACTGTGGCAAACATGCTCCAATTCCAGAATTCATTTTTAGAAATTCGCCTAGTTAAATAGGGATTAAGGAGGAGAGTGCAATTCTGGATCAATAATGAAAAAGGGAACAAAGACAGAAACATTACTTATCCCAAATTGTCAGAACAAGGTGAGAGATAAATTGACCAAACTAAAGTTTTTTTTCCAATTCAGTCATTCTCCGTTAAAGCCAAAATTTCCTTCCAAAACCCCATCCTTTCCTTAAGGAAAAGTATGCACCATTCTCACTGTTTGACAATACTCTGAAGCTACACCTCCGTTTCAGTCCACTCAATAATTTCCATCCATCTCATTGTCCATCACGAACTAAACATTTCCCTTTCAAGATGATGCATCGTTGCTGAGGGAAGAGTGAAATGTTTCCAGCTGCCGATGAAATTCCCTGGAGTGAATCTCCTAGGCTACCTAAATAGCTTTACACAGATTCCATTTTAAATCTCATTTGATGCTGACTGTTTCAAAGAGGGGGGGAAATGCTTTTCTGGCGTAATCTTAAACCACAAATTGTTAAAGGTGCATAGTAAGATTTGTCCACTTAGCCAGTCTGAAGAGCTGGAGATAATTGTTCTGCTTGCCACTGGGAGGCTTCAGAGTGGCAAAGAAATGGGAAGGTGAAAAAGACCTCTGAACAGGTGATACCCACAATGACTGCCAGGCCAGCAACATCCAACTGATCTTCTGAAGTGCAAATCCTATTTAAGATGGTTCCTAAATTGCAGGCATGCTACAGGTCCTTAGGAGCCCCGTGGCGCAGAGTGTTAAGCTGCAGTACTGCAGTCAAAAGCTCTGCTCACGACCTGAGTTCGATCCCGACGGAAGTTGGTTTCAGGTAGCCGGCTCAAGGTTGACTCAGCCTTCCATCCTTCCAAGGTCGGTAAAATGAGGACCCAGCTTGCTGGGGGTAAAGGGAAGACGACTGGGGAAGGCACTGGCAAACCACCCCGCAAACAAAGTCTGCCTTGGAAATGTCAGGATGTGACATTACCCCATGGGTCAGGAATGACCCGGTGCTTGCACAGGGGACCTTTACCTTTACCTTTACAGGTCCTTAGCAGCGGATTCTAATATGGTGAACTGGATTTGTTTCCCCACTCCTACACATGAAGCTGGGTGACCTTGGGCTAGTCACAGCTCTCTTAGGGCTCTCTCAGCCCCACCTACCTCACAGGGTGTCTGTTGTGGGGAGGGGAAGGGAAGGTGATTGTAAGCCAGTTTGATTCTTCCTTAAGTGGTAGAGAAAGTCATCATATAAAGACTATTATTATTATTATTATTATTATTATTATTATTATTATTGATACTCTGCGCTCTCATGAGTTTAAATCCATGCCCAATGGGACCAATATGGCTGCAAAAAAAGTTTTGGGGTTTCTTTTCCCTTGCAAGATGTGAGTCAACTAATACAACATTCTTGGAGGCACTATGAGTGTTGTGGAGCATCAAGAACCTAGTACCATTCATTTAATTTATTCAAGGAAGTCTATACAGCTCATAGGCTTTTAGACAAAATAAAATAATATTGCAATAATTAAAATACACTAGCGATGGTACGTTGCTTTGAGAAAAATAATATTAAATACACATGTTAAGGTAGCAAATTAAAATTGCAGTTTCAATAGCCACAGAATCACAGGACATTTAGGTAGGCACTGAAGTAATTGCAGTTGCTTGGATTTTTAGTGCAGCTGGGATATATTTGGCAACTGCCAGAGAGATGTGATATTCATTTCCAGACAGAATATTGAACTTAGTCCCAAACTGGTTGCAGTTTGGTGAAGATTGGGGATGGGGGGTGGTTTTATGGGGTCTGGATGGGGGCACCCCCATCCTCCTCCATAGAGAAGAAATAGTGAAGTGGCTGTGGTCAGATTCTCTATTGCAAACTTCGCTATACTTCTCTATGGAGGAGCCCAGCAAACTTTCCCATCATTGAAAGCAATGGGCCATTGAAAGCCCAAATTCGGTGGTTCATGCAAGGAGAGTCCCTTGCAACTATGCTGCAAATTTGGGGGCTCAACCTCAAAAAATGCCCCCCAGGAGCTTTGCAAAAAATCCCCATAGGCACGAATGCCC
Source organism: Euleptes europaea (assembly GCF_029931775.1). Classification (NCBI taxonomy): domain Eukaryota; kingdom Metazoa; phylum Chordata; class Lepidosauria; order Squamata; family Sphaerodactylidae; genus Euleptes; species Euleptes europaea. Next base: position 99,502,781 of record NC_079316.1, on the reverse strand, counting down.
GAATTTTTTCAGGTTTCCCAAAAATAAGCCAAATTTCCATATTTACTGGCATGGGAATTAGGCTTATTTTGGGTTTCCTGGAAAAATTTGGGCCCAATAAATCCAAACCCAAAATTTGCTAAGAAATTTTCGCACAACTCTACTCCAGATACCATCTTTCAAACGAATGGGATGGATCCAACAATCCTCGAAGTAGCCTTCCTGCAGCCTAAGGACACTTCCCCCAACTTAAGTGTCTATTCCTCCAATGGAAGACCTCATAATTTGGAGGGATACTCCTTAGATTGGAGGAAGGCTTCAAATTTGAGCCAAAGGGAAAGTTGGGGTATAAATATTTAAATAAACAAACACCTGTTGTCAGTGAAATGGTAGGATATGGGTAAGATATTTTATGTTAAACTGTAGCAACAGTCAAATACATTTTATTTACACTAAAACTATTCCATCATTAGGATCTCTTGGACCCCAGGATAGGGTTACTAAAATGTTTCTTACTAGTGCTATGCATAAGTGCCATCAAGTTGCAACCAATTTATTGAGACCCCAGCAAGAGACTTTCAAGGCAAGTGAGAAGCAGAAGTCATTTGTCATTGCCTTCCTTGGTGGTCTCCAATGCAAGCACTGACCCTGCTTCGCTTCTGAGATCTGACCAGATCAAGCTATACCATGCTACCTTTCCTACCTCTTAACTGTCAAGGGGTGTTTAAAAGTTCCACTGTTTGCATGTGATACCATCTACCAGAACTGTGAGAGCAAATCCTAATTTATTCAGCACATTTAGCACTTTCTTGTCTGTTCACAAATTACCAGTGAACAGAAGGGTAATGTTTAGGAACATGTTATTCAGAATTATGACACTAATGTTTCATCGAGACATAAATGCCTACGGATTGCCTCTGTGCAATTCACTGAAATCCATGTATCAGGTAATTGCTCTTCACATAGTGTATGCTCAATTTGTAACTCTGTTTTTAGGATTGATTATCTGTGGCAACTGCTATTGTTTCTCCTTCTTAATGAGACACAGCTTTCCAGAGAAGGAGGGGAAAGCTGGAACCATCTCTGTGATGCCTTCCACCTGAAGTTTCAAAATCCCCCCCTTGTTTTTGAGATAGTTTTTAATAAGTTGGACCAACTTGGCCAGAATTTTCTTTGCGTCTAGAGCAAATAGGGTGACTTTATAAGAGATCGCTAGCTATGTGTCTGCTATCTCTTATAAAGTCACCCTATTTGCTCTAGAGGCAATGTTTTATGTACAGCTGGCATCCCTGGGTGGTGCTGCCATGGCAGCACCACAAACCAGTGTCTGGGCCTCCCCGCTGGCATTAGGACCACAGTGTAAGTAGCCCAGGTACTGGCGCAGGAGGCCCCAATGCTGGCGCAGCCCTTTTGGGGCCTCCTTTCATCCTCAAAGGTCAGGAATGGGCTGGAAGTTTGTTAAATTTTAGATAATTCTGAATATTAAACTTATTTTGTTTCAGTAGCTCTTCATATTCAGATCTCATTAGCAGTAACATATCAAAAAACAGTCCTTCTTTATTGTGCTGTACCTGCTGAGAGAATGTTATTAATCTGTTCCTGGACTGCCTGAATTCCTGATCAAACCATCCCTTTGACATAAAGGCACTTGGAGCTAGTGGCTTATTTGGGATCAGATGCGGTCTTAGATGTTTGACTAATTCCTCATATTGTTTAACAGGATCAGAGTCACTCGATGGGATTAATTGCCGCAAGATCACAGGGCACCCTTCTCCAAGATCTGAACTATATTACTGTGCAGTTGTGAAAACCATCTAATTCTCCTTTCTCCCTGAAGCAACCCATCAACAGTATGTACAGGAGTATTACGGAGTAGATTTACTGAAATGCTTAAAGTTAAGCTGAGCAGGCAGTGATCACTCTCTGGCCTACTCCAAAATAACAGATATTTGACAGAAGGGAAGATGATACCAGGGTGTAATCTATTGTGCTGGTGCCCCACGAGGACAAGTTCGATTCCCCACTCCTCCACACAAAGCCTGCTGGGTGACCTTGGGCCAGTCACAGTTCTCTCAGAACTCTCCCAGCCTTACCTACCTCACAAGGTGTCTGTTGTGGGGAAGGAAGGTGATTGTAAACTACTTTGAGACTTCTTAAAGGTAGAGAAAAGCAGGGTATAAAAACCTCCTCCTCCTCCTTGACCATCCTATTTGTCAGCCCTCCGCTGAGTGGATTTCCTGGAAATCTTATTACATGCCTGATCATTATGGAGAACCTAGGGCCGTGTCATGCCTCATGTAGTTAACCTTTAGTTTTTGTGGGCTTGTGGACTACTTATACAGCTAATAAGAGAGCCAACAGATATCTCATGATGACATACAAGAAGGTATGAATAGTGGCCTCTGTTTTACAAAGAACATGCTAAGAACATTGTTTATGATTTTCTTTGTCTTATATCTCATATTAACTATAACAGCCCAACAATAAAGGTCAAATAGAGGATGTTCCGATTCTAAAAGACGTGGCACTCATATTTCATAGGGAAACCTAGAATTTTTGTTCTGGGTAAGAGGGATACAGATAGCTAACAATCCTCATCACCTCATCATGTCTGTTTTTTGCTGTTTCGCTTTCTCTGTCCTCCTCCTGGAGCTGAAATAGAAAGCACCAGCAAGGTGACTTCAGAGAGGACAGTGAGGGTTTAATTACCTTCCCTTACTATTTCTTAAATGTGGTTAGTTTTTCTGTTCAGATTACATAGAATAACTAGATTAACACATGGTTTGGGTTGCAGTTTGATTAGCTGTTATCTGAGCACACACCCTCCTTTACATCATTTTATGCTTAGGAAATTGAGGCAGTGGCAGATTCTTGGGCCAAGAAGTTGAGGCCGAATTGATGTGTGCCCTTTAAAGCACGGTTCATCCCCTCTCCTGCTGTGGGTGTGCATGCATGGAATACAGAAAGGCGTGGGCTTGCATCAGGTTTCTGAATCAATGGATGGCCACGCAAGAGGGTGGATTGACAATCACATCTCTACCTTCCTGCCCTTTATAATGAACATATGATTTCAGTCTAGCTTTCTGTCATCACCTGTCTTCTTTGACCTACTGTGTTACGGACCGGAATTCCTGCGCTTTATAGCAGGTGAAAGATTAAAAAACAGGATCACAGCTAGATTTAAAGTCTCCAGCTAGCAAACAGGCAATCTCATAATCTCACTGACTTAGGTCCGGCAGATAATGCAAAAAAATTAGGTTCTTCTTCTTTTAACGTGTCACATCCAGTTAACTTTTGTTGTAGTTGTTTTAATCCTTTCTGAGGTTGTTAAAATTCTATCAGAGGTGATTTAAGATGTTTATTTTTTTTCCTTTTATGTGAGCAACCAATTTGGTGAATTCCAATATGATTGAGATTAGGGCTGTTGATTCGGGAGGAACCGAACTCAAAACTGGCAGGCAACCGGGGGGGCCGAATTCAGCGAGTTCGGGAGTTCGCGAATAAATTCGGCGAATTCGGCCGTCAGTAAGCAGCATAACCGTCAGTAAGCAGCATTCTCCTCCCCCGGCCAATCGGTGGCCAAGCTGGGTCTTCTTCTGGCCAATCAGTCAGGATTGAGTACTGGAGGAATCAGCTGATGTGCGGCCCCGCCGGGGAAAGAGAGAGAGAGGGAAATCCTTGTGTGTGTGTGCGGGGGTGCTTGTGCACATTTGCACCTTTCTGTGGCTGCAGGGGGTGCATTTTTTGGGGTACAGACCCCAAACTTTGAGGGGATATTCAGACAAGCCTTCTTAAGAGACCACCCAAGTTTTGTAAACATTGGGTCAGGGGGTCCCGAGATATGGGCTCCCCCCTTTTTCTTTCCATGGCTGCAGGGGGTGCATTTTTGGGGGTACAGACCCCAAACTTTTAGTGGAGCTTCAAATAAAGCTTCTTCAGATACCCCCCAAGTTTTGTAAACATTGGGTCAGGGGGTCTCGAGATATGGGCTCTCCCCCTTTTCCCTCCCCCCCTTTTCCATTTATGTGGCTGCAGGGGGCGCTTTTTTGGGGATATAGCCCCCAAACATTTAGCATAGCTTCAGACAATTATTCTTAAGATACCACCCAAGTTTTGTAAAGATGGGTTCAGTGGGGGCAGAAATATTGCCTCCCCCCTTTTCTCTTTCCGTGGCTACAGGGGGCGCATTTTTGGGGGTGCAGATCCCAAACTTTGAGCAGAGTTTCAGACCAGTGTTCTTAAGAGACCACCCAAGTTTTGTGAACATTGGGTCAGGGGGTCCCGAGATATGGGCTTTCCCCTTTCCCCTTTCCCCTTTTCCCTATTGGGATGAATGGATCAGCCGATCCTGTGTGTGCATCTTCTCCAGAGCAAAACGTCCCGTGCCTAATTGGAATCATCTTGGATTACAAGTCCTCCCCAGCCCGTCCTGATGGAACAGAAGACAGCCACAGTAAGACCCCTTTGGGGGCTTTAATCTATAATTTTTCTCCTGTGTATGTGTGTGTGTGTGTGGGGAAAGCAGAGTCTGTGTGTGTGTGGGGAGGGAGCAGTTTCTGTGGGTTTGGGGGGAAGCCAAAGGGGCTTTCGTCGGTTCTGCCTGGGGTGTGTGTTCCCCCTCGAGTCTCTCGCTCCCTGGTTTGAGGGGGGAGGTTTCAGTTGTGTCTTCTGGTTTTCCCTGTTGCAAAGGTGTTGTTTTACAAGGTTGTGTTGCTTTGCAAACTGTTATCGGGACTGGGAGCTTTGTGCGCGGGCGGCAAGCTCTGCTGAGAGATGCACATTAAGGGTGGGGGGACCCCTTTCAGGGCCCATATCTCAGCCCCCCCGACCCAATCTTTACAAAAACTTGGGGAGTCTTTCAATAAACGTCCTTTGAAGCTCTGCTGGAAGTTTGGGACCTCTAACCCCAAAAATGCCCCCCCCCAGAGCCACGGAAAGGCGCGGTTGTGTTTTTAATGGCTTTATTCGGCCGAATTTTTTTTCCGAACTTTGAATTCCCGCCGAATTGAACAGATCCGAAGTGGGGGAGTTCGGACTTCGGCATATCCCAAATCTAAACGGGCTGAATTCAGCCGAATCCGAACTATACCGAATTTTTTTAAATTCAACAGCCCTAATTGGGATATATTGAGAAATAATCTATGAAGCTGTTTTACGATGAATTGGATTAGGATTGTTATGGAGAATGGAATTTCTTTTTCTGACAGCCATTAATTCCTCTTATTCTCTAAAAGGAATTTCTTTTTAGTTTTCTGTTACACCTCTATGAACTCTTTCGTAGTTTCAGCCATTGCAGGGTGGTGGGTGGTTGTGTTTTTGATGTTAGGGCATTCTATCAGGAGGGCATGAAGATTTGGGAAGACGCTGAGCACCTGCAGAACAAAATTCTGAAATTTAGAGAATCTCCCTTCGTGCCCCCTCTCTCCCTGCCTATTTTCCTTTTTGATCAAAACATAATTGATTTGAAACAGACTTCAGATTCCAGCAGGGGAAAAGAAACAGGTTGTTGGATTTCAGAGAGAAACTGAATTAAGAGAATTCCTCTTAACAATACTAATGTCAAACTGATGTCCCATCCAGTCTATTCTGCCTCGCAATGGCTTCCAAGCACTGACCTGGATGGCCCAGGCTCGCCCAATCTCAGAAGCTAAGCAGGTTCAGCCCTGGTTAGTATTAAGATGTGAGACCACCAATAAAACCCCGTTGTCACTAAACAATGGCAGGCACTGGCAAACCACCTCTGTTTGTCTCTTGCCTTGAAAAACCTATGGGGTCAACATAAGTCGTCTGCAACTTGATAGCACTTGACATACAAACATACACAATGAATTCCCAAGGTCTGGTACTGGAGATTCTTTAACTGAAGATGCAATGGACTGAAACTGGGTGGTTCTAGCATGAGCCTTAGCTGCTCCTCAAACCTCCCCTTCTGTATCAGTCATCATAAACCCCCTCAGGCAGCACTGCGGTCTTTGGGTGGTCCTTGGAAACAGTTCAGAAGCAGCCTCCAGAGCAAGAAACAGCAACAGAGAGACGCCATCCCTTTAAATCCAGCTGTGGGTCTGCTGTTAAACCCTTCTTCCCTCCCTTTGAGTTGCCTTTTTGAATAAAATTGCCCAAGGGGACATATGTAAAAGGGGAAAAAACACAGCTTTAAAAGCAATCCTAATGCACGACGCAAAAAAGAATTTAGAGAGTCCACAGAAACTTAGTGAAAACCACATACCTGAGAGGGGGTGAGGGACAGGGGCGGTGGAGAAATTTCCTAGTTTCTCTTGGCAGGGCATTCCAGAGTGTGAGCACCACAACTGAAAAAGCCAAGACCACTTCACTTGGACCCAGAAGCGAAAGCGTAAGTAGCAGAACAGACCTCAGACTGCGTTTTCTTCCCATACCCACCATCAGGCCAGCCAACAGGCTGCTGTGTTTTGCATTAACTGCAGCTTTCAAAATGCTTTTGAGGACAGCTCAAGTATGTATATCATATTATAGGAATGTAAACTAGACAATACTGGGCAATCACAGTTACAACAACACAATAGGAGAGAGACTACAACAGGAGTTGCCCAACCCAGTTCATACTGTGGACACCTCTGGCATTTTAAGACAAGACAGTGGGCACCACCTACGGTTGCCAACCTCCAAGTGGTAGCTGGAGATCTCCTGTTATCACAACTAATCTCCAGGTGACAGAGATCAGCTCTCCGGGAGAAAATGGCCGCTTTGGCAATTGGACTCTAATGGCATTCAAGTCCCTCCCCTCTCCAAACCCTGCCCTTCTCAGGCTCCGCCCGCAAAATCTTCAGGTATTTCCCAACCCAGAGCCAGCAACCCTAGCACCACCACAAAATGGCTGATATCTGATGCAGGACCAGGCACAAAATAGCTGCAATTTGGAGGTCAATTACAAAGGTTTTCAAGCCAAGGTCTGCCTCCTGCCATCTTCTGAAGCACTGCTGCTCCACTGAGGTGGAACAAAGCCAGAATTGGCTCTTCGCTTTGGAAAAAAAAAAACAAGTGGGTGCCGGGAAAGACATCAGTGGCTATTAGGGGTGCCATTTCCCCAGTCAGGGTGGGGAATCCCCAGTTCCTTGCCAGTCACACTCTAAGCAGCGGTGGGGGAACAACAGGGGAAAAAACACCATGGGGGTGATTATGTCACTTCTAATGAAAATCTCATGTCTGGGGTTTTAGAGTTTCTGGTGATTCCTAGAGCTACCCACTGTCACTTCTGGGTTTTCCATAGAAAGGACATCATCATGCCCATGACACTGCCCCACGTCCCACCTCCCAAGCTTCCTGCTGTTTGCCATGCTCAGCCTGGCAACCCTAGTGTTGCGGTACCACATTGGAGATCATTGCCTGGTTTTTAAATTTTCAATGGGAAGCCTCCATATTTGCTTTTCTTCCCACAAGGCTAAGGGTGCAACCTGACTCCAGCACCATTTTGTATTTACACCCCACACAAGGCTGCTAGAAAGACAAGGTTTCCAGGTCATGGCTTGAAACTGCCTCTTTTTTCTGTCCCTGCCCCATTTTAAAACATTTAGCCTGATGAAGAGCTGGAGAACTCAAAAGCTAGCACACTTCGAAGGTATTACTTTGTTTCAGTTTTAAGACACATACAGACAACACACATGCCCTACTCCAGGGGACTCCATCCTTTTTGAGACTGAGGGCACCTGACAAGGGGTGGTGAGAGCAACCACAAAATGGAGTGAGGTTATGTATAACTCTAACAGTAATTACACTTTAACATTTCAGACAGAAACTTTTAAACAGGATGCCTTCTAATCTTTGCAGTCAATCAGATGCCCCGCTTATGTATCCCTGCCCACTTCCTAAAAGTACTTGGTGGGCACCAGGAAAGTTGTTGGCAGGCACCAGTGTGCCCATGGGCACCACGCTGGGAACCCCTGCTCTACTCCAACCCCCTCTGAACCTTCTAGCCAGTAGTTTGGATTTCTGGCTATCGCATTTTCCCTACTATATTCAGAAGCACTAGAAGTGTGTGTTCAGTATGCAACAGTCCCAGTGTGTCATTCTTAATGCTTATTTACTGCGGTGGGTACTAATAGGATTGGCCCGCCAGACTGGAGAAGGTTTTTCAATGAGCTACCCATTAGTACATAATTGCGCTGGGAGAAGGTGTGTAGCTATGTCATTAAGAAGAGATTCTTCATTCCCGAAGCCCACTGGTGCATGCAATCTATGGTGTGGAAGCTGTGGGGAAACATGGCTCACTGTGTCAAGGGGAAAGTGGTGCTGGGATGACTGAGATGAAGGCCTGCCGGCTGAGTGATCTCTCATCCTCAAAGCACCGTTGTGTAACGAGTAATCAGAAGAGCACTGTAATGGTGGCCCATTCATTCACACAAGGAGCTCTTAATGTTTATGAGCAACAGCCTGTTGAAACAGAAGACGGTGTCATTTTTCATGCATTTACCGTGTCTCCCATTACAAGCAAACTATCTAAAACAGAATTGTTCAGGAGGGCATTTTATAAAGGTAATAGGGCTATATTAATACAGAATGGCTCAGGAGATGTTTCAACGAAGGGAACGGGCCAGAGGACTTAGCAGCGTGTATAACATGCATTACCTATTGCTGTACACACTGTCTGGTTCTCAGTGCATTGCATTTCTACTTATGCAACACCATTTACTGCTTGTTTAACCCTTATGCTTTGTTTAGATTTCTGCAATCCCAGCTCTATTGCATTTCTTATTAGATGTCTCATCCTACTGACTGCATTGACTTACACTGTGTAATCTGCCTTGAGTCTCAGTGAAAAAGGCAGGCTATCAATCAATCAATCAATCAATCAATCCCTTTCTTGCCTTTTTTCTATCTTCACTCACACCAAAGGCATTTTGATTATCCGCCCTTATCTACACTCACTTCAAAACAGCAAATTTGTGAAAGGGAAAGGTTGACATTAGGAATGTTTTTCCCTTTCAAGAATTATTTGCTGAAGCCAAAAAGGGGAGAGGGCGAGAAAGCTGTGAGCTTCTACGTGCTGCACTTTACCCAGAATCGAGGGTGAAAGATGAGCCGAGTGCCTGGGCGTATCTTCTAAGCAGCTGTAGCCAAGGGCTCCCACCACTGCAAAAGTAGGCCATACGATAGAAGGCTTGATTTCAGTCTCTTTTCTTAGATGGCAATTTATGGAATGAGCGGTGGGAAACAAAAAGTGAAAGAACGTCCGTGGTATCAAAATGTTTACTTGAGCGGCCAGTGCTAAGAAGTACCAATACCTAAAGGAGGGCACCCAAGAATTCTCCTCTGAACTCCCTCCATTCCCACTTTTCTGCCATGTGACCTCCCACACTTCTAAGATAGTAGCGGCCACATATGTGAACATCTTATAGCCATTAAGAATCAAACTGTGGTTAATGCATGACTGCCCCCTCCCCAAAAAACTAGAAGCTCCTTGTTTAGTACCCCCCTCCACATAATGAGAGGGAAGGCAGCATGGTATACCCTGATCTCATCAGATCTTGGAAGCTAAGCAGGGTCAGCCCTGGTTAGCATGTGGATGGGAGACCACCAAGGAATACCAGGTTTGCTATGCAGAGGCAGGCAATAGCAAACCACCTCTGTTAGTCTTTTGGCTTGAAAACCCCATAAGGGGTTGCCATAAGTCAGCTGTGACTTGATAGCACTTTACCCACACACACTCCACAGCATCAGGAAGAACTTCCATTGTGTCATGAGACCATGAAGATCTGTGTTACCTGGCCTCAGCTCCATGACAATGGCTGCTGCTGATCTCAAAGGATGGATAACTATGGAAGAATATAATGACATGACTCAAGATCTACTGGAAATGACAGAGGAGACAGGGGGAAGTAGATTCCTAGCAGCTGTTTTCTGGCAGGTGCCATGTATGTACTACAAAAACCTCTGGCTGGGCTTTGTCCCTAATACAATATTAGTCAGAAACTTGGTGAATGTTGATATTTACTAGTAAAAGTCAGTATTTACCAAGGTACTCGGTTAGTATTCAAAGCAAGCATAATGATGCATAATTCACTCTTACTTCTGAAATTTACTGATAAACCCTAAGAATTTCCAAGAATTACCGGCCAGTGTCAAAATGTAAGTGTTGTAAGCTGCCTTGAACCATGAGGAAAAGTGGGATTATAAATGTTCTAATAAATATATATAAATAAACAAACTTTTATTGGGGTTCTTCCATTTGCCATACAACATACATATGCAGAAGAAGAAGAAGAGTTGGTTTTTTTACACCTCGCTTTTCTCTACCTTAAGATGTCTCAAAGCATCTTACAGTCACAGTCCCTTCCTCTCCCCCCCAACAGACACCTTGTAAGGTAGGTGGAGATGAGCGAGTTCAGAGAGAATTGTGACCGGCCCAAGGTCACTCAGCAGGCTTCATGTGGAGGAGTGGGGAATCGAACCTGGTTCTCCAGAGTAGAGTCTGCCGCTCTTAACCTCTACCTCACACTGGCTCGCCAGTATTACAGTCACAACACCAGCAAGGCAGTTTCAGAGACAAATCACAGGAGCACAATGGGGCAGCACAAGTGAGTATCAGGGAAATAAAAGCCTGTTTATTCTTGAGAATTCAAACCCAATTCCCAACTTGAGATATTATATCTCACAGTCAATCTAACAATAGAATACTGCCCTGCTGGATCAGACCAAAGTCTATCTAATCCAATATTCTGTTTCTAACAGATACCCACAGGCAAGCATGAAGGAAACACCCCTCTTGTGTTACTGCTAGACTATCTCTGAACATGGATGCTCCTTTGGCTATCCTCTCTTCTCTGAAGTTATCCGATCCACTTTTAAAGCCAGCTGAGCCCTATCACATTGCAGTGAATTTCATAAATTAATCATACATCAAAAGAAGAAATGTTTCCTTTTCTCTCTCCTGTAAATTGCTGCCAATTTCATTGAATGACTCCGTTCTGGAATTGTAAGAGAGGTGTTTTTTTTTCCTCCACAGTTCTCATAACTTTATAAAACTGTATCATCTTTTATTTTAACTAAGAAGCCTGCTACATTCTAGTCTTTCCTTACAGGAAAATTGCTTCAACCTTTTGATTACCTTTATTACCCTTTTCTGCCATTTTGCCAGCGCTATAATATCCTTGTTGACCATGACCAGAGCTATAGGTGGTATTCCAAATGTGTCAACACTATAAGGTCATGGTTGGTCCCTCAGATGTTCAGTTGTTTCTTTTGTGAAATGGAAACAGCTGTACTGTTCAGTCACTGAACACAGGTACACTCAATATCCACAGTAGGAATCACATCTGCTGGCCCTGCCTCTGGACAACCTTATTTAATTTAATTTCTTTAATTCATTTAGACCTGCCTTCTCCTCCAATGGGGACCTAAAAACAGCTTATATCCTTCTCCTGTCCTCCATTTTATCCTCACAACCCAGTGAGGTAGGTTAGGTTGAGAGAGTGTGACTGGCCCAAGGTCACCCAGCAAGCTTCCATGGCACAAGTGGATTTGAACCTGGTGTTATGCCAATTAGATAGTCTCCATTTAATTGGGGGAATTAGCAATGGAGACAAAGCTTTGCGAGAGGTTGGCACTCAGGACCTTTATACATTTTCCTATGAGGATCAGCATACCAGTGGAAATATTCTCAATAAAGATGTGTTGTATGAATTTTAGGATTTTACTTAAATAATTTTAGTTGCACATACACTCACACTAAATCACCCAGAACCCAATACTCGCGGGCCCCGAGTCGACCTCCATCTCTCACAGGGTGCCCTGGATGTGGATGGTCTCAGAAATAAGTGACTGAGAGCCACCCAGGCTTGGAGAAAAAGCTGGTTACTGAAAAAGCAGGAATGGATGTTCCTGGTATGGGGTAATACCATGCTGCCCGGAGCTGCAGTCCCAAACTCCTCATCCCCAACCTCCGGGGTCTTCCCAAAATGACCTCAGGCTGCTAATTGGCTACTCTTGTCTCAGAATATGAGCAGTGAATCCTCTGGGTATCATTCAGTTTTATACTTCTCTCAGTGTACCAGTGTATTTAGAAAGTTCTTGTATGGCTTATGGACCTCTCTGGCCTAGACAAGTTCCCTGTTGATCTTAAAGTTTAAGTCAGCCCAGGTCCTTGACTGAGCTCACTTTGGCTGCACTGCTTAGCTTGAAGTTCAAGCATATCATTTTTTTTATACTTGAAAGGATGGCTTGTATTCATGAAGTTTAAAATATAACAGCAGGACAGCCAAGGAAGTAGAAATGACCTTTAGATCTAAAATGGAACCCAGCTGGGTGTCACATACAAGGCTATCCATGAAATGCCAAAACTGCTTCGAAAGCTGCCAGTTTCTAGTACGTAAGCACAATATTTCTCTACTGAAAGTTACCTTCCTATTAATAATCCATAATATATCTTTTTAAAAGCTGGTTATTCTTCTAATAGGATGCACAGTAAGGGCACATCTAACTATATCTAACTATTACTATTAGTCCCAATTGCCACCCACTTCTCTCAGGAGAGGGAAATATATTTCTGACTAAAGAAGCAAATGGTTGACCTGAGAGAGTTTATGTTCTGGTGGAATGTGCCAGATGTGGAAACTTGCGAGGGAAAATTACTTCTTAAAATTTCAGCAGCCATGAGCCCATATGGGATTACCTATAAATGTGGTGGGGAGAAAGAACAGAAACAGCTGGCTTCAAGCTACACACTCTTCTTGCATCACATAAACATTTGACAGTGATAAATAATACACATACATTTCTGCCCAAAGGTCTTAAAATCTTTCTCAGGAAGAAAAACATGAATGGAGAAGGGTGAAGAGAGGAAACCTCTGGCAAACATTCTGTTCTCACACTGACAAAACTAATGTAACAAAGTCTCCAAACAAATCTAGGGGATTCAAATTTAGCCAAATTTCAATTTGTGAAGCAAATATTTGTGGGTATTTTTTTTTTCTGAGCTTGCAAAGCTAGGAGCTTGGCTTATATGCTTAACTCTTGTCAAGCTATATCCTCTTCAGGCATTTTTCATGGTATTCATGCCTTCAGGGCTATTGTTTGGTTTTAAAAATAGCATTTAATTGAGCTTTTGTTGTAATTGTAAAAACAAAATATACAAAACATATATGGTAAGAATATTCAAAGAAGGGATTTCATGTTTGTTTTAATTCAGTTTATTTTAATTCAGTTATTTTAGTTAATTAACGGCCCATTCCTGAGAATTTGGGTGAAACCTGCTGCCTATCCCAGATCGGCTGCTTCCTATCCCGGTTCGGCCCGGTACGTTGGCACTGGGAACAGCGGTGCTGTGTCTGCTTTTTAGCAGACGCAGCCTCACTGTTCCCTATGGGGCGAAAGGCCCCGGTTAAACAAAAAAAAGGCAGCAAAATGGCTTTTTTTTGGTTTAATGGCGTATGTGAAACTGCTTAGGAGGAGGCGCAGCTGCGTCTCTTCCCCACCGTCTGTGTATGCCGTCAGCTCAGGAATGGGCTGTAAGAAATTCAGATTCTTTATGCTTAAGATTCAAGCTCAATTATAAGAACATTTTCCTGTTCCCTCATTCAATAAAAGAGGGTTACTTTTAAGTAGATATGCTTAGAATTGCTCTCTTACCATGAAGTCCTAAGCATAGGTACGTGCTTCTAAACCCACTGGTGTCAAAGGATTTAATAGGGTTTAACTCTCCATAGGACTGCATTGTTAAGGTATTACTTTTATTATTGTTTCTATTGGTCTCAATGGGAAAATACATTTGTATTAGTAACTGTTTTTCTCTCAAAAACTAGGAGTGCAATGATATCTACAAAGTGGGGAAAATCACAGTCCTCTTGGATGGGAACATCTGTTAACTCTTCTGGTTGGAAAATGCACATCATTTAGATTATCTGCTGAGTCATTTGCTTGTCTTTCTGGCTCTTGTGTTGCTATCTCATGTGATAGAAAAGTAAAGAGTACAGGCATTAGAATTTACAATGAATAGTTCTGAAGATTTCTAAAGATTACAACTTGTCATAGTTTTTAGTGCCTGAATGCAGAAAATTAAATATAGTAAAGAAAAGAAGAGATTTCATTTGGATGTTCATTAATTGATAGCCAAGTGCAGATACCTAATGGCAGCCATGATTTCATGCATGGAATACTTCTTATAAAAGATAAAATCCTATTCAATAATTGTTTGACAGGGAGCAGTGCAACTAATTTAAACCTCTGTTTCTTCTCCCAAGTAGCTGGTCAATAGGATCTTAGTTTTTAAAAAATAATCTTTATCTAAAGGGACAATTAGATGAATTTAAGGTCTCTCACAAGTTGGCAGTGCAGTTCATAGATTTATTCAGCTGTTGAGGCTAGTGGAGGACTGGGTGTGCATGATTCTCTCCAACATGAGCATATATATGACAGGAGGGCTTTATGTGCATGAATGTACATACATATGCCAGTTTTGAGTGATTCATCAATTTCAGAAGAAAAAGGAGTTACACAACTATGGCCTTATGTGCATATAATGTTGTGCATATAAACTTAGCTGCAACTTTTGTTGCAAATGAAGGATTAGCAGAATCCATTCAGAAATGTTGTTTAAATAATAGAAACTCCTTGTGCCTCTTTTCATAATTCTTCAGACGTTTCCTCCAAGCAGGAAAATACAGATTCACCCTGAAATTACACTTTAGGAGACACACCTCTAATTTTATGAATGAATGAAACCTTTAATGGCATAAGTAATATTACAATTGTTACAGAAAGTACATAAAATATGCAGTCATTAAGATAAAAACATAGCCAGAAAGTTCCAAAAATAGAAATTACAAACGTTGGGCTTTTTGAACTTTCATCACATCCACTAGAAAGTTGGCAACATCTACAGTAACCTCCGGATTGGAATCATTTAATAAAAATTGACGTTTTGCTTGGGTAGATAGGAGATATTTTGAAAGAAGCCAATTTTTTAACCATTTCCCACGGGGTGTTTCATATAGAGGGCAGACCAACAGAATATGATCAATTGAGTCCAGGGAATGGGTATCACAGGGACAAGTCCTTTCCTGGATTAGTATTTGTTGATACCTTCCATATAACATCCTTGAAGGAAAGGCAATTTTATGATTCTTTGTTTTGACAGCTGTTTCATTTTGTAGCTCATTAAAAAAATGGCACAGCTGTTCTTAGTCAAGGTTTAGGATTGGTGTAACCCAAGTAATTGGGTTTTTAATAGCATCTTTTCTGAACTCCTGTTGGTTAAAACCAAGCATTGAAGTCAATGGGCTTAGAAGGGCACAACTCTTCTAATGGTTGCACTATTTGATATTTAAATTTTGCTCTGCTACTTTATGATACTGGAGTCTGGGTAGAAGGTATTTGAAAGGAAACTGATTCATTTCTGGTAAAAATCTTGAGGAAAATAACCACATTGCCTAAATGTATATTGAGTATAGCTATCTGGCAAGAATTTGCAATTTCTTCATTGGAATCAGCAGCTTGGTTAGACCATCCAGACTCAGGATTAAGATTCTATTTAATTATAGATCTAGGTACCTTCTTAGATTATGAGAAGACTCCTTTCAGAGTAACTGGAAGAGCAAAGACTGGAATAGTGAGGGTTTACTTCTGCTTTTTTATCTTCCCTGGAGAATGATAAAGTAGTGTTGGCATGGGTTAAAAAGCAGTTATTAAAGTCAGATATTAGAAGTACAAATCCGCAAGCAAAAGGGGTGTGTTCTCTTTCCTAGTATGGATTAAAACCTCCAGTATCCCTTCCGGCACATTTAAAATCTTTAACTATTCCCAGATACTGTAATACTTTTTGGCTGCCAGATTAAATACCATACCATTGCCTGAATTAAAAGGTCAACATTTTCCAGAACGTTGGTGCTTTTGTAACACGGGGAAGATAGGTACCTTGACTTACTAACAGAGCAATCCTGAAGGGCATAGCCACCCGCCTCCTGAGCGGCTTGCACCGGCACAGAGGGAATTAAAAATTAACCCCCCATGCCCCATGAAACTCCTCCATTGGGACAAGTATGCCACAAGTTTTGCAGGCACAAGTTTGTGCCTGCAAAAGGGGTTTTCCATGGGGCCAAAGGGCTTAGGGAGCTGATTAAAGTCAGCTCCACCCCTGGGAACACCCCAAGAATGCCCCCTTCAGTGCCTGCCCAAGCCCTTGCAGTGGGGAAATGCTGCTTGGGAAGCGGTGCTGGCAACCGAAACTCATACTGCTGCGCGCTCCCCGGAGCTGGCGTTAAGTTGTCCTGTGCCACCATTAGTGCCCACTTAGCTGGTGCAGGTGGTACTAATGCTGGCACAGGGGTCATGCCAGTTCCAAAGGCCATTTTCCCACCTTGAGGATTGCTCTGCCTGTCCTTGAATGCCCTTTATTTAGTAAAGATAGAGAAAGACAAGCCTGTTGTTAGAGAAGGATGAGTTTATGAGCAGTGATCGAATTTCTTTCTGTCTTCTGCAGAATAATGATCCAAATATGACTAAGTCCTTGGCTTCTTATCTTTCAGTAATTCAGCATAAAATAAAAATTTAAAAACTTTTATAAGTAGGGTGGGCTTGGAAGGAAGGAAGGAAGGAAGGAAGGAAGGAAGGAAGGAAGGAAGGAAGGAAGGAAGGAAGGAAGGAAGGAAGGAAGGAAGGAAGGAAGGAAGGATTTTGCTCTACAACAAAACCACCATTTTGCTGACATTTTTATGAGAGCTGTGCAGACATCCAGTGGTGCACAAAGTATAGGTACATAGAGAGGAGTATGATAATACCTGCTGACCCAACCACCAGTTCCTTTGCATCCTACCACATGTGAGCTGAGAGCCCTACATGTGTATCCTACATTCCCAATCATGTGGAAGAGCCTATACTGTACAATAGAATACTATTTCCATTAATGTGGAATCTCATTCCTCACAACACATGAACACTTTTGAGTATCTGTACAGCCCCACAGACTATTTAACTGCCCTATTTTGTTTTGTTTTTGGTAGATAATCTGCTTCTGTCCATTCTTGTCACATCTGAAAACCTCTGCACTGTTAAAACACACAGAGACACAAATCTATTCTTCCTTGATTAAATGTGAGTATTATTTTCTAAGAACACAGTTATTAATCATCATTAAAATAAGAATTATGTAGGAAGATGGGGAGGGGAGAAGAAGAAAGAATAACAAAAGATAATTTGACTTCGATGACAGTCCAAGCAGACCTTTCTACCCTTCTCCTACAGCTTATTTGTCAAAAAAACACAGACAATGTTGATTAATTGTCTGTAGTCTGTGCCTTATTGAGGGCCTCTAGAAATCAGGGCCTGTTGAAATGATTTGCTTTGCACCCCCTGATAAGGAAGGGAAATGAACAAAGTTGGACCAAAGTGAGAAGCTGAAGCAGGTTTTTTAGCCTTCTTAAGTGATTTGCAATAAATCATTCTATTTCCAGACATTTTTTAAATTTATTATTTTCATTTTTCCATTTAAATTTATGGAAACACTAATGCCTTTCCCATTTTTTTAAATGGCACTCCTAGCTGGCTTTGACATTTCAGCACTTTAAGCTGCAATTAAAACTTTACCTCTTGCCCTCAGCTCCATTACAGCTGGTTATAACCTCTGCCAGGTTTTAGGGCTCATATTTTTTTCCCTGCCGACTCTTCTCACAACTTTAGATCTTTTGACAAACCTCTCCTTGCTGGGACTTCTTGACCTCCCATGTTACTCTTCAGTTGTGTGTGTGCCATCTGGCACTGACTTATGGAGACCCCATGGGGTTTTCATCAAGGTAAGAGATGTTCAGAGGTGGTTTTGCCATTGCCGGCCTCTGCATGGGTTGAGAGATTTCTGAGAAAACTGTGACTGGCCCAAGGTCACCCAGCAGGCTTCATTAGAGTCCTATATGGGCTTTGAACTTCTTCAGGGCAGAGGTTCACATTACTCAACCTTTCAACTGATGATGCCAGGGATTAAACTTTCTGTATGCCAAGCAGATGGCTTTACCACTGAGCCACAGCAACATCTCAGTGAGCCTTGTCAGGATTTCCCAGTTAGAGAATTACTTCTCAGTAACAACCTATGGCACTTTAGAGCCTTAGGCAGAAGATCTAATCAGGGTCTCCACCAACCATTTGTTGCCATTCATTGGCACTCCAAAATGTATGCAATGATAGTGCCAATTTTGGTCCCAGGAATACCTCTGCCTCGGCACAGAGCCTGTTATCTCCCTCTCCAATTGTTTGACTTGGCTTCCTAACAAGAGATTCATTCATCTTACTCCCATTAGATAGTAACCCAGCTTTGTGATGTCACTTCCTATAACCCCTGCTCTTGAAGGGGAATTTGTTTTGTGTTGCTCTGGTGGCATCCCAAAATCAAACTAATAAGCTGAATAATATCTCCAGTGAATCAATCTTCTTCCTCATTCATTAAATAATGACTTGTTGGAGTCCGGTGGACTTTCCCATACAACAAATCCCTAGTCCTGAATGATGGACTATGCTAGTTGCATATTGTGTATTTTCAGCAACCATACAGGGAGAAATACATGGCCTGGTGAGATACTGGTTGCCCTTTACACAGGCATGGGTGATTGTCCAAGTGACCTATGGTGAAGTAATTCATAGTAATCTAGGAAACTAATTTTGTTGTTACAGTACTTTATCAGAGACCAGACAATTCTGAATTTAATTATACAAAATGTTAAAATTGCCAATGAGTAATAGCACTAAAAGTCAACCTTTAGGGTTTCTGATCAGGATTTAGCCTGTTGACCATACCTACTAGAAGTGTGCATTTTTAAAAATTGTATGTGGGGTGTTTTTTTTGGATTTGGGTGTATTGGAGCTGAAAACTATTGATATTCCTGAGTTTTCAGGATCCCAGTACCAGTCTGGTATTTGGATCTGGGTTTTAATCAGGAATCTGAAATTATTAAGTTCCATTATAGCCTATGGGGAAGATATCAGGGAGTTCCGGGGGGGGGGGGGAGGCTGTTTTTTAAGCTTTAGGCACCAGAATTGCAGCAAAGCTGCTGGCGCCTGTCCAAAGCACAACCCCCAATTTTCCAAGAAGATTAGGTCAAGGGGTCCAATTCTATGCCCCCCCAAGAAGGTGCCCCCATCCATCCTCCATTGTTTGTAATGGAAGGGACGGCCTTTTTTTCTACATGGCAAAAGCAAGAGGCATGCTTGCAGCAACCACTTGTCAATGCCTTCCATGCCAAGAACCAGCACATGCCAAGAACCAGCACAAAACCAAAGCAGAACCCAGGAATCCCAGCAGAACCACAAGCCAATTTGTCAAGCGCAACAGAACCAATGTGTAACAGAGAAGCCTAGCAGAACCCAGGGCCAATATGGCAGTGGATGCAGAACCAATGTCAAACCAGAGAATCCTAGAAGGTTTTCTTTTTTGCAGAACAAAATAAAACAACTCCTTTGATTGGGCAAACAGTACAGCTTCCCCTAACATGCTTTCTATTTGCCTGTGAGAAATGCCTCAACCACCTCCCTCCTGTTGCCCTGGAAACCTCCAAAGGTGGGGAAAGGGCAACTCTGGAGACCTTTAATTGTTGCTATTTGGCATTCCCGAATAAATCTTTTTTTCCCCGCAGCAGGATAACTGGCTAGCATGGGGGATTCTCTGATGTGTATTTGTCTGGGGGGGGGGGGAGGGAATAGCCAGAAAATACTGGTAAAGTATTTTCCAGGTATTTTCCAGCTCTATTATACCTGAATGCACATCCCTAATGCCTACTTCTAGTCCAAAGAAGGGATTAGACGAAGAGCAGTCATATTAGAACAGAAGTCACATTACATCTATAGGTCATAGCAAGGAAGATGGCCTCCCCTTTCAGGTCAGGGTTATTCACTAATTTGAACAGACAGGAGATTCTTCTTTCACTGCTCCTTGGAAGCTCTCAATTACTCTTCCTCAGCCTTGCAACTGCCCAAACCAAAAAGGATGCCACTAGGGTACACAATACCTATAGCCTTTGCACAATCCTTAGGCATTCCATATATACTTGGAGTGCTTGAGGAAGCTGGACATCATATGCTGTGCATACATGAAATGCATAGGAATTTGCTCTAAGTTCTTTCCACATCAGATTATAGGGAGTTCACACCTTCCTAATTTTGGCTATGGGAAAGCAATGGAGAAATGCATCAGATTCACAAGTAGGCTTGCAGACAATACATTATAGTAGAAGACAGCCTTCTCCCTGTACCTGCCCAGCATTCTTAGTAGAATATGTGAGCTTTTATTTTTATATCATGAAATAAACATTTGTCACATAAGCACCAAAATAAGATTAACTTCTGCCCCTGCCCATTGTATGAGAAAACATGCTAATAACAAATAATAACAGACGATCCAATAACTAGACATGCATTCCCATGCAGTTTGAAACCAATGGATTTAAACTGAAGTAATTCTGCATAGGATTTAATTGTAAAAATTTCTCCACTAAGATAACTGGTTGTCCAGTCTTACCTCCTGAGATCCTCACCACACACATAGGCAACCATTCCTATCTCATTGTTTTTGCCTCTCAATGTTAGCCACTGTACTCCTTAATGAAATGGCATATATGTTATAAAACATTTGCCAAGTATAAGCTAACATGTGGCATAACATGTTAAACATCACATGGTGACCAAACGTTTAGTGGCTTGTTTTAAAGGTGTTGTTTTGCTTTTAGTGGCTTATTTGTTTCGTTTTTCCTTTAATGATTGTTTTCATGGTTTGGTTTTGTTGTTTTAGCGGTTACCTGCCTAGGGTTTCCAGCTAAGCCCTGGCAACCAGTGGGAGACTTGAGTGGTTAAGGATATTTAAAACAACCTCACTCCAATGTCATGATGTCACTTCTGGCCTAAACCCTCAAGTGATGTCATTGTTTCAGAGCAATGCTAGAGGGTCAGCCTGACATGACGATGTCACTTCTGGTGTGAACCCAGAAGTGACATCAGTTGATGGAGCAATGGCAATTTTCACAGCATTTTTCTCTCCCACTGCCCTTAAGATACCTCAAGCAAGTCTCTGGAGAGGCAGCATATACCTTTACTAAACAAATAAATATCTGGAAGCCCCTGTGTAGGTAGACTTTGAGAAGGGATTTTTATGTGTTTTATTGTAGAGTTTATACTAATTATTTTTCATATTTGCTATTTTTGTGTGTCTGCCACCCCCACCCCCCAATGGTTGGTTGGCAATCTTAGGAATCTCTGATAAACTTGCAGTGAATCAAATAAATCCTAGTTAGAAAAATAAGTAAATCAAATCAGAATTTGAAGTCAGCAAAATGCTGGTTACATTCCAGAATGCTTAAAATCACATTCCTCCCTTGACTAATTTATAGATGTATGTATCACTTCAGCCAATTTGTATAAACCAGGGGTGGGGAACGTCAGGCCCGGGGGCCATATAAGGCTGCGAAATCATTTGGTCTGGCCCTTCATGGGTCCTAGCAGATCTCTAGCTCATAAGGATCTAAGACTGGCTATCCGCCCGCTCCCGATGATAGGAATAGCCTCTATTCAAGGTGGATGTGAGTTTGTTTTGCTGAGAAAAGGAACCTTTTTCCCCCTTGAAGAAGAGTCGTTAGCTATGGAGCTGCTAGGACCGCCAAAGAACATGTGTTAACCCTTTCCCACCCAGGCCGTGGAGAAACGTATGGAAGTGGTGGAAGTGGTGACAATGGAGGGGTTAAAGGGGGCAGGGCCAGAATGCACAGGGGCAAGTTCTTAGCCAGTGTGTCCTCATTTCATCCCTGCAGGCAGAGCCAGCAGGAGCCAGCTGTAGAATCCTGCCCCAACCATGCGGAGCAGGAGTATCTCCGGCATGCGGCTGGACTATCCTGTACCACCAGGTGGGTGAGTACGCCACCGGTTGGATGCCTGCCTGCTTGCCCGCATGGGGGGGTCATCTGGGCAGCTGCCTGCTTGGGGCTTGGTCGGTACCCCCTCTCCCTTCTGGTTCTTTCCCCTCTAAGTCCTGCAAAAGATGCATAGGGCGGGAAAGTGCCAGATCAGGGCGTTACTGGACCAGGCTCCTTTGCCTACAAGCCCCAAGTGGCTTGTCGCTGACTCCGTCTTGTATTTGCTTCTCTGCCCGAATCTCTCAGGCCCAGCTGGAGACGGCAGAGCTCAAAAGCGAGTCGCTCTATGTGGCAGACACTCGGAGCCATCTCCGGAGGAGCCTCTTGGCTAAATGTTTGCCCAAATATAGCAGGCTAATTTTTAAGCTGATAATTTTGTATGGCCCGCAAATGATGTTATAAATCTCCAAATGGCCCTTGTCAGAAAAAAGGATCCCCACCCCTGGTATAAAAGTTCAATTTCTTGTACTGACATTTCCCCCCTCTCTTTCTACCAACTTCCCCTTTTTTTGCAATTTACAAACAGATGCAAAAGTCAGGAGTGGGAGAGGACTTGTGATGTCCAGAGTCTGGAAACAGCATTTGGAACCTTTCACCTCAAGAATAAAGGCATCAGATTCTAGCTAGGGGGTACTGCCAGAAAGCTGTTACATTCAAGCAGATGTCCTGTACGATATTGTAAGGTCATAGGAGGATGTCAGTCTGGCTCCTAATTGACAGGCATTCACATTACAAATGACACCATCCCAACTGGCACTCTGGCTGACAATCCTGGGATTGAATTAACTACCGTCTGGTTCCTCAGAGGTGGCACCTGCGTGCTAAGGTTAAGATTTGTTAGCAGATTGATGGACGCCTCCTTTGACAGTGCGAGGCCTATCCCTTTGGGTAAATAATAGCAAGAGCTGCCGTCTTTATGCTGTCAAATAGCCCAGCACTAACATGACAGCATTTGTGTGCTTTGTGGTGCCACCCAGGCTGGCCAATATTCGCTACACACTGCTTCACTCAAGGAGCAATAGGAATCTAGCCATTCTTTAGCAAAAGGGTGGCAGAAGGAATCTTTGTCTGGGGGTGGGTGTCTGGGAGGTGTACTCCTAGAATACACTACACATTCCAATGCAGATAGGTGTAGATTCAGGACGGACAAAAGGAAATACTGCTTTACACGAGTGATTAAAATTTGGAATTTGCAGCCATAGGATGTAGTGATGGCCACATGCATAAGTGGCTTTAAAAGGGGATTAGACAGATTCATGGAGGACAGATGAAGGGAAGGCACATAGCAAGTGCCTTGATAGTAGACACAACACTGTCTTGATTCGCAAAGGATTGCTCTTTTCCATATTGAACAATCCCCATTTTATTAGGCATCAGACGATAAATACCAAAGTTAAGGAATAACAAGACAATAGGGTTCATGACAGAGTTATGGGAGAGCACTCTCAGGTAAAAGGATTAGCAGGTAAGGCAGTGAATGATTTACAACACTATGTGTGAGCTGTGACCAGTTCAAGAGGTGAACTTTGGCCAGGAGCATTTCAGAGACCCAGAATTTGGTTGCGGACCAATATTCCAATAAGGGCATGCCCAGTATCCAAAAGTGGACTTTGACCGTGATGTATCAAAAGGTGAGATGCAGGAAATTGTTGCAAACAATGTCTTAGTGGCAAGGGTTTGCCCAGCTGCCACACAAAGCCTGCAAGAATCTCTACAGACAGATCTATCAGTGGCTACTAGCCATGGTGACTAAAGGGAACCTCCACATCCAGGGGCAGTCAGCCTCTGAATCTCAGTGCCAGGAGGCAACATTCTGTTACACCCTGGTGTGACCAAGAAACAGGATGAGCCAAAACAGGCATCATTTTTCTGTAGTAGCAGAGTTGGACCTGCACTCTCAATGATCCGTAAAACATTTTAAATCAGAAAAGGTAGCTACTTAGAGAGGCACAAGAAAAATTACAGCCCCCCTCCCTCATTTGGTAGGCTATTCACTGTGCCCTGATGACTCTGTTTCTTGGAGTACCCAACACTACTTACTTCTATGTGACCATTTAAATTGTTTATAAATCTGAGATCCTTTCTCCCATCTTAGATTTGGAAAGGAGGATCCCTTGAGCAAGGGCAGAAAGGGAGCCAGTGTGGTGTAGTGGTTAAAGAGTGTCAAGCTGGTATCTGGAAGACCCAGGTTCGAATCCCCACTTGTGCCATGGAAGCTTGCTGAGTAACCTTGGGCCAGGCACACTCTCTCAGCCTAACCTACCTAACAGGGTTATTGTGAGGATAAAATGGAGGAGAGAAGAATGATGTAAGCAAATTATTGAGAAATTCTTCTCAATAGGATGGAGAACGAACATGGGACAGCCAGAAACATGTGTTGCCTGTAGTAGCATTAAACATTGTCATGTGTTCTTCTATCTGTCTGAGTATTCCTGGGATATGGGGGTAGAAACATGGAAAATTTCATCCAAATTAAGTTGAAAGCAAAAACATTATGCCATGTGTTGTCCACTGAAAAGTGCTTCCACTGCAAAACCAGTAGTAATCTAGTATTGTAAGACAACACAAAGGCTGTATCAACACTACATTCTCCAGTTTTCATTCATTGCTTCTTCAAATACACTGCATGCGCAGTGGCCACAGGGCGTCCACAAGCAAGTTTTCGGTGTACTTTCCCCTGTTAGGCTCCATTTCTCCTGTCTTTTTCCCCACCATGACCCTTGAGTGCTTTAAAAAAAGATAACTGTTATAACACTATAACAATTCAGCACTATAGCAATTCAGCTACAGTTACAGTGCTTCTTCCTGCTCTATGCCCATCTTTCCTGCCCTATGTATTTTATGCTCTGGCTGGGTTAATATCCCATACTCTGACAGGATCTGCCCTTGCTCTTCTGGCTCTATTGACTCATTAGCCCATGCCCTTTTGGAATGCCGCTTTTACGAGGAACTTCGATCGCACTATATTTCCCCCCTTTTAATATACAAATCCAATGCCTCTGTGACTGACATAATGCCTTTTTTACTAAGTGATAGGGACCCCAAGGCTACATTGTCAGTGGCAAGATTTGTTTCAGTCCTTATATCCCTCCAACACTAGATATATGCTGCTCAAGATCAATTGATCAAGGAGCTTCTAAGGGATAAAAGGAAAAAGGAAAGGATGCTCTGGCTGGGTTTTTAAAAGCTGTATTTTAATTAACTTTTAGTGATTTATATTCTTATTATGTTTTATTTGGGAAGCCACCTCAGGCAGGTTCCTTGGAGACGTGGCATATCACTGTTCTAAATAAATAATGTAAGTAATTACCAATGTTTTAACAAAAAGTTCCCACACCAGTCCCTTCAGTGGCATTCCAGGGCAAAGGATGCTGCAAGTGGCTGATGGAGGGAAAATAGCACCAGTGTGGGTGGGACCTTTCAAAATGCCTATCTTCCCATCTGGAGCACATGATAATGCACTTGGACTGTATGCACGTACGTTTGTCAGGTCACAAACTTACTCATGGTGACCCCAGCAAGGGGCTTTCAAGGCAAGTGAAAAACAGAGGTGGTTTGCCATAGCCTTCCTGTGCAGAGTCTTCCTTGGTGGTCCCCCATCCAGGTATCAACCCTGCTTAGCTTTCAAGATCTGATGAGATCGGGCTATACCATGCCACCTTCCCTCCTACTTGGACTGCACATTTCCTAAAAAGATCAGAGGACAGTAGGTTTGGGAAAGAGTGTGCCAAGGGCAAGAAAAAGCCAGTCTGAGCATGATTACAACACTGCATTGTGTTGCTGCTTCCCCCCCCCCCCAAGAAAGATCTCTATAGTCAAAGAGGAGGGGAAAAACGGCATGTGAAAGCAGCCAAAGATGTAATGTATGATTTCTGTGTAACTAACTGAATCATTTATTTAACCAAACCACATATAATGGTCTCATTTTCTAAGACCAATATTGTGCCTTGCGAAGTTCTCCAACATAAAGATGGAATATCCCTTATGTCTCATTTAGGGAATTAAAATATAATAGAAGCAAATGTAACTTAAGCGGTGCCTAGATCCTCAGCGAAGTAAATATGGAGGGATGACTTTTACTCGAAATGTTTTACATCTCATTTTCTCTTTAAGTAAGAAATCAGACGCATTCACATTTTAATGTACAAGCATTTTGGAATGTATAAACTTGCAGTTAAGAGAATCAGAGGGCTATTCATAGTGCTCATTAAAGTTCATAAACATGTTCTTTCCTTTGAGCGTTTTTCAAATGGTGTCACGTTTTCTGAATCAACATAAATGTCATGTAATTACAGAATAGCAGCCTGCAGGCTACAAAAAAAAATTACTATATACGGGCCCAAGTTTGGCTTGCAAATAAAATTTTCTCTAAGGATGAATGGAAGAATACCTCCTTCATTACTGTAAACCATAGTGGGCGATCTTGGGGGGTAGGTGCATCACATTGCAGTGGGTAAAAGGAGACTTACTGGAGGCCAGTCGGCTCCAATTGATAACTGCCCCATGGCTTTGCCTCCCAATTCCCTCAATAGCATCAGTAGGGTAGTCAGGTCCCCCCAGCAACTGGCAGGGGAGCTTACTGGGTGGGGGGCCCTTGCCGGTGACTAAGGTTGCCAGCTCCGGGTTGGGAAATACCTGGAGAATTTTGGGGCAAAGCCTGAGGAGGGTGGAATTTGGAAAGGGGACTTGGAAACCCTAATCCTGGAATGGGATTCTAAACTTAAAATGGCTTTAAATTTATACATTCTGCTATGTTCACATGAATGTTTTGAGTTAAACTAGTTTCCTCGTGATTTATTTATTCAAGGACTACCTTTCTTTAGGACAGACTGGGCATTTGCCCCAGACATCCATTTTGAGCAAGATATCTAGCCATAGCAGTGGGGCAGATAATAGTTGAGGGTCAGGACGCTAGGTGACAAACAGGAGCTAGGTGACACAAAGTTGCTGCAGAGGGATGTTGAGAAGAGAAAAAAAGGGAGAGTCAAATGAGGCAGAGGTAAGAAAGATTTCAGACTCAGGACATACAGTCAACTAGCTCAATGTTTAATATTTCAATTTTTAATTAATTAGAGGACCACAACAGTAGTCTACATGGACCATCACTTCACATGCGAGTCACAATCATAAACTCTGAATTATGAATTACCAATTTCCAAGTGCAAATTACTTGAGCCCTGGATGGTAAAATAATGGATGGTAAAATCCACACATTAATTATTAATTTTCCACCAAATGACGTATTTAAGTCAGGAAGCATTTCCGTGTTTGCTCAGCTTGCCAATTAGTGCTGTAAAGGTTTGGATAATTTGTTAAAGGAAACAAGACAAGGGAGGTGTCGCTTGTCCCACCGCACTTTTCAACCCGTGCCCTTACCTTCCCATGCTCCATATCAACTGTAGCATTTCACAGGTGCTAAGAAAGAAGACTGGCTGCAAGGAGATAGATGGAGCCATCCTAAAGAGATCTACTCAGAAGTAAGTCTTATTTTATTCAGTTGTCATCCCAGGAAAGTATTCTTATGATTGCTGCCAGAGCAATGATGGTACCTCTTCATTTGGGTGCAATGGGGCAGTCAGCTGCCCTGCCATTTTATCCTTCCTGAGCCCCCCTGCCCAGGTTTGTTATGCTGGGGCAGTTATTCAAATAGTATACTGATCTTGGTATACTACTTGGGGCAGAGCTGGTTCACTGGAGTATGCCAGCAAGATGTCCTCCTGCCTGGCACGCAGAACACAGGATCTGATTCATAAAGGATTATGAATATAAATCTGAGAGGTATCAACTATCAAGCCTTTCTGAAATTTTCAAACACTACTTTGAACCATCAACAGAAAGCAGTGGTTATGCTTTTCACTTTGGAGTGAGGCTCCAAAAATGGGAGAAAGTAGTTAGTTGCCAGCTCTGAACTGGGAAATTCCTGGAGATTTGGCAGTGGAGTAGAATCACAGAATCATAGAGTTGGAAGGGACCACCAGGGTCACCTAGTCCAACCCTCTACATAATGCAGGAAATTCACAACTACTCCCCCCCACACACACACCTTTAGTGACTCCTACTCCATGCCCAAACCATGGGGGGGGGGGGACCTCCAGGATCCCTGGCCATTGTGGCCTGGAGAAAAATTGCTTCCTGACCCTAAAGTGGCAATCCGCATTATTCTGGGCATGTAAGAATCTTGGGAGGGTGGAGTTAGAAGGAATGGAGATCAGTAGAGATATGACACTATATAATCCAGCCTCTGAAGTTGCCATTTTCTCCAGTTAACTGATTTCTGTAGTCTGGAGATCAGTTGTAATTCTGGGAGAACTTCTGGCCCCACCTGTAGGTAAGCATCCCAACCCTAGATGCGGATCTGATATTTCTGCATGAAGAGGGGCGTTTCTTAGAAGCTGTACTTCAAGGAGAACGTTCCTTTACACACAAGTGAGGCAGCATTCACGTATGCCATCTGCAACCATACCTGATGTACTTCATCAAAATGTTACCTCAGAACCAGAAATTAGAATTTGTTAAGCTTTTTAACAGGTTTGTCATATACTGCCTATGAAATTTCATAAGCTGTCAAGCTATCAAGAACTAACCATTTCTCATTTGCTGCCAAGTATTGAATAACATTGCATGTCAACCATCCAGACTTCCAACTAAAAACAACATTTAACCAACACTGTCAGCCCAGTCATAAACAGAGTTATACCTTTCATTTAAATCAGTGGACTCAGAAGGGTGTAACTCTGCTTGCTTTGAATAACATTACTATCAGCTACCAACTAATATCAAATATCAAAAACAGAAAATGAGTATTGCTGCAGTTATCAAACATTCAGTGAATATTCAGCAAATATTTGAGCATTCAGAGAATATCTGTGTCAGTTGGAACCATAGCCAGAATTACCAGGGTAGTCACCGGGTTGAAGTAGGGATGCTATGCCAAGACAAGCAACCAGCAGGACGGCTGGGGGTGGGGATGTGGGGGGTTGTTTGATGTGGGCAATATCCCTATGGCACTTCCTGATGAAACCCAGAAATGATGAGGTGTAGCTCTAGGAATCACCAGGAAGTCTATGGTAAAAAAAAAAAAAGTTTGGTTAAAAAAAAAAAGTTTCCATTGATTCCTAGAGTTGCTCTATTTTATTTCCAGGTTTTACCCAGAAGTGATGTAGTGACATCAGCAACATCATTATTTTTTTAAAAAAACCTCCCCCACTACTTGGAACCGTGGGGGCAATGGCACTTGCTGGCACGAAGAGGCAAGCCAAGTTTGAAGGGACCCTGGATGGTAGGGTTGCCAGGTCCCCCTTTGCAACCGGCGGGAGGTTTTTGGGGCGGAGCCTGAGGAAGGCAGGGTTTGGGGAGGGAAGGGACTTAAATACCATAGAGTCCAATGGCCAAAGCGGCCATTTTCTCCAGG
The DNA here is from genome assembly GCF_029931775.1 of Euleptes europaea. Lineage (NCBI taxonomy): Eukaryota > Metazoa > Chordata > Lepidosauria > Squamata > Sphaerodactylidae > Euleptes > Euleptes europaea. The sequence continues at coordinate 99,473,543 of NC_079316.1, read as the reverse complement.
CGAACTGATCTCTATCGGCTGGAGATCAGTTGTAATAGCGGGAGATCTCCAGCTACTACCTGGAGGTTGGCAACCTTAGGAGGAGAGCAGGAGCAACCCAGCTCAGAAAAGAGACCTGTGGGGGGCCAAAGCCAATAAGGGAGCAGGGAGAAGTAGTCCTGCCTGTCCTGGGGATGCCTCTCCAATTTTTTTCATCAGAGGTCCAGGTTGCACAGGAGGGCAGAGTAGATGTGACCTTTCTGTAGATGTGACCTTCCCCAGGAGAGGGATATCAAATGGGCCCTTATGCTGCCCAGGGAGGGAGAATTTGGCTCCGCTGCAGTAACAAGATAGCTAGGTACAACTGGAATGGGAGGCTAGTGGAGCAACCCCTCCCCTCTCCTGAGGACTCTTGGGCCCTCCAGGAAGTGAGTGACCATGGCTTAGGGTCAGATCTTGCACTGGAGCTTCAGAGACTTTACAGTCTGGAGAAAATGAAACATCAAAAGTCTCTAAGGAGAATTTCAAGGAGGAATGCATTATTCCACCTCTAGCTCCTATTAATTTAATAGCAGCATACCAGGAGGAAGAGTGATAGCAATTGTGATTTGACTAATGTATTCTAGTAACTTACAACTTCTCTCAGACACAATATTGGCAAAGGCACATGGGCACTGACTGCCGTATTTATTTCCCTTCCGTTTATTATCAGGGACCTGAAAGTATACAGTTTTATCTGTTCTGACTTCCCACATGGATTTTTGTTTCTCAGGCTTATGAAAGATTGATAAAAATGTTCAATTAATTCAGAATGAGATTAAAAGCTCTAGAAGTATCAGTGCTTGGCTATTCTATTTGTGGATATGCCTGTTCTTCATACAAATAAAGTCAAATACTTTTAACTTCCTCTTAATCTCTTGACCTCACAGATACTCCTGTGGGTCTTTCATGACTGACAAAGAATCATAAGTAGTCAGGGAAAGCATTTAAACCCATCCAGACTTCTGCTTAATTAACATAATTAACTCTTGTCGTAACAGAGTTACATCCTTTGAAGCCCATTGACTTTAATGAAGTGAGAAGGATGTATCTCTGCTTAGGAATCCACTGAATATCTGCTGAATCAGAGGCTTGAACCAGACAGTGAGTCTAGAGCACTGGTTCCCAACCGGGGGTCCATGGACCCCCAGGGGTCCGCGAGAACTAAATTAAGGTCCGCGAAACAAAGTTATAAATCCATAATAAATTAATATTTTCAATTAAAAGTTCTCTATTATAAAAATATATATTCAAATATTATTCTAAGTTTAATGTTTAACTAACAGTTATGATTAAAGTTTATTTTCAAATCCTCGGAATTTTTATTTTGAACCTTGGGGTCCCTGCACCGAACAAAAAAGTCCTAGTGGTCCCTGGTCAAAAAAAGGTTGGGAACCACTGGTCTAGAGTCTAGTTTAGTGGACAAGGCCTTAATCCTTTCTAGAGGTGCAGAAGGAAACAGTGGTGATTTTCAATGCCCCCCTGTGACTGCCTGGCAGAATGAAGCCTCTGGATTGGCCAGGTTTGGTAGAAATACCAGGAATCTGGCTTCTTTGGGGACAAGAGGGTAGTAGTTGCTGCAGTTCTGTCCCTGGCTTCTTTTAGCTACTTGGCTGTTTGCAGTCCTCCTAACATCGCAAGGAGGAGGATGTGAAAATGTTGCTTGATAGCTAAGTTTACCAGGTACCCCCTCTCCTTTGGCAAGAGGTTTTTGGAGTGGAGGTGTGTGTGTGTGGGGGGGGGGTGTCACGCAGCCGCAATCGCTTCACTTCCAGTTTACACCCGGAAGTGCTCCATCGCAAGGGGTCTCTAACACTCAAACTGGGAAAATGAAACTCCCATTTACACCCGGAAGTGCCGCATCACAATGGGTCTTTTACCACTCAAACTGGGAGTTTGAGTGGCAACCGGCCCCTTGTGATGCGGCGCTTCCGGGTGTAAACCGGAAGTGATGTGTTGCTGCGGGCAGGCATGCGTCCATGCATTGCCTGCCAACCCTCAGCTGGCCGGTGGGCAGCCAGGTGGATTGGCGGGGGTTTGCCTGCCACCACCTGGTACTCGGCAACCCTACTGATAGCAAAAGAAGAAGCCTAGGGAAATAGACATTTTTGTTTGCTGTTTAAAGCTGTTAAAAGTACGCAGAGGAGAGAAAGGAAGTTCAAGCAAAGAAAAACATACCATTTTTGTGGAAAGTTGGCCTATTTCCTAAAGATAAGGATTCATTGTAATCCAACATTCATCAACATTTTCTTTGAGCTGCTGTGCAGGGATGGGGGTAGGGGTGGGGAAACCGCCCTGAAAAAGAATTCAGAACAGAAAACAAAGGGCAGGTGTTGATAAAGAAGGCAGCCTGCGGCTTCAGCCCCCCATTCAGTGTCAAAACTCAAATAAACAAAAATACCCGTTCCTCAGAAGATTCTTATTTATTTACTTGAGAGTATGCTAGAGGCAAGGAGGGAAGGCAGCATGGTAGAGCTGATCTTGGCAGATCGCGAAAGCTATGCAGTGTTGGCCCTGGTTAGTATTTGGAGGGGAGACCACCATGGAATACCAGGGTTGCTATCTGGAGGAAGGCACTAGCAAACCCCCTGTTTCAGTCTCTTGCCTTGAAAATCCCATAAGGGGTCGCCATAAGTCGGCTGCAACTTGATGGCACTATACACATGTTAGAGGCAGATAAAAGGCTGTCGTGGGCATGAGGTGAGGTCAGCTGGCTTATATATGTTGGAATTTTTTTCCCTTCCTGTTTTCCTTTCCTCTGTTCACCTTTTGGGCCTGTGAACTCTTGCCTGTTGGGTGTCTCCCCACCTACCATTTCTAGACCAACCTCACCTGTATAAGACCCTGTAGGATTTTCAAGGCAAGAGATGAACAGAGGTGGTTTGTCATTGCTTGCCTCTGTGTAGCAACCCTGGACTTCCTTGATGATCTCCCTGAGTACCAGTGAAGGCTGGCCATATTTAGCTTCCAAGACTTGACAAGATCAGGCGAATCTGGTAGTCTAATGTGGATTTGCCTGTTTTATGATAGTACCTCAGTTTGGAATATGTGGTTGGACTAGTCTCAACCAAGTTCTTTTGGCATAAAGCATAAACATTCTCCAAAATATTACAGGAAGAGAGAGTTTAAGTGGTTTGTTGTTTTGTATAACAATCCTAACTACCAAACTGCACTTTTTCCCATAAGAGCTGCGGAAAATAATAATTGTGCTGAGAACAATCTTTCAACAATAAAGATTTTTTTTTTTGTACTTCACAAAAAAAATCTGTTTTTTTCAGGCAATTGACATCTCTTGGGAACATTTAGGCAGATAAATCATTTTCCAATTGAAAGACTGCTTATGGAAATTATATAATTCTGTGGAAACTTTTTCTGACATTGGAATACTTCATGAAAATCATATGAGGCAAATTAATTCCCAATATTTCTTTCTCAGGAAGCCGTAACAGTGAAAGTTGATTCAAACTGACAGCAGGGCATGTGTATGTATGTTGGCAATACTCATTCTGTGTGTATACAGCCCTCCAATCCTGTCACACAAAGGAACACAAGAATCAAGTGTACAGTGTATTAAATGTGATGTCCGTATGTAGAGAGGTTGAACATACAACTACCCACAATTTAAAAACAGTGACTACTACTTTCATGCAGTCCTAAGAGTAGGGTTGCCAGGTCCTTCTTTGCCACCGGCGGGAGGTTTTTGGGGCGGAGCCTGAGAAGGGTGGGGCTTGGGGAGGAGAGGGGTTTCAATGCCATAGAGTCCAATTGCCAAAGCAGCCATTTTCTCCAGGGGAACTGATCTCTATCTGCTGGAGACCAGTTGTAATAGCAGGAGATTGCCAGGTATTACCTGGAGGTTGGCAACCCTACCTAAGAGCCTCATGCACTGCCTCCATGGGAAGACACCTTTTCATAAAAGCAGACCTGTCATGTGTGGGGTGACTGACTTTAAAAACTGGGGCCTGCTGGAAAACTTTGATTTTATCCCACAAGGAAGGAACATTCTTGATGTGGCAGAGTGGTTAGTGTTGGAGTAGAGATTTGGAGATCAGAGTTAAAATTAAGGTTGCCAACCTCCAGGTGGTGGCTGGAAATCTCCTGCTATTACAACTGATCTCCAGGTGACAGAGATCAGTTTACCTGGAGAAAATGGCCTCTTTGGAAGGTCGACTCTATGGCATTATAGCCCACTGAAGTCCCTCCCTCCTCAAACACTGCCCTTTTCAGGTTCTACCCCCAAAATCTCCAGGTATTTCCCTACCCAGAGCTGGCAACCCTGGTTAAAATCTCCACTCAGCCAGTGGCGATCTTAAACTGCTCAGCATAATCTGTCTCTCAGATATGTTGTCTATTTCTAACCATTAATTCTGGTTCTTACCTTTATGGCCAAAGCAGCTTGGGGCTGAGGTGCTAGAAGGGCTGCCTCATTTCATACTGTCCACATTACCAATTAAGCCCCTCTTCTGAATTCTTGCTGTTTGTGCCTGGACCTGTGTAGGTGAGGTGGGTGGTTACCTGAGAACCAGGGCTTTTTCAAGTGGTGACCACACACCTTTGAAATGCCCTTTCCTCCCTTGAAGCTCACTCAAGTAAACTTTCCTTTTAGTACTAGGCTACAAGATTCCCTTTTTTTTTCCCTTTTTTGCTGTTTTTATGATCTGCTTATAGCCTGCGTTTTATAAATATCGTTTTAGGATGCTGAATAATTTTTTTCCTAGCTCTTTTTAAGGCCCCTGACGTGTTTTAATGGGAGATTTAAATGTTGATAATTGTTACATGATGTCAACATGTTAAATGTTGATAATTGTTACATGAATACTATAAAATAATTTTATAGTATTGTTGCCAAATCTGTGTTGGGAAATTCCTGGAGATTCGGGGTGGACCCTGGGGAGGATGGCATTTGGAGAGGAAAGGGACCTCAGGAGGGTATAATGCCATAGAACCCACCCTCCAAAGCAGCCATTCGCTCCTGAGGAAGTGTTGTCTGGGGATCAGATATAATTCCAGGAGATCTCCAGGTCACACCTGGAAGTTGGCTACCCTATTGTTTTTACTTTGTAAGCTGTCTCAAGCAAGTCTTTGGAGAAGTGGCATATAAATTCTGTAATGGAATGAATGAATTTGAGGGTAGAATAGAGGGGGGAGGAGCTGTACACGCTGCCTTGAGCTCCTTGGAAGAAAGCTGGAATAAAAATTTAATAGATGGTGGAGTAAATTGTGTTTTTTTTAGCAACCAGAGAATGGATTAATTTTCAGACACTAAGGCAATTAGAAATCTTTAATCAAATTTGCCACTCTTTTCTAGAAAGGCTTTTATAGGAAACATATGCTTCTTCCTTTCCCCAGTCCCAGGATTTATTAGTTTTATGCTTTGTATCTTTAAGATTTTTCTTTACAATGTAAGCAGGTGGGTAAGCTGAGGGAGAATTGTATTGCATATTTAATACACCTTTATTTATTCAACCTGTACAAATGTTGGTAATATGCCTTCCAAGAAAATCTCATATGAATCTGCCTCCCAATTAGGATCTTCTGATCAGGCCCCCATTAGGTGTGTGGTCACCATCAAGGTTTGTCATGGTACCTTGGGCATTAAAATCCTTCCCATTACATTCTTCCTCATTTCTGTCTTTTACATGCCAGATAGATAGGGTTCCCAGCCTCCAGGTGGGGCCTGGAGATCTCCCAGAATTACAGCTGGTCTCCAGACTACAGAGGTCAGTACCTAGGGTTGCCAGGTTCTCCCTGGCCACTGGCAGGGGATGGGGGGATTTGGGGATGGAGCCTGGGGAGGACAAGCTTTGACGAGAAGAGGTACCTCGGGGTACAATGCCTTTAAAGCATCTATTTTCACCAGGGGAACTGATCTCTGTAGTCTGGAGATGAGCTGTAATCCCATGGGCTCCAGGTATCTTCTGGAGGCTGGCATCCCTATCAGTTCCCCTAGAGAAAATGGCTGTTTTGGAGGGTGGACTCTATAGCATTATACCCAACTGAGGTTCCTCCTCTCCCCAAACCCTGCCCTCCACAGGGTCCGCCCCCAAGTCTCCAGGAATTTCCTAACCTGCATTTGGCAACCCTACCAAAGTCTGTTGTGTTTACCTGATCTTTCAGTTAGTATTTAGCTGCTTCAACTGCTTCCTTTGAATATGTTTTAAACATTTGATTTTAGAGATTTCCAACAGGTGAGCTACTCCCATGTGTGAGCATCCAGGGGAAATTCCTGTTGTGCAGTGGTCCTATTTTTCGTATCAAACTGGATTATTTTATCCAGGCCTCTGGCTGCTAAGTCAGAGGGTCCTTTGGGGTATTCAAATATAGGGATCCTTGTGGATGGCCTCATTTGCGACAGTAGTTTACATTACTTTTTAGAAAATGATGGTCTGTGCATCCATACTAATGTCCAAAAGTTACCACTTCCTAAATGTTCACAACAGCTCTTCTTTGCCAACAACTGTCCCAACACAGACTGGAAAGAAATTTAATAGCTTTCCTTTCTACTTAAGGTTGCCAGCTCTGGGTTGGGAAATACCTGGAAATTTTTGGGGTGGAGTCTGAGGAGGGAGGGGTTTGGGGAGGGACTTCAATGCCAGAGAGCCCAGTTGCAAAAGCAGCCATTTTCTCCAACCAGGGGGTTGGCAACCCTATTTCTACTCCGTGTCTTCTCCCAATTAAAAACAAACACAGCCAGAGTCACCTTCATCTGAATCGAGAAAGGTGTGACACCATGATCATTAACTTGATTTGTGATGCTTCCCATTCTCATTGAGCTGGTTAAGTCTTGAGGGGGCTCAAGAGAGGCTTCTCATAATCATTGCGGGTGACAGAAAACAGATCCTTCACACAGAGCATGTTTACATGTTAACTTGTATCACAAATGAGGTGAGAGTTTCTGCCCCCTCATATTTCTTACCTTTACAGCCCTTGGCTCATCACTTTGTACATAAATCTTAGAGTCTGCCTAATATAAATATGGATGTGATTATCATCTCCATATATCACATGAGAATGTCTGTCTCATATACACTCACCATCATTCTTTCATTGTGAGCACTTATTGGTTTATTGGACTCAAATTCATTGCATAATACCAATTGTGAAGAGTTACTCAGGTTTTCTGAGTAACCTGAGTAAATCCACTCAGGTGGATTTAAGAAGATGTAACAATAAGGAGGTCCCTGGTTTCATTTTTTTTAGTTTTATTATAACTTTAATTTTTTTAAAAATGCAAAAGGTCAATTCAAATCAAACTAAAACAACAGTTAGTTTATGTTTCTATTTCACTCGTGCCAACTGTGTAGCTCATTTAATCTGGAGACACTTACTACAAATAAATGATAATCAAAAGCATAATTGTTCATTGTGCTATACCTGAGGCCTCCAAAGCTGCTGCTGCAGCAAGAGGAACATGGGAATAGGGTTGCCACTGGTCCCTCTTTGCCACTGGTGGGAGTTTTTTGGGGCGAAGCCAAGGGGGGCGGGGTCTGGGGAGGGACTTCATTGCCATAGAGTCCAATTGCCAAAGTGGCCATTTTCTCCAGCTAGTACCTGGAGGTTGGCAGTCCTACATGGGAATGACATACATGCAGGTAGATTGGTTTCAAACTTGCATTTCCTTGGGAAGGTGAGCAAGAGGGCAGTGGAGCAACTTCCCGAATGATGCATCTGCCCTGGCTCCTTTTCAACTGGTATTTCCCAGCCTGGACCTGGCAACCGTAAAGGATGCTCTCTCTGCCTCTCCTTCTCACCTCTTATTCTGCCTTGATAAACAAGTTTGCTACTCTCCTGTTTTCTCATTAACTTCCTACTAAATTCTTACTACTTTTAACTCTCTTGTATATATATTAGGTAACTCTGTGCTGAGTTACAAAGTGTTTGTGTATATTGTGTATTGATTTTAGGTATTTAGAATTTTTATAGATATTTTATAGGTATTTTAGGTATTTTAGAGTTATATATCTTTCTGTTTTATGTACCATTTAATTCAATGAGCCAAAAAAGAGCATGCCCTTTATGGGATATATCAAGTTTACATTGCAAGCAAAGTAGGATATATGATTTTTTAACTTCCCAGCTGCCAACTGAAAACAGGTTTCAATGCTTACACAATAGCTCATTAACTTTGACTCAATCTGTTAAGGAGCCTTTCAATCCAGTGGGTGGGGTGTCAGGTTCAAAAGTAAGTAGGCTGGACGGTGATGGTGCTACTAGCTTTGCTACTTCTGTGCTAAAGATATTGGCAGACCAAACTTCTCTTATATCTGGTACCTTACAGAATATTTTTTCCAAGTTACAGGACATTAGCAATAAACTAGCTTTTTTACAACCTAAGAATAGCTCAGTTGACTCAGCTAGAGCCTTGCAAGGTAGAAGGGGCTCTAACAAGAAGAAATTGTTAGTTAAACAGCCAACTCAAATTAACTTGAAAGTTTATCTTTTCAATGACTTTATTCCAATTTTGCACACCTTAGGCCTAGCTAAAGTTAACTTGAACCAATTGTTAGAGAACCCTGTAGATGCTATTGATTTGAAATCTGTGATGCTGCTATCTAGTCCTCTAGGAATGAAGATATTTCTTCCGTTTTTTGTTTTGTTTTGTTTTTTACAGAAATACCTAGTGTTATTTGGGCCAAGAAAAAGAGGTTTTTTGATCATGGGGTGTACATGATTCATGTTTTTAAGCAGGAGGGAATTTCCCCCGTGTTAACAACTCATAAAGACCCCTTACATCATCGGACCCCTTTTGCTAGATCAGGATCTAAGAAACTGCTACAGCCCAGTAAGTTGAAAGAGAAGAAATTAGCACTAGACTCTTCAGAATTAAGAGAACACTGACCCTCAGTGTGCCTATTTTTAGAGGCTACAGAGAGGATTCGAAGGGAGTTGTTTTTAGATATGGGTCTTATTTAAGCTTTATGGTTTTATTGTTCAAGACTTCAGTCTACGAACAGGGGATAAGAAAGGAAAGATATATGTAATTCTTATTTGATAAATGGACCAATGTAATAACTACAGGACAGCTTGAAAAGGATACATAGCTTTCTCTGAAATCAAAATTCTGTTGAGCCTTTGAGTCAGAGGTGTTATTCTATTTCTGAAAGGAGCAAGTCATGAAGGGCCATGAATCAACATCTCTCCTTCTCCTTTTGCTTCCATTCACTAATTTACTTATCACACAAATTCTGAACTGCAGGCAGTCTGAAGTGTGACCAACTTCACATATTTCTAGAAACTCTTCAGTCTATCTTTTCATTTGGGTATAGCCATGAAGCTGCATTAATTACCCTGATACAATCTACATTGACCAGTCAATGGGTGTGTGTGTGTTCTCCTAAACTTTATAACATCATTCAGTACTATCAACCATGACATCCTTCTATTAACTGTTGGGGCTTGTAAACACTGATTAATGTAGACTCTATTCCTTTCTGGAGGATAGGTAGCATAAGGTACTGTTGAGGGATTTTTGTTCCATCTTTTGACCACTGGCCTATGGAGTGCCTCAAGGTTCCATCTTGTCCTTCTTGCTATTTAACAGTTGCCTGAAACTATTGGGAGAGATCATTCAGAGATCTGGAGTGCGGCTTCACCAATATGTTGTTATATTTCTGCTTTCTTGGGAAAGAGTAAAAATGCTGAAGCCTGGTTTGGAAGTAGTGAAGATGAAGGACTGGCTAGCTGGTGGTACACAAAGTGAAACTTAATCCAGACAAGATGGAATTGCTGTGGATTGGGTAAAAAGCTCATATAGTAATACTGAATGGACTGGATGGGGTTGCCCTCTGACTGAAAGATCAGCATCATAGCTTGGAAACTACTGCAGGATTCCTCACTTCTGCTAGATAAACAAAAGATGGATGTGGCTAGGAGTACATTTTCACCTGCTAATATTTCCACTGTCTTACATGCCTTGGTAACATCTAGATTAGACTGCTTTAAGATACTGTATGTGGGGCTTTGAAGACGGCTCTTTGAAGATGATCCAGAAACTTCAACTGGTACAAAATGCTGCAGCCAGAGTGTTAACCACTATTTTGCTGCAATATTGTTGGAAATATTGTTGTGGTTGCCCCACAATAGCCATTGAGCTCTCCTTTATTAAAGGTCCAGGTGCTGCTTTTATTATTTGGGGGGGGTTAACACCTGCTTTTCTTAGGTTTGTAGGAAGATCTGCATTATCTGTTCAGGGCCCCAATCTCTGGATTTAAGTGTCCACAGATGGGGCCACATTGAGAATTAGACATATCAATATACTGTTTATTTTATGTTTTATTGTAAGAAGTCTCGATGAATCGAAGGATGGCCTACACATTTTCCAAACAAGCAAATTTCTAATACATACTTAATGTGTTTTTTCCAAAACCAGCGTAAGCTTACCAGTTAAAAACACACAGATGATAATAGCTAGCTCCTTGAATCCTGCTCCATAAGACCCACTCAGAATATCAGATGTGGCTAATTCTCCCATTGCCAGAGATTTTAATTTTTTGAAAAAGCAACACTGTGGCCAGGATTAGTTTACTGTCGATAGCAGCTAGATGTTCAGATTTTAGCTATGGCAGCTTGCCAGTTATCATGTCAGATGGTGATTGTGATGGCAAAATTTTTGGATGTCAGATTTCAAATTTTTGCAGAAGATTCATGCATGGAGAGAATATCTGGAAATATTCAGAACCAAAATGCACAGAGAATCTTGAGTTGCCATTGTCGAGGGGCACATTAATTTCAGCTCTCATTTGGAGCAAATTTTCTTTTTAATGATAGCTGACGTGGGGTGAGCCAAAGAGAGAGCATGGGGAGTGAATATTTCTGGCAGCATCAAAACGTCCTCCAGTGTTGTCATGCTCTTTGGGAGATGGCAACAATAGAACTCAAAGCTGTGCTCCTATTCTGGACACATACCTATTACTCTCCTCTGATTTTGTCTGCCCTCACTAAGCATAGATGCAGTCTCTCTGACCAAAACAGTTCAAAGCTGCATATCTAGCTCCCTTTCTGCCACTGTATTCTCTGAACAACTTCTCAACATTGGATTTTTCCAGATACGACATTCAAAAATTAAATTTACCTTACTCTCATTGCCTGTTTCCTCTCAAGCAGCCTTACATTCACATTAATGACACGCTTACCATTCAAAATGAGCAATTGGCAACTTTTTGTCAGTCAATATGCTCAGTGATGATTATATCAAACAAGAGTTCCTAGAAGGGCTGTCAGGCCTCTTGCTATGGTAGGAGGCCTCCTGGCGATGTTTTCTGCACCATTATGTCACTTCTTGGGAAAACCCAGAAATCACATTGCGTATCTCTAGGAATTGCTGGAATCTTTATAGTTTTACCATAGAGTTTCTGGAAATCCCTAGAGCTTTCCTATGTTGATTCTGGAGTTTCCCTGGAAGTGACAAAGTGGTGCAGATGATGTCACAGTAGGTTTGCCAACCTCCAGGCACTAGCTGGAGATCTCCTGCTATTACAACTGATCTCCAGCCAATAAAGATCAGTTCGCCTGGAGAAAATGGCCACTTTGGCAATTGGACTCTATGGCATTGAAGCCCCTCCCCTCCCCAAACCCTGCCCTCCTCAGGCTCTGACCCAAAAATCTCTTGCCGGTGGAAAAGAGGGACCTGGCAACCCAAGCTGGCAGGGAGGCTGGCCCAAACCCATCCAGGATTGCAGAGGGTGGGTGAGCCATTACAGGAAAGGGGAAGCCTCATAAAAATACTCTGGCAACCCTATGTCATGGCTCACCTCATGTCCCTACCCCTGTCCCTTCTACCAGGCATGGTTTGACAACCTTAGTTACTAGGCACCAGCGCAAGAACATGTAAAGTATTTGGAATCTTGATCGATGTGAATATGTTCAATTTTGGGAGTCATATAGATAAACCTCACAGCTCCCCCCACACATCAGAAAGTAGACTTGGGGCAACTAAGAAAATTTCCTCTGCCATGATTTTTTTGTTCCTGTGGAGTGATTTAGGTGGACAGTGAATTAAGGAGAACAGTGACAGCCATGGGGGAACAATACAATGAGCACCTTTTTGTGCGAAACAGCACAAAACAGCACAAAACATTTGCAAAACAGCATAGAAAAATTTCAAGCGCTTGATGAAAAGTGAACTTGTGGGGAGGAGTACGGTTTACATTGTGTGATTAGGGTTGCCAAGCCTTCGCTCTGGGTGAGATATGTTGGAAAATCTGCCCTTCAAGGACGGTGTCACTTGCCTGCACATTGAGAGGGGGGAACTGACCACAAAGTCAGATAGATAGACAGGACAGGGGGAGGTCATCTCTAGTTACACCTTGCCCTCATTTCCTGCCCCTTTGATGTTTAGAGGATGGATTGTCAGGGAAACGTCCCTTCTCTCTCTCTTCCCTTTCGCCCATCATCCAAGCAAGATCTAGGAGCTGGGCGCTCCGCGAGTCCAGGCCTTCCCACCCCAAGATGGAGTGGAAGGCAGATGCCCTTTTATACCTAGAGAATTAGCAAGGTAGATCAGGATAGTGAACCCTTGTTTGTCCTTTCCTGTCCAAGGTGTGTTTCCACAATAAATGTACTTTGGTTTGATTAGAGCAAACGACTGCTCCTTTTTATTTTCACACACACACACACACACGTGTAGCTTCTGCTGCTGCTGCGCTTAAGGAGCAGTCTGCTAAATACAGGAATATCTCCACGACAGATATTCCAACAAGATATCCCCTGCCCACCACTCCCATTGCCACTCTGAGTGATGGCAGGGGGATTTTTTTAAAAAACAGCAACACAATGCCAGCTGCAGCGTCTCATTACTTCCAGTGGGGAAAAACAACAGCAGCGAGATAGGGTAGCTCTATTTTCAGAGGAAAGCCACGTTGGTCTGCCGTAGAAAAGCTATAAGTCCAGTAGCACTTCGGAGACCAACAAGGTTTTTTAGGGCGTCGTGAGCTTCTGAGTCAAAGCTCCCTTCATCAGATAGGGTAGCTCTAGGAACCACTGGAAATTCCATGGTGAATGATCCCTAGAGCTTCCTGTGCCATTTCTGTATGTGTGTTTTTTTACCAGAAGGGATGTGTCACTGCAGCTGGTATTCCCACACCCCAGCTCTCCCTATGTGTGATTCAAATCATGGGGTGCTCTCCCATCACTGACAATAACTCTGTGAAGTAGGTTAGGCAGAGAGATATGGCCTTTCCTAAGGCCATCTAGTCAGGGCCGGTGCCAGTCATTTTTGCGCCCTAGCCAAGGCTAACTACTTGCTAACCAATTTTCAAAAACAGATGTCTTGTAGAAAAAAATAAAAAACACAAAACTTTTTTATAAGGTGTTATAATTAATTATATTCCATAGCACTGGTACTTATCTTAAAATAAAAATAAATAAATTGTCAGTTGAATTTTTCCCCAAGAAACTAATCTGTTTAAAACGGTGCCCTTCTGAGATCTGCGCCCTACGCAACCGCCTAGTTCGCCTAATGGTAGTACTGGCCCTGTGTCTAGTGAACGTCATGGCAGAATCATGCTTTGAATCCGAGTCTCCCCAGGCCTAGCCCGACGCTCTTTCATTATGACACGCTGGATCTCAGTTGTCTGGGCTTGCCCAGCTGACCATTCCCAGGAAAAAGAAAAACCAAGGGAATGCTTAAGAAAAAAAAGACTGAACAGTTGTTGATCTAGGGAACAATATCAAGAAAAGGCATTCCTCCAATATAAGGGCTGGAAGGAAATAGCGCTGCTTCTAGGAACCAGTGTTGTGCCACATTTTTGTGATGGTTGATTTTGTCACGTGAAAACTATTGTTTGGGGAAAGCCTCTGATGCACCACAGACACACATACCATCAACACTACTTTCCAGTTTCTATTTTGGCATCTGTTTGTGCCCTTGTTTTCTCCAATCTGCTGATGTTTCTCCGCCACCTCCTCTCTCTTTTTTACTTGAAAAGAAATTGCTTGTTCCCTTTTTTTCCAGCTTCATTGCCAAGAACTAATGCACATTAAAGGAAACTCTTTACAGTGCACGTGAATCCACACTCAGAAACTTTTAAAATGTCCTTGCTGTTCACTAATATGTAGAAATGCCAGCATTCTTTTTTTTTAAATCCCCACAAAAAAGCCCTCCACAAACTTTGCATGCATTTTTAATGCACACTTTATGGTCAATTTTTGAAATAAAAAATGGCAGAATACCTAGCACAGTTCTACAGCAGTAGGTATTTTACTGGCATTTTTCTGCAGTTGGGTGAAGATGTTTGTACCCATCAGACTCCCTGTAAAAATTAACTCATGGGAAGGATGCCCAGTGACTGCCAGCGCATCATATCCCTTTCTTCTCTCCACAAATGCCACCTCATTGGGTCTGACTTTAGCCAGCTGTTCTCTCGACACTGAGTGTATCAGTTTTCCAAATAATCTGTCCAGAGAAAAATGAATGTATTAAAAACAACTCTTGCCAAATAGATGTGATTTCCCCCCTTGATCTTTACTGCTACAATGACGAATGTGAGCAAATGAAAGAGAACTCAGCAGATTTAATGGAGAGATTTCAGGCAGTCATGTAATTCAGTGTCTCATAAAATTTTACTTTCAAAATTAATTGGATATGAACACTGTCATACCGAGTGAAAGCTAGCTTAAGAACCGTTAGCAAAGGATAATGTCAAATGACAATCCAGCAACTTTGGGGAATATTATAAGGATCTCTTCAAAGTCTGGTCTTATTAAATATGGTAATAATCTCCGAACAGGAAATAAAACGGAATGCTAATTATAATTGCAGATCAAAAACTGGGGAAAGACAATGAGTTTCTGTTTGGAACTTTGTGAAACTGTGGACTAATGGTTTGGGGGTTGAATAATATGCCTCATTTTCCCTTCCCAGAGGGGGAAGGAACAGTATATTTGCACATGGATGTTGCAATTTTGTGCACATTTGATTTGGAAATAAGTTCCATGAAATGTGACCTGTTCCAAGTGAACATGCTAGATTCTACCAGTCCTCCAAATTTCTCCTCCGGTAATGTCATCTGGAGGAGAGCAGCTATAATTCTCGGCCATATCCAGCCCCCACTTGGAGGTTGGCAACCTAGTTCCCCTGGAGCAAATGGCTGCCTTGGAGGGTGGAGACTATGGCATTACACCCTTCTGAGGTCCCTTTCCTCCTCAAACCCCACCCTCCCAAGGCTCCACCCTTCGAATCTCCAAGTATTTCTTAACCTGGCATGGGTAGCTCTGTCTCCTTCCCACTGAACAGCCAACCTACCTTTATCTTTCCCTCTGTCTTAAGCTTTCCCTCCCCCTTCAGAAGCCTCTACCTATGAAAACAGTGGCCCAGTTTTGTGGTGCTGGCCACTGGGCCAGGCCCACTTGCATGGTAACAAACCTTCCAGGACTTGTGGGGTGGCATCTCACTTTCCCCTCTATCCCCTCCCCACACTATTTCCTCTTTCCTTCCTCCTGGCAACCCCCATATTTTCTCCCTTTTCACTGCCTTATTGGCTTTTTATGGGTTGTTTCTGTTGCCATCAAGCCCCAAGTACTTTGGGGCTTTGTTTTCATTAGGCATGTATTTTTCAACCTTTAGAAGTTGCCTCACTCTCCCCTCGCATTTTCCCCATGATTTGTGAATGCTGTTTTTCCCTGAGTTTAATGTATGCCTCGATGCCAAATTGAAAGCTGGTCCTCTGCATACTTGTCAATTTGAGATTTTCTCCCAACGCCCATTCTCACTTCTCCCTCCCACTTTCCTTTCCCTCCCATCCAACCACCTCCCCTGGAAGCTGGAATTCTATGCAACTGATTGTTTGGTCAGTTTCACAGTGAGTGTGTCAGTTTCAGACCAGATGTACAAGTGTGAGAAAATGGCTTATCCAGACCAAATGAGATGGAGACATACAAACAGAGAACCTAAACACACACACACACACACACACACACGGATGCACACAAGAAGGGAAGCACTTCATCAAAAGGGCAGCGGGGGGTGAGGAGTCAAACAACAGAAAGTGGCCAGGAAAAGAAAATAGAGGAAAACAGAGGGAAAAGTCAGGAGTGGGGGAGGGGAAATGATTTCTTTGGAGGGTAGACTCTATGGCATTATATTTGGCAGAAGCCTCTCCCCTCCCCAAACTTTGCCCTCCACAAATTCCACCACAAAATCTCCAGGAATTTCCCAACCTAGAGCCTAGTCACACCTAGCCCCAATGAGTCCTCCCTCAAATGCCAAAATAGGCTGGAAAGGACCCTGCCCTCTCCCTCTGTCTTTTTACTCATGGAAACTCAGCCACTGAGGGAATCCATTCCTTAAAGCTACAGGTAGCCCTTTTATCATTTTGGGCTTTTTTAAAAAGCTGTTTTTTAAAAAAAAGATTTCACTTTTTTTTTTTTTGCAAACTTAGGGCGCTTTTCACATTTGTCAAAAAATCTGTCGCCCGTTCACAGCTCCAGTCACCAGATTTAAGTTTCCTCAGATTCAGCCAACTTCGCTATCAGCATATAGGTGATTACCCATCACAATGGAAGGAGAAAGGACATATACAGGACTGCTGTTTTCAGTGGTAGCTATGTTCGCCCCCTGCCCTAACTCCAGTTTAATACTTTAGTATAGAATAGGAGATGTGGAACTTGGAAGATGGAAAGCATAGGGTTTAGTCTTTTTAAAAAACTTCTCTGGCAAGAAGTAAAAAACTTTGGATTCAGACCACAGCAAAAATAGTCACGAAGAATCAACTGCCATATAATTTCAACCAGAATTTAATTAGTCTGTTTCATATGTAATTGAGAAAATTCATAAAGATGCTCTAGTGGCAGCATATGAGAACAGCTGAGCCAAACCAAAACATTATTTTTTGATGCTGAAGCTAAACAAAAAAAATGCTGTAATTTTTATTATTATTTGTAGAGCTATCTTGCATTTTATTCAGGGGAAGATGACACAATTGCTACAGATTAATTTGAGAGGCAGGGATCAAGGGACACATAGGGAAAGAACATAAAATGACAGGCATTATAATGTGCTTATTTAAATCTATGTCAGGACCACACATGGAATACACAGTTCTGCCCTCTAAAAACTGATAGGGGAGAGCTAGAAAAGGGTAGCCAAAATGATCAAGAGGTGGGAACACCTTTGTAATCAGGAAAGGATAAAGAGGGATCCCAGAAGTATTTTGTAAAATTTGGAAACACCAAAAAAAATTGACTAGCTGAACATTCAGAACAGACAAAAGCAAAAAGTTCTTCATATGATTCATAATTATCATATGGAATTCACTACCCACAAATATGTGGGGTAACTGTCTTAGAGGGCATTAAAAATGAATGAAAAGCCCTGCTTCTGTGACTCAAATGGATTTGGCTGGCTCCTGTTGAAAACAGAACAGTGGATTATGCTGACATTTGTCTCGCCCAGCAAGCTAATACTAGACCGCCTTTCCCCACAAACATGAGCTCAGGGTGGTTTACAAGATGTACCAGGCAGAAATAATCAGGTCCCGAGACCCCAATGGATGGTGCCAGCTTTGAAAACTGTTCACACCATTCAAGCAGCAATGAAATCAGCAATACAAAATGATCGAATGACTGCTGGGGGTGGAATTATTTTTTGAAATAAAATTGCCTTACCAGCTCTTCTAACAAAAATGGTATGGAGGAAAGAGGATATCAGCAATTCTTAGTCATTTAAAATATATATAATCGCACACACACACACACATATCTATATGATATTAGATGACAACTCTGAAGTCCATAGAGCAAAATGCAACTGGACTAAGTCAAAACTGGCGTCTGTTCAAGCACCTGGATCTAGCCTGGGTCAATCAGATCAAGGCCTCTTTATCTTACTTCTCAATTTAAAAGCCTTCACAACTTTTTTTTAAAAAAACCCCTCTAACAGCCCATTCCTGAAAAGGGCCCCCGAAAGTCTTCTGGAGGCAACAAAACCCCGATTGCACGATTAAATACACGCTGGCGGCGAGGCCAGTCCTGCTGGCGGCCGAGTGCCGCGGGACCACGCCTCGCCCCTCCACCGGCGCAGCCTCTCCATGGCGCAGGCCATGACATAGAGAGGCTGCGCCGGCACAGGGGGCAGGCCAGGGGCTGAGCCACTGGTTAGGCGGCTCCCTATCCCAGTTTGGCCTATTACGCCGGCGCCGGGAATTGTGGTGCTGTGCCTGCTTTTAGCCCCAGTAAAACATGGGGGGGGGTGTTTACAGCGTGCTCAAATTGGCTTAGAAAGAGGCACCACTGCGCCTCTTCCCCGCCGACTCCGCACGCCGTTATTTCAGGAATGGGCTGTAAATAAGGTGCCCTTTTTTCTGACACTGAGAAAAAGGTTCAAATGACTTGCTCATCATATTTCTTGTGCCTGGAATAACCAACAAGAATAAAAAAGAGAACTAAATAGCTCAGGCTAACCATTAGAGGCCCAATTCGCTAGGATGTTCTGTTCCAAAGCACATTAAAATGAATAGATGCTGAGCAAGGGCATCAAGACTGTGCAGATTTCATTCATTACCCTGGGGCTTGTGCAGAAGAATTTGCGGGTTGGTTGTGACCCAGCTTAACATACAGAAACTCATTGGAAAGACTTGGATTGGAGCACAGAAATCTATTGGCAGATGATAGCGCAAAGCAGTAAACCCACCCCCGAACAGCTATCAAAATGTAATGGAAATGGATTGGGGGGGGGGGGGAAGGCAGCTAGAAACACAAATAGAAATAAATGATGATTTTTTGAAATAAACAAGAATGAAATAGACAATGCCAAATGGAGTATTCATGCAGATTAAAAGATTTGCTTAATCAAATTGTGATGGGAGTTACGTAATGGATATGCAGTCATATTTGGTTTGCCACCTGCACATTTTTTTTTTGTTTATCTCAAAACTAAAAAGCTTCTGATTATGTGAAGAGCATGAGAATAGCCTTGCAGTATCAGAACAAAGGTCCATCCAGTCCAGCACTCTGCAGCCAACCAAATGCCTGTAGTAGTTCACAAGAAGGGCATGAATGAAAGTATCGGTCCTTCCCTGGTATTTGGAGGTATACAGATTCTGTTTGTATCTAATTGCCTTATTAGTGAGCCTGAATTCAGGGAAAGGAAGAACTGGCTCAAAACAGTTGTAGGGAAAGGAGGAGGAGGAGGAGGAGGAGGAGAAGGAGAAGGAGAAGGAGAAGGAGAAGGAGAAGAAGGAGAAGGAGAAGAATTTTTATATGCTGACTTTCTCTACCAGTTAAGGGAGAATCAAACTGGCTTACAATCACCTTCCCTTCCCCACAACAGACACCCTGTGAGGTAGGTGAGGCTGAGAGAGCTCGAAGACAATTGTGACTAGCCCAAGGTCACCCAGCTGGCTTCATGTGGAGGAGTGGGGGAACAAATCTAGTTCACCAGATTAGCGTCCGCCACTCATGTGGAGGAGTGGGAAATCAAACCCGTTTCCCCAGATTACAGCCCACCAAATCACTTTCTCAAAAGTGTAGATACTTTATTTGGGGGGGGGGGGGAGGCTTAAAATGTTTCAAAACTTTCCAAGAGTCAGTGTGGTTCAGAGGTTAGTGTTGGGCAGGACTAGGAGACCCAGCTTTGAATTCCCTCTCTAACATGGAAAGTCACTGGGTGATGCTGAGCTGGTCATACACTCTTGGCCTCACCTGCCTTGTGAAGATAAAACGGAGGAGGGAAGAACGATCTTATAAGCAGCATTGGGTCCCCATTGGGGAAGGAAATTGCGGGATATAAATAGCTAAATAAATACAAACAGCAAACTGCAGCCTCTGCAGCCTTTCTGAGGAATGATCTGCAGTGCAAAATGGGTTTGGCTGAGAACTCTCAACACCAAGAATAAATGCTACAGTTTCCTTCCTAGGGATGTTCCCTCATCCCCCATTCCCGCCCCACTGACAAGAAGATACCCAGCCTTCATCAGAATCATAGGCTGTTGCCATCCTAAGCATAATTATTTATAAGAGGACTGTGCTCTAGATTTGCAATGTTCCACTTGGGTCAATTGACTTGGTAAATTCCCCTTTTGTATTTGTGTGGTTTTCTAAAATAAATTATGAGAAAATAAAAATTTTAAAAATACAAACGGATAAAAAACATTTATGGTACAACTCTCAATACTGCAATGTTGATGTGCTGTTTCACCCCCATCTCTTCTAGCACCAGTACAGGAGCCAGGGTACCATATGCATGGGGTTTACTCAGCATGGCTAACTGTGCTAGACAGAAGAAAAGAGCAAGAGTCCAGTAGCACCTGAAAGACTAACAAAAGTGCTTGCAGGGTATGAGCTTTCGTGAGTCACAGCTCACTTCTTCAGATCTAAAGAAGTGAGCTGTGAGTCCCGAAACCTCATACCCTGCCAGAACTTTTGTTAGTCTTTAAGGTGCTACTGGACTCTTGCTCTTTTCTACTGCTACAGACATACTAACACAGCTATTCATGGTGTACTAGACAGAGGGGAATTGTTGGTGCTCAGATGGGGAATTAAGACTGTGCTCTTAATTTGAAATACACAAGTGGATGCCTTTGAACAATTTTGGAAGTTATTTAGAACAGCCAAGGAAGACTTTAATCCCCACATAAATAACTGTTGGTGTTTAATCAGCTCTCCTGTTCATTACTAATTTATTCACAATCTTGTATTACAGGGATTATGTTTGTCATCTCCTGACTATGGATAAATAAGACAGACCCTAAAAACAATTTGGTTACTCCTTGCTGCAAATCCCTTTCCATATATTTCAGAGTATACTACAGGACTTCACAAGTGTACACATATAGCGAATTCTTTGGCATTGCTGTAGCATAACTTGGAAGTAAATTCAGCTCAAATCAATTTAATTTTCTCAAACAATCATTTGTAATCCAAGCATTTTAATTACAGGTTCGTAAAGGTCAGGAAGGTTACTTTCAAGCAGCTTAGAAATTGCTCCTTGATTATTTCACAGTGGGAAACAGCGAAGGGAAACAGATCGAAGAGTGTGCATTGTTTTTCACATCTTAATTGCTCTTGAAGGGGGCTTGTTTATGAAGTTTATGGATAGGTCCTTGCCCACACTGAAAACTTCTGACCACCGGTAATGAGGCGCCATTAATGAACTAAGCGGCAGCAAGAGATTGGTGGAGATTGTGCTTCCTGCCGCTTATCTTCAATTTGTTATTTATGAATGGGGCAGATGGGGCTATTCCTGGGCAGCGGGGACTCCCCTGCCCCATTCATCATTTGATCGCCACCCCATTAGGAGAATATAAATTGATCTGAGGCCACTAATCTTTTTTTAATAAGCCTCATTATTCTTTAGAAAGAGACAATATTTTAACACAGCTCTCCTTGGAGTCTCTGCAGAGTGTCCCGCTAAAACAAATAGAATAAACAAAAGGCCTAGAAATATTTTAACTCAAGGAAATAATGAATAAAATAAGCATAATAAATAATGTGAGGATAAAGTGAAAGAAGAATGAGATATGACTGGATATGTGTGATCGGCGCTGAAGCCAGCGACATCTCCGGCTGTGTTCCCCCTCCTCTAACATGTTCAATTCAAGGTATCACCTACAAAGCCTCTCATAGCCTTGGATCCTCATAGCTGCAGAACCATCTCCCCTGCTACACTTGACCATTACAGCTTCGCTCATCTGATTAAAGCCTTCTGAAGGTGCCACCTTGCAAATGAGTAAGAGCAATAGCTGCCTGCACATGCGCATTCTCTGGTATGGCCTCCACCTTGTGGCAAACTAAGTAAAACAGCACTTAAACAGGGTACACAATTAATGCAAGTGATCTGTTTCCATTAATACGGAACGCCTATAAAGGCCACATTAGCTGTCCCCAGTCCCCACTAAGAGATTCTTAGTTCAGAATAATCCAATGTAGTCTGTTGAACTGACTTTCTAAAGCCTAGCTCAAACAGGTAACAAAGATGGCCTTCAACCACACCTCCCCTCTTCCCAGAGACATCCCATTCCATTCCCTATCCTTATTTAGAAATCTAGATATCAGTCCTCCTTGCCTTTGGCTGATCCCACAACACACCTGCTATCACACATGGGCCCAGACTCCATTCCAAGCCTAGAGAGAGAGAAAATCTGTCCCCACATTACCTTTATGCTCCTTTCT
This sequence comes from Euleptes europaea, assembly GCF_029931775.1. Taxonomy (NCBI): domain Eukaryota; kingdom Metazoa; phylum Chordata; class Lepidosauria; order Squamata; family Sphaerodactylidae; genus Euleptes; species Euleptes europaea. The sequence continues at coordinate 99,451,421 of NC_079316.1, read as the reverse complement.
TGTAAAGTACTGAGTTTAGTGCAACAATTTTGAAACAACCAAAACAGTGTCCCAAATCTCCATTCAAATATTAGGAAAATTCAGCCTTCAAAGGTAAGCTTTGTGAAGATGGCAACTTAAATCCATGTCAGTTTTTTTCACATTTTATTGCTTTCCCCCTACAATCAGTTTGTATAATGTACAAAATTATGTGTTAAATTTTTCCCTAGGCTTAGGGCTGTCAGGTCTCTCTTCACCACCAGCGGGAGATTTTTGGGGTGGAGCCTGAGGAGGGCAGGGTTTGGGGAGGGGAGGGACTTCAGTGCCAGAGTGTCCAATTCCCAAGCATCCATTTTCTACAGGTGAACTGATCTCTATCGGCTGGAGATCAATTGTAATAGCAGGAGATCTCCTGCTAGTACCTGGAGGTTGGCCACCCTACCTAGGCTGCACCACTTCATGCTACAGGTAAGAGATCATATGTTTCAATGTTCCCTCATAGAAAAAAAGAACTGTGCATTGAAATCTAGCATATCAGGGAGAAGGGTTGAGCATAACCATTACCCTGAAATTTCTCCATGAACCAGAAGTTCTGTTAACTGTAACATGAAGTGATGCAAATAGGCATTGATTTTACTGGTTGTTGTATATACTTGTCCGTAAAATATGATGACAAGAAAACATCAGTGTGAAATGGTTCTTTGTCAGTCCTTTTGCAGTTCTTTTGACAAGGGCCAATCAATTCAACATGTTTTTTTTAAAAAAAGAAGTTCCTATTTCCTTAAACTAATTCATAGCATTAAATTGGCAGCAATATTGTTAAAACTGGGATGGCTCTGGACATCTAAACCTCTATTGTATATTTTTCAGTGGAATTCATTATTTCATCTCCTATAAAAATGTCATTTCTGGACATATTTCTTCATCACCCAGACAAATATGTATATGTCATTCCTCAAGGTCATAATAAGTGTCCTTGTGCTTTTTCTTTTGTAAACTATGAATTTGTCTTTAGCGCTGGTTACAAGAATCATTAGACTGTTACATTAAGCCACAGTAATGCAGGTTTGGCTGGGATTTGTCAAAGGTTTGGAAAAACAGTGGGTGGATCCACCTGGACTAGTAGTTTAGACAAAAGATTTTCCCTCCCAATAAAGCGATTGAAAGATGCAAGGAATAGTATTCAGAAAGCAAGCTGTGACAACAATAAGATCTTAAATGAGGATTGGTCCTTAGTGTTTAAGGATGCAAATCATAAATGTTCACCTCTCTTCTTCCAGATATCCTTTAACAGAACTTTTTCCTTATTTCCACTAGTTAGAAATCCATAAATTTAGACGAGCTTTCTTATTGGCAAGGTGTAATGCCTTAAACTCAACCGAGTCACAAGGGAGATAAAATAAAATGATTGCAGAAGAACTTGAATGCCCATTTTGTCCAGATCAAGTAGAATCCCTTGCCAATATTGTTTTAGCATGTTCACAAAACAATATTGCATGAAATAAATGTATCACTCCCTAGATAAAACAGCTAATGACACTTTCTAATAAGTGGATACTGTGTTATCGGCTATCAAGTAGTTCAGTGAACTGCGTGAGAGATGTGGCAACTTTTCTCTTTATAGTGCCAAGAAAAAAATAATCTTCATCCCCCCTTTTAAAGTGTGAAATAGCAGATGAATAGCCAATGGGGTGGATCCAATCATCCTTCAAGGAGCCTTCCTCCAACTTAAATGGTTCTTCCAACAATGGATGGGAGGGATATGTATATATATATACATAAGAAGGGACAGTTTGTTGGAGATGACAAGGAAAAAACTGGTCTCCTCTTGTCTAGTGCTGCCTGCGTGCAGACTTATGAGCAGAAAAGACTGGGGATGTGTACGACTGGGGGTCTACTGAAGATTCTATAGAGCCTTGTAGGACTTGCCTAAACTGTGTTAGGATTGGGCACTAAATAAATAACTGCAGGTAAATGTATCTGAGCCAGTTTTCACAAGATAAAACATAAGGTCTTGCCTAATATGAAATCTCACACAAACTGTAAATTATAAAAACATAAGGTGTGCACTGCTGAATCAGACCAGTGGTCCATCTAGTCCAACCCTTTTTCATGTATTGGCTAACCAATTGTGCAAGAGATACACCAATGATCTAATTCTGCAGCATCACAGTGCAAATTCTGTTCTACGATTTGGTTTCAGTGTTTCTTTAGAGCTCAGGCAAAACTAGCTCAAAACATCCTGCACTATTACCTTAGTCACAGTTTTCCCAAAAAATAATCTCATCTGATACAAGCCTCCCAACCATTACAGATGTATGCCCATCTACCTCTACAGATGTGTTTATTCTGAATGTAAATGTCATATGCATTGTGTGGAATAATGGATTAATCCCTGGTCATGGTGTCATTATTCTCAAAGGGAAGGTGTCATGCCCCCCCGTGACTGAATCCGAGACCTCGGATGCAGAGCTGGAGCAGTTGGCCATCTCTTCTGGGAATGCAGCTGACGAACCTTCTGAACCAGCTCCTGGATTAAAGGGGCCATCAGGTGCTTCGACGCCTAGTCAGGTTGAGGAATTCCAGTTCCCCTTGGAGGCCCGGGTGTCAGAGTCAGCTAGAAATTTAGAACAAGATACCTCCCCCATGGTTCTCCGGAGACAGAAACAGTGAACTCTGCTGAGTGAAAGAAGGCGTTCAGCATGGCTACAAGGACGGAAAGGCATTTCAGCTGTTGAAGATGACAGTGACTGATGTCAGGACCAACCTCATTCTGATAGCTGGCCAGATTTAAGGAGCAGCAAAGAGCAGCTTCAGTGTGGAAGCAACTTATTGAATTCCGGTTTCAGCTACTCTCCACTTTGTTTGATATCTTGCCTGACCACGACCTTGGACTGTTTAAGACAACACCTGCCACCTTGCCTGTGCCCCCGACTGATTACTGACGACCCTTGCTGCCTAGCCTGTGATAGGTAAGAGACCCTGCCTCAGTTCTGGATTGTTTCTTGGACTTTGCACTACCCCTGCTGACCGTACTGTTTCAGTGCAGCCGCTAGGCTGCAGAAGCCTTGGCTTCTGTACCCTCCTCCGCTTCCTGTACCCTCCCTCCGCTTGGCTTCCTGTACCCTCCTCCGCTCTCAGCTCTCTCTGCACCGTGCTGCAGTAACAGCCCCACCAGCCTGCCCAGCCAGTATAGAAGGTTTCAAATGGTATATCAACTAATATAACAGGAGACTAATTTAATTATTTGGAGAACAGAAGATGAACATTGTGCTTCATAGCAGAGGTTGGGTGGACCTCTACTTCAAAGCAATAGGAGACTTAAAAAAAAAAGGTATTGATTACTGCCTGCTTCTTCCTTTTCATTTATCTTCATTTATAACAATTTAAAACGCCATTGTTATTATATGTGTAATTGACATCTCTTGATAAAAATAGGTCAGACAGAAGGATTTTCAAATTTGCTGACTACTACCATTGGCCAGGGAGTGCTCTACATAATCACTACAGTGTAGAAAATCAATAAATAATTACAGCATAATGGGCCTGCCTTCTTAATCGCTTACATTATAAAACACAACTTTGCAATACTCATGTCTTAGGGGTAGGATAGACTTTTTGCAGAGTTTCACCCACACACACCAGCTTCAAATGGCCTTTGAAGGGCAAGAAGAGTCAAGAGTAATAAACCCCAATTTGGGAACTGTCAAAGACAGCAAGCCAAGCAATGGCATTTGCTAGCAACATTGATGCCGTACTGAAGGTGGATCTTGGAGTTCCTCATTGCTTGAAAGACACTGAGATGCGAATGTTAGAAGGATATCTCCTCTACTCTGTTTTTAAACTTGTACCCAGATTCTCTCATTAGTCATTCCTTTCTGGGGCATTGACAAGGATTTTCCTTTTTAAAAAGTTAATTTATAGAGTCATATTTTCTTGCACATTTCAGTTGTCCCCCAAATAGGTAGTGATCCCTACCTTGACTGTGGGTGGCCCCATTGTGTGGCTATTGACATCCACACAGTGATCAGCCAGGTTAAAATTCTATCTAATTATATAAAAAATCAGTTTGTGGCTTCTACTTCCATGTCAAAACCTAGTGAGCCCAACAAACATAACCAGGGCTGGATCTATGCTGAAAGAAACTTGTGGCTCTTCGTGGCTCCCATTAACTTCTGCGGGACAAATTAAATGAGATGTGTGATCTGGACAACTTGACAGGGGAAAACCTCCCTTCGAGCCAAATTGTAGGGTCATCATTAGGGTTGGACATATCGATATACCCGATGGTGATGGATGGCAGCAAAAACATCAGGGACTGGTAACATCAGGCCTGGAGTCACAGAGTTACTGTGTGGCCTACCTTCTCCACCTTGTGGTGAGGGATGCCCTGGGTCTGTGCTCTTCAGAGGAATCCAGACTTGATGCTGCAACTCGTGATTTATGGCATATCATCATGAAATGCCAGCATCTCATGGGTCACTTCTCACGAAGTTTGAAAAACAAATTTCTGCAGCATGAGAAGCAGGCCCAGAAAGGTGAGCCAAAGCACTGACTTAAGGGTGATGTCAGCACTCTCTGGAACTCCACCCACACCATGCTTGAGCATTTGGTGGAGCAGAGGAGAGCCCTCAACGCATTGTTCCATGAGAGCGATGTGTTGGGGCAAGAGAGCTACCTCAACCACAATGAGTAGTGGACTATCTCTCAAACTGCAGAGGTCCTTCAGCCCTTTAAGGACTAAACACAGTTGCTTTTGTCTGACACGGCTATGCTGGCTCTGGTCATTTCCATGACGCACGAGTTTCATGAGAGGAGGGCCAAGTTTCTGGGGCCAGCCGAATGATGTGCAGGCTACATTCTAGCAGTGTACTCGCTGGTGCTGAGGCTGCAAAACAGTGTGACAACCCGTCTTCAGCCTATAAACCAGCAGCCGGTCTTCATGTTGGCGACCATGTCTGACCTGTACATCAAGGGCAGCATCGCTGAGCAAGCCGACCAGCTGGTGCCCTGGAAAGAGAAGCTCTCCAAGCATGTGCAACAAATGAAAGCCCAAAGGAGGACTTTGCCAGTGGATGAGGCGGCGGGGGGGCCAAGCAGCTCCTTTGCTGATTGTCCCCTACCTTTCCCAACCTGCCATGCCCCCCCCGGGCAACCGCCGAGATGAGCCTGGAGATGGAGCTCATCAGGCAGGCACTCGGCCGCTCTGGGAGGGCGAGGCACATAAGAAAGGACACAGGGGATGCAATGGTGAGGGAGTACCTTGTGGAGGCCTACAAGTTGCACTCCACAAGTCCGCTGAACTACTGGGCCATGAAGGAGTCGGTCTGTCCGGACCTCTCTCTAGTGGCCCAGAAGCTCCTCTCTTGCCCTCTAATGAATGTCCACAGTGAGCACGTTTTTCCCCATTTAGGCGACAAGCTCAGCCCACATCGCTCACACATGGCATCCCGGCATGCGGAACAGTTGGTGTTCCTCAAGGTCAACTTGTCTCTGTTCAACTTTCCAGTTCTGGACTTTGAGGGGACTGAGGTGAGCACATGCTTGTGCCTGTACCCCCTCGGGCGTCTGTCTTGGCAAGTTGGAGTGAAATGCTCTTCCCAGAATAAAAAAATCAAAATTAGAAAGAAGAGGCAGATCAGATTTCCAGTTTGATTGGCGATCCCCTCCCCAATGCCACCTCAAACCCACTTGCGCACACACCAAGGCCCCCATTGACCCTTTGCGGCTGTGCAGCACAGAGGAATGTTGAAGGTGGTTCTCAGCTCACCCAGTCCCTTGGACATGCAACCCGCACCAGATTTGCATGTTGCTGAGATTTATGCAGCTGTACCAAAACTGTTCTTCATCTCTTCAGAGATGAAAGGGATGCAGTAGATCAGGGCCAGCATTTTAAACGTTACTCAGCAGAAACCATCAGAGTGGATACAACAATAATGAATCTATTCAAGTGTTTTCCCCTAACTTTCTTCTCTGCAAGGGTGGGAGGTGGGAAGAAGAGACAGTGATGATGAAAGGCAGACACAGCACCACAGTTTCCACCTGTGCGATGGTGTGTGAGACTGCAGAGAGAGGAGGATCTGGGTGCATAACAAGCCCCCTCCCTCTCACTGTCTGAGGCCTTCCTTCCAGTGGAAAAGTGTGGGTATGTATTTTTGCTGCAAGCCTGGTTGTTGTTGGGCTTTGCCCTGTGTGTCAGATTGGCTTGGCACCACATCTGGGCTGGCAGCAGTGCCCCCAGACTTCCAGCTACCTGGCATTATGTGGCTGGACATGGGTTTTGTTAGGCGTGTGCGGCCAGAGTAGGCCTGGGTACTGGTGTTTGGCCTCCACCCTGCGCATAGTGTAGGACTGTGGTTTCATATGGGATGGCAAAAGTGCCCCCATTTTTTATTTTGTTGTGGTGTTTTGTGTTTCAGGGTTTTTATAGAGTCTTGGTTCCATTAGATTTCTCTATGTGGTTTGTTGTGCTACTGGATTGGGTTGGTGTCTGGTTGTGTAGGGCTTGCGTGAGTCCTTGGGGAAGGAGGCATTGCCAATGTTTTCCTATGGGGAATGGGGGCTACCCCTTTGAGACCCCATAAAATTGAACCTCCTAACCCAATCTTCACCAAACATTTGGGGTTCATGCAGAGTCCCTTCAAGCTACCCTGAAAATTTGGGAACTCTATCTCCAAAAATGCTTCCACAAGAGATTTGAAAAGAATTTCCCATAGATTATAATGGTCCCGAATTTTTTGGGTAAACCCAGAAATATGCCGAATACCCATATTTACCTGTATGGCTTATTTCGGGTTTACCAAAAAAATTGTGCCCAATAAACCCGAACCTGAAATTTGCCAGAAAAAAATTGTTTGACCCTAGTCGTCAAGGGCACATCTCAAAATATAGTTGCCTATAACTTTTGACACTGGGTGGTGCAGCTTTTACTGATAGGATTCCAGTAATATACCATCCTTCTGTTCACTCCCTTCCCCCTCATCATAGTCAATGTGATGGTACTGGTAAAACAACATATTTTACATTGGACAAAAGAATAACATCTCATGGTGTGGTGTTGAGCAGATGGTAAAAGCAAACCATTCATTATAGGACTGCATGGCTGACTATACACATTAAGGAATCCAGACATTTTCAGCTTCAGGGAACACAGTGCAGTTGCCACTGGAATCAGTTCCTACTATTCAGAATAGGGCTAGATGGCTGCCCAAACGTAGTCTACTATCTATTAGACATATTTGTCACTTATCTAGCAAAAACTATATTTTTTGCAGCATTCCATTTCACAAGATTGATATTTTAACAGCCAAATTCCTATATTGAGGGAGCGAGCACTTTCCATTGTTAGGTTTAAAAGATATCAGTCACTGGGAAATGAGGTAAACAAATGCATGCTGTATTCATGTATTTGGACATTTAGAAGAGAGGAATGACAGCATCTATTACTCATTTGCATATGTTATTTTTAAGGGTACAAATTGTCTGCTGTATTCCCCCTCTCGCTGCCTGATTTGTACCCCTTAGTACACAAAGATGTGCTTGCACACCAGCCCATGTGTGTTTCCTTTATATCCATCCAGCTGTTACTGTCTTCCCCACTTCTATGGACAGAACATCCTCTTGAAAGAGATTCCTGTTTTCTTTTGAAGTGAACGTATAAATCTGCCTTATACATTGGCCCATTGAGTTCAGAGTTGCTTCTTACAGGAAGGAATTTTAAGGCAAGGAATTTCATCTCATTATCTTCTGAGACTGGCAACCCTAATAGTGGGGTGGTATTCCCAATCTCCAGGTACTAGCTGGAGATCTCCTGCTAATGCAACTGATCTCCAGGTGATAGAGATCAGTTCATCTGGAGAAAATGGATGCTTTGGCAATTGGACTGTATGGCATTGAAGTCTCCAAACCCTGCCCTCCTCAGGCTCTGCCCCAAAAAACCTCCCATTAATGGTGAAGAGGGACCTGGCAACCCTACCCATTAGCCCCTGAGGTTCTTAAAAACAACTCACAGGACACTCAGTCAGGCTGTGAAGAACCGAAGGGGGTTGTGCATGGAACACCAAACTGGGGTTTTAAGTATTTGAAGCATTACATTGGAGGAGATTTTCCCTTCATCTTTTTAGAGAAATGGGTCACAGATCTCGTAACTGCAAAGACAGGCCTAGCCTGTCTCAAAAAACTCACTGGACAAGAGATCAAAACGTTCCATTAAATATTACAGAATTTGTTCATGATGTTGGGTAGTTATGGAATGATCTGTTTTATTCACTGGGGGACTAATGAACAGCTGGAGAGCACCAGATGCTGCTGGAGCACAATAGGTATAGTCTAGGGAAGTGCTGAGTAGGGCTGTGCATATAGAGAAACCCGAACCAAAAATAACCCCCCAAAAGGCCTTTTCATCTTCTTTCAGGTTTAATTTAGCCTGAATATTAAAACTGGGAATAAAGCTGAAAACGGATAGCCATTTGCCAAATCAGCCGAATAGATATTCGGCTTTTTCGGCTTCAGCTTTCCCCAGGCTTTTCCATATGGGAATTTTTTATGAGCTCTGGTGGAGGCATTTCTGGAGGTAGAGTTCCCAATTTTTCAGGGTAGCTTCAAGGGACTCTCCTTGCATGAACCCCAAAGTTTGATGAAGTTTGGGTCAGGGGGTTCAATTTTATGGGGTCCCAAAGGGGTCATCCCCCTTCCTCCATAGAAAAGCATGGCAAAGTTTACAATGCTTTTCTATGGAGGAGTAGACCCATTCAGGACCCCATAAAATTGGACCCCCTGACCCAAACTTTACCAAACTTTGGGGTTCATGCAAGGAGAGTCCTTTGCAGCTACACTGTGTATTTGGTGACTCTACCTCCAAAAATCCCCCCCAAGAGAATGTTAAAAGTACTTACTTTTCATAGTCTGTAATGGCTGCTTCCTCACCAAAGAATCGTGGGAAAACTCAGTTTCCCATGAATTCTTGCAATGGGCCTGCACAAAGCTCCATAAATCAGCTGCAACTTGAAAACAACAACAAAAATCCTTTGCCCTAAGGCACACCCCATCTCTCTGCTCTGCCTGCAACACCTTCTCCCTTCCAGCCCAGTATCACTATGCACAGTTCACTTGGTCTTGGGCATCTTAATTGCCCCACCTTTGCAATTTCCCACATTGCCTGGGTCAGTTCAAACACACACAAGGGCACGGTTCCCCTCAAGCACAGCTGGAGCCAGAAGCCTTACTCCTAAACTCATGAACCAAATGATTGTTGGAGTATCATTGGAGGTAGCCCCAGACACATGGGGTTCTTCTAGGATGGCTGTATGAGTATGTACTCCTCTCTTCCCCACCAGAATCCAGGTTGAGGCAGGTATGGAAGTACCTCTCCACTGAATAAGTAGTCACAGGATACCTCACTGAAACATTTATAATCATAACTTTTCTTCTGAACCAATTGGGATAAGACTCATACTAAAAGGATCTTCCCTGTCATCTTTCAGGCAGATTGGAGAAAAGGACCCCATTTTATAGATAAACTGAAGGAGTGGAGAATCATGTGTGCCTTGAAGGGCAGGTGGCATAAAAATGAGATCAAATTAGGAACAATGATGACTTCTACTCACACCATCAAGTTTGTGAATCAGAGGGGTCAGCCATCTTCAAGGTTTCCACCCCCCCACCCCCCCACCCCCAGAGAACAATTTAATTTCTCTCTTGGCTACTCAACGACAAGAAGACACATAAACGAATGCTATAAAAACAAATCCTGGGAAATATACTCTGACACAGAAGAATAAGAGGAAAACAAAGCAGATAAGTATTAACCAATTTTAAACAAAATAATGACCAATATATCTTCTTGTCACAGAGATGCTTTATTATTATTTTTAAATAGATATTTTAAAGCCACAGACAAAATCCATGTACCGTATATACCCATGTATAAGCCGACCCGCGTATAAGCCGAGGTGCCTAATTTCTCCCTCAAAATGGGGAAAAATTAGGCACCCGTGTATAAGCCGAGGGTCGTCTTATAACCCCTCCCCCCTCCGCAGGCTTACCTAACGGGCTCCTGGTGGCGGGAAGTGACGCGGGCCCGGCGGAGGTGGCGGCGCGGCGCGGCGCGGCCCGGGGCAGCCTCCCTGCAGCTGCAGGAGGCCGCCCCCAGGCTGCTCCCGGCGGCAGAAAGCAGCGCGGGCCCGGCAGAGGCAGCGGCGTGGCCCGGCAGGGACCGGGGCAGCCTCCCTGCAGCTGCCCCGTGGCTCAGAGTGGTAAGCTGCAGTACTGCAGTCCAAGCTCTGCTCACGACCTGAGTTAGATCCCTATGGAAGTAGGTTTCAGGTAGCGGGCTCAAGGTTGACTCAGCCTTCCATCCTTCTGAGGTCGGTAAAATTTGTACCCAGATTGCTGGGGGAAAAGGGAAGATGACTGGGGAAGGCACTGGCAAACCACCCCATAAAACAAAGTCTGCCTAGAAAATGTCAGGATGTGCCGTTACCCCATGGGTTAGGAATGACCCATGTGCTTGCACAGGGGACCTTTACCTTTATATGAGTCAGAGCTCAGTTCCTCAGATTTAGATTTACCATGATTGTACCATGATTATTTACATGATTATGGAGGGCTGTAGCTAGGGTTGCATACTTTACAGTTCTGACCTACTTACAATTGGATCCAAACCTATGGATATCTGTGTTTTTCTGTCCCAGAGACTCATGAGTAAGCTACTCCAGAAAGTCTTGCTCATCAAAGTCACAAGTTTCTAAGCACAGAATGAAGCAGATATTAAGACAAGACTTCAGAAAAGTTGAAAGAATATGGAACAAAGGAAACAAATAAAAATAAATAACATAAATAAATAAAAGGAATAAAGGATGCCACTGTTCTGACTGAAGGCTTTAAAAGCAAAGTTCTTTTTATCTGAAGTGTGACTGAAGGTGAAAGTTTGTTGGGTCCAGGTGTAGTCTGGCCTTTGGTGGTGGTAGAAGATAGGGATGCCAACCTCCAGGAGGGACCTCAGGATCCCCCAGAATTACAGCTCATCTCCAGACTACAGAGATCAATTCCCCTAGAGAAAGTGGATGCTTTGGAGGGTGGACTCACTCTGTGGCACTGTACCTAACTGCAGCCTTTGTCCTCCTCTAGCTCCATCCCCAAATCTCCAGGAGTTTCCCAACCTGGATCTGGCATTCCCTGCCAGTGGCTGGGTGGGGGGGGGGGAGACGGACACCTGGCAACCCTAGCTGAAAGTGCCATCAAGTGACATGCTGCTCTTGGCATAGGGTTTTCCAGGCAAGAGACAAACTGATATGGCTTGGCATTGCATGTTTCTGCATAGAGACCCTGGACTTCCTTGGTGTCCAAGTACTAACCAGGGCCAGCCCTGCTTAGCTTCCAAGATCTGATGAGATTGGGCTAGCTTGAGCCATCCAGGGCAGAGCAGTTGGGCCCTAAGCAGAATATAATTTGGTGCTTCATTGGAAGCTGAAAACAGAAACAACTTGGGGAGGGGCTGTGGCTCAGTGGTAGAGCATCTGCTTGGCATGCAGAAGGTCCCAGGTTCAATCCCCTGCATCTCCAGTTAAAGGGACTAGGCAGGTAGGTGATGTGAAAGACTCCTGCCTGAGACCCTGGAGAGCTGCTGCCGGTCTGAGTAGACAATACTGACTTTGGTGGACCAAGGGTCTGATTCAGTTTAAGGCAGCTTCATGTTTATGTATATCCCTACGAATGGGGGTCATAACAGCACTGAACTAGTAAATATGTTGTGGACACAAATGGTATGTGTCACATACCCACACCTGTTCCTATACAATATTTTTACAAATTAAATTTTCAGTAGATGGGCGAAAGAGTAACAACTATTGACACTGGGGATTTCCACCAGCAGCAGACAATTTCTGATAAACAAATAAATGTCCCAAGTTCAAAATAAATCCTGTTCTAGCATGGTTGCTGCTTTCCAGCTGCTGTTTTCCATGCTAAGGAATTTCTTTTACCTCACATGAACACATGAGTCTGCCTTCTAGTGAATCAGACCCTTGGTCCATCAAATTCAGCATTGTCTACTCAGACTGGCAGCGGCTCTCCAGGGTATCAGGCAGAAGTCTTTCACATCACCTACTTGTGTTGGGTATAGGAAGCGAGTTTCGTTTCTGTCAGACAGTAAAGGGTTAATTTGTTTATGTTGATTGTTTAGCCAGACTCAGGATGATGGTGAAATGCAATGTGTCATTAGCTAATTGGTTAAGCAAAACACCATTGAGGACATGTCTTGGGTCATGTAGGAACAATCGTGTTTATTGCTTTATCTTTTGTTAAGAGCGGGAAAAAGAGTTGCAGCTACTCACTTCACTTTGGATTTTACAGCAGCAAGATGCACATCTCTGCTCCCAGCAGAGATGGGGCAAAAGCTGAGCCTTAGGCGCCTGTTAGTATAAAACTAGCAAGTTTATAGGGAACTAGATAAGTAGAAAGGATTTATTATTTTGAATCCCAGTTACCCTATCCTTTAGAAAGTAAAGGTTTTGATTTTCTTGAAACAAGGAAAGACTCTGGCAGTTAACGCATGACCGATTTGGTCTGCTTCTCCCCCCCCCCCCAATGTAGCGGTTTTCCAGTGGTCACACACACGCTGTCCCGCTCTGCGGATCAAATCTACCACGAGCGCGATTTACTTGCGTGTTTTCCAAGACCTGTCTTATAGCGAAATACAGATCACAATCGAGATAAATCCGGTTGTTTCGTCATGCGTGAGCTTCCGGGTCGATATTCCATTAGTCCTTGCCGCCCAAGACTGTGTGTGTGTGTGTGCGTGCCAGCGTGTGCATGTGTGTGATAATCACCCGGCCAAACGCAACCGGGAGAGATTTTTTATTATTATTAGCGCCTGGCTGCCCTAAAGAGGGTGTGTGTGTGTGAAATTCCCCGCCAGATGTGACTGGATAACTAGAGGGCCAAAGAGAGGAGGGGGGGCTCCTCCGGTAGATCAGCCACCCGCTGACACCAGGCCCCGTGTACGCCTCGCGCCGAGGCTGCGCCTCTCCCTCACAGGCTCACTCCCCTCAGTGGCTCAAAACCACCCCTCCCCGGCCAGGAAAGCGAGTGGGCGACGCCGGTAAGCCTAATGAGACGGCCCAAGCGTCTGCTCGCCTCTCATGGCTCCCGCCAAGCCGCCGCTCAGCTGGCCGGCGGACTCAGCATTCCCCACTCTAGCCGCGCCTGCCCTGAGCTTCCGAGCCTCCTGCCGCCTCAAAAACAGAGACAGCGGAGCGGCGGACTGGAGAGCTCTGCTTTTTTCTGCAGAGCAGGAGGGCAGGAGAAAAACTAATGTCCTGAAGTGAGTTGCGTTGGTATACCGGCATATCATTCTAGGGGGGAGGGGGAAAAAAGGAAGACGCCAAGTATGCACAATCGCGTGACTGTGGTGTAATGACGTCGGTAGCAACGGAGCACTCCCCGAATATCCCATGTTATCCCATGTCCCAAACGCATGGAGCATCGGTGGTGCACATAGTGTGGGATGGGAGACCGACGTGCGTTCACTTTTATGATCCCAGATTAAAATAGTGTGAGATGAGAGAGAGATTAACCGGTGACATCTTGCCCATGCGTTAATGGCCTCTGTCTGTTTATTGTGTGCTCTGATTGACTCTTACCTAACCATAATCAGCGATTTATCAAGCCAAACCTCCAACAACTTGCCTAGTCCCTTTAGCTGGAGATGCCAGGAATTGAACCTGGGACCTTCTACATGCCAAGCAGATGCTCTACCACTGAACCACAGGCTTATTCAGTAGAAAACCATCCTGAACGATCAAATGTTGCCCACAGCCGCTTTGCCTGACTGTATAATACAGCCCCCATTTGGGAATGGCTTTGGACTCCTAGGATTTTTGTGTGTCCCCCCCCCCCCCCCCACCGACACCTTCTAAAATTTAGACAAGAAGATGATCTATTGCTCTGGGCATTAGAAAAGGTATTTCCAGTCTGAGCTCAAGTAAAAGATTTCTTAATTGACATGACACCTTAAAGAGGCTAAGGCATGGATCTTTTGTGTCATAACTAGCACAGGAACGTTTTCTTGGTGAAACAAGGCACATAAGAACACAGCTGACCATCTTTTGACATCGACACATAGAACATTCTCACAAATCAGCATTTGCTAGGCAAGCAATAAGAACTTTTTTTCATGTGGTTTGTTTTAGATTTGAATAGTTTCTTGCTTAAAAGGGTGTCTAAAGCAGATAATCGCACAAAATATGTGTATGTTGGATATTTTCTAGTTCAGTACATTTCTTGCACACCAATGCAGTGGTTTCCCCTCCCTCCTTTTGAGAGCAATACTTTTCTATTGTTCTTTTAGCATTGTTCCGACCAACTAGCTTGCAATGTGCCCAATTTTCCAGCTAAAGCAGTGGCAGAATGAGATTATAATGAATGCCAAATCATTATTCAAAATGTTGCAGTAATTTCCCCATCATTTTCATGTTCCTATGGCAGCACAGTGCAATCTTTTCTCCTCGTACATAAGACTCCTTAGCACACAAGGGGGGGAGGGAGATTACTATAATCCCTTTCTTCCCATGACACTCGAGCACTGTAATCTTCTTGCGATGTCAGCGGCAAATTCCTATCTGTTAATGTCAAACCTGCCTTTACAAGGAAAAGTTCATACAAGCTTTCATTGCACTGGTAAATAGTGATGGGGGGTTTGCATTTATTTATTTATTTATTAAAAGGGCAAGAACGCCAAAAAGGAGATTTGATTCAAGGCAGTTCAGTCTTTGGGTTTGTCTGGAGTTTACAAGGCTCTTGGGTAGCCCAAAGGCAGGCCCCTTTTCATGAAGATCTTGAATGAATTATAGCCATGGGAATCACTGATTTTACACCTTGGGAAAGGAGGGGGGGGACAAGAACAGATGGCCGGTTCATGTGCATTATGTTTCATCAAGTTGCTTCTGACTTATGAATCAATGATCTCCAAAATGTCCTCTCATTAACACCCTTGCTCAGGTCATGCAAACTGAAGGTCATGTCTTATTTTATTGAGTCAATCCATATCATGGTGGGTCTTCCTCTTTTCCTACTGCCTTTGACGTTTTCTAACATTATTGTGTTTTCCCTTGAGTCTTTTCCCGTGACTAAAGTACAGTAGCTTCAGTTTAGCCATTTTAGCTTCTAGCAGATAAAGTACAGCCCAAGAAAAGCTTTATCAGGCTGCAAAGGAGCGTGAGGTGTGTTTGGTGTTTCCCATGTCGAAATTATGTGCGCTGTATTTTTAAAAAAATGTCCAGGAAAAGGCTAGGCTGAAAAACTTTCTATTGGGGTTGGGTTTTTATGTGTGCAGAGGGGTTGAAGGAATATGCATACATTATAGGTAGATAAAATGATGCAAAAGTGTAATTATTCATGAACAGTTCATAGAGGTCAACATAATTTATTATATCATTTTAAAAAGTCATTGATTATAATCATATATAAAAAGAAAAATTTGTATATAATATATGGGGGGCATCATTTTGTACTGTTGCCCCCCTTCAAAAAATGTAGATCTGGCCCTGAAAACAGGATCAATACTTGGCTTCCTTCCTCTGCTAATATTGCAGAGCTAAACAGCTCTTTTCTGTGATTCAGAATTAGCTAAACCATAATCCCAGTTGAAAAGGAGCCATTTAAAAATAACAAGGAGGCTTGACTTGAAAGTAGCGTATTCACTGTTAATTCCTTACTCCAAAAGCAAAACAAAACACAAATCTTGCCTCTTTTCTTTGGCATCTGATAGGAATGAATGAAAATGGGATTGTTTTGATGACACAGAAGTCATTTACTAGCATTTTGGGATTTTCCCCCAGCAAATATCCCATTCAATCGTCAATCCATTTGTTCAAGCTGGCCAGTTGTGAGGCCACAGTGGAGGGAGTACTGAATAAGGTTTGGGTTTCTTTACTACTTCTAAGCATTTATATGACACTTCTCTCCTGCCCCACAGGTCACTGTGGCTTTGACATTGGCTGGGATTGACTTTGAACAGAAATCATTTAATGTAACATCACTTACTAAGGGAGTGATATACATAGGCATACTCAGAAATAAGTCACATTATAGTCAGTAAGTCTTGCTCCTAGGAAAGTGTTCTTAGGATTACTGCCTAAGAAAATGAGCTGTGATCCAAGAGGCTCCAGTTCAGATCTCTTTTAAGACTGATTTCACCAGGTAGCTTTAGGTAAGCTATGCTATCTCACTCCTTCCTCATCTACAATGTGGGGATGTGAAACCTCTTCAACACTGATAGTGCTAGATAAATGCCAAGTGTGATGATGATGGTGATGATGAGGTAAGAAGTAAGGCAAGGTTTCAGGTGGGAAGGGCAGAGGCAGGCTCTGTGGACCTGGCAGGGTTCCCAGGGAAGATGGTTGTTGTTTTGATATGTAAACACCAAAGTAGGCTCCTATTAAATGTTCAACCTCCACCCCTAGGTGAGAACCAGCAGGAAAAGGTAGAGGAACAAACACTCTTTGAGGGCTGAGGGGAACCCTAGTGCATCCTCTGTCTTCTTTGCCATCAACTTACAGGGAAGTGAGTAGTTTTGAGTGTTTGGTGAGACCATAGGAGCTCTCAACTGTGGCTTATCACTCAAACTGACCCTCCATTCTTGTCAATCATCAAGCCCTCTCACCTGAGGAAACTGACCCTCCATTAACAGTCATGAATGATTTGAATGATTTTATTATTACGGCAATAGCCAGACCAACTACAAGCAGTCATGAGTTCTTCTTCTTCAGGAAGCTGACCCTCCCTTCTTGTCAAGCTTCTCAAGACCTCATCACTCGAGGAAACGAACCCCCACCCTTGTCAATAATCAGATCCTCTTCTTTTGGTGTCCCTCAGATTGGATCTGGAATCTGCAGTATCTACAATGAAAGCTAGAGATAAACTGCAGCTGTAGAGGCCTCCACAAAAATCACCGTTGGTGGTATCACATCTCCCCATTCCCCTCCCCCCCCCCAAAAAAAAATCTTGTTCTTGCCTCTGGGTACCCATTTGATGAAACTGCCTCAGGCTCCCTTGAAACATGAATTATATAAGTGATTTGTTTGGCTGCTCTACAGCAATTATTATTAATTAAATATTGATCTCCCTCCAATGGAGCTCATTGAGCTTCAGTGAGGATAATGAAAGTGGGATATATGCTTGGCATGGACTTATCTCAGAAATTACAGAAACAATGAGTATGCAATTACTGCCTTATTAGCGTAATAAAGTTGAAAGGACTGTTTAGACATTTAACGGGTGTCAAACAATGCCACTGTAGTGTGTTAACTAGATAGCAATTAGCGTAAAATGCTGACTGACATTTCAGAAGCATGGTAACAGCTTGCTAACTTGCTGATGTTGTGTCGATTAAATGACATAATTTTTCCCAAAAGGGCATTTTAAAAGATTTCAAAATAAACAACTCTGTCCAATTGCCTATCAGTTGATGTGTGCACACTGAAGGGAGTAGGGACATAAAGTAACCTGCCATAGGGATGAGCTCATAACTACCATTTTAGGTTTTTTTTAATAATAATAATCATATGTGGTCATCATTCATTTGTGTTTGCCTCATTTCCACTGCCGTTGTTGATTCCTTTGTTTTATGTAGCACGTTAGCCATTTTACAACCTTTGTATGCAACTGAGACAAACATAGCATCGAAAAACACTACATTCGTTTTAACAGGGGGGGAATGTGTGATTAAAGAGAGACTGGTGCATAAAGAAAGAATAGTGCGTTTCTTGCGCGGGAGATGCTCAAATTGGACGAGAAAGCTTTTGAAATTATATCTCATCCCAAACCAGCATAATCCCATTTTGTTTTCTCTTCAAGTGGCTTTCCAAGATTTCAGTGGGAGACATTTATTGGTTCCCTTTATGTCTCCTCTTCATTCCATCATGGGCTTTGAAGGAGCATAATATGTGGAAAGGTGGTATAGAAATGTACTAAATCAATATGGATCTGCTTCACTTCTGTAAGGTTGCTGCATGCTGCCCACCCTCCTACCAGGACCTGATCCTGGTCCTGCTACCTAAGAGCCTTGGCGATTCCGGTGACCATCCTTGAAACTGTATGGATGCAGAGCATGATTAACTCTCTGAGTTATGAGTGAAGGCGGTGGTTCCGTGGCTCAGTGGCAGAGCATCAGCTTTGCATGCAGAAGGTCCCAGGTTCAATCCCTGGCATCTCCAGTTAAAAGGTATCAGGTAATAGGTGATGTGGAAGACTGGCTTCTGAGGCCCCCGGGAGCTGTTGTCAGTTAGAGGAGACAAAACTGTTCTTGATAGACCAACGGCCCAACTCAGTATAAGGCAGTTTCATGACTTTGACCTCTCTCCTCCAAAGTAAACCGGAAATGTAAAAGTTTATCCACCTCCAATAAGCTCAAGAAATTTAGGAACCATCGGCCTGTACCAATGTGGCTGCATTCCCAAACTGTAACTTGATCTCTGAGAGATGCAAATGGATTTCTTTGTGTGCGCGTGTGTCTTACAGAATTTAAATATTTATTATTGGAGAGGGGGCAGAGGAAAAGGGTGGGTAGACAACAGCTTTCATTACAGGGAAAGCAGTTTTCTCTCAGATACACTTTAAATGTCAACAAGTGTCATTAGCTTAATGCACTGTGAAAATTAACTGAAAATAGCCCCATTAGGTGAAAATGGCAGGTTTCTTTGGGAAGTGTCCTTCTTTTTCTGTCAGCTTCATTTCCTAAACTCCCTTTGATGTGTTACATACATCACTAATCCAAATAGCTTAAATGAGCCCTCGGTATTCATCACTGCATTCTGAGGGAAAGGGGGGAAATATTACCACATGCTACAACCCACGCAACGGAGCTATTGTTTGTAACTAACTATCTTGTAGCTAAATTACCATCTCTGGGAGAAGACGCACATTTTCCTTAAAACAATCTATTAGGTTAAGCCAATCGCCTGTTGCGGAGGCGGGAGGAGTCATGATTTCTTGATAAAGCTGGGGTTGCCACCTTCTTTCTGCTAGTGGTTCTCTGCTTTTAGCAGCAATGTGGTAGAAGAAAATAAAGTAGGCGAAATGTAGCATCCATAGATTCAAATTAGTGTCAAGGAAAGGCAAATTCAGAATGCCTGTAGCTCAAACCCCATGAAAAGCCCAAGCAACTAAAATGGCCTTACGGCACCTTGGGAAAATGTCTAAAGATGGTGCCCTCCTCACTTCCTCAGCAAAACATACCTAAGAACCCCAGGTTTGTGTTACTGTCCTGGAAAATAACAGTAAAGACCTGAACCAGCCATTTCTGTGTATTTCTTTGGCTCAGGAATTCCATAATGTACACCCCTACTAGTTCATTTTAATCCTACCTTAACTCATAACACCTGAAGGGTGGGTGAGAAGGTGAATGGCTATCAAGTGTTCAAAACTGAATTTGGCATGGAGGAGGACCCAGGTTCAATCCCCAACATCTCCAGCTAAAAGGATCAAATAGGAGATGCTATGATAAAGCTCTACCAAAGACACTGGAGAGCGGCTGCTAGTTAGAGTAGACAATAATGACCTTGATGGCTCAATGGGCTGATTCAAGATAAGACAGCTTCATGTATTTTTGTGAATTGCAAATCCCTTGCACATGCTCATTCTCACACAGCTGCTTAGGGATTGTGTATTGAGGAAAACATGGCATTGTGCCTGTCCTGTGTCAAAATGCCTTACACCATGATGCTTCAAATAGGCCAACAGCTCTCAGCCAAAAATGGTGATATATGATAGACAAGTGGGGGGCCACGAAATTCAAAGGGGGAGTCCCATCTCCCCCCCCCCCGCATCGTGGCTCCAGGTCTCCTCCTCCTCCAGCCGTGCTCACTCGCCAGCAGTACCCCACCGCCATGGAAAAGCTCCTGGGTTCCTCCTGTGCCACGGACAGGCTCCGCTGCCACCAGGCTCTGCCACCGACTCCCAGGCTCTGCCGCAGATCCCTGTGGTGCCAAGCCGCGGCAGCCAAGCCCAGGCTTTTCTGCCAACAAAACTGCCACTGAGCTCTAAGGGGGTAAGTGTGTTGTCTGCACATGCGCAGACAACACTTTATTTAATTGGGGGGGGGATTAACCCTCCGTTTACTTTGAAAAACTTTTTGGATTTTTCTGCAGACCTGGGGAGGGTGTCTCCTGAGTTTGCAGAAAAACCTGTTGGGGGAAAGTATGCCCCCTATCTGTGAATTTAAGTATCCCAGGTGGGGGCACAGTTGAGAATTAGATATATAGATATCAACAGTTGCATAGATGGCAAAAAACAACCCACATTCTCAAAATACAGCTTGTTTTTAATTGCAAACATATCAGCAGTTCACAAGAGTATGGGGTCAGTCTAAGGGTGGCATCCTGCTCTGCATCAGAGGCTTAGTTTCTGGACAAGAACTGGCTGAAACAACCCCTCATGCAATTCCTGTAGGCATTCTCCAACAGCTCCAAATAGGACTGCAAGTGTTTTTTTCTTCTCACCCCCTCCCCTTGTTATTTTATTGTCCTTTTAATACATTAATGGAGATGGAGTAATAGTCTAAGACTGTAATCGAGATATCATGTACCTGGTACGTTTGGAAGCCTGAAGGCCAATTTCTCCCCACACTGTTACTCTGCTTTTACACATGGCCTGCACACACACACACACACACACCTCATTCGTTGACAGTGAAGAAAGGAACTCAGTCCTTATCCTTTCACCACAGCCAAGCCGACTGACACCATTATTCCCACAACCGCTGGGTTTTGCTGAACGCTTTTCTCTCAAAGCCCGGTTCCCTTCAGAAGAGCTAACTTGAACGGAATCCGGCTACTCCCCTGATGTCAGTTTTCCGTTCGTCTGTTCATCTGGTTGCTTGAAACTCTCCTTATTTCTCATAACTTGGGCTCTGAAGGCCTGTAACCAGAGGAGCTACCTCATCCAACTACCACATAAATGACTGGCAAGTCAAAAAAATACATGTAATAGTGTAGGGTTTCCTTTCTCTTTCACATTCCAGTGATCGAGCTCCCACAGAAGTTTATTCAGCAGCTGCACCCTACCCGCTGACATGCCCCTTTTGTGTTTAGGGGCTTTTCCCTCCATCCCCTTTCAGAAAGATGTTCTTGAAAGAACAAAGTTCTAGAAAGTGTACTGCAGTGCTGAATGAAGCGCCCCATTTGTTGCCTCACCTTTTTTTCTCATATACTTTTGATATGGCTCGAACTGAGAGCACGCAACTCTATTTCCTCCCCAAAACATTACAAAAAGTACCAATTTCTCTCTTCTTTTTCTAGAAGAGGACTCTGAAATCCTGTTCCTTTTTAACATTGCTATCTGTGAGGGAGTGTGGAACACTGTAACTGTCTCTTGCAGTACTTGTATTGTGCACTGGAGGTAATTGGAAAGCTGACACAGCTAGGAATTTCCCACCTCCCATTGTACACCAAAGATGAGTCTAGTCTTAAAGGTGGGCTTTCTGGATGATGGAATAATTGATGGAACAAATCTATCGAAATTGGTGCTCCGTAGGTGCACAAGCAAATGTCATTTCTAATAGGCATCCCCGCTATAAGACAAGACAGTCCTAAGATTGTGGAATGTTCCTAATGGTATTTTCCTCTTTGGTTTGACAGAAAAGAAAACAAGGAGGAGCGCGAGGGTTTAAGAGGTTTACATTTTGCCATTTCTCCCAACCTAACATATCCGGACCCACCAAAGAAACAAGTCTATCTTCTATTATATTAACAAACTATGATGAATGAGACTGGATGCTGGTGGGATCTCCCTTCATCTCTTGTTTAAGTTTGCTTGCTGAGTTAGTCTCCCACATTCCTTGTCAACTCACGAATGTAGACAAAGCTCATTTATCAGCCTCAGTGTCTCTAATGTGTATCTGTGATTTTTTTTTTAAATGCCTACATTAAAATGAGTAGAGAGGCTCGGGGGTCAGTGGTAATGCATCTGTCTTGCATGAAAAAAGGTCCTGGGTTCAGTCCATGGCACCTCCAATTTAAAAAGTATCAGGTAGCAGGTGATGTGAAAGACCTTCACCAGAGACCCTGGAGAGTTGCCAATCAGAGCAAACAGTATTGACACTGGTAGACCAATGATCTGCCTATAAAAAGCAGCTTCATTTGTTCATTAATCCTCCAAAAATGGCAATTAATAGTAGCGTAAATGTTAATTTGCCTCAGTGTGAAGCATTGCCTTCTATATATTTCCATTCTTCTTCCGAGGAGCAAATGGCAGCAAACATGGTACTCCCACCACCGCTGTGGCTCAGTGGTAGAGCATCTGCTTGGCATACAGAAGGTCACAGGTTCAATCCCCGGCATATCCAGTTAAAGGGACTAGGCAAGTAGGTGATGTGAAAGACTGAGACCCTGGAGAGCCGTTGCTGGTCTGAGTAGACAATACTGACTTTGATGGACCAAGGGTCTGATCCAGTATAAGGCAGCTTCATGTGTTCTCACAGCTTACAGCAGAGTGGGTATTTTCATCCAGGTCTCCCAGGTCCTAATTAAACATTGTGTAACATTCTCATACATCTTATAAATCCTCCAGGATACAGCCCTACTGTCACCCCAAAGCCTTTCAGTACTACAGATGCATGAGAAAGCAAAAGGAGTGCTTTCTTCATCACTGGTGTGGCCACTGCAGTGGTGTTAGTTTATGCAGTGAATGCCAGGGAAGATGTTTCATGTATATATATCTCTCTCCTTTTAATAGATACAGTGTGAACTGAGGAAGCTAGACGAAACAACCAAATACCAGGGTGTCGTCTTCAGCTTGTAGACTTCATCTTCCACTCCATCTTCAACCAGTGTTGTTTCAACCAGTGTTTTAGCACGAACATTAGAACGGTGGTTTGGAGCGGTGGACTCTGATCTGTAGAACCGGGTTGGATTCCCCACTCCGACACATGAGCAGCGGAGGCTAATCTGGTGAACTGGATTTGTTTCCCCACTCCTACACACAAAGCCAGCTGGGTGACCCTGGGCTAGTCACACTTTCTCAGCCCCACCTGCCTTACAGGCTGTCTGTTGTGGGGAGGGGAAGGGAAGGTGATTGTAAGTCGGTTTGATTCTTCCTTAAGTGGTAGAGAAAGTCGGCATATAAAAACTAATTCTTCTTCTAGACTTGAAATAGACTGCTTATATATATGAAGAACTTATGGAGTATTCTATGTGGCTTTGAATGGCTTCTGTATTGTTATCCTTAGTAGTATGGTTGAAGTGTATGTACATTTTGGGATTGCGTTATAAAATCATAAAATTGTAAATATTGTCGAAGGCTTTCACGGTCAGAGTTCATTGGTTCTTGTAGGTTATCCGGGCTGTGTAACCGTGGTCTTGGAATTTTCTTTCCTGACGTTTCGCCAGCAACTGTGGCAGGCATCTTCAGAGTAGTAACACTGAAGGACAGTGTCTCTCAGTGTCAAGGGTGTAGGAAGAGTAATATATAGTCAGAAGGGGTTGGGTTTGAGCTGAGTATTGTCCTGCAAAAGTATTGTCCTGTAAGTATCAAGATAATGTGCTAATGAGGGTATGGTATGTTAATATGGAACCATTGTATCCTGAAGTGATCTGTTAATGTGTGTAATCCAAAGCTAATCTGTATGGCTATTGTTGACTGTTGCCTTTGTTAGTCTGGAGGTTTTTAGAACAGGAAGCCAAGCCTTATTCATTCTTAAACTCTCCTCTTTTCTGTTAAAGTTGTGCTGATGTTTATGAATTTCAATGGCTTCTCTGTGCAATCTGACAAAATAGTTGGTAGAATTGTCCAGTCTTTCAGTGTCTTGGAATAAGACCCTGTGTCCTGTTTGTGTCAGTCCATGTTCAGCCACTGCTGATTTCTCAGGTTGGCCAAGTCTGCAGTATCTTTCATGTTCTTTTATCCTTGTTTGTATGCTGCGTTTTGTGGTCCCGATGTAAACTTCTCCACAGCTGCAAGGTATACGATATACTCCTGCAGAGGTGAGGGGGTCTCTTTGTTTTAATAAAGTTATAACACCTCTTCAAGTTGTTTAATCTACTCTGTTCTTCAAAATTATTTATTTAAGTCATTGTTTCCATTGGTTCCTACAGGAAAACACATTTCTAGCTGTAACTTTTTAAAATTATTCTTACCCAATTGCATGATATTCTCAGGAATTGTACTCCTAGTGTTTCACACATTTTCTTTTTCATCTTAAAAAGGATGAGGAAACAGAAGTGGAAGGAAGACAGGGTGATCCCCAGATCAGCCCTTCAAGAAGTAAATGTACCTTAGGGAGAAAATTCAAACCAGGGATTGTATTTCACACAAATATCATTGTGTCATAAACGGCATTTTCCTTTAATGTGAAGAAGGATAGAAACAGAAGCAAATGTTGCATTCGAGGGGTGCTTTTTGCTCCGCTTAATAGGTTTTGAAGGGGAGAGAACCTTTTTGTGATGCCTCCTTACCTTTTGGGATAGAACAGGGGTTAAGTTATTAATTGTCTTCTTGCCTTCCTTCTCTATTTCATAGTTTATCATATTGGATACTGTCACTCTGTTTTGGAACAACAAAGCACAAGAGAACTTCTTTTCTGTATTATTTGATTTAAATGTGTATATCCCACATTTCTCCCTAGAGGCATCCAAAATGACTTACGACAGTAGAAAACACACACACACACACACAAATAAACAAAGAAAATACCACAGGACAGGACAATCTTGGGCCAGTCTTCGATTTAGTGGCTGGCTCATTTGAACCAGTGCAGTTTTAACCAATGGGCGATAGAGGCAGCTGCCCAGGGCCCCAGGATGAGGTGCCCCAGTCCCCCATGACTACACCCCCCCAACAGAGGTGGCAATTGGCTCGGCAGCAGCAGCTGCTCATGCCCACCTTGTCTGGGACTTGGGCAGCCAGCTTGGCAGCAGCAGCTGCTCCCACCACCCCAACCAAGGCTTAGTCAGCCAGAACTGGTGGCAGCAGCAGCTCCCGCCTGTCTCACATGGATAGGGTTGCCAACCACCAGGTAGTAGCAGAAGATCTCCTGCTAATTCAACTGATCTCCAGCCAATAGAGATCAGATCACCTGGAGAAAAATGGCCGCTTTGGCAATTGAAGTCTATGGCATTGAAGTCCCTCCCCTCCCCAAACCCCACCCTCCTCAGGCTCCGCCCCAAAAATCTCCCACCGGTGGTGAAGAGGGACCTGGCAACCCTACACATGAGGTGTGGGCCACCCCTTGCTTGGACCCCAGTGGCAGTGATTTGGGGGTGCTGGCTGGGTGTGGGAGAGATTATCGGGGGTCATCCTGAATTTTTGCCCAGGACCTAAGAATCAATAAGACCACCCCTGCATTTGAAGGAAGACACAGTGAGCCATAGGCTAAGAGGCAAAGAGCCTTGATGAATGTAATGATGTAAATGTGAATCAAAAGACCTCTAAAACAACTTTATTCCACAGCTTGGATGCTAAAAGAACAATACATTTTGCGAAACTTAACAAAACTGAAGGTTCCTGAAATATCTGAAAGATTTTGAGGGAACAAATTTAAATTTAAATTTGGCAATGGGCATTTCTTGGTGGGGACATGCCCATTTTAAAATGAAAAAGTCATTTAATATAGATGGAAAAACTTTTCCAAAGCAAGGAAACATAAGTACTTTCCTTGAGCTGAAAAACAAAACCCTTTAAAAGCCTGTGTGCAAGAATTGCTTTAATAGCAGATTAATTACAGCTTCTCCCACTAAGTGAAGTGTATAAAGCAATAAATAAGACCTTTAAGTGGTTTTAATATCCAGTATAATAAAATAAGAGATAAGCATTGTTCCGTGAGTGCATTCTTTAACCCAGAAATTGATATTCCTGTCATCAGATTGTTCCACATCAAGTGTTAATGCTGAATGTGGGCTGCATGAAGATCCCAGATAAATATAATTATCTTTAATCTGTCAGTAACATACCCTGTATAGCAACGTGGATGACCCTAGTGAGGATTACTAAATCAGAACAGGGCCAGCTACAAGAAAAGGGGGAGTTTCCTGCATATCTGTCTGTATGTGGGGGGGGGGGGCGGAGAGAGAGAGAGTACAAAAAAAGATACTTTTACTCAGAAATGAAAGGCAATTAGCCATTGCACATGTAATCATGATAAATGTTCTTGTCTAATTTAGACATCTCAGTTGCACTGCGGTAAGGTTCACAGCATTCCTAAATTCATCTAACAAATGAACCCAGGCTGCAATCCTGTCCATGCTTACCAGTAAGTATGCCCCCACTGATCACAATGGAATTTATGTACAAGTTAACATGGATACACACAAGCTGCACAAGGCAATGAAAGGAAACAGGAACGCCTGCCCATCAGCACAAATAGCTCATGAAGAATTCTCTTTTACACACCTCTTCCAAAAGGACTTGGTTAGCTCTCTAAACAGTATTTTTACATTGAACATACGAGTCTGCCTGGACCTAAATTCCACTCAGGGAGTAATATGTTTCGACATGATCCGATTCTATGAATGCTACACCGTTTTGTAGGTAAAATAACAGTTTTGCTGCGCTCAGCTGCAGGATCAACTGCCAAGGCCTTTCACTCTGTGCTTTTGGAAGTAAGATGGGTGGGTACCAGAAATAGAAATCTGTCAGTAGGGGCTCCCTGTTTATAGAACTTCTTCCAGTCTGCTAACCACCTGACACCTAGTCTTCTGAGTTTCAGATGCCAGGTTAACTTGTTTTGATGTACCCTGGCATTTGATTGATTGAAGTGGCTCCCCTTGGTTGATTCCCCCCCCCCTCCTTATTTCAGGGACTTTTGAGTGTGTCATAAATCTGTTTTTTGCAGATTTGATTGTTTGCTAGTTTGGAT
Organism: Euleptes europaea; assembly: GCF_029931775.1. Lineage (NCBI taxonomy): Eukaryota > Metazoa > Chordata > Lepidosauria > Squamata > Sphaerodactylidae > Euleptes > Euleptes europaea. Next base: position 99,424,597 of record NC_079316.1, on the reverse strand, counting down.
GTGATACTGAAGAAGAAGAGTTGGTTTTTATATGCCAACTTTCTCTTCCATTTAAGGGAGAATCAAACCTGTTTACAGTCACCTTCCCTTCCCCTGCCCACAACAGGACACCCTGTGAGGTAGGTGAGGCTGAGAGAGTTGTGACTAGCCCAAGGTCACCCAGCTGGCTTCATGTGTAAGAGTGGGGAAACAAACCCAGTTCTCCAGATCAGAATCCACCGCTCCAAACCACCACTCTTAACCACTACCCCACACTGGCTCTCTACACTGGGGAGTGATGCTGTTGGTAATTATTTTTACTGATTTTTAAAATTATTATTATTTATTATACTTTTATCCCACCCTTCCTGACTGAAGTCGGGCTCAGGGTGGCTGACAACATAGAATTACAATTACAATCATAAATATAATATAAATAATTAAACCTTTGGATTATCAATAAACAATAATGACAACCCTGATCATAGCTCTTAAATGATGGTGTCATTCCAGGTTTGGAGAACCATGCAGACCCAACATGGAGAGCAACAAGGTGTTAAAGGATGGGCATAAGTAGGGTTGCTAGTTGTGGGTTGGGAAATACCTGGAGACTTTGGGTGTGAATAATGGGGAGGGCAGGGTTTGGGGAGGGGAGGAACCTCAGAAGGGTACAATGCCATAGAGTCCGCCCTCCAAAGCAACCATTTTCTCCAAGGAAATTGATCTTGGTCATCTGGAGATCAATTGTAGCAGCAAGAGATCTTCAGGTGCCACCTGGAGGTTGACAACCCTAGGCATATGATGTGTGTGTAAAGTGCCGTCAAGTAGCAGCCGACTTATGGCGATCCCTTTTGGGGGTTTTCATGGCAAGAGACTAACAGAGGTGGTTTGCCAGTGCCTTCCTCTGCACAACAACCCTGGTATTCCTTGGTGGTCTCCCATCCAAATACTAACCAGGGCCGACCCTGCTTAGCTTCCGAGATCTGATGAGATCAGGCTAGCCTGGGCCATAATAGGGTTAGGGAAAAACAAGTAGGAAAAATGGAAAAGAGGAAAGGGAAGGGGGATAGAGAGGGGAAAGGGAAAAGAAGAAAAGGGGGAGGAGAAGAGGGGGAAGAGAGGAAGAGGGGGAGGGGAGGCCAGCTAAAGGAACCGTTGCTTTCCTCAACTGTAGGCCTGGTAGAACATCTCTGTCTTGCAGGCTCCGTGGAACTGTGCTAGGTCTCGCAGGGCCCTGTTCTCATTTGACAGAGAGTTCCACCAGGCTGAGGCCAAGGCTGAAAAAGCCCTGGCCCTGGTTGAGCACAGCCGGATAGGTTTTGGGCCAGGACCCACCAGGTGATTGTTATTTACAGAGTGCAATATTCTTTGGGGGTCAGAGAAGAGGTCCCGGAGATACCAGACCATTTAGGGCTTTAAAGGTCAATACCAGCACCTTGAACCTGGGCCGTAAGAGATGCAATGAAGGCCGAATAGTAATCCTTCTTTGCAGCCTTCACCGCCATCTCATAGGATTTCAAAACTCTTCTATAAGATGTTCTTGCAACTTCATTTCTCTAGCCGTCTAAGATCCCGCTGCTTCTTCCTTAGCCCCACATTTACATTTATTGTTCCCTCTTCTGGAAGACAGATGGCTATAGGATGGAATATAAATCTCTTAAATAGATAGTAGGATAGGGAGAACGGCAGCTGCAGAGACCAGTGTGGACACAGGGCACATACAGAGAGTGATGGTGTTAAACAGTTATGAACCCACATGGCAATTACATTCCACAGTTCAATGGTTATTGAAGGTGCTCACTCTCAGAGAGGCTGCAATTGGCAACCCTGGGGAGGGCAAAGCCATGGCTAGAGGTAGAGCATATGTTTTGCATGCAGAAGGTCCCAGGTTCAATCCCCAGCTTCTCCAGCCCTACAGATCAGAGAGCAGGTGATATAAAAGACCTCCATCTGAAACCCTTGAGAACCACTGCCAGTCAGAGTAGAAAATAGTGTCCTTGAATGACCATTGGTCTGACTCAGTACAAAGCACCTTTGTAGATTCAATAAGAACCTGCTATTTGGTGGATAAGTCTGAAACACTTAGAAGCATTTTTTTTTCAACTCCACACCCCAACCTAGGGTTGCCAGGCTGTACCCTGGAACCCTAGGAGCATGCTTGTGTGGGGAAAGACACCCCTGCCTGATGTCTGCATCAGGTGGCAAAAGCCAGAAGCACCGTCATGATGTCGGGGATGCTCTGGGATGTGAAAAGATGATCTGGTCAAACCATAGAAGTTGTGTCAAATCCCAAAGTGCCCCCGACGTTGTGTCAGTTTGCCCCCGATTTGCCACCATTTTCATCCACCCGGCTTTGAGTTGCCAAAAGGCAACAGGACAGATTGCCAGGAGATTGATGGCAAGCCTAACCCCACCCAAGGCTCCAATCACCAGTGCTTGTCAGAGTTTGAAAAAAACATAATTGGGCAAAATTAAAAAAACTGGGGAGTGAAGGTTTCATTTGGGGAGAACAGACTTCAGCGACAGCTTCTCTGAATTGCAGGAAGGAGCACAGAACTGCAGTTGCATGCATTTGTAAAGTAGCAGTTGACAACAGGTGGGACCTCTCCAGAGTGCAATCTAATCTCAGCAATGGGAACCCAAAACAGTTTACATGTCATTCTCCTCCATTTCATCCTCACTACAGCCCTGTGAGTACTAGGCTGTGTAACCGGTCCAAGATTATCTGACAAGCTTCCATGGCAGAGTGAGAATTCAAACCTGTGTCTCCCAGATCCTAATCCAGCCCTCTAATCACTACACCACACTGCCTATCTTAGCTCTCCTGGCACTGGCCTGAGCCTTTTCATTACAGCAAGCCCCATCGCAGCAAGAAGGCCAATGCCACAGGAAAAGGCCCTGACACACCCAGCCTTGGCAGGGCCTCAGGCAGCAGTAGGAGGCAACAAGGGGGTTGGTTCCAGATGGCTGGTGGCCAACTTCCTCCCTTATCACTAGGAAAGCAACAGGACCCAGGCCAGACAGAGACAGGGGTGAGCCATCAGGCCCACCCACACCCTTAGGCAGCCCAGGAGGCCTCCTTATATAGCCTTCTAAGGGAGGAACCTGGGAGGAGCCTGGGAGAGGCCTGGAAGGGGAAGGGCGGGGCCTGAGTAGGACCTTGGCTATAAAGCCAGAGAGACGGCTGAGGTGGAAGCCATAGGCTGTCAGAGTCTCTGAGCTTGAGGCAACCACAGAGGGAGAGGAAAGCTCTGACTCTCCCTGTGACTGGTCTGAAGCTAAGGAGGCTCCTCTGGTGCAAGTGAGGCAGGTCCTGGAGGGAACTCTGACTCCCCCTTCCAGGCCAGTGCTTCGCAGTATTGCCAGTCTTTTCCAGGAGAAAGGTCAAGGAACAAGTCATAAAGACAGCAGAGGAATTGTGGCTGATGATGATGCACCTCCTGATGCAACAGAAGAAGGGTCTCTGGTGAACCAGGGGTCACCAGTCTGGGCCTGTATCCTCTGGCAAAGCACTGGAGGAGCTGCACAAAATAAACTTTCCAAGCATCATTATCTGAGTAGCAAAGGCTAGTTGATTAACATCTGTTATTTAAATATATTCCCTTCATTCCGCCATGGATTCTCATTTCTGTTTAGCATGGAGACAAAGTTGAGTGAGCTGAAGTGTTCTTGCCTTGCCTCTTAAAAGGAACAGATAAATTTTTGATCCTTCATAGCCATCCACCCAGTCATTGGGGAGTAAAGTAGGTACAGAGGAACCTTAAGACTGACCTTGATTTCTTCAACAGCAGTAAGATATCCGGGCTGTGTAACCGTGGTCTTGGAATTTTCTTTCCTGACGTTTCGCCAGCAACTGTGGCAGGCATCTTCAGAGTAGTAACACTGAAGGACAGTGTCTCTCAGTGTTACTACTCTGAAGATGCCTGCCACAGTTGCTGGCGAAACGTCAGGAAAGAAAATTCCAAGACCACGGTTACACAGCCCGGATAACCTACAAGAACCAATGAACTCTGACCGTGAAAGCCTTCGACAATATTTTAGCAGTAAGATAGTTTTTAATATGCATGATACAACACTCCTTCTTCTCTCTGGATCAGCATTGTGTATCAAGAGTACAGTCTAACATTGATTTTGGGTGGCTTGAACTGAAAGAAAAAGAGACTTTGTAGACATTGTGCTCTGGATATAATAAATTCGGCCAAACTTTCAATGGAGTACATTCCATAGGGGAATGTGTATATACAGAAACTGACAATGTCCATATCAGAGGGGGATGGATTTGCATCCACCATAGCCTCACTGAAGTTAGGTAAATTGTTACAGTACTTCAACTTAACTAAAAACCCTGTAATTTGGTTCACACACTGAGCAAGATTAATTGAAACATTTTGTAAGGAGTTATTTATCTATGATCATCTAGCTAGTTACCAACCCATCTATCAAAAAGAGTAATTCCAATTGTATGCAAATGTTTAAAGTGTTACTAGATATGTATTGGGATATTTGGTTAATATAGCAGAGTCTGCTCAGTCACAGAAGCATACTGACTGCAGTAAATAAATCTCCCAAGAAGTATATTGCAAACAGTAAAAACCTGCATTTATTCAAGTATATTCTGTTCACATTCAGGTTGCAGTTGAAAGGAAGAAAGAGAAACCTAATCTAGAGACTATTTTTCCCTGTCACAAGTGGCCAGCTGATCCGGCATCATGTGTATGGGATTATGAGGCACTGTTTCTACAGGAGAGACCTGTATATAAGTGTGACTCCATGAAGAGCCATGTGGAGAGTGGGAAGACTGATGGACACATACAGAGAGGAGGGGTCAGAGGGCAGCTCTCAGGTTAAATCAAAGAAAGGGTCATCCCATTCAAAGATATAAAACTTATACACACTTAGAGTGATATCCGGCCCTCGTAACAAATGAGTTCGTTACTTCTGCATTAGTCCTTGAATGCAGGTCAGAAGACAGGAGGGATGCCTCCCATCTTGTGACCTGCTTTCAAGGAATTGTGGACCTTTATCTGACAAAGTGAGTTTTGACTTACAAAACTTATAACCTGGAAAATTTTGTTCGTCTCTAAGGTGCTACTGGGCTTTCAGTTTGTTCTGCTACTACAAACCTGAAACAATATATACAGGAATTATTTCCCGATTTTGTAGATTATTTTACATAAAAAATATTAATGCTACCCAGTTTAAGGGAGTGAAATTTTGTTTTAAAGCATTTTATTAATTTCAAAGAGAAACTAGTTCATAGTTTATTTTTCCAGTGTTCCCCATAATTTCAGTTTTTTCTCCGTTGGAAAAAATGGGGGGAAGTTCACAAGAAAAAAAAGAGGGAGACTATTACTTGAATTTTTCACACACATCATTCAGGGGGCCTTCCTATCCAGAGAAGGGCAACAAAGATGGTGAGGGGTGTGGAGACCAAGTCCTATGAGGAAAGGTTGAGGGAGCTGGGTATGTTTAGCCTGAGGAGGAGAAGACTGAGGGGATATGATAACCATGTTCAAGTACTTGAAGGGCTGTCATATAGAGGAGGGTGCCGAGTTGTTTCCTGTTGCCCCAGAAGGTTGGAGGATGAGGAGAAGAAGGAGGAGTTGGTTTATTATGCCAACTTTCTCTACCACTTAAGGGAGACTCTAACTGGTTTACAATCCCCTTCCCTTCCCCACAACAGACATCCTGTGAGATAGGTGAGGCTGAGGGAGCTTTAACAGAGCTGTGACTTGCCCAAAGTCACCCAGCTGGCTTCGTGTGTAGGAGTGGGGAAACACATTCAGTTCACCAAATTAGCCTCAGCCGCTCATGTTGGAGGAGTGGGGAATCAAATCTGGTTAACCAGATTAGAGTCCACCGCTCCAAACCACTGCTCTTAACCATTACACCACGCTGGCTCGCTGATTAAATCAGAAGAGTTTCCATCTAGACATTGGGAAGAATTTTCTAACAGAGTGATTCCTCAATGGAACAGGCATCCTCGGGAGGTGGCAAGAGTTTTTAAAGCAGAAGCTAGATGGCCATCTGTCAGCAATGCTGATTATATGACCTTAGGCAGATCATGAGAGGGAGCATCTTGGCCATCTTCTGGGCATGGAATAGGGGTCACTGGGTGTGTGAGGGGGAGGTATTTGTGAATTTCCTGCATTGTGCAGGGGGTTAGACTAGATGACCCTGGTGGTCCCTTCCAACTATATGATTCTATGATTCTATCTCTATCACATGAATGTAATATATAACCCTTTGGTAAGTTGGTCGTTGCCCTGACCTCAGTGGCCACAGCTCTCGTTAGATCTCAGAAGCTAAGCAGGGTCGTCCCTGGTTAGTACTTGAATGGGAGACCACCAATGAAGTCCAGGGCTGCTATGCAGAGGCAGGCCATGGCAAACTACTTCTGTTCGTCTCTTGCCTTCAAAACCCTAGGGGGTTGCCATCAGTCAGCTGTGACTCGACAGCAGTTTCCACCAGGCCATCTGTATTGTTCTGTTAACTGGTCAGGAGACTTTTATCACACTTCTGCATCTAACCAGAGAAATAAGGTGGATACGGATAGACATTTATCAAATGATAATTTACCACAGTGTTCACACAACCACACGATAAGCCAGCCATCTGTATCATCCTGCTGAGGAGGTGAAACACTTCTCTTGCTGGTTCTTGTAGGTTATCCGGGCTGTGTAACCGTGGTCTTGGAATTTTCTTTCCTGACGTTTCGCCAGCAACTGTGGCAGGCATCTTCAGAGTAGTAACACTGAAGGACAGTGTCTCTCAGTGTCAAGGGTGTAGAAAGAGTAATATATAGTCAGAAAGGGGTTGGGTTTGAGCTGAGTATTGTCCTGCAAAAGTATTGTCCTGTAAGTATCAAGATAATGTGCTAATGAGGATATGGTATGTTAATATGGAACCATTGTATCCTGAAGTGATCTGTTAATGTGTGTAATCCAAAACTAATCTGTATGGCTATTGTTGAATGTTGTCTTTGTCTGGAGGTTTTTCAGGGCAGGAAGCCAAGCCTTATTCATTCTTAAACTCTCCTCTTTTCTGTTAAAGTTGTGCTGATGTTTGTGAATTTCAATGGCTTCTCTGTGCAATCTGACAAAATAGTTGGTAGAACTGTCCAGTCTTTCAGTGTCTTGGAATAAGACCCTGTGTCCTGTTTGTGTCAGTCCATGTTCAGCCACTGCTGATTTCTCAGGTTGGCCAAGTCTGCAGTATCTTTCATGTTCTTTTTTTTTGTTTGTTTGTTTTTTTTTTTTTGTTCTTTTATCCTTGTTTGTATGCTGCGTTTTGTGGTCCCGATGTAAACTTCTCCACAGCTGCAAGGTATACGATATACTCCTGCAGAGGTGAGGGGGTCTCTTTTGTCTTTTGCTGATCGTAGCATTTGTTGTATTTTCTTGGTGGGTTTAAACACTGTTTGTAGGTTATGTTTTTTCAAAAGTTTCTCCATCCTATCAGTGACTCCTTTAATAAATGGCAAGAATACCTTTCCTATGGGAGACTGTTTTTCTTGAGTTTTCTGATTTTTGTTTGGTTCAATGGCCCTTCTGATTTCATTCTTGGAGTAGCCGTTTGCTAGCAGTGCGTGATTTAGATGGTTAGTTTCTTCCTTGAGAAACTGTGGTTCACAGATCCGTCTTGCACGGTCCATTAATGTTTTGATTATTCCTCTTTTCTGTCGGGGGTGGTGGTTGGAGTTTTTGTGTAAGTTCTACACCCTTGACACTGAGAGACACTGTCCTTCAGTGTTACTACTCTGAAGATGCCTGCCACAGTTGCTGGCGAAACGTCAGGAAAGAAAATTCCAAGACCACGGTTACACAGCCCGGATAACCTACAAGAACCAATGAACTCTGACCGTGAAAGCCTTCGACAATACTTCTCTTGCTGTTTTCTAACTAGCCCTCTAACTCAATCAGAAACATGGGGAAGAAGGGGAGTTGTTAACTTCTTCTCACAGCTTGGCAGTACTGTCATCATCTAGATTAACATCTAGATTAGCATCTAGATTAACATCAAGATTAAATATTGTCACTGTGTTTACAAGGAAAAACACATTTCATTTCTTCTCATTTAAAAGCATATTTCCTTTGACTGTATTTGCCTCATTGTGAGAAGCTTTGGCATTCATTTTGCAGTCAGGTGTTTCAACGACAGTCTGCTTGACTAGCTCCTGTGGATCCAGAGAATAACACAAACGGCAATCTTGCTGCTCTTGCTGTGTTAGCTATGGAGCTTGTGAGGAAAAACCTCCTTGACAAATAAACAACTGGTGGTCATGAATAGAAATGGTTACAAGTGGGCCATTGTCTTAAAAATAAACAAGATATTCTTTGTTAATGACAATTGTCTATCCTGATAGCTCAAGAACTCCCTTGGTATCCACAGGACTCAGACGGTAAAAGCTTTGAAATCAGATATCAATGTGAGGTTTCCAACACAATCTATACTGTGGGGATTTTGTGGTGGTGAAGCAGCCATAGCCTCTGAATAACAGTTTCAGGAGGGCAAACAGCTGGGGCAAGATTGGGCCATGAGCTTCCTAGAGGCACCCAGCTTGGACATTGCTGCTGCAGAAGGAATGATGAACTAGGCCAGGGGTCTCAAAACTGCGGCTCCAGAGCCGCATGCGGCTCTTTGGCCCGTTGAGTGCGGCTCTGCAAACTTGGTTTGGAGCCCCTGCTCTTGCGCCGGCAGCCGGGCTGCGGAGCCGGCGCGCCTGAGAGAGAGAGAGAGAGCGGGTAAGCAGGCACGCTGTCTCCCCCCCCCCCCCGCCATGGAGAATGGCCGGGTCCCCCTTTCCCTTACCCTCAATGGTTGGGAGGCTAAAGCCTCCCCTCCCCTCTAGCCGCGCAATTGCTGGGCGGGCGGCTCGGCGGTTCCTGCCCCCCCTCCGCCGATCAGCTGTTGGGCGGGGCAGGCTTCCTTTGGTAGACCTGGCCTCCGGCTGAGTCCCATTGGGAGGCCATGTCAACCCACTGGCTTTCTTGGCGGTAGACCTGGACTCCGAGGAGGGGAAAAAGTCCCCCTTCAGAGGCCAGGTCTACCCATTGGCTTCTATGGGCCTCCGGAGGCCAGGTCTACTGCCAAGAAAGACAATGGGTAGACCTGGCCTCCAAATGGGACTCAGCCGGAGGCCAGGTCTACCAATAGTCTTTTATGGCGGTAGACCAGGCCCCCAGACGAGGACTCTGGACTGGGAGGGGGAAATGGCAGGGACTTACAATTTAATTTTTATCAATAAATAAGATGACTATTAAGTATGATATCAAGTTTTATTCAGTGTACCTATAGTTTAATTCAGACTTAACACTTTAATTAAAGTTTATTAAGTTAATAAACAGTGTACCTACCTATATAGTTTAAGTTTAAGAAATTTGGCTCTCAAAAGAAATCTCAATCGTTGTACTGTTGATATTTGGCTCTTCTGACTAATGAGTTTGCTGACCCCTGAACTAGGCAGATTTTTAGTCTGATCCAGTCAGACTTATGGTCTTAAGCCTTTGGCAGCGACTAGCAGAATGACCACATGTAAAGAGGAGTGACAATCTCTGGCTGTCATTGGTCATTTATGCATGAGTACTTTCACATCCCCCCCCCCCGGTCTGTCTCGGTTGTACCTTGGAGTTATGCAGGAGTTTTCCATCTATTAGAGATGACCTCACTGCCAGCCCTCAGAGACTGGCTACACACAACCTCTCTGTAGGTCTAGAGCGAGGGATGCCAGCCTCCTAGAGGGGTTTGGGGATCTCCTGGATTTACAGATCACCTCCAAACTATAGTTCCCTTGGAGAAAATGGATGCTTTGGAGGGTGGACTCTATGGCATTGTACCCCACTGAGTCCCTGTCCTCCCTAGGCTCCATCCCCAAATCTCCAGGAGTTTCTCAACCTGGATCTGGCAACCCTATCCCCCCATCCCCACCGGTGGCCAGGGGGGACCTGGCAACACTAGGTGGCCAAGGGAGACCTGACAGCCCTATCTAGAGCAGAGCGCTGAGGTAGTGCCTCCTCACAAGATCCTGGCCAAAGCACAGCACAGCTGCAGAGCTCAACTCCTGCCAGCAGTGAAGCTGATCCTGATCACCTCCTAGTCTATTTAGGCTGAGACTTGGAAAAGCTGCCTTGCTGGATCAACTGGCCCATTAGGTGCAAGTCTGTGGTCCAGTTCCTTGTCCTCAGCTTCAGTTGATGCCCTTAAGCCTTGCTGTCTAAACTGGAGGGCACTACTCCAGAGGAGACCTGACTGGGCCTGCCTGCAGAACAGAACATGGTCCAGAGGGCAGAGAAGATTGGAAGGAGGGAACTGAACATTCAACTGACTGGTTTTCCAATTAATGTCTTGGTGAGTGAGGGGTTGTTGTTGTTGGGGTTTGGGGGTGGGTGTTTGGGGAAGGATTGGTTCCAGAGTTGCCAACCTCCAAGTGTGTCCTGAAGTTCTCCTGTAATTACAAATCATCTCCAAACTACAGAGATCACCTCTGCTGGAGCAAATGGCTGCTTTGGAGAGTAGACTCTATGGCTTCATACCCTGCTGAGGTCCCTGCCCTCCCCTGACTCTGCCCCCAAATCTCCAGCAGTTTTCCAGCCAGGAGTTGGCAACCCTATTTTGTGGCCATGAGACATAGGAGACATACAGACACACATATATAATAGGACTGGATAGGAAGACGATACACTTTCTATAACTTCTTTTTTTTGTTTGTGCACATGTTTGTAATGGGCATGTTGAGGGCAGCGTGCATGCACTATTGCATGTGCAAAACTTCCAAAGAGGTCAAGGCAGCGCTGACAGGAGGTAGGTTGTTCACTTGCCACCTCTCTTCATTTAATGGCTTTGCAGAATCCCATTGTCTGGCTGCTGCCCATTGCTAGCAATGAGTTGAGTAGGCTCTGGAGTGCATGGCCAGAGGGCAGAAACTGAAGGTCACAGGGTGAGTAGAAAACTGCAACACCATCAACAGCAGCTCTGCTTCCTGGCTGGGTCAGTTTGCTGGCCCTGTCTCTAATAACAGCAGACTGCAAGAAGAACTACTAACATTAAAAACCACATCAATCAATCAATTCAATTCATTACGGTCATTGACCAGCAAAGCAAATATTAAACAGATATTCAAATATTCAACATTGATTAAAAGGTTAAATAAAAAACCACATCAGATTATGGAGATTAAATCAAAATATGCTAGGATCCAGCATGAGAGACTTACCACCACATCACAGGGAAAGATTTATACATATGCAGTAGATAAAACCAACTGTAGAGACTCTAAATTGTGTGGAAGAATAAAAAGGTATTTACTTGGCAATTGAAAGAATGTAAGCTTGGCATCAGAAGAGCCTCTATATGGAGGAAATTCCAGATTACGGGCACCATTGCTGAGAAGGTCCTGTCTATGGTATACAAATGTCTTGCTTCAGCAGGGCTCCAAAGATGACCTTGTTGGGCAAGCAGGTCCATACAGGAGCAAGCCAAGTTCAGGAGAAGACTTGTAACCAACATCAGCAACTTTGACTGGTTGGTCAAGGCAAACATGAACTGCAATGTCTGCCTTGCCTCTTTTCTTTTTATGTTCTTATGTGCAGGTGTGCCAGTAATTCATAAATGGTGAGAGGCCAATCCACCCTTAAGTTTTAGTACTTAGGATGAACAAAGTTAAATTCTAAACATCTGAACTATATATGGTAGTGTCAAGCAGTGGCCAACATATGGCCAACTCATAGGGTTTTCAAGTCAAGAGACAAACAAGGGGGGTTTGCCATTGCATGCCTCTGTGTAGCAACGTGGACTTCCTTGGTGGTCTCCCATCAAAGTACCAACCAGGGCTGACCCTGCTTAGCTCTTGAGATCTAATGAGATCAGGCTAGACTGGGCCATCCAGCTCAGGGCAAACTGTACACACTATGGCCAAATAGACAAGCCCCTATTAGTGGACTGTACCAGAGCTACAACACACATGAAACCAACAAATAGATCCTCAGCATCGTCATCTTCGATGGTACCAATTATCTTGGGGGGGGGGGGGGACGACAGGGATCTAGAGTCAGTACCTCCCCCCCCCCAAAGCAGGAATGAAGGCTCTCAATAGGAACATTTTGTTTGTACGTTACCAAAAAACTCTGAGTGGTGAATGCAAAGATGTAGCAAAGAGAGAAGAGAACCTAGCACCGTGGTGGTGAACCTATGGCACGCGTGCCAGAGGGGGCACTCAGAGCCTTCTCTGTGGGCACGCGCGCCATCGCCCCAGCACAGAGTTCGCCTGAGTTTGTTACTAGAAAGCCAGAGGAACGCTGGGCTGGGCTGCTCCCCTCCCCTTCTCCGCATGCGCCTGAGGTCATTTCTCATGTCACCCACCCCTCTGCCTAGCAGCCCAATGGGAGAACTTTTTCCCTCCCGTCACATGTGGCAGGGTGGCTCACATGCCGGTTGGCTCACATGCGGAGTGAGGGTGCGGCGTGGACGGCAGACTGTTGGGTCTGTGGCAAAGGTGATTCCCGTGGTGGGGTTGGAGAGGAGCTAGGTTGGAGGGGAGTATAGCTCACAGCGTGGCATAGCTGGAGGGGAGCATAGCGCCCGGGCCCTAGAGGGGGGATTTTGCGGCGCCTCCTACCTTTTAGTGAAATCCCCTACTAAAAGAGGAACACCCATTTACCCAGCATGTAATTAACCTGTGGAACTCCTTGCCACAGGATGTAGTGATTGGACAAGGGGGTTGGACAAATTAAGAGGGGATTGGACAAATTTCTGGAGGAAAAGTCCATCACAGGTAACTAGCCCTGATGGGTATGTGCTACCTCCTTATTATATATGTGGGCCACTGTGAGATACAGGAGCTGGAATAGATAGGTATGAGCCAAGTTAGACAAATTATCAGGATGCATACAACAGCAAAAATCACATTAATTGTTCAAAAGCATGCAAAATGCAAACTTTTACCTTTCAATAAAAAGTTGTTTGTATAAATGAAAGCTCTGATATTGTGTTTTTCTTTTAAGACAAAATATGTTAATGTACAAGTTGTTTTTTCTAAACTAAAACCTCAGTATTCAGGTTAAATTGCTGTGTTGGTACTTTGCGATAAATAAATGGGTTTTGGGTTGCAGTTTGGGCACTCAGTCTCTAAAAGGTTCGCCGTCACTGACCTAGCATATCTGTGCCACCAGCATATCCCTAATATAGAAAGGGATCCGCATACAGAAGTCAGCCTGCATACAAAAACCTGTCAATGGATCATGGTAAGTACAAACAGGTAAAGAAACCCTATATTTCCAGATGCAGAGATTGGGTTATTAATTTTGGAATAGATTTGCCTATACTTTTCAGAAGGGTAAACGGTGTACAGCACATTCCAAGAAACATACCTAGCAGAGATTAATCGGCATTCCCCCAGGGGCTCTGAGCTAATAGCCCATAATGAGCCTGGAAGATGTAAGTAGAATATGAAGAACGCAGACTCACAGGAAACCTTTAAGTAAGGAAAATGGTTACAAGCTGTCATACATCACAAGCCTATTTAAATGCAGATTTGAATGTGTGCTGCTTTTGCTGGTTCTTAAGCCCTTGAACAGCATTTTCAGAGAGGAAAATACTCCCTACGCGTGTCATCAGTTGCATTTTTGTAAATAAGATTATTATCAGAAATGAATCACTTAAAAAAAACACCACCAAATTTACATGATTTTTGTTTTTAGAAGTGGAAGCCCTAACCAAATAAATATGAATATAACTCTGTTTGGCGATACAGAATTTACACAAAACGTTTCTTTTCCTAAAAAGAAAACAGTGGGCTTGAAATGAGGTCTATAAAAGTATGCATCGTTTGGAGAGAGTGGACAGGGAGAAGTTTTTCTCCCTCTCCCATAACACTAGAACATGGGGTCATCTGCTAAAGCTGGAGGATGAGAGATTCAAAACAGATAAAAGGAAGTATTTTTTCACACAACGCATAGTTAAATGTGGAACTCTCTGCCCCAGGATGTGGTGATGGCTGCCAGCTTGGAGGGCTTTAAGAGGGGAGTGGACATATTCATGGAGGAGAGGGGTATTCATGGCTGTTAGTTAGAATGGATATTAGTCATGCTGCTACCTATTGCTGACCCAGGGTTATTTAAGAAGGAACGCCGCTATTCAATAAATATTAGAGACATTTTTCCAAAGTTAACAATTTATTAAAACACAACTTTATTAAACAACAACATTATTAACATTTAATTGTAAAGAATTGGAGTGATTTTGGAATAAATTGGCCACTGCTTGGAATTGGCAAACAGCTGCGACCCCCGTGGCGCAGCATGTGCGATGTGTCAAATGCCAAGGCCGTTCCCACCACGGCCATAAGTAGCATCTGCCCACAGCGGTCCCGCTGTGGGCAACTGGGATGGCAGTACCAGGATGACACCAGGACGAACGCCACTGGGTGTTATCCCCCACCACATGGGAAGAGGCGGACAACCTGCCCTGCCACCAGGGCCTGCCCATGAAGCCTCTCCCAAAACCCCTTAACTAGGGTTCCCAAATCAGGGAAGCGACCCCATACCTATGGCGCTTCCCCCCAACGTGACACATCCCCATGCCGAACCGCCCCAAGCTGTGACTATCAGTAAAACAATAGGGAGGGTGGGTGGGTTTCAAGCAGAAAAACGGAGTGAGCTGTGGGCGGGCTCCGCTCCCCTTTATATAGTATTGGGGCGGAGTTTTCCACGCCCCCACCCAGCTCCCGCCTTCCGCCCCCATTGGCTGGGACCCTTCCTTGTCCCAGCCAATGAGAGGGCTGTAGCCGGGCAGATCGGGACCGGCACGAGCCGCGTGTGCGCGCAAACGCACATGTCGGCCGGCCGGGCCTGATCGCCCCCCCCCCTCGCCGCGATCGTTCCCTCTCTCTCCCGGGGCAGCAAAGATGGCTCCCGGGAAGGCGGGAACCATGGCTTGCTGACCCAGGGTTATTTAAGAAGGAACGCCGCTATTCAATAAATATTAGAGACATTTTTCCAAAGTTAACAATTTATTAAAACACAACTTTATTAAACAACAACATTATTAACATTTAATTGTAAAGAATTGGAGTGATTTTGGAATAAATTGGCCACTGCTTGGAATTGGCAAACAGCTGCGACCCCCGTGGCGCAGCATGTGCGATGTGTCAAATGCCAAGGCCGTTCCCACCACGGCCATAAGTAGCATCTGCCCACAGCGGTCCCGCTGTGGGCAACTGGGATGGCAGTACCAGGATGACACCAGGACGAACGCCACTGGGTGTTATCCCCCACCACATGGGAAGAGGCGGACAACCTGCCCTGCCACCAGGGCCTGCCCATGAAGCCTCTCCCAAAACCCCTTAACTAGGGTTCCCAAATCAGGGAAGCGACCCCATACCTATGGCGCTTCCCCCCAACGTGACACATCCCCATGCCGAACCGCCAACAAGCTGCAAGGAGACCGAACTCACGGGCCCCCGCAACTGCAGGGAGACCGAACTAAACTCTCAGACCCTTGCAGCTTCCGCCACCCTTCACAGCTGCAGCCAATTCCTTAAGCCCCCCCGAACATTGTGTAGCCAGAGATCCATGCCCCAGCTGGTGAGGTGCACGCCATCCCTACGATAAAATGATGCTATGCGGAAAGAAATGTCCCATTGGCGTATTATCATTCCGCCTAGTCTGATCACTGCCCTCCCAACAGCGTTGGTGACTTTCCTCCTAGCCACGTCTACCCTCCGCACATTGCGGGCGCCTCTCCAGCACCTCCTTTCCAGGAGATCCGACCAGCAGATAACCGTTGCCGGGCATAACGATGCCAGCACTGATAAATCACGGCAAATTTCCGTAGCAAGGTCCTTGCCCCGAGTGTATACTAAGTCATTTTCACCTAGCTGGAGAACCAGTGCGTGAGGAGCTCCAAACCTTTCCAGCAGGTGATGCAGGACCGGCATCAGTGAACGCCAACGCATGCCTCGTTGGCCGAACCATTGCACCCGGACCGCTTGCTCCAGTCCCAAATGCTGACCCCATCCAGATGCCACGGCATAACGTTCATTCCAGAAAACGATGCTATGGCCCACGATCCATACTGTCCGCCATGGACCTAAAACTCAGAGAACAATTAAAGGAAAACACGGTCAGGCCTGACATAGGACTTATATGAAGCAGAACGCCATCGGCCGATGGCTTGTATCTGACTGGGAACCATGCCCTCCCAAGCCGCTTGTGTGGCTGCCCCTATACGAAAGGAGTGGCCACTAAATTCAGATGTGGAGAAACCCATGGAGCTGACCGTGGCTTTAAAGACGCTGATAAACTGGTAACGAGTCAGTGGAGTGCAGTCAGCGTGCATCAATAAGTATCCTCCGACGTGCGGCCGTATGGCTAGAAATCTCTTTAACGCCCTGACAGGGCACGGCCGTACAGTAGAAGCCTTGTGCAGCCGGACACTCATCCCTTTTCCGGATTGGTCAGTCTTGGATCGCCTAATGACAAATATCAATGCCGACTTATGAAAGCGTATATCACCCAACAGCAACGCCCTGCCGGTCAAATCGTGTCGGGATTGAGCCACGAGTTCGCTGAGTCTAAACGCCCCGAAGAAAGCTAAAGATAACGCGGCCTCAAATAAAGTGGCTTCATAGCAAGAATTGCACAAGGAAGGCAGCGATTGGACAATTATTGTCAACATATCCAACGTGACTGGCCTCCTGTCGTCCCTGATAGAAGGTATCTCGCGTTGCCAGCCCTTGACAGCCTTCCTGGCTCGAAAGGAAGCACAAGGGTCATCAAAACCATGAGCTTTCGAAAAGAAAGAAATAGCCGCCATGTGAACCCCAATAGTCCTAGCAGCATACCCAGCGTCTTTTAAATGGGCTAAGTAACGTAGAGCCAGCGTTTCTGTGACAGGCCACAGACCAGCTCGGCCCATAGTGGACATAAAATTCTCAAATTGATGCACAGCTCTATCATATGCCCGAATGGTGGCAGGGGCCATTGAGCTCCGGATGCCGGTCATAATGATGTGTCCCCAAGAGCCCAAAGCTCTGTTGGAAAGGGTTGCGGGAGCCGATTCGCATCTGGTGCCAGGAGACGGAATCTGTCCATCTGAAAACGAGACAGAGCATCCGCTAAGCAATTATCTAGGCCTGGCACGTGTTGGGCTGTCATAGAAATGTTATTGGCTAAAGATGTTAACACCAGGAAGCGCACGAGGCGCATGACCCTGTCTGATCTGGAGGTTTGCCTGTTAACCACCCTGACCACAGCCTGGTTGTCGCACCAGAAGCGAACTCTGGCATTCTGGAAACGGTCAGCCCAGATGTGAACCGCAACCACTATGGGGAATAATTCCAAGAATGTTAAATCCCGGCATATGCCCGACCCCTGCCAACCCTCAGGCCAACGCTGTGCACACCACTGACCGTCAAAATAAACCCCGAAACCGATGCTGCCAGCAGCATCAGATTGGACTTGCAAATCCCGTCCTAAATCAAGGCTGTGTTGCCAAAGGGATATGCCATTGTATTGCTCAAGAAACTGAAGCCACGTTTTTATGTCCTCTTTTATGCCTTTTGAAACCCTGATACGATGGTGTGGGGCTCTAACGCCCCTTGTGGCTTGATTGAAGCGAGCACAAAAGGCCCTGCCCGGGGCAATGACCCGGCAAGCAAAATTTAGATGGCCGATGAGAGACTGCAACTCTTTCAAGGTGCATTTCTCTTTACTAGCAACTAGAGACAGCAATGCCCTTAGGGCCATGAGTTTGTCTTCAGGCAATCTGGAAGTCCCATTGCTGGTATCGATCTGAATGCCCAGAAATGTAAGAATAGGGGAAGGACCCTCTGTTTTTTCTGCTGCTAACGGCACACCTAATTCCTCAGCCAAAGCGGAAAAGGCTGTCAGAAGGTTGCCGCATGAAGGGTCATTGTGAGGCCCGATAAATAAAAAATCATCCAAATAATGGGTCACGGTGGACAACCCCGTTCGCCAGCATATTGCCCATTCCAAAAAGGAACTGAAGGCCTCAAATGCTGCACATGCTACAGAGCAGCCCATTGGCATGGCCTTATCTACGTAAAATGACCCCCCAAACTGGAAACCCAGTAAACAGAAATCGTCCGGGTGTACTGGAAGCAACCTGAAAGCTGACTGAATGTCACATTTTGCTAACAAGGCTGAGTGACCACAAGATCTTACCAAACTCAGCGCATGATCGAATGATGAATATTTTACCGTTGACAGCTCGGGTGGAATCCCATCGTTAACAGAGAGCCCCTTTGGGTAGGAAAGGTGGTGTATCAACCTGAACTCCCCAGGTGCTTTTTTAGGCACTACTCCCAGCGGAGATACTCTCAGATTGGGAATAGGTGGGGAAGAAAAGGGGCCAGCAATTCTGCCCAATTCTAACTCCTTGCTGATTTTTTGAGTTACTACTTCGGGCAGATCTGTAGCTGATTTCAGATTGCCTGCTGACATAGGTGGTCGGGCGTTGAAAAAAGGAATGCGGAAACCAACTGAGAAGCCCTCTAACAGGTATAGTGCTCCAGCCTTATTTGGATAACGAGCCAACAGTGGCCTCAAATTGTCTAGTTTAATTGGTGTGCAGGCCAGACCCTGTAGACGCCCGCGTCTACTTGGTAGCGGAGCTGTTGGTATTGGCGGAACTGCTATCTTTCTTGCTACCTGAAGGGCCTGACCTGCCCCCCCGAAAGGGCTGACGACCAGAAGGGCCCCCCCGTGGGCAAGTGGAACGAGGATGGGGGCCAAAGCACATCTCACAAGAGTGATCATATTTGCACGTTTTCCTTTGGCATTTTCCCACCCCATAATCCCAACAAAAACGTTTTTCGGGGTCCCTACGGGGCTTGTTAGGCCATGAAGCTTTGTTGACCTCGACTCTGGGCTTCGTAATGTGCGGACCGACCTTGAGTAGCCATAAATTACTATTAATGAGGTCCCAGCGGGTCCTCTCATTTTTAGATGCACGTTTACGGAAGGCTTCGTCGTATTCTATGGCAGCGGAATCGCCGGCCAAGGTCCTAGCCCTGAGCACATTACCCTGGTGATTTAAGAGGTGCCAGGCCCTTTCCGGGTAGGAAGAAGCAACTACGCCAGCAAAAATGGTAAACCCTGCTATCCACTTATCAAATGACCTGTCACCTACACCCGCCTTGTCCTTCCGTTTATCCCGTGAAGATGGCCTAGACTTACGGCCTTCCTCCTCCTCCGGCTTTATGAGGGTAAAGACATCGACATAGTAGCCGTTGAGAATGTCCTTCCTCAGCCTCCTGGGAAGATGAATGCCAGGGGGATCCTCATCATCTTTAAATGCAGGAGGAAGAATGAGACCCCTGCTAAGTGGCCTTGGTTCCCACATCTCCCTGGCTTCCCCATGACCTGGCTGTTGTGGTTGCTCTTTAAGACGCTTAAGTGCCCAATTAGATAAACCGGGCACATACGCTGCAGAGAGCCAGTAATCATTTGTCCCATCAAGTGAGTCACTAGAATTAGAAGACTCACCGTCGGAAGAAGAAGACGACGATTCTACCGTTCGCCTCCGCTTGTCAGACCTCTTCCTGCTCCGTTTTTTAACAGCCTTGCCGCCCCTCTTGGGTCGTCTCTGGTCAGGACTGCTCGAGGATGAGCTGGAATGTGCAGAGGAAGGAGAGTCCCCGCCTCCCCTAGTGCGTTTATTTGAGCGGCCCCTACAAGTATTGAGACCACTGGGGCCAGGCATAGCATCATCCTCATCCTGGCGTGCATTCCACTCATTTATCTTATTAGAAAGCTTTTGCACCGCATAAGAAAGGTCTCTGAAGCCGGCAGCTCTTGCGCGAGCTTTTGCTTTAGACATGGGCAAATGCTTCGCGGCTGTGACCCCCCGAGTAGAGCTCCCAGTGTGCGGGGACCGGACTGCATTAACAGCGGTCTGTAAAGCCCTGGTAGCGCTTGAACCAGCGGCCCTAGAGCGCGTAAGCCTATCTTGGCTGTGAGACGGAGTCTGGTTTGTTGGAGGAGGACCAGCACGACGCCTAGTAGAAGCCAGCGCGGCCCAAGAACGTCGAGTAGCCCCAGCCCTCCCCCTAGTCCGTGGAGTAGAGACCTGCTGCTGAGAAGCAGCCTTGCGTTTTGGGGCCATACTCAATTAATTATACCCACCCTGACTCAGAAATAGCAGGGGGAAATATGTAGGCAAGAAACTAAAACTGCAATATATTTAAGTAAAGGTCTATGAGATAGGAAGCAATAAGCAACAATTTGTAGAAAATCCAAGTAAGGATCTATGAGATAGGAAGCAATGAACCACAAGTTGTAGCAGGGTCAAGTAAAGATCTATGAGATAGGAAGCAATAAACACAATTTGTAGTAGATTCAAGTGAAGATCTATGATATGTTAACAGGATTAGATTGGCTTTATATGCCTGAATGCCTGACTGCCTACAACAGGAGGAGCAGATAGCAAATTTCTAGCCCCAATAAGTCAACTGGAGAGCAAATGCTTGGTGTAAAACGTGTGGCTATATGAAACCACATGTAGCACGTGTACTGCTCTGAAGGAGGCAGGCCAGCGGGGAAAACAGTCACCAGCAAAACGTTTGCTTAACAAGATGAAAAAGGGGGGGGGGTTGCTTACAGCAAAGCAACAGTCGCTATAATAGCGTTATCAAACAGGAGAAAAAAGGGGGGGTTGCTGCAGAGTAGGCTGCTTGCAGCAGCGTAAGCACCACCCACTGAAGCAAGCGTGGGATGTATTGTGCCCTTCAATAGCTTAGGCACACTGGGCAAAACAGCCCGCAGGCTCCAGCCGGCCCCTTCTTCCCCTTCCCCCCCCCAACCGATCCGATCTATCTGGGCTTGTCCGCTCAATAAAGATGTCTCTCTGTGCTTGTCCGCTCTCTACTAAACTCGCCTCCACTCTCGTTAAATATCTCCCTAGGCTTGTCCGCTCAAACCAACAATCGCTCCTCAACCACCGTTCCGTCTTCAAGCAGAAAAACGGAGTGAGCTGTGGGCGGGCTCCGCTCCCCTTTATATAGTATTGGGGCGGAGTTTTCCACGCCCCCACCCAGCTCCCGCCTTCCGCCCCCATTGGCTGGGACCCTTCCTTGTCCCAGCCAATGAGAGGGCTGTAGCCGGGCAGATCGGGACCGGCACGAGCCGCGTGTGCGCGCAAACGCACATGTCGGCCGGCCGGGCCTGATCGCCCCCCCCCCCTCGCCGCGATCGTTCCCTCTCTCTCCCGGGGCAGCAAAGATGGCTCCCGGGAAGGCGGGAACCATGGCTTCTCTCTAGTATCAGAGGAGCATGCCTATTATTTTGGGTGAGGTGGAACACAGGCAGGATGGTGGTGCTGCAGTCGTCTTGTTAGTGGCTTCCTAGAGGCCCCTGGTTGGCCCCTGTGTGAACAGACTGCTGGACTTGATGGGCCTTGGTCTGATCCAGCAGGGCCTTTCTTATGTTCTTATGAGAACTGAAAGTGAAGGTTGTGGCTCTGTTCAGACATAATAGGAATGATATTCCATGGTTTCATTCAACTAACCATGGTTAGTGTGATGTCTGAATGTGGGCTAAAGGTAAAGGTCCCTTGTGCAAACACCGGGTCATTCCTGACCCATTGGGTGACGTCACATTCTGACGTTTACTAGGCCTTTTGGGTGGTTTGCCAGTGCCTTCCCCAGTCATCTTCCCTTTACCCCCAGCAAGCTACTCCACTGTTATTAGTTATGGGCCCTCTTAAACCATAGTTTGAAGCTGGTTTAATCACAAGTAGTCTTAACTATGATTTTGCATAATATATGATTATGTTCATATCAACACAAACATCCTGGCAGAATCCTGATTTTCTTGCATATTCCTGGCTACAGAGATGCCTGACCCGAGTGAATGTGATAAAATGAGGGGAGGGGGCTGTGGCTCAGAGATAGGGCATCTGCTTGGCAGGCAGAAAGTCCCAGGTTCAATTCTTAGCATCTCCAGTTGAAAGGACCAGTCAGTAGGTGATGGCAAAAAGCCTTTACCTGAAACCCTAGAGACCCACTGCCAGTCTGTGTAGACAATACTGACCTGATGGACCAATGGTCTGATTCAGTGTAAGGCAGTGTCATATGCATATGTAGAAAATTGGTACTGATTGAGGACCTGAGTCACTGTCTAGGAGCCAAATCCCAGTTTCACAAACTAAACCATAGTTTATTTTTTGTTTTTAATTTTTCACTTCATTTACAGCCCGCCTTTCTTACTGAGACCCAAGGTGGGTTACAAAATATAGACAACTATTCAGAAACCCACTAAATACTGAAATAGGATGAAAGAACTGGAAAACAATGCAATAAAAAACCTGCCTAAGGTATAACATCTGTGTATGTAAATTGCCATCAAGTTGCAGCTGACTTGTGGCGACCCCAGAAAGGGGCTTTTAAGGCAAGTGAGAAGCAGAGGTGGTTTGCCCTTGCCTTCCTCTGCAGAGTCATTTAAAGCATAATATATCGTAATGCAACAAGTGGGTTGCAAAGGTAAAAGACAATGCTATAAAACCAAGACGATGCATACAATAAACACTGCAATGTACTACCATCCCGCTCCCGTATCAAAACAACCTTCTGAGCTGTTCCAGTTCTACTCCCTTCATAAGAATGCCCTCCTGAACATTTCTGTTTTGCCCTTTCTACAGAATGATAGATGTGTGGGAGTCTTCTGCGCCTCCTCAGGCAGGTTGTCCCACAAGGTGGGAACCACCACATAGGATATGTGTGAACAGGCTGTTAGCCAAATTGCCCTTTAACTTGGGGAATTAGCAAGCAAGATGGCAAAACTACAATATTTATTTTTATATCGCAACCTTTGTATACCAGAGCCAGTAACTGTGACCTTTAAATAAAGACAGAAGCAATGGATTCCAAATTAAGATAATTTATGTTGTTTTCAATCAAATCAGTGTTGCATACACACATACAGAGAAATCTAAGAAATTCAAAGAGAGGAGTACAAGCACAGATGCCAACGTGGCAGGGATCATTGATGGGGTGATATTTATCTTCCTTGAAGAGGTGTTGTCCAAGTTCACTTAGACTAAGACAGAAGAAATTAATAGCAAAGGCGGGGGCAAGGGGTTCCCGTAGACTTGGCCAGTGAGGCGGGAGGGAGCATGGTCAGGCTGCGCAAAACCCAAATCAACAGAGTAATGGCAAAGGTGCCAGGAAAGACCTAAGGTGAAGTTATGGGCTGGGGGCACCCCAGATATACTGTTTTTCTGGGGGAAGGGAGAGGGGGGTTTACCCCTCCTAGGTTCCCAGGTGACAAAAGGATTAATCTGTGGCTACCGGGGTGGGGATGGTGAGAATTTGGAAATCTATTCTGATTCCAATGGCTTTTGCAACCCGGGAGGAACCGGGAGATCTCTGCTGAAGTGATTAATGTTCTGGAACAATGGGTGCATTCTCTGCAAACATCTGGGGATCGCTGCTGCATAGCTGGAGGAACGACTCATCACTGCTATCAGGATCACTGCTGATTGCCCCTTAAGCTGCTGATGTTGCAATGGGAAAAGGGGGGTGTTGGCACTGACTATGTGACTGTCTGCTTTCCATGACATGGCTGCGGCTGGAACAGAGTCTGCACAGGAACATGGAGTCTTTCAGGTTCACTGGAGGTTGCCCTTGCTTCTGTTTCCTAGCTGCTGGCGGCACGGAGCTCGCAGGAGCGGCCGTGTCAGTTTCAACGGAGCGCGCAGCAGCCGTCCCGTAGCGTTTGGGGCGGGCGCGTGGCTGGAACAGTAGTCAGTGCCTGCATATCGGGTTGCCAGGTGCAGTCTGGGAGTTTAGGCTGCCCGTATGCTTTCAAGGCAGTTGTCAACCTTACCCATTTGCACCCTCAGAAAGCTTTATTCAGATGAGCAGATCTCTCATGGTGGAGTATAGCAGGATCATGGTTCTGTGTTATGTCTGACCTGCAACTTCCTGCTAACTCTAGTCTCTTAGTGTTATCCAGACGGTGAGGGGCCAGATTCATTCCAGGATGTTGTATTATTTCATACATAAATTTTGAAGTTTGTATTAAAAATTTGTTGGAACTGAACTTTTTGTGCCAGTTTTGCCCCAGTGTGGGAACCATATAAAGAGATCTGTAAGAGCTACAACCAGTGTTGTATCTCAGGTTCACCAATGAGTGGATCCATGTTTACTTCCCCACTGTCTGATTCCAGTTCCTTCTCATGAAACCTTGAGGGGTCACCAGCAAAAAACCTGCCAAACATTCAGAGATACCATGGAATGAAATTGGAAGTTGGAGGAGAGGGCATTGCCAGATAATGAAATGGCCTCCACTGTACCAAAAAGGAAGCCTAAACATCCTTTTGCTCCATTTATTCTAAATAATTTGTCAAAGGAGCTTGATGAGCCAGATCACATGGAGTTCCCTTTAGCAACCGTCATCCTGAAAAGGATGTGGTATGACTTTTATATTCAAGGTCATTTTTAACAGAGTGGTCTAATTTCCCCCTTTCATTGCCAGGGCACCAGGATACATAATGCACTCCAGCTGAAAATTGCGCATTACAATCTGATCACTAATGTGGGATGTGATGGGCCTCCTTCAGCTAAAAGCACAATTCCTTGCTCTTACTTTGAGAGAATATTTAAAATGACCCATTCCAGGATGTATGTTGAAAGCTCAGCAGTACACCGCACCACAATTTATGAGCTTGCTTTCCCCTCTTAGCCAGATAAAGTAGTGATGATCCGTGGCTCTCAGGTTTAATCCAAAAGAATTATATTTCAGATACTCCAAGAGTCAATTTGTATCTCTGCTCCAGCCTGTTTCATTATTTGCAATGAATTTGTAGAACTTTTGCCTGCACAAACTGATTTAGAGGAGACAGAAATGGCTTCTGTTGCAATATATGGAATTAAAATGGGAAGAATTTTCACACAAGGCTGCTTCTGTATATTGAAATTATTAGACCAGCTTGTCAGCTGTTGCCAAGTAATCAATGTGGAACTATTGCTTATGATTGAGCAGCATGTCTGATCATTTCAATCCTTGATCAGTGACCCTGCTCATGTAACAAGATTTATCACCTTTTCAGATGGTACAATCATGCATACTAGGAGCATAACTACTGCATGTATCAGGAGCATATGCTACCCACAATCCTCCCAATAAGTACAATCACATACAAGCCCATCTTATACTGAATCCAGACCATCGATCCATCAAGGTCAGTATTGTCTGCTCAGACTGGTAGCAGCTCTCCAGGGTCTCAGGCAGGGGTCTTTCACAACACCTACTGACAGATCTTTTAATTGGAGAAGCCAGGGATTGAACCTGGGACCTTCTGCATGCCAAGCAGATGCTCTACCACTGAGCCACAGCCCCTCCCCATATGCATGTGCAATCGCCATGTTGTATGAATGGATAATGCATGCATTTACCAAAAATCCAGTGGTCAATTCATGCATATCTGAGCCATACACTCATGGTAAATATGTGGGTTTATGAAGCTGCCTTATTCTGAAGGCGGTCCGCTGAAGTAAGTACCATCTACTCAGACTGGCGGCAGCTCTCCAAGATCTCAGGTAGAGGTCTTTCACATCACCTGCTACCTGATCCATTCCACTGGAGATGCCAGGGATTGAACCAGGGACTTTTGACATGCCAAACTGATTCTCTACTACCGAGCCATGGCCAACCCCTTGCCTTTGTTCACATAACACAGAATTAAGTGTGGTATAAGTGTACATATTTATCTGGTTCCTGTTTTATCTTCTTTCCGCCAAGGCGTTCAGGCTATTATATACTTGATAATTAATGTTGTCACCAGAATTTCACCTAAAGTGGAATTTGAAGTGAAATTGAAGATTCTTCCTTAGGCAGAATACCTAGGAAGCACTGAGAGAATTCCAAAATCTTTCTATAAAATTTCTCAAGCTACTCAGAAGGATTCTGCCTATCCATTGGATGTCACTGGAAGTTACCTAAAGCAAAATTCAACATGAATTTGAAGATTACCTGAAAAGAAATGTCTGGATAATTCTGAGGGAACACCCCCCCCCCCAAAAAAAAAATATTGATGTCGCAGCCAACTTATGGTGACCATGTAGGTTTTCAAAACAAGAGACTTACAGTGGTGGTTTGCCATTGCCTGCCTTTTCATAGCCACCCTAGTATTCCATGGTGGTCTCCCATCCAATTACTAACCAGGGTCAACCCAAATCTTGATAAGATTACCAAACCTTTCTAGAAGAATCCCACAATTCCTTAATATCAATATTGATGCACATGAACTAATGAGAGAGCTATTTAGTGGTGAAGGATACAGATGGAATTAATCCTCCAGACTCGAAGGAGATGACAACTAGTTTTTCTCTTCTCGCTGAGTTTTCTTTCTTTCAAAATTGTTCGGATTATCAGATTAATCAGCTGGAGACTCATCGTCTTCTTTTGGAATATCTCTCTTTCTTCTATGTTCTCTTAAAATCCCCCAGAAGATTTGAGCTTTCTGCTTGTTCAATCACGGACTTCCTATTATGTAGGTAGGATGTTAAAAGCCACCTGTCAAGGCAAATATTACCCCCCACTGCTAAAGAGAGGTCATAATTTAAAGCATGTCTGAATGGGGACATTGGGGGACATAAAATGTTTGAGGCTGGTCCTCTGGAGTCTTTATGGGAGATACGGAAAGGAGATCAAAGAATGCAATTACAGCCTCTGGTGAAAAACAGAAAGAGAAGACAGTGAGGCAGAGGAGCCACTTAGGACAAAAGCAACTCAAGAGCTTTGGGAGATGAAGTGAGGGAGGTATAATTCTTCAAAATCTAAAAATCAGCTGCCTTTTCTCATTGACTGCTATGCTGAGTTGCTGATGAAATCGTTTGGAGTTACTGTCATAATATCAGCTATGTAATTGCTTCAGCTACTTAGCTGTGCAGAAGAGGTTATAGAGAGTACATCAAAGATGTGCCTATGGTGTCCCTCATAGGAGATGATTGCTAGGGGCACATGCACCCATATTTGTTCTCTACAAATTCCCCGAGTCTTTTCTTAAAGTATTAAAGCTTGAACAACAAAAGCTTGCCCATGGGGTACTATAATGTTGCTCACAGCTGCCCACTGGTACATGGATCTTAGCAGTTTGAGGAAAGCAATATACAGGCATAGGTGTCTCTGTATCTGTGACCTTCTGCTGAGGTCATATATATGGACAGGCACACCTAAACCTGTAGTTCTAGTGTCTGCTAGGCTAATAGTTTTAAAAGTATGTTTCTGGGAATCCTGGAAACTTATCAAGGGTTCCTCACTGGAAAATGTTATAATGAGCCTTCCTAAAGGATAACACGTCTGTTACTGATCTTCTCTGCCATGTGCAGCCATGGGGGAATGTGGGGTGTATTCTTGGTCACTCTGTCAATTTATGCAGAACCATGCTGAATCCTACCAGGCCTACCCAAAGCCCCACATGAACAAAGCACTCAAGTGGATGAGATGTTGCATGATACTTAACCAGGTCTCTCACAGATGGGGGTTTCAATTCAAAGTAGCCATGGAGGAGGAGTGGGTGTCATGCGACTGGTGGAATGGCATTATAGAGAGAGCAGTTAAATGACCTACATGGTGCCTATGTGTTGTTCTCTGCCAGGCAAGTTGCAGCAACATGCTTTAGATCACAGAAATATAGGTTGTCCAGGTCTTCCCTGGCCACCGGTGGGGTGGGTGGGTTGGGATTGCCAGATCCAGGCTGGGAAACTGCTGGAAATTTGGGGATGAAGCCTGGGGAGGACATGGACCTCAGTGGGCTCCAATGCCATGAAATCCACCCTCCAAAGCATCCATTTTCTTCAAGGGAGCTGATCTCTGTAGTTTGAAGATGAGCTGTAATTCCAGGAGATCCCCAGGTCCCACCTGGAGGCTGGCAACCCTACAGAAACAGCATGGAGGAAAGGGTTAAGAAACCCCTCTATTGGCACCCCCAATCCATTCTCCCCCCACCCCCGCATCTTTCTATAATGAAACATCATTACAAATTTGAGATCCAATCACAGAGCTCCCAGTTTCTGACCTACTTTGGCCCTGATTGTGTGGCCCAGAGCATGCGCCAGAGTTTTCTGCAAGCCACTGGAATTCTGTGACAGACCTGCTGGGCTTCTGTGTCACATAGTTCAATGTGAAAAGGACACCCTAAAGGCAAAATTCAGAAAAACACTATGCTAGACAGCATGACAGATTTATAGGAAGCAAATAGAAATTCATCCATGGAGAAACCCAGGTCCGAAGGGACCACAAAATTCATTCCAACCATCTAGTCTGTCCACCCACATTATCCAAAGAACAACTTGACTGAATGAAATGGCCTCCAGATGAACAGCTTCAGATGAACTGGGCAAGTGAACCAACCCACATCGTACCACTGTGCTAAACCTCAACCACCATCCTAAGCACTCTTTTGTGCCAAGCCTCAATAGCTGTAGGCTTTGTTTTGGTTTCATTAGGATGGTTCATGCAACTAATCTACCTTGTTCTTCCTCCTCTCAACAATAGGGGAAATCAGCCACAAGAGAAGAAAACCATAAGCCTAGATAGTCAACAAGAAATTGTTCTGCCAGGATGTGTTTAATGCCCTCTGTGTTGGAATTACAAGGCTGACAAAAAGCAAGCCAGTCTCTTTAGCTCATTTTAATCCCACTCTTCCTCCAAGAAGCTCAAGGTGGTGTATATCATTCTCATGTCCCCATTTTGTCATCATAGCCACCCTGGGAAGTAGGTGAGTAGCCTGGAAACTGGCTGAGAGGTTGGGAAGGGTGCACAGTTAGCTGGATCGGTACATTACCTCTGCGGAAAACATGTAAGTGACATAGGATAGATCTAGGAATTGCTGGAAACGCTGCGGTTTTACCATACAGTTTCCAGTAGTTCCTAGAGCCACTTCCTGTCACTTACATGTTTTTCCTGGAAGTGATGTAGTGATACACCCAACATCACCCCCATAGAGGGAGGCCTGGCCATCCCCTAGCCTTTGCCTGAGCAGGGGAAGATTTAAGGCTATAACCAATAAAACCCCAGTTTCATTTTACTTGATAGCTGGCAGAATGATGCCATTCTCTGGATTCCCACCAAAGTAATATCACTCTTCTGTGACATACTTTCCTTATTTTCATATGGCAATCCTGCTTTAGCAAGAGGGGGGCGGGAATGTACTGTAGCTATTTTGGGCTTAGAGCATAAGCAGCTGCCGTGAGCAGTCTCTGCCTCAGCCTGGCAACACACCCCTTGCAAACACCTACTTACGGCTCAGACGTGTGAAAGAAATGGTCTCAAAATGGTATTCGCAGCAATCTTCTGCTCAGAATTACTGCTGCTGCTTGGAATGACTTTTTGCTATCTTTTTGGTCTGGAACAGGCCAACCTGCTTTTTGCTATTACTATTCTCAGCAACATAAGGTGTTCTTGAGATCCTATCATTCCCTTCCTCCCTTGGATTTTAATTTGACTTTTAATGCAAATCGTAATGATGATTCATTTATTGGAGCTGACCTCACTGTCTGCTGGAATGTCATAAAAAATGCAGGTCATAAAAACTGAAGGCTATGTCCATTATTCCCATATACATATCAGGCAGCACAGGTATTTTAAATGGCGGGGCCCAATTCAGGGCAAACAGACAGCTCCTCTAGCAGCTCCATGGGCCATTGTAGATCCGGAAAACAGCATATGGGGAAAGATTTAACCAAATGTTCTAGTCCCAATCCATATCAAGGTTCAGCAAACTGGCTAGGGTTGCCAGACCCCCACTGTGGGTAAGGAATCCCCTGCTTTGGGGGCCCTCCCCCCAGCACCGTTCAGCCAGCTGGCAGGGGGATTTACCAGCAGCATACTAGGCCTAGGCTGGTGACGTATCAACATCATTCCGGCGCTTACCAGAAGTGATGTCATCATGTTGCCAGGGACACATGGACGCTCCGGTATTTGGTAAAAATGGCTTCTACCACAGAGTTTTTGCCCAAATACCAGAGCGTCCCCATGTCGCTGGCAGCATGATGGTGCCCGGCAGAAGTTATATTGATGCGTCGCCAACAACATAGGCCTAGGTCTCAGTTTGCTGCTGCTAAGTTCCCCCTTACCCTCCCATCCCGCACTGTTTTCCAGGGGGGTATCTGGCAACCTTAAAACAGGCTATGAAATAAAATGTTTGGGTTGCCTTTAGATGGAACTCCCAGACTCTTTTCTGGTTTGGTCTTCAATCTTCCATAAAGCGGCATTGATGAAAAAGTTAGTGGTAACTCTGGAAACAGCAGATGTGTCTAGACAGAAAGTCTCACTGTGTTTACCATAGCATCAAGCAGAAGAGAATTATTCTGAAGGGCAGGAAAAGGTCTTACTCTTGGTTCCCTCGTGCAAGATATAGGCTAAGTGGTTCCGAGTTGCACCAGAAATTCTGCAAAAGCATGGACTGTCCCACTCTCTTGGGTATGGTTACGGGGGTGCTTAACATAAACATCTCCACTACGTGCATGTAACTCTCTGCCACTGAGCTCGACCTGGCTGGGGAGGGTGGGATAGAAATTTAATTAATAAAAATAAACATGAGAAGGACTTATATATGCTTGTCATCGACTCACCTCTAGCACTCCCCCACCAGTGTTCAATGGGAAGGTGGGGGAATGGGGGGAAACAGTGTTGCATGAAAAGCTGCACATATGGCTGAAAAACCAACAAGTGCCATTGTGCAATGCTCCAGGAATCCAGGCAGATTCGTAGAGCATCATGTGATGTAGTGGAAGAGCTAGATTTGAGTCCAGTAGCACCTTACAGAGCAACAAATTTTAGGAGTATAAGATACAATATCTGAGGAAGGGGACCTTTGACTCTCAAAAGTTGATACCCCCAAAATCTGGTTTGTCTCTAAGGTGCTACTAGACTCAAATCTAGCTCTTCTACTGCAGACTAACACAGCCACCCTCTGAAACTATTGTGATGCAGTGATGTCACTTTGGGTTTTCCAGCTAGAAATGATGCTGTACTGTTGCACAATGCCGTTCCTGCATGTCTCCGCCCCTTAATTTGGCTGACAACCCTACCCTTATACTATACCCTCCAAAATTTCTCAGATGAAAAGCATTCATTTATGATAGTCTGTACCTCAATTCCTGATAGGGTTGCCAGGAACCCCCGGCAGGATCCCCCTTGCAACCAGTGGGGGATGAGGGAATTTACTGGCAGCAAACTGAGGCTTAGACCTCTGTCGCCAGTGATGCGTCAATGTCGCTTATAGGGTGCACCAGACATGATGTCATCACATTGCTGATGACATGAGGAAAATCTGGTATTTGGGCAAAACTATGCTAGAAGCTGTTTTTACCATAGAGTTTTTGTCCAAATACCAGGGCACCCCTGCATCATTGACAACATGATGATGTCACTTTTGGTGCGCACTGGAAGTGACATCAATGCATTGCTGGCAACAGAGGATTAGGCCTCAGTTTGCTGCCAGTAAGTCCTCCATTAGGCCGGCTGAATGGCGCTGGGGGGAGCCCCCCCCCAAAGCGGTGATCCCCTGCCCAAGGCAGGGACCTGGCAACCCCACTTCCTGACCCCCCTAACCCACAAAGCAGCTTATAATAAAATTGGACAAAATATTTAATTAGATTAAAATGAGACCTGGATAAAGAAATTAACAACAGAAATTAACAAGATTTAAAAAAACTGCAAGTTCCTATTGGCAAGGAACTTCTGAATGAGAGGGGCTCCGTTTGGCCCTTCCCTGACTGGGTCCCTGGGTCCAGTCAGGGAAGGGCCAAACAGAGCCCCTCTCATTCAGATGTTCCTTGCCAATAGGAACTTGCAGTTTTTTTAAATCTTGCAATAGCTGTGGTTGTTTTTATTAAAGTAACTGCAACTCATACACATTCAACAGCATTCAGCATTTTGCTAAGTGGTTATAACCGGGGAGGCGGAAAGCACAGAGGCAAAGCAGAGCACTGACAAGTTGTGTTCAGGCAACCAAGAGAGAATCTACTTAGCAACAGCCTAGCCTTGGTCACAGAATTTAAAAGCAAACATGGTTTTGCTCCCCCCTCCCTTTCTTTCTTTCTTTTCTTTTCTTCCAGATCTACTAAAAAACAATTGTCCTCTAATATGTTATCCAATGCAACAGTTCAAAATCAATCTCACCAGCATCAGCATGTAAAGTGGCAGCTCACGCTGTGCGGTAGATGGTGTCTTAGAGTTCATCCGCATGCAGTTGAATCAAGATGCTTCTCGGAGCTTGGAAGGAAGGAGTGAAACCTGAAGAGCGGTGATGCCAGATCATATGAAAAAAAAACCACACATCCACAAAATGTCCTCCCAAAGATCAAAAAATTGATCAAATAAGGTACAGCATTTTTCCCTCTGGATGAGTACCAGAAAATAGAGACTGTCTGAAAAATAGGTAATTCCTGAGCATATGTTTAAATGGCCCTTGGAACTTCATGACATTATGGCTTCATTCTCACAAATAGGAAATGGTCAGGAAATGTAAGAGGTGCCCTGCTAGATCAAACCTGAGGTCAATCTAGGCCACTTTCCTGTTTCACGCAGTGGCCCATCAGTTGCCCTGGAGGGCCAACAAACAGTGGCATAGAGGCCAAGGCCTTTCCCTGATGTTGCCCCCTGATAGGTAGGGTTGCCAACCTCCAGGTAGTAGCTGGAGATCTCCTGCTATTACAGCTGATCTCCAGCCGATAGAGATCAGTTCACCTGGAGAAAATGGCCACTTTGGCAGTTGGCTCTATGGCACTGAAGTCCCTCCCCAAACCCCTCCCTCCTCAGGCTCCTACCTGTGAGGGTCTGTATGCCTTTGTCTGTATGCTTGTATGTTTCCCACCCCCCCTGGACTCGTAAAAGCAGTTCAGGCCTCTTGACCTTCCTTGGTTCAGGCTCAGTGTGTGACGGGCCCCAATTGGAATGTCTCTCCCTCTTCCCACACCCCTCCCTTGCTCTTACTGACTCCCTAGCACCACCAAGGCCTTGGTGGTTGATAGTACTAACAAGCTCTGCGTTCTTTTGATGTTCTGTACCATGCACTATTATCTCGTAGGTTCCCATAATACACGTTTGACATCTGCTTCCCTGTAGGGGTTATAATTCTGTCTTTGAGAATCTGAATTCACTTGCAACTTTTCCAGTGTAAGACTTGTACCACCTGAAGCTTTCAATAAAGATCCTTGTTTCTGCATGACAGCCTGAGCAAGTGATTTTATGGAATTTGCACAGGGAGGTCAGGGACTCTCACACTACCATAGGCAAAGAGGGATCTGGCAGCCCTACTGATAGGCCAACATCCAAGTGGGGCCTGGAGATCTCCTGGAATTACAAGTGATCTCTAGACAGGTGGGCTCTGTGGCATTATCCCTTGTTGAGGTCCCTCCCCAAACCCTGCCCTGCCCAGGCTCCACCCCCAAAATGTCTAGGAATTTCCTCCTAACCAAGAGCTGGCAGCCCTAGTCTTATGTACTAAAAGGTTATGAACCCCTAAGCATGTGCCAAAGCTTAGTAGAGCTGGAATCCAGAAACACACATCTGACATTTTAACATTTTAGAAGTCAACATATATCTGAAAAGGTTGCGAAGAGCGACCTGGCAACCCCACACCCCCAAAACCTCCAGGTATTTTCCAACCCGGAGCTGGCAACCCTAGCTGAGCTAGGCCCACTTGCAGCTCTGCCAAGGCACCCCCACCCCCCGCCACCTCCAGGCTCCACGTGTGGCTCGGAGGGAGCTCTGCGCCCCCTGCCGATGCAGCTGCAGTTCTCCATTAAATAGGGTTGCCAGATCCCTCTATGCTACTGTGGGAGGTTTTGGGGGCAGAGCCTGAGGATGGCAGGGTTTGGGGAGGGGAAGAACTTCAATGCCATAGACTCCAATTGCCAAAGTGGCCATTTTCTCCAGGGGAACTGATCTCTGTTGTGATGTGGTAACCAGGGGTTCGGGGGGGGGAGAGACCCGAATCGTTATTTCAAGAAAACAGTTTATTCTGGCAGCTGCGACCCAGAGGCCCTAATGGGCAGAAATCTCGGAGTCCAGATTGTACTGAGGGAGAGACATTTATCCAGATTCAAGATATGACAACCCATCAACATTCAGGGTAAAGCTGATAGCACTACAGACATAGAGGCAGCTCAGTACAGTTGCAGTTTCATCCAGTTTCTCCTATCATTGTTTATAGTTCGCTCTGACACTCCATGACTCTTAACCCACTTACTTAAAGCACACAGAGAGCAAGCCTGTATCTAGGTAGACATTCCTTCCCCCAGCTTCCCTGGCAGTCTGGATGCCAATTATTACCGGGAGATCTTTTGGGCCATTGTTACAGTTGGCTGGAGATCAGTTGTAATAGCAGATCTCCAGCTACTACCTGGAGGTTGGGCACACACAAATTAGCAAGCTGTAAATTAGGGTGGGGGAGGGGGCTCTGACGCTTGCTTAGCTGCCCCGTGAAAGTAAAAAAATAAGAACGTGAGAAAGGCCCTGCTGGATCAGACCAAGGCCCACCAAGTCCAGCAGTCTGTTCACACAGTGACTAAACAGATGCCTCTAGGAAGCCCCACAAACAAAGACGAGTGCAGCAGCACCATCCTGCCTGTGCTCCACCGCACCCACAATAACAGACATGCTCCTCTGATACTAGAGAGAATAGGTATGCAGCATGACTAGTATCCTAACTAATAGCCATGAATACCCCTCTCCACTCCCCTCTTCAAGCCCTCCAAGTTTACGTGAAAGTAAAAAAAAAAAGAAAACACAGAGGAAAGTTTTTCTTTCTTAGTTTTCCTCCCCGCCCCCTCACAGTCACCCAATGCACACACACACAAACCTACATTTTTTGGCAGCTGATTGACATGAGCTACTTGTTAATGCTACTCCTTGGAATTTGTTGTTAAACACTGTAACTTTCCCCTTTTAAGGCATGCGGCATCAGGCAAGAGTACTCACTTTTGGGTTCACTCTTAGATCCATTCAACAGGGAAGAGCCAGCTACAAACAACAGCTTTATTGGCATAGCAACAACTCCAATCGGCCCAGCTATAGCTCACAGCAACATTAACTAAAACTAGAAACTGGTGACAGGAGCTCCATTTTGTTCCTGGATTATTTATTTCTGGAGTGCCCTCAGCAGGGCCTACCCATCCAACCATGGTGGTGGTGGTGGTGGGGTGGGGGGATAAAGAAATCTGGATGTGTTTTCTATCACATCTTTGATATTCTGTACTTCTAACAGTCCCCAAGACTGTGGGAAAGGCTCATTGTGAAAGCCGGTTTGATTTTTGTCAAGCCATCTGTTCCTGCTTTCATCAGGCTTTCTTTGAAGGTCCTCCAAGTACAACCTTGCAGTTGATCAAACCACCTGTTGTGGCAACTTTCTGACTTCCAAGAAAACCCATGTATCCAGCTTCCCATATGAGGATCACAGTTTTATTGTCTAAACCCTTGCCAGACTCCATCCAAAAGATACAAGAATCAGTATGCAGCAGCAGACATTTTGACACCCCCTGGTTTATTATTATTGTTTAAGACACACTAAAACTTCTCCCTGCATGTTTTGCTGCAAAGTAACCTTTTGTGATTCATCTTCTCAATCATTTGTTCTCCATTTACGTCTCAGTGCAAACAGAAGAATTCTCACTCTGCTGTCAGGAATGGCAAAGGGGTCTAGTGGGGGGGGAGACCCATTCTTATTCCTCTTTTGTGTTCACGTCAAAGTCTTTCGACAACTGCAGGTAATCAATGGACTGTTGGTTCTCCAGAGATGTTAACCAGCTAGTCAATCAGCAAACATACATCTGAACCTCCAGAAAGCATTCCTTGTTTTAAAATTCAGACCATTCCCTTGATGTTGGCCTTTTATCTCATTTCTTTGGTTTTGTTTTTTTTGAGCACTTGGTCATTCTCTTTTTTGCCAAAACAAACAGCAGGCAGTGACACATAACAAATAAAAACTAGCACAACGTTGAAAAATTGAATTTTCCTTGGCACTGCAAAACAATAATACACAGCGAAATTGGTGTTCATCATAATGCAGCTATGAAATGCAGTCAATGAGCAAATCAGGATCCTTCCCCACCCCCCATTGAAGAACTTCATTTCTTTCTTTCTTTAACTACTACTTCAGACTTAGGGAAAAAATTCAAATAGGTTATTTTTTAAGTGTTGTCGAGTCACAACCAACTTATGGTAACACCTCAAGGGGTTTTCAAGGCAAGAGATGAACAGAGGTGGTTTGCCATTGCCTACCTCTGTGTAGTAACACTGGCCTTCCTTGGTGGTCTCCCATCCACGTACTAAACGTGGCTGACCCTGTTTAGCTTCTGAGTTCTGATGAGCTTTGGTAGTTTGGGCAATTCAGGCTACTTCAAATGGAATACATTGTGATAATGTCCATGCTTCATAACAAGTTTAATCAAAATATGATTATCCAGTATTTGTCTTGTTGACGAATATCAAGAATAAGGTGTCTTGTGTTACCAACATAGTGACTAAATTCAGTTGCATGATAAACCATGCCTTTGTCTAGAATAATGTGAGATATCTACCTCCACTTCCAATCATGCTGCTGCTGCCCAGCCAACTAGCAAGGCCACACCTTCCGAACAGGTCAAGTAGGAAGCCCACCCTCAGTCCTAATCGTACCACTGCTACCCAGCTGGCTGGTTGGGCCATGCCTCTCCAACACATTGGTGGCCTGGCCCTGGACATGTCCGGAAGACATCAACAGAGGCTCTGGGCCACTTGTGGCCATCACAGGGATCCATCTCAGCCATAAAGGAACAGGTAAACTCCTGTTTTGTCTCACAGGACTTGGATTCAAGCCTCTGTGGGACATGAGGAGCTATTTAAGCTCTCCTTGCTTGAGGCCAAAGAGGAGGACATTTGGGGCTGCTCCTCTCTGCAGACCAACACCCATAGAGAGACAGGGAAGTAAAAAGAGTGAGCCGAACCAGCTGTACGAAACCCCCCTCCAAATCTGAGTCCGTTGTGGGCTGGTGGAAGGGGAAAAGAGGAAGAGGACTCAGGTGGAAGCCAGCCCCCTTCCCCTCACACACCCAAATACTCCCTTCATAGGGTGAAGCCATGACTGAACATATGAAGCTGCCTTATACTGAATCAGTATAGAAGCCATCAAAGTCAGTATTTTTAAAAGTTTTATTAAAAGAAAATGAGAATACAACAACAAAAGAAAATCGAAATATAACATTGCTAGAATACTCATAATACAAATTCTTGAAAAGAAACTAAGACCATGCTGCTAATATAACTAAAATATCCATAACAGTGAATCAAGCAATACTCTATTTATCTAAAATCCGCATGATTATTACTTCACTCCCTCTGTGCAATTTACACATTGGAGTGTTTTTTCCATCTTTGAAATTGTTACTTTCCAGCGAGCGTCCAGTTTTTCTGTATTTTTGTCATTATTATAATACGTCAACTTAATTAAAACATAGGTTTCTTTAACCTTATCAAGCCAATTATTTAAATCAGGGATTTCTTGCTTTTCCAATATCTCACAAGATTTGTTCTTGCAACTGTTAGTATATGGAAAAACAACTTGAATAATCTTTGGTTTATCTGGAAAATAATTTAATAAAATTGTTTCCGGTCTTACTGGAATAACAATTTTAAGGTCGCTGGATATGATTTCAATCACTGTCATCCAGTATGTTTGGGCTCTACTGCAACTCCACCACAGGTGTTGAAAATCTGTGCCAGCTGAGTCACAATACCAACATTTACTAGAATTTTTATCCAAGTTGCACATTTTTTGAACTCTGCTTGGGGAAAGATGCCACATATGTGTCATCTTAAATAAATTTTCTCTAAATGCCATCAAAGTCAGTATTGTCTATTCAGACTGGCAACAGCTCTCCACAGACTTAGGCAGAGGTCTTTCATATCACTTGCTACTTGATTGTTTTAGCTGGAGATGCTGAAGGTTGAACTTGAGACCTTCTGAATGCCAAGCAGATGCTTTACTGGTGAGCCACAGCCCCTCATAGACTCTGTGACTGGCCTTCCCTTGGGTCAGCCAGATATCAAACAGCACATTGAGTAACCCCTCCCCAATCAAATGCATGTAACACCACAGAACAGACCAATATCACATTAACAAAGTTCAAGAATGTGATTAGAGTACCTAATTAAGACAATAAACCTCCCCACTGAGATCAAGCAGCATCAAATTTCCAGCAATATTACAAAACATGAAATCCTGATTGTCTTTAGGCCATATACCGATACTCTACTTTGACAAAAAGTTTCAGAATTAATTGTATTGAACAACATTGGAGATATTGTTTGGCAGTTCCTGCAGTTCTTTCTTTTATCTTGTGCTCCAGCCTTTCCAATAGCAGAGTGTATCTCTTTTTTTTCCTGCTCTGGCACTCCTTGTCATCAGCCACTTCCATATGATTCAACTCCTCATATGAAATCTCAAGCTATTAGGATATAATTGGATAGGTTGAGATTTGCTTTCACACTCTTTGAATTCTGGGAATTCAGGAAGCAAAGCACTAGTTCTTGCATTTCCATCGGACGTAAAAAGGTTCTTAGAAATTCCAGGAAAATAGTCATCACAATCCGGCTCAGTCCAGTTTCCTCCTTGGGCAATGATAGGTCACAATTTTTATCCAGGAGTGCATGGGGAGAATCATCTGGTTGGCATACTGCTGTAGCATGCAAAGGTCTCCTACAGCAACTCAAATGTTGTTGTTCATCTGGAATCTTGCCCTAAAAAGAGAGAGAGATAGCCAACATATCCATTATTTGGACAGGTGGTACTGTCCATTCAAATTTGGCAAAATATCTTAGCAGGAACCCTTGGCTGAGAAATCCTCTCGGTAGCTGGTATAGTAACTGGAATTAAGGGTTGGGGAGCTGAATTTCTAACAACCCTTACAGGTAAAATTTAGAGTAGAGAGAAAGGAGTTTGAACAGCATGGCTGGAATTGTATCATGTTTAAATGTCAATAAGACTCTCTTAAAGGCTCGGGAACCTGTAAGCCAGTCAACAGTAGATAAATCAATAGAGTGGGGGTGAATGCACAGTAATTTACTCAAGGAAGAGACTATAGCTTTTTGAGACTCCCATTTCCCTTGATTTACCTCTGTATGGGAGACTTGCTGCATGATTTGGCTGACTTGGAAAGTTTGTGTATTCCCTTTTCTTTTGATTTAATTCGTTGATTGTTGCCAGTTCTATGCTGCAATTATTGCACCCATGTATTCCTCTCATAAATTATCGACTGCCTCCTTAAATTCTCTTTTGTCTTTGAGGGTCAGGAATCCTGCCCAACTCATTTGTAAACTTCTGAGAAAAGATATCAAATGAGTCCTTAAGGGAGTCTAGTTGTTTAGTAATTTTTGTCAGCTACTCAAAAACTGAGATTACAGTTTGAGAGGTCAATAGACACTGGTCTCCCAATTAAACTAGAGGGTTATCTTGCATTTTTTGCTGATTCAAATCTTTGTGATTGTCTGCTGAGGAATTAGAAAGAGAGCGTACATTCTCATTCTTAGGCAGCATTTCAGACTAGAGTTCATACCCTGAGCAAACTCAGAGTCAACCGGAGATTGTAGTGTGGGGGATTCTCTTGGGGAGGCAAAGCTATTAATAGTAATGATAGGAGAAACTTTTCCTTTATAACTCACACGTTTGCTTCTCTTAGAAATAAACAGTTTATCCCTCTTCCACTGTTTAGGAAACTTTATGTGGTCTTGGATGCATGAGTCTGACCTACGATGTTTCCTTAGACCTGAGCCAGTTGTTTATCAGGTGCCATGATCCTTCTTGGAGTAATACTGAATTCAAGCTTGGGAGCCGCTATATCTTTGCAACTTGAGAGGTTGCAGTTCTTTTCTTTACAACTTCAAGTTTGAAGCATGTAGCAGCTGTACCTTATCGGGACTGAGTGTTCAGAGTAAAATATTCATCTTGAAGCCACAAAATAAACTGGAATGGCATGCCAAGATATCTGCTCAGGTTGCCATCTTCAAGGGTTATTCGTCTTGGGTTTATTGGGGGGGGGGAACTTGATAGCACTTTCCACCACCATTGTCAGCATGAGAACAAGGCTGGCATCTTCACTTTCCATAAGGTCTGGTCCTTGGCTTTGTGTCTCTGTTGTGTGGCCCATTGTTGTTGATAAGAAACTGGTTTATAGTGGGGGGGGGGATACTTGGAAGCAAGGAAAGGCCTTCTCATTAGGAATGGGCTGTAGATTATTGATGATACTTTGGACTAGTTTGATCTAGAAGCTGTAGCTGACCACCAGTGGTGTTCTGCTGTTATCTCTTTGGGATCTGTC
The DNA here is from genome assembly GCF_029931775.1 of Euleptes europaea. Classification (NCBI taxonomy): domain Eukaryota; kingdom Metazoa; phylum Chordata; class Lepidosauria; order Squamata; family Sphaerodactylidae; genus Euleptes; species Euleptes europaea. The sequence goes on along the minus strand of NC_079316.1, from coordinate 99,384,300 downwards.
CAGTAGTAGGTTACTTCTGGGTACCAGTCTGGCTTTGTCAACCTGTTTCTTGACTTTATCAGGTGGTTATTGTAGGCACCAGAATGCCTGTTGTAAATCCTTCAGGTGTGAAGGTGCTCAAGATACTGGCATACAAATGCAGTTGCAGTGTAGTTCTTGACTGTAGACCACAGGTCCCAATGTAGTGCCCGTGGGCATCATGGCACCCACCAACACGTTTCCAGGCATCAGCCCATTGTTTTTTAAAAGTGGATGGGGTCAGAAAGGACTTTTTCCAGCAGGGCTTCTGATTGGCCACTGAAGATTTGGTTGGCTGAGCAAGTTAAAACAATGTCCCATCAGCAGCTACAACCATGGTGTTGGTTTTATTCTGTCACTCACTCCACTCTCCCAGTGTGCCTTTTTTTAAAAAAATTAACCCTTGTCTCCTTTGCACTAATTCTGTGTGGGGATGGGGTGGTCCACCTTCTGTGCTAGCCATTTTGTGGAGGCACCCATCACCCTGTGTCAGAATTCAAAAGGTGCCCATGGGCTGAAAAGGGCTGGGCACACCTGCTGTGGATAATGGATTATATAATGCTCAGAGTGGTAGCTGGAAACACGTAGGTTCATGTAGAAGTCAGTGAGTTTTTGAAATGTGGTATGTATATGTGATATACTGATATAGTGGGGGGTCCACAGCATGGATTGTGCCAAGCTCAGTAACAGCATATTGAAAGTCCACTCCTTGCATCTGAAGAGGTCGGCTCTAGTCCACAAAAGCTTACACTGGAACAAAATGTGGTTTGGTTTGAAGGTGCCACAAGACTCCCACTTATTTTTACGCCACCTTCTTGCAGTGTGTCTTGCTGAATCAGGGCCATTGTGCTTGGGATACAGCAGCTGGGTTTTGGACTTAAACAAGACCGATGCGAAGTCCAGGGAAGCACGAATCTCATTGTCTGAGTGAGAGCGAAAATGGTGCGTGAGCAAAATCACTTGATAATCCACTGCTGAATGATTCATCAGCTGTTTTGCTGGCTCCCCACTCAGCAGGGTGCAGCTTTCATTGACCAATTTGCATTGTTGTTTTAAAATAAAGGCAACAGCGAGAGAAACGACAAACAATTTGTTCTCCTAATCCTTGCCTAAGGTTGTATTTGGTGAAAAGCTCCTTCTATGGCTTTTCTTTGTCTTTTAAATTCCTCCGTTTAAAAGGAGGAGGAGGAGGAGGAAGAAGAAAAGATGTACATGCTTGGAAGATAAAGGATTTTCTTTGCTTTTGTGCCACACCCATGAGGATCTTCGGCATCCCCCAGTTTTGCACACATAGCTATGGACATGCCAGACATGCACGTGAGTTTCCAAGGCCTTTTTAAAGCCTGTGCCTTTCCCTAACTGGACAAGAGCCTTAGCACGCACGCACACACACACACCCATTTCAGGACTGTTAACAATGAAGATGGCAAGGAGGGTCCTGTCCAGACTTAAAAGGATGCAAAGTGCAAGAAAGCTTCTATGTCCTGGGGAACTCCTGGTGATGTGATAAGAAGAAGAGGAGGAGCTGGTTTTTATACCCTAATTTTCTCTACCTTTTAAAGAGTCTCAAACCAGTTTACAATCACCTTCCCTTCCTCTCCCCACAACAGACACTTTGTGAGGTAGGTGTGGCTGATAGAGTTCAGAGAGAACTGTGACTGGCCCAAGGTCACCCAGCAGGCTTCATGTGTAGGAGTGGGGAAACCAACCTGGTTAACCTGATTAGAGTCTGCCACTCATCTGGAGGAGTGGAAATCAAACCTGGTTCTTCAGATTAGAGTCCACCACTCTTAACCACTACACCATGCAGAGTGCAGGTCTAACACAGCAGAACTGTGTCTGTGTGCTGCTCAGGAAATAAAATTAATACAAAACATTTCTTTGGTCGTTTATGCATGGGTACTTTCACTCACATTCACCCCCCCCCCATCTGTCTTGGTGGTTCCTTGGAGTTATGCATGAGTTTTCCCTCCATTAGAGATGACCTCGCTGCCAACCCTTACAAATCCTGGGACTTTCCGCCCCTCTATTAACCTGATTCTTCCCTCTCCCCTGAGCTCAGCCCAGGTGAAATCCCCAAGCATAAGGCAAAGCAGGGGCACAGAAGATTAGTTTCTCCCACAACAAGCACACAGCAAATTACAAAGCAGCATGTCAAAGGACGGGAATTCAAATACTTCCTGCTTCCTCGTTCTTTCTAAACAGAAGGCTTTTAAAAACGAGGCTTGAGTTTCTCCCCCCTTCCTTTCAAATAGCTCATTTTTTTTGTTCTTAAAATGCTTTTTTATGCGGCAATTGGGTTTTAGGGGGGGGAACTTTTATTTCACTACAGCCAATTACAAAGCAGCATTTCAAGGGGTGGGGATTCAAATACTTCCTGTTTTGAGCTTGGAGACTGCTGGTGCATAGATTCCCAACAGGAAAGTGTAGGTCCAGCAGGCAGTGAACCTCAGGTAAAACTCCCATGCATTAACAACCTTTATCTTAAACTATTTTTTTTTGCCATCAAGTCACAACTGCCTTAGGACAACCCATAGGGTTTTCAAAACGAGACATTCAGAGGTGGTTTGCCATTAGGATTGCCAGGTCCCTCTTCGCTACCAGTGGGAGGTTTTTGGGGCGGAGCCTGAGGAGGGCCATAGAGTCCAATTACCAAAGCAGCCATTTTCTCCAGGGGAACTGATCTCTATCAGCTGGAGATCAGTTGTAATAGCAGGAGATCTCTGGCTGCTACCTGGAGGTTGGCAACCCTATTTGCCATTGCCTACTGTGATGAACAAAGTTAATCTTTAAGAGAAGATTAAAAAAAAACTGGCAGGGAGTGGGTGGATCTAAAGAGCTGACTCTCTCTTTTCTGAAAAAGGGAGAGAGTCTGTTTTTGGTAACCTGTGTGTTCAGTAGCTGTTTTTGACTCCTGTGGAGTGACAGGCAGAGACTGGGAGGAAAGGGTCCCTTTCTCCGGTCACTGAAAGGGAAGAGGCTCTGGGAAGGAGATATTCCAGATTTTTAAAAATCTATTTTATTTTTAATTGTTGAATTAATTTTAGGTTATTTTTTTAAAAATTCTGTATCAAATAGCCGAGTTCTTTTCCTAACCCTCTCTCTACGAGTCCCCAAAACTTACTCTCTCCAACCACAGTAACATTTCAAGCCTACTTTGTTAAGAAAAAGCACAATGTCTTTCTGATTAAAATGCCTGAAACAAAACAAAAAAAATTGCTAATGGTAAAATTTCCAGTAAAACATAAAAGCTGCAGTCTTCAACCCACTCACTTCAGAGTATTTCCACTGATTTTAATGAGACCACTCCGGAGCGTTAATGGCTTTTACAGTTGTAGCTGAAATCTTTTCGCCTCTTTGGTAATGAATCCTCCCGAGGAAGTCTAGGGCGGAAGGAATGGAGGCTAGAAATTGGACTCCATTCCTAAGAGTTAGCAGAAGTATTGGATTCCCATACCTCACACATTCATTTTCATGCGAATTCATTCATGTTTGACAGCACTTGTCATTAAAGCAGGGGGTCACTTTGAAGCCTTGACAACAGGTCTATAATTGGCAAGGTGGGTAATGTCACAGCCTCAATGTGTGCCTCATTAGCAGAACCAGAGCGGACGGTGGCATTAAAGGAAGAAGAAATGCACAGCACAAGAAGACAGATAAGTTTCCATTTGTCTCACGGCCTGATTCTCAAAACCCTTTCACGACACGGAGGAAACCCAGCACTATCATTTCATGATTCTGGCCTGCATTCCTCACAACTTTCATTTTAGCTCAGTGATTCCCAACCTTTTTTTGACCAGGGACCACTAGGACTTTTTTCTTCGGTGCAGGGACCCCAAGGTTCAAAATAAAAATTCTTGAGAATTTGAAAATACACTTTAATCATAACTGTTAGTTAAACATTGAACTTAGAATAATATTTGAATATATATTTTTATAATAGAGAACTTTAAATTGAAAATATTAATTTATTATGGGTTTATAACTTTGTTTCGTGGACCTTAATTTAGTTCTCGCAGACCCCTGGGGGTCCACGGACCCCCGGTTGGGAACCAGTGTTTTAGGTATATGAAACTGAAACACAAAACATCTGAGGAACTCCTATAAGGAACACTTCTCAAAATTGGCGTGGCCCTCAGACCGTTGATAGGCACAGGCTGGGACTATTTGTTCTTAGAAAGATTTTCCCTGTTTTCCATTGAATACATGAAGCTTCATTATACTGAGTAGAAAGGGTCGCAGAATTTGGGAGTGCCACACATATGGATGTATGAGTCTAAGCCCAGTTTAAATGTTACTTCCTGTTAGGGTTGCCAGGTCCCTGTTCGCCACCGGCATAATAACCAACATTTTCTCCTTCACTTTTCCATGGTAATAGTAGATCTGCAAGATTGTTTTTTGCCCCAAACCATTTATACCATGTTGAGTTTTGCTGTTAATTTATATTGGATAAAGAAACAAACATTTGGATGGAATAAAAATCTACCTGGTCCCTTCCTCTGTTATGAAGCAGGACCCACACACTCCAATGCAACCTTGGTAATCAAAACCAAGTCCAGTGTCACTAGTGAATCTGACCTGGTCAAAGGCTCGTTCTACATTTTGAATGCTGAGCAAAATTCATCCACTGAGTTCTTCCAAAGGAAAATGCCAGTGGATGCATCTCCATACCATCCAAAGCCCTCTCAGTTCCCACCAGTTCCTTATATTCAGATACCCCCCCCCCATATCTTATATATAGGAGAAAAAATACCCTGACCTAGATAGTCCAGGCTAGCTCAATCTTGTCAGATTTTGGAAATGAAGCAGGGTTGGCCCTGGTTAATACTTGGCTGGGAGACCACCAGGGAAGTCCAGGGTTGCTACGCAGAGGCAAGCAGTGGCAAACCACCTGTGTTTGTCTCTTGCCTGGAAACCCTCATGAGGGGTTGCCTTAAGTCCGCTGTGACTTGCTGGCTTTGTTCCTAAAAGCAGCAGAACTAGAAGATTGAGATGACATGGTGGATGGGGTCAACCATGGTGTGTGGCACATGTCATTCTTGTATAGTGTTGATGCTATGTCTGTGCTAGTGGAAAGTCTAGCCGGTGAACCAATCACTGGCCAGCCCCAAAGACCTTTAAATATATGAATAAAGACTCAAACCATTCACAAGAATGGAATGATACATGCATTTCCTAGTCAAGTATACCAGGGAAGAAATCAATACTCTTCACCAAGGCATCTCCTTCCTCATAACAGCATTCTAGCAACATTCCACCTCAATTTGAACTGAACAGCAGCCTGTCTCCCTCATTTATTGCCTATTACTGTGGGTAGAACTTTCTATCCAGGTACTTAAAACCAGCGTCATCAGGAGAGTCTGTAAAATTACATATTTAGGAGAGTTCTCAGATGTGAAAACAAACCTAATTTGTAGCCACTTGAGCCTCCTTGCCCATTTCCAAATGTAGAACGCGCTGAAAAGATTAATGCTGCTGAGAGATCTAAGAAGTAATCGTTATTGCTTTTAACTCATTATGAAGATTTCGAATCCATGATTAAGGCAGAAATACTGGATGACTTACAGGCACAGCAGACACTTTCCTGCCCAGCACGAGAGCTAAATATTAAGCTGCAAGATTGTACATCTTGGTTCTCTTGTTCTAATAATGTTTGTTATTAGACAACATTAGACAATCAGTTTCCTCTATATATTCAGAGTCTTCCTACAGGAAAGTCAGCTAAGGATTTTATCACATTACACATTTGCTACATATCTGGGGCAATCCTAACCATGTTTGCTGAGAAACAGGATTGTGCCAAATTGTTATTTAAAAAAAAAAAAACATTTCAAAGTTTGACCATGCAGATTTGCAAATTATCTTTAAATCTGACATCAAGTTGTGAAAAATAAAAATCAATATTTTGAAACGTCTGTTGTTTTTAGTGTCTCTTCTAGCTTCTCCATCTATGGCCCCCAAATAAGATCACATGGTGTGCATAGCCAAACAGATATCACATGTTGAACAGATTGCATGCTCCTATGTGTGGTGTTCTGACGTCACTCAGTTTCAAGAAAGAATATCATGTGGGTTGACACAGCCGATGCCATGGGTCAGTCTGTTGAGATCTTTGTCTATGGCCAAGCCCAAGGTGGCTACGATGCTTCCGCCAGGGAAGAGATTTTGCGAGTCAGGCAACTGATAGAGAAGTGCCATTTTTTCTGTTCCTTCCCAGATCCTTTGAGTTTTATTCCCAAAACTGGAGAACTAGACAAGAGCCAGGAAATACACCATGGCACCCTTGGGCACCATGATGAAGATTGCTGATCAAAAGTAAGCCCGTACAAGATGACGACTGCCCGATGATTTCCAAATGTCCATCGTTTCCACCTTTCCCCACTCCTTGAGTGAGAAAAAGACCTTCAAACTGATTTGAATTGTGCTCCTTGGATCTAGAGAGTCTTTTTTGTCAAGGTGAACTATTTTCTGGAGACACTGATAGTCTTTGTACATTTTCAGGGGTTTGCAATGCACCTTGGGAAAAAGAACAACAATGGAAAACATCCTCTCTTCAGAAACACACCTTCTCCAATTTTTTTTTCTTGAACAAAAGTTTTCATGTTTTCTTCCCTTCATTTCTTTTGTTTACCTTTACAGCCATCTGCATGAGAGGAGGAATTTTTTTTTATTCATCTGTTCCCTGTGCTTATTTCCCACTTGAGTTGTGTTTATGACAGCTTAATCATTTCCACAGCAACTGGGATCATGACACGAGGTGGGGGAAGGGTGGTGGAAAGAGGTGTGATGTGCATCTGAAGTGAATGAGCTCTCTGGAAAGAAAGATAATGCATATACATATATACATACATGTTCACACACACACTCACACATACTGCATCTCTTATGAAGCCCAGAAAACCCACAGAAAGATAGCTTCTTTGATCGAACAGAAAGACAAGCATCCCTTCTTTGCACATCTTCTGTTTTCTCTTTTATCAGTGGAAGAATCAGAATATGGAACAAACATAGTAGTATTTAAGAGGAAGTGAGAATGTACATGTACTGGGGTGGGTTGAGGAGGGGGATGTACAAGGGGAGAGCAGCCCAGTGCTGGCAAAAGCGGGTGTATATTGGGGGTGGACAGTGACGCTGCAATGTCACCTTCAGTTTCTACCCAGAAGTGATGTCTAGGAATTCCCCCTGCTCTATGGTTATTATCATAGAGATGGGCGAATTCCTAGAGCAACATTACAAAACTTCTAGATACAAACTGGTCTCCAGGTGATAGAGATCAGTTCCCCTGGAGAAAATGACCCCTTTGGAAGGTGGATTCGATGTCATTATACTCCACTGAAGTCCCTCCCCTCCCTAAACCCTGCCCTCCCTGGACTCCACTCTTCAAATCTCCAGGAATTTCCCAACCCGGAGCTGGCAAACCCTAGCTATATAAATGCTTTCTATGGCTTTTATTGTTATTCCTAAAAAATTCCAAAGAGATAGAAACCTGTAGCCAGAACAAGATGTATCTGGCTTACAGTATTTGGAGTACTGACAGTTGTCAATAGCCGTACGATCCAGCTTCTTATCAGCATAATTGCCTTTATCATTGATTTCAGAGCTGAAGTTTCAATGAGGCTGCACTATTGAAATTAGCCTCAATCAGTGTATCTTCATTCATTTAGGTGAGCTGTAATCCTAGGATCCAATTTAATACACACCATATAGATGCAAATGTTAGTCTGGAGTGATGTCAGCAGGAGAGATAAAGGAAGAGATGGCTTAATAATAGAACCTGACAAGAGTACGTTGGCTTGTATGAAACCAGCCTGAGCTTACCTCCCTAAAATGAACCAAATCCTTTGTTTCTATTGTGAGACTCCTGAAAACAGGGATCCAGTTTTCCAAACTGAACTAGAAGGGTCAGTGTTATCTGACTGGCAGTTGTTAGGGTTGCCAACTTTGGGTTGGGAAATTACTGGAGATTTGGGGAAGCGTGAGGTTAGGGGAGCAGAGGGACATCAGCAGAGCATATTGCCATGGATTCCACCTTCCAAAGCTGCCATTTTTTCCAAGGGAACTGATCTCTTTAGTCTGAGATTCAAGAGAATCTGTAATTCTGGGAGATCTCCAGACCCCACCTGGAGGTTCATAAACCCATTCTACGGGGTCTCAGATGGAGATCTTTCACATCACCTACAATCAGATCTTTTTAATTGAGGATGCCAGGGTTGAACTAGGGACTTTCAGCATGTAAGACGCAGTGCTAGTACTGAGCTGCAGTCCCTCCCTGTTTTGGTATCGGCAACATACCTGGCGCTGTAGAGAGGAAAATTAAAAAGCCAAGTTTCTGCCCCAAGGAACTTACACTCCAACTTCAGGCAGAAGTAGGGTTGCCAACCTCTAGGTACTAGCTGGAGATCTCCTGCTATTACAACTGATCTCCAGCCAATAGAGATCAGTTCACCTGGAGAAAATGGCCGCTTTGGCAATTGGACTCTGTGGCATTGAAATCCCTCCCCTCCCAAACCCTGCCCTCCTCAAGCTCCACCCAAAAACCTCCTGCCGGTGGTGAAGAGGGACCTGGCAACTCTAGGCAGTAGGGAAGAGAAGAAAAAGGTTGAGAAGAAGAGACAAGAGTAACAAGGGAAGAAGACGGGCCAATGCAATGACATGGATTTAGCTGGAAAGGGCTTTACACCAAAGGGTTGATGGAAAAGTTATGTTTTGTGGGAAGAGAATGAGTCAACTCCACATAAATGGTGAGGGAGGGAGTTCCCTGTGATTTTTTTATTTGCCTTTATGATTTATATTAGTTGTCGATAGCCAATATTACCTATACTCTACAGCTACATTAGCGACTTCACATCCTAGCTATCTTTTCTGATACTATTCATAATTGCATATTTCAAATCATTCCCCTTATATATGGGATGGAAGCAAGATCAGATTTACGTCACATCTGAAATGTGATACAACAGAGTCTTCATCAAAGCCACACACATCAAGCAGAATTCTAATTTCCCTGGTTCAAGCAAAATGCCCATGCAGAGTTATTTCCTTCCAGGCATGCCTCATTTTTGATCTCACCATGCCCTGGAGCTGTGGATTTTTCTCAGAGAGTCAGGAAAAGATCTGCAATTTGCTTCTGCCTGTGGTTTTAGGGGTGACCAATCCACCAACAAAGAGTCTTCCACATAGAGTCTTGCCAACAAGCCAGCAACTGAGACAAACTTCACTGCCTTAAGCAGGCAGGTTGTCTAGCTGATGCTGTGTTGCCTTGTATAAAATGCCAGGACCATATCGTCCCTCTTGAGCTCATGCTTGCATTTTCCATTCAACTTCAGTGGGAGATTGTCTGTACTTTCCCATCTTGAAGAATCATCCAGGACCCCCACTGATATTCACTGTGATGAAGACAAACAAAAGCTGGACTTGCAGTACCATCCTAAGCAGAGTTGTACCCTTCTTAGCCCACTGACATCAGTGGGCTTAGAACGACGGAAGTCCAGTTAGGATGGCACTGTATGTGTGTGTGTGTGTGTGTGTGTGTGTGTGCGTGTGTGGGGGGTGGTGTTCCTAATTCAGAAGCCTGCAGCAGCGATGGGTCCAATATTACAAGATTATTTCTGACATAATGACAGGGAAAGAGGGAGTGAAGAAATAAAAATAGCCCATGTGGCAGCCAGAGCAGAAGCATTTCAGATGCATGAATTGCCTCTTCCTCAAGTCAGGGTCTGCCACTTTCTGCCACTTGTGCAGCTACGGCTGTGCTTGCATTGGGTTTATGCATAATTTTAATGACATCTGTGCAGAGGATCCTTCAGTCTGTTTGTTGCACGCATCAGCCTTTTGGCATCGGTAGAGAGGCATTCCAGAGCCAACTGTTAGTACTCAGTGGTTATGAGAAAGCTGTTCTTCATAGTCTGGGTTTGCACTGCAGGCTGTAAAAAGCCGCCATGTATCCAGAAGCCTCACAGTAAGAAACAACTGCTGCAGCCTCCTGTAAAGAGACAGACTCTAGCCTTCCCTAAGTGTTTTTTGCTCGCCCTCTGACTCTGCCCGCTTTCTCTAACGGCATCAAGGAACAAAGAAGTCACATTAAAGGGTACTTACAGGGCCCTCTTCGGTCCTCAATAAAGGAGCTGGAGGGTCTAGGAGGGAGCTCTCTGCAGTTGCCCATCAGCTCTGATAGCTGGAGGTGTCTAACAGCCACATCACAGACAGCCATTAGGGCAGGGGTGTCGAACTCAATTGTTATGAGGATAGGGTTGCCAACCTCCAGGAACTAGCTGGAGATCTCCTGCTATTACAACATCTCCAGCCGATAGACATCAGTTCCCTTGTAGAAAATGGCAGCTTTGGCAACTGGACTCTATGGCATTGAAGTCCCTTCCTTCCCCAAATCCCGCCCTCCTCAGGCTCTGCCCAAAAACCTCCTGCTGGTGGCGAAGAGGGACCTGGCAACCCTATACGAGGGCCAGATATGACATAAATGCCACTTGGTTGGGCTGAGCCATGCCTCGCCAGCCCAGATAGAGAGTGGGGAGGGGGTGGCTGCCTTGGCTGGCTTGTGGCTGGATAATAGCTCTCTAGGGGCTGGATCCAGCCCGCGGGCCTTATGTTCAATACTCCTGCCTTATGGTTTCCATCTTCCAGGTGAGGCATGGAATTCTCCTGAAATGACAACTGATCTCATTTATAAAACCAATTAATTGCTTGATACAGGCGGTACTCTGTGTCAGGTAGAAGGTTGAAGGAGATGTCCCTCAGAATACCTTTTATTGTTAGCAGTAGCAGCTACGGCTCTACACTATACTAATGTGAAGTCTATTTTACTATTGTACGAATCTATGAAGCTGCTTCATACCAACTTGCACCATTGGTCTGTTTAGATCAGCACTGCCTACTCTGATTGGCAGCAACTTTCGAAGATCTCTTGCAGGAAAAGGTCTTTGTCAGCACCTGCTATCTGAGATCCTTTCCTTGTTAGACCTTCTACATTCACTGAGCCAGGCCCCACCCTAATTATTACTAATTATTATTTCTACATCCCTTCCTGGCCAAACATAATCCCCAGGTAGGATTGCCGAGCTTAGCTGGCAATGCAGCAGGTCGATTTGGGAGGTGGAGACCTGCTCTTTGGCATCACACCAATGTTAACATCACTGCTGGTGCAAAACTGGAAGTGACATTGTCACATCACACCAGCTGTCTAGGATTCAGTAAAAACCCTGTGGTTAAATCATAGAGTTTTGGTTGAATCCCTGAGTATTGTGCTGGTGCAGTTATGTCGCTTCTACTTTTGTGCCAGAATTGGAATCGTACATGGGGCAAGATTGAATCCCCCCCACATCGCCAACCTAAGACAAAAAGGACAACTTTTTGCCCTGCATAGTTTACCGTCTAAATCTTTTCAACCTGTTACCCTGTGACTCACCATCATTGCCCCTCCAGCCACCATTTGCAAACCGTTGACATAAGAGCAGCTGGCGGCTGCTTGTGGGCAACTTCTTACGTTGCTTGCTGTTTTTTCTTAGCTGATGAGCATGTACGGGGGGGGGGGGGGAAAGCATTTACATAGCTGCCTGAGCTGCTGCCTCTAAAGGCTGACCGATCCCCGTGTCAGATCCCCTGAGTGCTTTGATTACAACCTGATAACAAGAAGGTAACAGGATGGTTCTGGCTTCTACCAGTAGGAGCCAGATAACAGGAATGCTGATCCCCCCCCCCCCCGCCCTCAGCTCTCCCCAGCCTGTGTTTCTTTTCCTTTTTCATTCCCGAGACCAGACATTTCCGATCTCTGTGTGTGGCATGCCAACTGTTAAGTCTGTGCGAGTCCATGCTGTGCACGACTACCTTTTGTGCTGTGAACTTTTCTGCACAAAGCAGAAGAACTGAACAAGCTATGACAGGCTTCCATGTTCCTACACCAACGGCACAGGCCGAATTCTTATAAATCATTCTGATTTATCTTGAGAGTTAGCATTCCAGGAAAAGGAGTACTGGCATCTCATTATTTCAGAAGTGTCATTGGTTTGATAGCCACAGGAAGCATCAGAATATGATCGTGCTCACCTTTACCTTCTTCCGGCCTCCAACGTAATTAGATTGGATTGAGTTCATCTGGTAAATACATTGTCTCTCTCTGTCTTATCTTCAGCATTTAAACATCCTCCATTTGCAGTTCACATAAGAAAGGCCCTGCTGGATCAGACCAAGGCCCATCAAGTCCAGCAGTCTGTTCACACAGTGGCCAACCAGGTGCCTCTAGGAAGCCACAAACAAGACGACTGCAGCAGCACCATCCTGCACCATTCCCACTGAGAATGACTCTCTCATGCAGTAACCAACTATGGGAATGGCTCTGGCTTGGATCCAAAGAAAAGCACAAGTTGCTCCACAAAGAGTCCTGGATGTTGGCGGCATATGGGTGGCAGCCCTGGAAAGGGAATCAAGTTACAATTATTTTTGGTTAGGGGCATAGCAAGCTACTTGAGTCCTGACCTGGATGGCCCCAGCTAGCCCGATTTCATTATATCTTGGAATTTAAGCAGAGTCGGCCCTGGTTAGTATTTGGATAGGAGACCATCAAGTAAGTCCAGGGTCCCTACGGGAAGGCAGGCAATGGCAAACCACCTCTGAACGCCTCTTGCCTTTAAAACCCTACAGGGTCACCATATGTCAGCTGTGACGTGATGGCACTTTTCACCACCGCCAAGGTACTTAGGGCAAGGAGTGCAGGATTTGAGTCTAGGGTAGATCTCAAGCTACCCAGAAGATGCCATGTAATGATTTAGCCTTTGTACCATGACCAGACTCAAGAGGGGAACAGAACGGAGACCTCGAGGAACCCTCCTTTCACTGATAGGCCAGATCAAGTTAGCTGACAGCCCCTGATCTCTATAAAAGCTTCAGGGTAAAGCTTTTGGGCTTACCTGAGCAATGTAAACCTGTGTTCCCAATTTGCAGAACATCTCAGCCTTACCCCCTCCAACTGGTGTAGCATGGTGTAGTGGTTAAGAGCGGGGGACTCTGAACTGGAGAACCGGGTTTGATTCCCACTCCTCCACATGAGCAGCAGACTCTAATCTGGTGAACAGGGTTTGTTTCCCCACTCTTCCTCATGAAGCCTCTTGGGTGACCTTGGGCTTGCCCACAGTTCTCTCTGAACTCTCTCAGCCCCACTTACCTCACAAGGTGTCTGTTGTGGGGAGAGGAAGGCAAGGCAATTGTATGCCAGTTTGAGACTCCTTAAAGGCAGAGAAAATCAGGGTATAAAAACCAACTCCTCTTCTTCTTCTCTTGACCTCTCTTCCCGTCTATAATATAGTAATATCAGTACATTGAAGTTGAAATTATTTACAATGCACCCTGAACTGGATATAATTCTTATGATGTTCATTATAAATGAATGGGTAAAGAAGCCACACTCAAGGATCATATCTGACTGTTCACCTCTTGCTTTCCTGTTTGTTAGCAAACTTGTAGCCTGCATGATTAGGTATGTGTGAGAAGCCCGAGTCGTGGTGCTCCAATCAATCCCTTTCTGAAATTGTATGAGAATCATAAGTGCTTCAGAAAGGAGAGAGAGAGAGAGAGAAAGGCAGAGACCAGCAGCTTAAAAGAAGAGTATGAAGAACCTTTCACACACACACACCCCAGCGAAGATTATTATCTGTTCTGCATTCAGACAGTGATGAGGCTATAATGAAAAATTGTATTGACTTGTCTCTCTCGGTAGAGGGTTTTTTGAGCTTCAAATATTTGTTGTTGCTTCATTCACATAAGAAAGTCATCTATATAAATACAACAGCTTTCATCTTTTAAAGTGAATTTTAGAGCACATTGACAGACCAGCAAGCTGAGTTCCTCTTTTAATTCACAGAGCAAGCAGCCACCATGGAAATCTCTTCTTAAAATATCTCAGTACGGAAAAGACAGCGATGGAAGAGGTTTTGTCTTCCATACTGATGTGATGATTAGGTTTCTCTCAGAGAAAAATTGCCAAGAAGTGGTGTAATTTTGGCCAGTGCATTCTGGGAAGCACACCTTCCCCATCAAGAAACTCATTCGAGACCATGTTTCGCTCCCACACATATAGCTTGTGACCCATCGTGCCAAATGTGACCCACCAGCAATGTACAGTATGGCAACAGGGGCTGAAAGAAACAGGAGACTTGTGTTTCGCTGCCTACCTTGCAGCAGTGCAGTTAGATAATGTTAGTCACTGGAATTTATGGTTTTATGAAGCCCCCCCCTTAGGGGGTAAACCCCAAAGGTCATTGTCGGTGCCTACCCCTGGCCTTTGGTTGGTGGGCCTTTCGGAGGTTTGGGCTTTCTGATTCCATCTTTGGCCAACATCCTTGGTGAGGATATTTTATAAGGGCAAGTTGGTAATCAGGGTGCCGTGTCATTAGTAGAGTTAGTTTTAAGCTTTTATTGGTGTGTTTTAATGTGATATTTATAAGCAGTGGACTCTAATCTGGAGAACTGGGTTTGATTCCCCACTTCTCCACATGAGTGGTGGAGGCTAATCTGGTGAACCACATTGGTTTCCCCACTCCTACACAAGAAGCCTGCTGGGTGACTTTGGGCTAGTCACAGCTCTTAGAGCTCTCTCTGCCTCACCTACCTCACAGGGTGTCTGTTGTGGGGAGGGGAAGGGAAGGTGATTGTAAACAGATTTTAGTCTTCCTTAAGTGGGAGAGAAAGTCGGCATATAAAAACCAATTCTTCTTCTCCTTCCCTTTTATCCCTTAGAAGCTCCTTGATCAATTGATCTTGAGCAGCATATATCTAGTGTTGGAGGGATATAAGGATTGAATCAAATCTTGCCACTGACAATGTAGCCTTGGGGTCCCTATCGCTTAGTAAAAAAGGCATTATGTCAGTCACAGAGGCATTGGATTTGTATATTAAAAGGGGGGAAATCTTCTTCTTCTTCTTCTTCTTCTCTCAACCTAATCTACCTCAGAGGGTCATTGTGATCATAAAATGGAGAAGAGAATGATGTAAGGTGCTCTGGGACCCCATTAGGGAGAAGGGTTGGATACAAATGAAATAAATAAATAATAAATAAAGCTGAAGACTGAGGGGGCAGATAAAAAAAAGTTTGGTTGGTAAGTGGGAAGTAGAGAAGGAAGCAGAGAAAGGACAGAAGGATACGGGGCTCCAAAGAAGGGAGAAATAGGAAATAGTGGGGAAGGGGATACAAGAGGGAAATGAAGTGACCCCACAAGTCACTGCAGGTTCCTCACTTGTAGTCTCCATATTTTTGCTGTTCACCATGTCAGATATCTTTCATTTGTTCAAGAGAGTTTGAGTTTTGGTTGTCAGTTCAGAAAAGGTGATGAATGTGGTTGACGTTGTGGTCCACCTAAGCTATCCATTCCAACTTGCACGATGCCTTATTTAGGAGTTTTAGCATTCACCAGCAGTCATGGAAACAGCAAGAAAGTATAAGAATGGGAGCAAAGAAGAGATAGGCCCAAGAGAGTTGAGAAGATGAGGGTTTTTCTAGTTACTCAATGTGCGTAGGCAGAGTTTCACCTAGGCCTTTGGAAAGAACAGAACTATTGATCTGAATTGTAGAGGGCACAAAAATGTTAAAAATAAACCTGTACTCTTTTCTTTCTACTTGAGAGAGAAATTATGTGTTCCTGCCCTCGTCAGCAAATCAAAAGAATGAGCGATTTATTAGCTAGGATAATAGACTTGGCTTCTAATGTGCCTAATTTGTCACTCGCTAAAGGTTTATACCAGACCTGTCATTGGCAAAGGAGGGAATGACTGATCTGTGATTCAGTTGGCACCACAAAACGGCAGCAGGATATGCAGATGAGGATGTTACTTAACAAAAGGCTACCTGGAATCACACTGCTGCTGAGAAACAACTGGGCACTTAGAGAGCCTTAGGCCTTAATTCATGGTGCTCCCACTTGGAATTAATCTGGTCAGGATCCAATTAAAGATCGTTGGTTCGCTATGATGAGCCACATTACAAGGGCCAAAACACCTCAATCTAATGAACCATAGCTGTAGCCAGAGTTCCCGCTAAAGAGGGAGGATTCCCGCTGACAAACCCAGAAGTGATAAAGGGCATTGCTAGGAATCCCCAGAAACTCTATGGTAAAATGTGGCTTGAAACATGGCTCATCATAGCGAACCCATAAGCTTTAATTGGATACTGAACAGATTATTTCTGAGCAGCAGTACCAGGAGTTTAATTCTTTTCTTGCCCTGTCTACATGGAGTATTGTACAATACAGAAAATCGGTTGACCTAAAATGGCCAAAGGGGACCAAAAATGGGAAAATGTCCAAACTGGAAATTGTATTAAAATGTAAATTGGAAATTGTATTAAAATGTAAACAATGGATCAAATTAATTTTCTTATCAAAGCCAAACTTTGGTCGTTGATGCATGGGTACTTGCACTCACGTTCGCCCCTGGTCTGTCTCGGATGTTCCTTGGAGTTATGCATGAGTTTTCCATCCATTAGAGATGACTTCGCTGCCAGCCCTCGCAATGTCTGCGTCTTCCCATTCCTCTGTTAACTCTTCCATCTTCCCTGAGCAAAGCTTGGGTGAAATCCCCATGCAGAAGGCAAAGTGTGGGACACGCAAGTGTCGTTTCTCTCAGCCAATTACAAAGCAACATGTCCAGAGGGATCCAAATACTTCCTGCTTCCTGGGAGCTCTTTCTGAACAGAAGAAAATCTTTTTTAAAATCGAGGGTTGGATTTCTCCCCCCCCCCTTTTCAGATTGCTCCATTTTTCGTTGTTATTCTTAAAATGTTCCTTTTAATGTGGCAATTGGGTCTGGGGGGATTTTCTCTCACAGTAAGCACTACAAGTAAGCCAATTACAAAGCAGCATTTAAAGGGGCGGGACTTGATTTGAGCTTGGAGACTGCTGGTGCAGAGATTCCCAACTGGAAAGTGTGGGTCCAGCCAGCAACAAACCTCAGGAAAAACTCCCATGCATAAATGACCTTGCTTTTAGACATGTATTTAGTTAATTTATAACAATTCCCTGTAATAGCATTTCAGGGGGCATTTTGGGCTGCCACAGGTTTGTCACACTGATGCGTCTACATTTCCCAGAGTGGTGCAAATAGAATTCCAGGGAGCCATCTGAGGTCATGAAAGTGAATCAGGAGACTCTATGGCTAGGGCTGCCAACTCCAGCTTGGGGATTCCTGGAGAATTGGTGGCAGTGCCCCGGAAGGGCAGAATTTAGGGAGGGGAGGGTGCTCAGTGGGGATGTGATGCCATAGAGTCCATCCTCCAAAGCTGCCATTTCCTCTGTAGCTCAGTAGCCCAGAGATCAGTTGTAATTCCATGTGAACTCTAGGCCCCACCTGGAGGCTGGCAACTTTATCTATGGCTGCCATTCACCAATAAAAAAAACTGCTTGTAGTGTCTTATCCAGTGTGGCCCTCACAACACTGTGAATGGGCCGGGACTATGCTATTTTGAAATACGGATACTAGAAAGATTCCACTCATTCTGCAATAAGCTCTTTTAACGCGGCCACTCCATTTTCAATTTTTTTTTTCATTTCAAACCCTGGGAAATAAAAATTGAGAGGGGGTGGAAGACAGAGGTCGTTTATGCATGGGAGTTTTTCCTGAGGTTCGTTGCTCACTGGACCCACACCTTCCTGTTGGTAATCTCTGCACCAGCAGTCTCCAAGCTCAGATCAAGTCCCCGCCCCTTTAAATGCTGCTTTGTAATTGGCTTGCTTGTAGTGCTCACTGTGGGAGAAAATCCCCCCAACCCAATTGTTGCATTAAAAAGCATTTTAAGAACATCAACAAAAAAACCCCAAGCAATCTGAAAGGAAAGGGGAGGGGGAGAAATCCAAGCCTTGGTTTTAAAAAGTCTTTCTTCTCCTCAGAAAGAGCTCCCAGGAAGCAGGAAGTATTTGAATCCCCACCTCTGGACATGCTGCTTTGTAATTGGCTGTGAGAGAATCCAAGCTTGTGTGTGCCGCACTTTGCCTTCTGCATGAGGATTTCGCATGGGCTGTGCTCAGGGAAGATGGAAGAGTAGGGTTAATGAGAAATCCCGGGATTTGTGAGGGCTGGGCACGAGGTCATCTCTAATGGATGGAAAACTCATGCATAACTCCAAGGAACAACCGAGACAGGCCGGGGGCGAACGTGAGTGAAAGTACCCATGCATAAATGACTAGAGTCTCTTTCCTGAATTCTACCAGATTTTTCCAGGCCTTCACATGTTTACCTCTAGCATCCTTAATGGATGCCTTATCCAGCAAGTGGTCCAATTTCCTTCAGAAGGCAGGGAGAGTGTGCCTGTTTATTTCTCTGAGCAAAGGCTCCACTCCCTCATCTGCATTGACTATGAATATTCGCATGAAGCCCCTTTCTGCTCAACACAGATCTAACCACAAAAGCACACAGAGCAGTATGTTCTGAATATATTCTGCCACCATTGAAAAAGACTAGACCAGAAAGCAGTTCCAAATTAATCTCCTCGGGAATATATTGCTGCCGTCACAATAGGAAGCAATTGTTTCAAACCTTTTTTTTTTTCCCTTTTACTTTTCACTCCTGCCTTTAATTCTTTTCTTTCCATTTTGTTTTGGTAGCTGTGAATAATTCTCTCCCACAAAATTGTTCTGCAGGCTATGAATGCCAGTGACCTTTCACATCAACACCACCGCTGCTTTCCATAGAGTCCATCCTCCATTCCTTCAAGTGCTACTTAAAAATAGATTTGACATGACTAAAAGGGTTTCATCCCCCCCTTCTGAAATAATTTGCCGCACACTGTAATATAGTACCTGCTAGAGAAATAAAATTTTGCCAATCAGAGGTTTGACAGTTAATATAAACAGCTATGTGATGAAGTAATTGAAGTAGCCACCTACTCCACTAAAGTAGTCTTAAAGACTATTAGGCAAGGGTAGGGGTGACAGGTCCCTCTTCACCACTGGCAGGAGATTTTGGGGGCAGAGTCTGAGGAGAGTGGGGTTTGGGGAGGGGAGGGACTTCAGTGTCATAGAGTCCGATTGCCAAAGCAGCCATTTTCTCCAGGTGAACTGATCTCTGTCGGCTGGAGATCAGTTGTAATCGCAGGAGATCTCCCGCTAGTACCTGGAGGTTAGCAACCCTAGGCAAGGGGTCTCAGGTTATTTAATCCACCATTCTGGGTTAGCCCCTTCTGATCACCGGATGCTTCTCCTGATATACCCCTCAGAGAGCATTATGCTCGTATGATAACAACTTCTTGGTAATCCCTGGCCCCAGAACCATCCAGCTGTCCTCAACCAGGGCCGGAGCTTTCTTGACTCTGGCCCCAGCCTGGTGGAACACTCTGTCAAACAAGACCCATGCCCTGTGGGACTTAGCTTAGTTCCACAGGGCATGGAGATGGAGATGCTTCACCAGGCACATGGTTGAAGACAGCAGCAGTTATATGAATTAGCTGGCCTTCTGCCTCTTCCTTCCCTTCCTTTCACCTTCCCTATTTTCCCTTTATTCTCCTTTCCTTTTCCTATTGTGTATTTTCTCCATCCCTGATGCCCCTCCTTCTTTGGGCCCGTGGGCCTCTTGGTGGCTGTTGGCCTTCTGTGTTGTTATCCTTACGCCAATCGCCTGTATGAGGACAGTTATTTTAGGAGCTAGTCATGTAGTTTAGATGCCATCTGTGTTTTTAGAATAGGTTATAGGTTATAGTTCTAAAGTTTCAGTTATAGAACAGATTTTTATTACGTCATTGCCATTCTAAGAATACTTGATAAAATTGTCCACAGTTCACAATTGTGAAGTTTCAGTTATATTTTAATGTTAATATATATGTATGATATATTTATCATGTTAGAAGCCACCCTGAGCCCAGCTGTGCTGGGGAGGGCAGCCTACAAATCTAATGAATAAATAAATAAATATACCAGGGAGCATGGGCACCATGTGGACAAAGCTATGGAGGATTCAGCATGCAGTGAAGATGGGAACTGGGTAAGATTGAGCAGAAAAGCTGATAGGATCCCACTTGCTGTTCCCAACAAGATGCTGCCAGATGCCACTGAGAAGTCTACAAGCAAGTTTGAAGATGATTGTCACTCACTTTCCCAAGCAACTGGTGTGTATGTGTCATCAAGTCACTTCTGATTTATGTCGACTCTATGAAATAATGACCTCCAAAACAACTTATTGTTAACACCTTTGCTCAAGTCTTGCAAACGAAGGGCCATGGCTTCCTTTATAGAGTCAATCCATCTCATATTGAGTCTTCCTTTTTTCCTGCTGCCTTCAACTTTTCCTAGCATTATTGTCTTTTCCAGGGAGTCTTGTTTTCTCCTGATGTAAGTAAAGTATGATAGCCTAGGAAGAGTTCAGGTTGATATCTGCAGATATACCATCCCTCTGAACACAGATGTTTCCTATAGCTGCCATATTATTTATTAAACATTTCTATCTTGCCTTTCCCATCATACACAGCAAATCAAGACAGCTGACAAACCAGCACACTGTGAAAAGACATTAAAACGAAATGGACGATTGCAACAACTAAATGCCCACCAAACATCCTCCATAACAGACCACCAGATCTTAAGTTCCTTCAAAAGCCTGTCTAAATGTTATGCAGCCTTACAGTGTTGGAAGAAGTCCTTGGTTCCAGGATCACCTGGAGCCAGGTTTGCTGGGGCCAGGCAAGAGGGTGGCAATTCTGTGCCGGGCGGGGGGCTCAGGGGGCATCTGCCTGGCAGCCAATCAGCTCTCTCCCCTCCGTGCAAAAGGGAGGGGGTGGTAACAGAGAGAGCAGTTATGACATTTGGAAAAAGGTGTGGGGGGGAATAGAATGATCTGGGGGGGAGAAAAAAATAAAAACAGGTATTCTTGAGTTGAAGCAGCTGGGCTGGGAAACTCAAAATCATCCCAACTTTCCTCCTACAGAAGGTTTTCCATTTGATTCTGTTACCTTTTCCTACTCTATATCACCAATTTTGAGCTGGCCCTTCAGCATCATTCTCAAAATCCCTCACCAATATAAATCTTTAACCATGAACCCAATTGGGAAAAACCTGACTAATATTCCACTTCATTTAATTATACAACAGAATTAAATCTCATTCAATATGAGCCCTAACTGAGGGCTCACACTCCCTCTGACGCTCATGTTTGTCATTACAACTTGAGTCAATTTGCAAAAGGCCAAGGTGATCCAACAGATTTCATCTAGTTTTGTGATCAAACACATGAAAAACACGAATCAAACCTTGAAGTTCAGTTAATCAAAATAGTTAGACTAGTTACCAAAAAAGCAGGAAGAATGCCACTGCGCTCCATGAAGGCACTCATTAATAACTTCACAAAAGAAATGAACCCTCGTTTACAAAGCAAGTGGGTAGACTGGGCAGCAGAAGTGGCATTCTGCAAAGTCTCAAACTTCACGCCAAAGAACCTCCATAATCTCACAAAGAAATTTATAGGTTTTCATATTTCAAAAATGTGGCTCCCATAGGGTTGCCAACCTCTACGTAGTAGCTGGAAATCTCTCGCCATTACAACTAATTTCCAGCCGACAGAGATCAGTTCACCTGGAGAAAATGGCTGCTTTGGCAATTGAACTCTATAGCATTGAAGTCCCTCCCCTCCCCAAACCCCACCCTCCTCAAACCCCACCCCCAAAATCTTCAGGTATTTCCCAACCCTGAGCTGGCAACCCTAGGCACCAATCAGCTGTGCAAGGACTGTTTTCCCTGATTCAAACAGAGGTATGGATTCTAGGCTGAGGAAAAGCCAGGTTCCCATCTTCAGTGGGCTGCATTGGATGAGAGGTCTTCACAAAGGCATTCAAATCCCTAAGTCAGGAACTCATTGGGTGGTCTTGAGCTAAGTCACCATCACTAGGGTTGCCAGGTCCCTTTTTGCCACCAGCAGGTTTTTGTGGCAGAGCCTGAGGAGGGCGGGGTTTGGGGGAGAGCAGGGACTTCAATGCCATAGAGTCCAATTGCCAAAAGCAGCCATTTTCTCCAGGTGAACTGATCTCTATTGGCTGGAGATCAGTTGTAAAAGCAGGAGATCTCCAGCTAGTACCTGGAGGTTGGCAACCCTAACCATCACTCAGTCCAAATGATCTCTTAGGATTGCTGTGAGGTTAAAATGGCACAATCCCATTATGCCACCCTCGGTTCTTCAAGAATGGATGTAATAAATTTTGTAATAAATAAGCAGATTCCAAACTGTCTTCCAGGAAATCCTGAGATCCTTCAACAAACAATTCAAGCAATATTGAGCAAACCATCCTGACAAACTGCTTGCTCGCCATTGCTGACCTTTCCCTGCACTTCCTGGGGGAGGTCTTAATGCTTCTCGAGCATTGGACAAAAGTCCAAGATGGGGCCCAAGAATCACTGCCAACCCACCTCTTCCTATCAAGGCCAAGCAATGGGTGGCCCTCTCCCTATGTGAGGTGGACGGGGGCTACCATTGCTGCTGGAAGCCAGCTGCCCAGGCCTCAGATGGGGTAGGTGCAAGTAATAGCAGGAGCTTCCTCTGCTTCTTCCCCCCCTCCTTGTGGGGGTAGGGCTATGGGTGGTTCAGGCCCCCCAAGTGTGGGGCTCAAAGCAGCTTCACCTGTTTCTCATTGGTTAAGACAGCTCCACCAATGGAAGTATGTCCTAGAAAACGCTCAGAATCGTCTGTAAAACACAGGGGTTCCATGCTGGACAACTTAATATGGGCAGGGTTGAAATCCCATTGCTTGAAAACCCACTGCAACAAATCCTGGAAGTTAAACTCTTTCATCTGGGATATGTAGGAGAAGAGACCTGATCTCTGATCATGGACAGCTTCCAAGATAATGGATTCCAGTCTTACAATCTTTGTTTCATAAATATAGCATAACTTTTTTCTTTTTAAAAAAGTTCTAAAGTAAGTGTCAGAAATTTTTTGCCACATCCAATGTGTTTGAGTATGTTGTATTAAAAAGCACATCTGGAACAGACTCATCCACCACATGGGTTTGTCAGCACAATTGTGCTAAATATTCTCCTTAATGAAAAATGGAGCAAGGTGTTTTTTTTTATCATATAGATGGAAAGTTCTGAGTCATGAACTTCTGTTTCTTGTTGCCTAAAAATCTCAAGGCAGAAGACACAATGTACTTGAAATGTAGAGAAGTAGCTAGAAATGAGTCAAAATCAGTGTTTGGATTTGCACCAGAACCTATTGGATTTTTTTAAACTTTAATTTTTTTATCAACTGTATTGTACTACGAATGCCTTTTGAAACTCCCCCTCAGTTTCAAAACAAGCTTGCCACGTGACCTGAGAGGCGACTGTTGTCCAAATGTAACACACACACACACACCCAGGCTCATGGAGCGAGTTGCACAGTTCTTTGGACCTTGACCAAGGAAAGCAGCAACACCACAATGCACAGATCCAAAATGGGGTAAAATAAATGCTGTGGGGTCAGTAGTTGTACATAGAGGTTGTAAATAGTGCCAAACACTGGCAGTCTATAAATATTTCTTTGGCCTCTTTTACAGCTGTGCTTGGTGTTGTGACAGGGAACCATGGTGTGGGCAGTAGGCCTTGGTTAATCCCAGAATCAATACACATTACCATTGTGAGGACACTGGCAGTGAGCTGAGTGGAAATTCTCCCGCCAAAAATATTTTAGCGCCCACTCCTGCCGCGCCAACTCATCACAGGGCAGAGCTTGACATCAGCATCCCATCCACCTCTTTGCATGTGTTCATCCTTCCCCTTTAGAAGATCTGAGACGGGCTACTAGTGCCCCAGCCCTGACCTGAATGTCCCAGCTAGCCCAATGTCATAACATATCATAAGCTAAGCAGGATCAGCCCTGGTTAGCACTTGGATGGGAAACCACCAAGGAAGTCCAGGGTTTCTATGGAGAGGCAGGCAATGGCAAACCACCTCTGTTCATCTCATGTAGGGTTGCCAACCTCCAGATGGCAGCTGGCGATCTCTTGCTATTACAATGGATCCCTAGCCAACCAAAATCAGTTCCCCTGGAGAAAATGGCTGCTTTGGAGTGTGGACTCTATGGCATTATACCGTGCCGAGGGCCCTCCCTTCCTCAAATCCTTCGTCAAATCCTGCCTTCAGGCTCCACCCCCCAAATCACCAGGTATTTCCCAACTCAGAGCTGGCAACCCTAATCTCTTGCCTTGAACACCCCATGGGGTCACCATAAATCAGCTGTGACTTGACAACACTTTCTACCACCCATTGCCCTGAATTTTTGTAGGCTTTAATAAAGTGTCATGGCCTGAAGACGGACTTTTGATCTGGAATCTAGCAAAATTCTAAAGATTTTTTTCTAGAAAACTGCAGCTCAATATAGACTTGTAATCACCTAAGTAAAATATACAGGTATCACAGTAGCCAGCATAAGTTTCAAGCTACTTCTAAAGATATCTAGCTAGGGTTGCCAGGTCCCCTCTAGGGATGGGGGCAGGGATGTGTAGGGCAGCCAGATCCAGATTGGGAAACTCCCAGAGATTTGAGTATGGAGCCGGGGGGGGGGGGGCAGGGACCTCAGGGGGGTACCATGCCATAGAGTCCACCCTTCAAAATATCCATTTTCTCCAGAGGAGCTGATCTTAGTATTCTGGAGATGAGGTGTAATTCCACAGGATCCCCAGGCCCCACCTGGAGGCTGGCATCCCTATATCTAGCTCATAAGCTGGCTCATTACTCAAAGTCTGCTGAGACCTAGCCACACTGATCCATACTGTTGGACTATGTTAATGTATTTTGTGCAGGGCTACCTTTGAAGACATCTCAGAAGTTTCCATTGGTACAAAATGTGGCAGTGCGACTGCTATCTGGGGTCCTAGAGGAAGTGGCAGCTACGAAGAGTGCCACATCCTCTGTGAGCTCTCAATCTAATCTAATACTTTGAAAGAAATCCTTCCCTTTCTTTATGCTTATACCTTGCTCTGGCTTCTCGCTTTCTAATCTTTGCTGTTTTATATTTTGCAAACCTGACTCAAGAAAGCAAAAATACAAACACTCAGTTAGAAAAGCAAATTATTTATTGGAGGGGTAAGAAAAGTGTAATAGCATACAACAAATCTGAATTCAAACAGTGTTCAGTTTGCACGCACAATCTAACAAAATAAAAGTTGCCCTTCCCCCAAAAAACATTATTTGTATTTATATTCCAGAAGTATTCCACAGACATCTAGGGGTATTGATTGCTACCTTCCACTGGAAGGGAAATTAAAACTAAGGAGTTGTGACCATTTGGGATGATATAAATATATCACAGCAGACATTGCAATCTGTTAAGGTTTTCAAGGTAAGAAACATTCAGAGCTGGTTTGCCATTTCCAGGCTCTGTAGCAACCCTGGCATTCCTTGGTGGTCTCCCATCCAAACACTGACCAGGGCCAACCCTACATAGCTTCTGACATCTTGGGCTATCCAGGTCAGGGCAGGATGTATAGGGAATGCTTTTAACTAAATCAGCAAGATCTCACTTGATGGAGACAAAATGCTCTTTCTTGATAAAGATGCCTAAACAAATACCATAGTAACTAAAAACTCCCACATATTTTTTTAATTAAAACTCAGTCAAAAATAGTTATTTGTCATTCTGGAAGGATGCCCTGTACACAGAGATAAAATTCCTAGCAATACAAAGTTACCCTGGGCTCCTGTCTCTCTTTGAATTCTTGTGCCTAATCCCAGAAAAGTCACTCTAAGGAACAAGTATCTGAGATTACCGAATGAAATCTGCCTGCTACAGGAGAAGCCCTTACAATCACCCTTTATCCTCACCCTTTATCTGCACTGCACTATTAGAAGGAGAGGAAACAGCAGCACACCGGATGAGTGGCCTGATGCCAAGGACTTGGGAAACCAGAAGGGAATCGCAGTTGCAGCCCTAGATTATCATCTGGTTCATCCTGAGGCACCTTGAGCAGAACGGTTGGGAGCCTGGGGGTAAAAAAGGTTTAAGAAAAGGAAAGCTGCCCCAGATTTTAGGCCACTGAAGGATCCTCATAAATTTGAGGGAGAGGGAGAGAACTAAATATCACTGGGGAATGAAAAACAAATGAACTATGTGCTGAGGCTGTGTGCTAGCCCAGGGTGAGGATAAAGGATTGGTAGAAGAAAACAAAAGTCCCTTTCACGTCTCCTCTGCACTAAATGGGGGCATTGCATTTATGGCTCATTACAACCAACACCAGTTGCAAGTAGGGCGGGAGATTTTGGGGGCAGAGCCTGAAGAGGGCAGGGTTTGGGGAGGGGAGGGACTTCAATGCCATAGAGTTCAGTTGCCAAAGTGGCCATTTTTCTCCAGGTGATCTGATCTCTATCGGCTGGAGATCAGTTGAATTAGCAGGAGATCTCCTGCTACTACCTGGCACTTGGCAACCCTAGTTACAAGTCTGGTCTGAGTCCTCACCCTATACCAACTGTGTGTGTGTTAAGTAGGGTTGCTAAGTCCCTCCTCGCAACCGGCGGGAGATTTTTAGGGCAGAGCCTGAGGAGGGCAGGGTTTGGGGAAGGGAGGGACTTCAGTGCCATAGAGTCTAATTGCCATTTTCTCCAGGTGAACTGGAGATTGACTGGAGATCAGTTGTAATAGCAGGAGATCTCCAGCTAGTACTTGGAGGTTGGCAAGCCTAGTGTTAAGTGCTGCCAAGTCGCAGCTGACTTTAGTGACCCCTGGTGAAGGGGTTTTCAAGGCAAGTGGTTAAGTGAAAGTGGGTTGCCATTGCCTTCCTCTGCAGAGTCTTACTTGAAGGTCTCCCTTCCAAGTACTGACTCAGCTTAGCTTTCGGGATCTGATATCAGGCTATACTATACCATTCCACATCCTCTATACCAACTACCCTCTGGAATTTTACCCTGTCCTGCTTACATTCCAGGCCCTCTTGACCCTGGAGGATTGTTGTTGGTTTTTCTCCATCTCATACTCTTATCTAAAATGCCAAGAAGTGGAAATACATGTATACACATCTAGGAAAGCTTACTGTGGAACAAAACTTAGTCTTTAAAGTGCTCTGAGGCTCTTGTTTATTTTTTGTTTATAAAGTTAGCTTGGCTCTGAAAGTTGGCAGTAACCTTGGTTTATATTTTATTGAGCTTAATGACATCAAAATATTCATAAAAGAAAGCAGCTTTCTGCATATATGTTTAAAAGTGTCTTTGGGGCATCTTCCCCACATTATACTTGATTGCAGTGTTCAGAAATATAACCTAGTCTTACTTCACACATTATTTATCTCCAAAAATAATGCATACTTAACTCAATAGAGCTTGCAAATAAAGCGACCTTGAGGTGGCAGAATCCTAGCAGCATCCTTTCTGAGAACTATCCAGGAGAAAATAAATCAGGCATAATGGAGCACGTGGTGAACTTACAGTTTATCTTTTGACTTCAGGGAGAGAGAAAAAACCTGCTCAATGAAGAAAAACTTAGGGGAAGCATCATGAAGTTGAAGAGAATGGGATGTATCTTTCCCTACAGCTCCTCCAATGGAAGAAGCCGGAAGAAGCCGCCACCACACCCCCGCCTCTAACGGTGGGGCTCTGGGCTACAGGCTTCTGGAAGGTGGGCTGAGACTACTGGCTGGTGCTGGGGGGAGGCGGAGGAGGGTGCGGGGTTGGGGAGGGGGAAGGAGGTGCTGCTGCTGCTGGGGCCGGGCAATGGCTTCTCCTGGTGGGGAAGGCACTCTTTCTTCGGGTTTTTTGTTTGTCCCTGTTCCCATGCATTCAGTGTTTTGATCGTGGGATTACAAAGCGTGAGATAGAACAGGGACAAACAAATGGGAACCTAACCATGTGTTAATGCCCCTAGAGTGTTTTGGGCGAGTCCTAGAGTGTTGCACAGACACTATGGGCAAAAATGCATGGTTGCTTTAGCCTCCTTTATTCCCTGTTTCAGCCAGGATTCAGCCAGGATTGAACACATTCGTTTCGCCAAACGTGTTTGATCCTGGCTGAATCCTGGCTGACACAGGGAATAAAGGAGGCTAAAGCAACCGTGAGTTTTCGCCCTATGATATCATGTCCAGGTTCACCCTGGAAGTGATGTCACCAAGTCCCCACGATGCCTATTTCCCCACCATTATTTCACAGCACTTTATGAAGTGGCGGCAGGGAACTGGGCTGCTACAGTGGAAGACCTAGCAGTTCTATCCCCTGACCTACTTACATAGGCAACACCATGTGTTTCTATTCAGTGAATCACAGTTACATGTTGTTGCCTTTCTGCTTGGGAACTGTAGCTTGATCCAATAAGTTCTTAATGTGGACCAGCACAATTAATACTGCCAACTGCTGAATGTTACCAGGTGCAAATTCAGCACATGCACGCTAACAGAGCTAATTTAAAATGATGCATGGCATGTCCTAGGGTAATGATCCTAAGGCATAGTTCATCCAAGCAAGCCAGTAAGTTGTGGACATGCATCAACAGTAGCTACTCAGCCGACTGCCATGTTGAATGCCGCCACTGCAGACACAAAACTCTCTAAAAGCTGCTAGTTCTGAGCTGTGCGCAAATCCAGATGAGATGCTCAGCTTGACATCAAATAGTGTGGATTTAAATGAAAATCACTGAGCACAAAACCCCATCATTGTTTTCTTGAGCTGAACAGATTAACTCCCAGCACCAGAGCAGAATTGTAGGGGAGAACATGGTCTCCACAGATCAGCCTCTACAATCCAAAGCATGGCGCAAGCAGGGAGGCAGGGAGGTTATGAAACTCTAGATGACCCAGGCCAATGAGGTGAGCACTATATGCTTTCTCAATAGATCATCCAGGCTTCAGGAAAAATGGGCAATTCTCCTATTTGGGCCCCAATAAAATGCATGAGAATGGTGGTTCAGCAGAAGTACAGATTTTTAATTAAACCTACCACCCACTGGACTGGTTTACAAAACAATAACATAAATGCAACCACACACTATTTTGTTAAGGTCTTACTTTTCTGTTGCTTGCTGCTGGCCACTCATGCCTATTTAATTTCAAGGCAGTGGCAAATTCTTACACGCACACACACGCCTTTTACAGTCCCATTTCTAGAACAAGAGCGGAAATAATCATTGCAGCAGAAGCCTGAAGTTCTCATCTGCGGCACTTTCCACATCCTGAGGCTGAGCCTGTGAGATCCATCTATGAATCATGCATTCCTCTTCCAGATGTTGCTGCTCGCAAAGCTGATGAGGGACATTGCCCTGAGGTACACAATTGCCTATTTGGTGAATTAAGGTTTAATTTCTTGCCAGAAGCTCCTTTGCTGTCCTTCTGGCTATTTGTGCTGTTTTCTTCATAGAGGAGACAGAAATAAATAACTCCCCCTTTCAGCCTGTTTACTGTTGTTTAAGCATGGGTGTCTTGAATGAGATTTTGGGACCCACTTTATAGGTCTTTCTGAAAGTACTATATTGAGATTTCTTTTAGGTCAGGTAGTAGAGACAACTGACCTGGAGACACCTGACCTGCATGGCCAAGGCTAGCCTGACCATGTCATCAAATCTCAGCTGCTAAGCAGGATCAGCCCTGGTTAGTAATTGGATGGGAGACCACCAAGGAATACCAGGGTTGCTACGCAGAGGAAGCCAATGGCAAACCACCTCTGTTAGTCTCTTGCCTTGAAAACCCTATGGGATCGCCATAAATCGGCTGCGACTCGACTGCATTTTACACACACACACACACACACACACTGGAGACAGAATGACTTTATGACTTTCAGACAACTTCATTTATTATATTGAATACAACAGTGCAATTTTAGCATACATTCAGCTTTTTAACGGCACTCATTTTTTCCTGAAACTGCACATTTTGTTCCATTTGCAGAAATGAACAAACAAAACCACTTTCAGCATTCTCACGACTTCTGGGTTTTGACCATTCACCTTGCCTTGCCTTTGTTTCACTTATATTTAGCTTGGATCCTAGCAGCCCGTTCCTGAGAGCTGCAGTGGCCGGGGACAGGGTGGCCGGGGCCGCGGTGCCTCCAAAGAGGTTTTGCTGCTGCAGCGGAGCGGGGAGAGGGCTATTTTTAAATGCCAATTTGGAAAAGAGGGGGAAAGCCCCATTGAAAACAGCAATGCTACTCCAACAAAAAGGTGGCGCAGCACCGCTGTTGCTTAAGGGGGCATTCCCGGCTGAAAGGGGTTAGGAAGCCGCCTAAAGTCAGCTCTGCCCCCCAGAATGCTGCAGAAACAACTCCTGGGATGCCAGCATGAGGACTTGCGCCAGGAGGACTTGCGCCACCAACGCAAGTATAGACAACAAGTGGGAACCTGCAAGGACTTGCAAGAGGCATCTCATTTCCCCCTTCCCCACTGTTTCCTCTTTCCCTTTCCTGAAAGCCCTTATAGACTCTCCCCATTTCCTGCTTCCCTCTCCCCCTTCCCACCCAATAGCCAACCTACCTTTATCTGCCCCTTTGTCCTCAGCCCCCCCCCAACAACCTCTACCTAGGAAATCTATGGCCCAGTTGTGTTATGCTGGCCACTGGGCCAGGCCCACTTGCGTGGTAGGGAACCCTCAAGGACTTTTGGGGGGCACCTCACTTTCTCCTGTATCCCCCTCCCACATGATTTCCTCTTTCCCACCTCCTGTCAGCTCCCAAATCCTCTCCCCTTTCCCTGCCTCATTCTTGCCTTCTCAGCCATTCGCCAACCTACCTTTTACTGGCTTCCCATCTTCAACTATATAATTAATTTACTTCATTTCTACCCCACCAATTTCACAGTGGGGAAAAAAGCAGCTTTCATTAGTCTTGTCTCCTCCTTTTTATCCTGCATCAGAAAGTGGTCTCTATGACATTGTATTCAGCTGAGGCCTCTCCCCTCCCCAAACCCTGTCCTCCTCAGACTGCACCAAAAAATCTCCATGAATTTCCCAACCAGGAGCTGGCAATTCTAGTCAGGCCTCCAGTCACTGGATTTATGACTCTTCAGATTTAGCCAACTTCGCTGTTAGTATATAGATGATGCCTATTTTAACTACGAAGATATTTTCAGAGGGTGGCTGTGTTGGTCTGCAGTAGAACAGCTAGATTTGAGTCCAGTAGCGCCTTAGAGACCAATAAGATTTTTGGGGTGTAAGCTTTTGAGAGTCAAAGCTCTCTTCATCTGATATCTGATGAAAGGAGCTTTGACTCTTGAAAGCTTATGCCCCCAAAATCTTGTTGGTCTCTAAGGTGCTACTGGACTGTAATCTAGCAATTTAACTATTTTGGAGGAAATCTTTTAAATGCCACTGAATCCTCCTCTCGGCTAATGCAGAATCTTGACGTTAAATTACCATGCCAGAACCATAAACGATTACTCTTTCTGCCAGGTTTCTGAGGTACACTATTATAGTTAACTATTGCAGCTAACTATAGAGGGGGGGAAAACATATCCAACTATCCACAGAACTGTATGGAAAATTCCTGCCCCCCTTCTGCTGCAGCACTCTGAGTCCCCGAAAAATTTGGTTCATGGCGGTCAGCAGGTCTTCAGAAACAGCTTAGGGATAAAGTGCATGGGTGAAGGGGAGAACTGGCAGAAATTGCTGCCCACTATTCTGTGAATGGAAATGACGCCAACGATGCACACTTCCAGCCGCCGCCTCCACCCGTCACCCTTGACTTACAACCACTGGGTGGAGGCGGCAGCTGGAAGTGTGCATCATTGGCACCAGAAGAATCTGCCGCTGCACCTCCGCCTCTGACGGTGGGGCTCCGGGCTGCAGGCTTCTGGAAGGTGGGTTGAGACCACTGGCTGGTGCTGGGAGGAGGCAGGGGAGGGCACGGGAGCAGGGTGAAAGGGAGAGAGAGGCGGGGGTCCGGGGGGAAGGTGCTGCCTCTTCTGCTGCCACCACCAGAGCCAGGTAGTGGCTTCTCCCAGCAGGGAAGGCGCCTCTTCTTCAGGGGAGTCAACCCAACTACTGGAACACACCAGGAAAGAACCACGGCTGCCACGAGGCTTCTTTATAAACTGGGATTAAGCAAGACTTGGAAAACCTGGGAAAGTTCTGGCAGTAGGTGAGTTGATCCTGGAGGCTGGCAACGGCGACCATGCATGTTGCATGTGGAGATTCACCATATTCGCAGGAGAACCGAGGGACAAAACTGCCATGTGTGAACGGCCTAGGACTCACCTAATAAATCTTAGAGCTTCATGTTAATGCAATGACAACACTCCCCATTTTGCCCTGGAAGTGACATCATGGTGTTGTTGGCACACTACCACCCCATGCCCCTTTCCCCCAGTCTCCTGTTGGGTGCCAGCTTCTGGCTAGCAACCCTGTCAGAGAAGCAAAATGTGCAACGTTGAAACACTGGAAGGAGAAGCCATGTGACTTCTCCTAACCACCCAGTATGACTGAGAAAGCATCTCTTTGGGAACATAACATTGCTTTCTGATGAATGTATTGAGGAGACAGACTGTAGAGGAAAGTAGTGTGAGATGAACATGTGCTAAGAATTTGTGATCCATCATAAATGTTCCCATCAACACCAAGTCAATCAGGCAAAATGGGCCAGGTTAAAACAAGCCACACTTTTTCCTTCCCCCTCCCCTCACTTCAGCAGCATCCAAGCACTTTTTAATTAGTTAATTAATTTAATTGTTAAATTAATTTAACAAACAGGAAGGATGAAGGACATGAATGGAGAAAGCAATGTTGCGACGTGCATATGTGCAGCATTGGCAATGCTATTTTGAACATTACAAAAATCCGAACATTTTCTTGAGCATTTGAGGGTACCACTCACAATCTGAGAAAAGAAATAGTTATCTGAACACACTCCTGGTTCTGAATGTTACCCTCTGGATTACAGTTGCAGTCAGCCTTTTAACTTGCCTTCTGTTCTGAGAACCCTTAGTTCTGTTTTCTTCCATCGTGGATGACCAGATTTTCATTTGTTGAAAAGCTATCATCCTAGTTTCACTTATAAGCTATCGAGTCTGACAGCACATGATTATGAGAAGTTTTCATCCTCTTCTTTGAGAACGTTCATTAAACATTTAGAAATAGCCATTTATATAACCAGAGCTTGCATGGTCGGGATTATTTCTCTTTTGGACAGTCTGGGTAAATACGAACTATTGAATCTCAACTATCTATGGAGTATTAGCATTTCTCTTCCGTATTGTACTTGTCAGCTTTCTGTGACCGAATTCTTTTCAACAATGTATCGGTGAATGTGTATTTCAACTGGAGTTGCCTGTTTCTGTGGGAAATTTTTATATGCTTTCCCAATAGATATATACCATATTAGGCCGGGTTTATTATTCTGTGTTTAACATTTTTTATTATTCTGTGTTTAACAGGCTCCCCTTCTCTTTCGATAGAGATGGTTTCTACTATCCTTGCACACCAACTTGGACAACATGTTGGCAAAAGAATACCATTCACATTGGGCTGTACATGCCCGATCTGCTTGAATTCAGGGGAAATCAAGCAACCACACTGAAGATTCCCCACTAAATGGGATTCAGGTCCAATTCACACACATACAGCAGCTCAGATCCCATAGCAAGTCTCCGCTGATGGAAGGGATTTCCAGTGTTATAACAATCAGTGTTATTTTTCATCTTCAGGTTATAACAATCAGTGTTATTTTTCATCTTTGGGTGCTGCTAGCCGGTTACAGTATGTGCTCATGTTTTTCTTTGATTCTACTGATACCTGATACCAATGGCACTTCTCCCTTACAATTGAATCCTTGAAAGGGAGAAGCACAGAGTGTTTCCAGCCAAGCGGCGGATCCCCCATGGGAGGGATCCTGATTTACGGACCCGCGGGGGGGGGGCGGGGGGGAAGCCGGGGGGCTTACCAATGGCCACGGGGATCTTCGGGTGGCACTTGGATGGGGTGCACCTGTCATCATGGGGCATGGACATATGGCTGCAGCACATACGGCACAGCCTTTGCTCGTGGTTGCAGCATTAGCCGTTGGCGGGAGGTGTCCGGAGACGGGGGTAGGCATCTCCTGGTGCCTCTTGTGGTGGTTTGGGCATGGGGCCAAATCCAGTTTTGAGGGAAAAGACAGCCTGTGTGCCCCTTCCCACTCTGAGGACCCCATTAAGGGGTTTTGGGGGGAGGCCAGGATCGATTAAGCCCGGCTCGGGGGCTGCAGTGGGGCCTCCCTCCAAATGGCAGTGACCACACAGTTGGCGGGTTGGGCGCAGGGTGCTACCAGCTGCCAGATGGGCCAGCTGATTCCTGGATCCTGCCCAACATGCTTGCCAATGCCTAATGCTGTAATCAATAAAGTTGTGGCCTTTTCACTCCAGCTACGGTGTATTAGTCATTCTTGGGATAGGTGGTGCAGGAATGCGCCAGGGACGGGTTTTTCCCCTCAGGATACATGGTGGGCTCCCCCCTTGGTCCCCCCCTTTCAGGCTGGGGCTGCAATCACTTTTGGAGACAAGCCACAGAGAGCTGCAGTTCTCTTTCCCTCCCTCCTTTGTGGGGGCAGAGCCCTTTTGTCCTTTGCAAGTCCTATGGCTGGGTAAATAGAGAGTTGGGGGACCTTGTTCAGGGGCTTGTAGAATTTGTCCACTTGGACCAATTTATTTTAAACTTGGAGGTTCTTTACAGGACAGGCAGCAATCACTCCAGTGAAATTTTGGTTTCATTTGGTTGAAAAACGGCCATTCCAACCCACTCCCTGAAAAGTCCCTCATGGCAAATAACCAATGGAAAGGGATGACCAATGGAAAGAGTTGGGGGGGGGGGGATCTGCAACGAAAGCCACTTTCACTTTGTGAAAGGAAACAAACAGTCCACAAAAAGGAAGGATGGTAAATGCAGATTTTTCAATGGAAAGGTAAGAAAATTTTATTGTCAGTCACTGTAAGAGTAGGAAAATGCAAATAGGTATTTTTTATAATGTACTAGTCAGCCAGAGTGCTCATGCGATGTTGCCATTATCTGAACATCATTTGAGGAATTAGTAGCAAGAAGTGTGGCAGCATAGAGAGTCATCTACTTTGGGGTTCTGTGAAATCAAACCCCTTAGTTCAATCTGCTTGAACATTGGGGGGGGGGTCTTTGAATAAGAGAGAAGACTGTATTGTGTGCAATTTGGTGCTGTTATCTCTATAAACAGCTGCTGCAGACCCCATCCGATCTCAGATTGTGGAACCCCACAGATTTGAATCCCAACCTGGTGATGCCATACCCAAAAATAAGCAGTCATAATAAAATTTCCCCACCTGCAAAGCCCAGATCTGAAATTATAAAGATTTTTCTTGTCACACACCCCTAGTATTCATGTACATGCAGCATATATGCATATTCACAGTAGCCCTGATCACAAGTTACAGTGAATGCACATACAATCTGTGTATGGTGTACATTTGATTTTTCTTTGTGTGTTGATGAATATTACATCCAACACATGTACAGTTCAATGCTTGATTAAAACCCGGCATATACCCAGTCCCTGGCTTCATTTGTAAAGTCAATGCACATTTGGCTCTTTTTTACAAATAGGTGTACACAAGTACATGCAGGTTGCACATTCATTCACTGTTATCTGTGTAAAGTGTATCTTTCATTTTTCACATGTTTGAAATAATTCTCATCTTCTGTTCAATGGCTGTACAACTGAACATGTGATAAAACACCATATTTATCCAGGTGCTGGTCCCTGGTTTCATTTATAAAGTGAACACATGTAACTGGGTTTGAGAGGTTAGCAGACAGGTGGGTTGCCAATGTTAATGGGCAAGGTTGCCAAAGAAACAAAATGATGGATAAAATATTGCAAAAGGAAGGACTCTTGTGAGAGTTCAGAAAACCCTCTGGGGCACATGTGGCTTACCCCACTATTTTCAAAACAAAGAAGTTTAGCTGTTCTGGATCCTGGTTGGAGGAAAGTGTGGCGGTCGCAGCCTCAGTCTAGGCAAACACAGCAGTGAGGATAGCCTCCCATGTAAAAATGTATTGATGTATGC
This sequence comes from Euleptes europaea, assembly GCF_029931775.1. NCBI lineage: Eukaryota > Metazoa > Chordata > Lepidosauria > Squamata > Sphaerodactylidae > Euleptes > Euleptes europaea. Next base: position 99,348,363 of record NC_079316.1, on the reverse strand, counting down.
ACTGGTCCCCGGTGCCAAAAGACTTTACCTATGCGTCTATACCTTAGGCATTATTTTAGGCTTTGTGCACATGTACCCCAAAGCAAGCCCTACTGAAATTCACCACCAGCTCATGGAAACGGCCTTCTCAACTTTCTCACTTGCAAGATTCTTCAAATGCAATGCAATACAACACCGCTGAGGACCTTGAAAACTTGGGCATCTTTACAAATGCAGCAGTCATTCCAGATGCTGTTTCAGACTCCTCGCCATTTCTCTTTGATAACTTCCCTGGCATTTCAAAATTATAAGCCATGTGTTTCACCCAATAAACACACCGAACAAAAAAAATAGATGCCTGCTCAGAAAGGGATCACTGCATTGTACGCCAAGCCTGTAATTGGAGGCCCTTTATCGTTCTCTCCTGTAGTGTTTGCAGCTGTGAGAAGCATAACCTCGATAATAAGGATGTGATAATGTGACCGAAACCTGCTGGTAGAAGAGCTGCTCCTGTGACAGCTAATTTATTCCACGTGATTCAATCATTATTCCTTCTCTCCTCCACCAGAAGATTTATTAACCATTATAGTACTGCCTGTCAATTAGAGTAAACTGATTAATGAAATCTGGACAACTTGGGGGATTTTTCTTCCTCATCGTATGGCCCTGAATAAAGAAATTCTTCAAATAAATCACACTGTCTGGAATTGTCAGAGGTTAGGATCCGCTATGCTTGTACACAATGCATATTAAAAAAAAAACTTAAGGAAATCTTAAAGTGGTTCAAATATGTGCTTATTTATCACTTGGTATTAGATGGCATAACAGATCAATCTCCATGGACAGAACTTCCATAGCATCTTAAACACAATGGGTTTCAGTGGAATCAGTTCTCTCATTCTGGTGCTAGAAATGAAAGGTCTACTAATACTAAGCAAAAAATTTGGGATGCAGGATTTTGTAAAGGATTGTCACAGTGCCCTTTTGATAATGTTACCCTAACTGGACCCAGAGAGGAGAGGAATTAGCTGTTAAAGGGTCTCCAGAAAAGTAAACAAGGGATCTTTTGTCTACGTATACAAAGGTTTTATTCTGGAGCAATATTCCCAAAAGAAAAGGGACAGATAGCAACCAATTCAATGAAAGATGTATTCACTAACAATCAAAAACACACCACTAAGGCAGTCCAAAACAGCAAACCTTTAAAGACCACAAATAAACCACCCTCTCCCTCCCAATACACACGCACACATATATTATGAGGATGGGTGATACTACCTGTTCTGTAATGGTTTGTTTAAAAAAAAAAAAAAAAACAGGCCTTGCTAATCTTTCTAACCTAGAATCCTTTTCTAGCCTGCGCAAACGCTAAGCAGAGCCTTGCCAGGAAGCCCCCAAACAAGAGCTCTGTACTTGTTAACAGAATCCTCATTTTAAATCCACCTGAAAAATGTTTTTTCACATCCAAGCTGATCCTGCATTGGTAGCCTAGCAGCCTGAAGAGTAGAGACCAGACAAATTTCTGATTAAACAGATTTCATTCATTAAGTTCCTGTTGATTTTTAGTATCACTCTCATTTGTCAAATTTGGTTCAATAAATGGAAATTATTGAAAAACAGAGGTGTTTTCGAAGAGTGCTTCTTCCCGAAGCCACTAGGAGCAGCCTGGACTCTGCCCCGTCTTTATGCTTGGCAGTGTGTGGGGCTCAGCTGTGAGCAATCCAAGAACACCTGCTGCTGGCATTGTTGCCATGGGCCATAGCAGCTGAGCAAGTGGAGGAGAAAAAAACATGACCGAGAGAGAGAAATGAGGCAAACAGAGAACAGAGCCTAGCTTTACTTTGAGAGGAGAAGCAGGCAGTCCCCAAACGACTCAGTTGAATGACCAAGAGCTACTAAATGGACCTTCCCCAATAGGGTTGCCAACTCTGGCTTGGGAAATTCCTGAAGATCTAGGGGTGGAGCTAAGGAAAGGCAAGGTTTGGGGAAGGGAGGGACTTCAGATGGGAATAATTCCACAGAGTCAACCTTCCATTTTCTCCAGGGGATCTGATCTCTGTGGTTTGGAGAGTGGTTGTAATTCCAGGCGATCACTAGACCTAACCTATTCCCCAGACAGGAGAGACAGCAAGCACCACATAGCTTTGCATAAATCCACAAAAACTTCAAGCAAAAACAGAGGAAGGCCAAGATCATCAAGACAGATTAGGTCCGCGTCCTCCCCAGGCTTAGGGCTGCCAGGTCCAGGCTTAAGATTGCCAGTCACCATCGGCAGGAGGTGTTTGGGGCAGAGCCTAAGGAGGGCAGGGTTTGGGGAAGGGAGAGACTTCAATGCCATAGAGTCCAATTGGCAAAGCAGCCATTTTCTCCAGGTGAACTCATCTCTTATCAGCTGGAGATCAGTTGTAATAGCAGGAGATCTCCAGCTAGTACCTGGAGGTTGGCAACCCTACCCAGGCTTCATCACCAAATCTCCAGGAGTTTCCCAACCTGGACCTGGTAAACCTCCCCCCCATCCCCCACCGGTGGCCATGCAACCCTAAAACCCGCCCTCCTCAGGCTTAGGGTTGCCAGGTCCCTCTTCACCACCGGTGGGAGGTTTTTGGGGTGGAGCCTAAGGAGGGTAGGGTTTGGGGAGAGGAGGGACTTTCGATGCCATAGAGTTCAATTGCCGAAGCAGCCATTTTCTCCAGGTGAACTGACCTCTATTGGCTGGAGATCAGTTGTAATTTTTAGGAGATCTCCTGCTGCTAGTACCTGGAGGTTGAGCAACCAAAATTAACACCACTGTACTGCTACCACAGGTTAGGAAATTAGCACAGGACGATCGTTTCATTTCTTCTTCAGCCCCGTTTTCTACATACAAAATATACATGTCTATATATAGCACTTACAATGTTTAAAGAACATAAAATACTATCTAAAAATCATATGTTACTTACTATTCGAATCATTTCACATGCATATACATGAATTCAATTATTTTCACTTCTCCCATGGGGATGAAAGTAGCAACTTTATGTATAATGGCAATGTCAAGTTCCATGCAGGATACAACAGCTCAGAGACATAGTTGCACAGACGACTTCAACCATTCCCAAAGGGATACAATAGGTAACTGTAGAGACAGGACGACTGATTGCCTAAACACAGGTGAAACGATCGTCCCCCTCATCATTCATCTTTGAAGAAGTGTTCCAGCTTGATCTACATTGAATATTTGAAAATAGTACCATTTGGACTGTCTAAGGTATTGTTGTATATATTTATTTCACTTTATGCACTTTAATACACTTGTTTACTAGATTGTTATCCAGTAGTTATTTCAGCCAGTCCTGTGCTAAGTACCTGGAGGTTGGCAACCCTACTCAGGCTCCATGCCCCAAATCTCCAGGTATTTCCCAACTCAGAACTGGCATCCTCAGTTCTAGTCCAAAGACAAAGTCCAGGGTTCAGTTGCACAGTCTAGAATTATAGTCCAAAAGAAGTCCAAGGTCAGGTAGGCAAGGTTCCAAGAGCTTAAACAAGGCAGATAACTGGCAGGATTGTCAGCAGGGTTGCAGACAAATTGATCCCACACTGGCTGCAGCCTTAAATAGTTTCCCTACAGGTGTTGCTCAGCCCCATAGTCAGCTTCTCTTCACAAGCTGAGTCAGCTCGCCTACTCGTGAGGAGTATTGGGACCCAGATCGTGTGGTGACTTATCTGCTATCTCATATCATTTCGTTAGCAGACAGGAGGCCTTGGGCCACCAGGCACGCACTTCTGCACCTGCACCATGCCTCAGCCCCAGCCCTTGACATCCTGTGCTCCTGGGGGGCCTTTGGGAGACTGCGGTGGGTCTGTTCATGAGCAGGTCCAAGCCGGAGGGCCCTGCTGGCTCAGCAGGCAGTGCCAGTGCTGGCCCTGGGTCCCTTTGGGAAGGCATGACAATGCCCATCTCACCAGGAGGGTCTGCCAAAGCTGGGCTTAGGGGCAGGTTGTCCTCCTCCAAGGACACTCATCCCATGCTAACCCAAGGCAGTCCATGACACTACTGACACTCAGCAGGGAAGCAGTGATAAAATGGGTTAGGGTTGCCAGGTCCAAGTTGGGAAATACCTGGAGATTTTGGGGGTGGAGCCTGAGGAGGGCAGGGTTTGGAGAGGGGAGGGACTTCAATGTCATAGAGTCCAATTGCCAAAGCGGCCATTTTCTCTAGGGGAACTGATTTCTATCGCCTGGAGATCACTTGTAATAGCCGGAGATCTCCAGCCAGCACCAGGAGGTCGGCAACCCTGGGGGGATCGATGTCACAATGTCACTTCTGGCTTTGCGTCTGAAGTACGGTTGCCAATCTCCAGTTGGTTATTTATGGAGTATAGTACTAAGCTCAAACAAAAAGATACAATAATACTCAAGCAAACTATGCAAACAAGGTCATTGCACAAGCCGATGCACAAGAACTAAAGCCGATGACACCCTAAGAACGAATTTACTAAAGGAATTTACCCTAAGAACGAATTTACTAAAGGACAGAAAGAAAGATGATAGAAAGAGTATTACAGCAGGCTTGCAATACACTCCATTAACGGGACATATACAAAAAGCTATCAAGAAACACTGGCATCTTGTAAGTGGAATCCCAGGCTGTGAATCACCACCCCTTTTTGGGTTGAAGCGTACCTGGTCCTTTAAGGACTGGCTCATTCATTCGGACACCCGAGTTCCAGCTCGGACATCTTTACCCACCGGATACTTCCGGTGTGGGGATTGCATTGCATGCGCACAGGCGCTACCGGTAAAAGAATTTATCGATAACCGCACGGGCTTTAAATTTGTCCTGCGACATTTTTCAAATTGTAACAGTAAGAACGTGGTTTATTTAATTAGATGCCCATGCGGTCTTCTGCACACGGGCAAAACGAAACGGCAAATTAAGCTGAGAATCGGTGAACACCGATCGCGCGTGCGCAATAAGAATCTAGAGGCACCGCTCACCTCGCATTATCTTCAGACCACGAAATGCAGTTTTTCGTGGTCTGGCAATATCAGTACAAATTACACCAACATCAGGACATTGACAAATTATTATCCCAACAAGAATGTAGATTCATATTTTTATTTGACACTCTGATGCCTAATGGTTTAAATACAGGGTTCGATCTATCCAGTTTCTTATAATCATACAGCATGTTTACTATTGTTGCGCTTGTTGTCTCTTTGCACACTTTGATTTGATGTAATGTAGGACACATGGCTGTACTTGCTCTTACACAGAAATTAGCTTCACCTGGTATTAGCGAGATGCGTTCCCTTTAAATGTGAGGCAATGCTTCTTGGGTTTAGATGACGCAGATTCACCATCCACCATTACAAGGGAGCTATGAGCTTGTCCATTTAGGTATGCATTAATTTCTGTTTTTATATATTCATTGCATTATATGTTATTAGATGCTAAAAACTCCTGTACGTATTACTTATGAGCACTAATGCAATTTTACAGAACAAAAGTTCTGCGGATATTGTTATAGTGGACTGCCAATGATGACAAAGCTGTCTTGCGAAATAGGAGACTACCGGATACCTATTTTGGCGTTCACCTATACAGCTTTAAGGACTTATTTACAAGCTGCAAGGACTTGAAGACACACGGGCTTTTGTATCACTTCAATCGGAATTGTTATGTGTACTACAACAGTTAGTGCATTTATGTTTTCTTGCCCTATGTTTATTTCTGCATTTTGTGCTTGATTGTACAATACAGTGATTTAATTATCAGCAAAATTGTATCTGCTTTTTGCCATAAGTGCTTGAGAATTCCAGTAGTCACATTTGGGGCACTAGCTCTTGTTTCGGTTGCACAACCCATCTGAAGGTTGGCAACCCTAATGCCATCTGCCCACTATCCCCCCCTACACACACACACACACACTCAACACATTGCTTCGAGACTGTTCTTATGCATCTGCTGAATGCTGTATTCCTTTACTCTGCAAATATACTTCATTGCACTGGCTATTAAAGCAGAGGCTACTTCCAAAATGGACAAAGGTAACAGGTAGCCACATTGGTCCAAAGTAAACTCCAAAACCAACCAGAGACAAGCTGTATCTGGCCATCCTGCCTGGCATTCAACACACAGGTTGCCGACAAGGGGATCTGAGATTACCCATAGGGTTCCCAATCCCCCACCGGGAGTGGGCGATCCCCCATTTGGCAGCCCTTCCCCCCAGCACCGTTCAGCCAGCGAAGGAACTTACCAAGAGTAAACTTAGGCCTGGTTCTTTGTCGTCAGCAATGCAGCAACGTGACTTCTAGCATGTACTGGTATTCGGGCAAAACTCTATAGTAAAAACATCTTCTACTACAGAGTTTTGTCCAGTAAGTTCCCCACCACCATCCACACACACCCCTACTGGTGGCCAGAGGGGACCTGGCTACCCTAACTACCCACCGCGGCTGCAGTTAGGGTGGCTGTCTTTCTCCCCTACCTTCCTCTCCTTTTTAACCTTACAGTCTGATGCAGCATTCCAGAGACCTCAAAACCATGTGCACTCTTTTGCATTGTGTTGCTTGGTCTTCACAAAAGGTAAGACATAGATTTTGTTGTGGGATAAAGCAGAGGGTGCTACTAAACTGAGCAAAAGAGCTCATTTTTTAAAAATTGAATGCTTTCTAGAATCTTTAATTCCGTTAATGTAGGAAGCTGTCTGTTCTGACCAGAGTAAAATGCACACGGGGAGAGCTAAACTCACCCCCCACCACCACCACCCTGGCATGGCCCTGATCTGAGTTGGGTCCCCACACAGCTGATATTATGATTTGAAAAATAGTGGGAGGATCCAGTCATTGGCCTCTCAGCAACGGCGTCTGTTCTGAGCCCCCGTCTCTGGGGTTGCCAGGGTCTGGCTGGGGGATCTCCCTCTCCCAGCTGGTCTCTTCTGCTTCAGCTCAGATGAGTGGCAGGAGGAAAATGAGAGAGAAATGGAGGGGGGCAATGGCCAGCATTTCAACACACTGACATCACTTCTAATATAACCAGAAGTGACATCAGTTTGCCACCAGTGACGCTGTAGCATTCAGCCAAAGCTCTATGGTTAAACAATCGAATTTTGGTCAAATGCTAGAGTGCCGCCCAGTGACACACTGACGTCACATTACATTGCTGGCAAACTCCCCCCCTCCTAGGGATACCAGCCTCCAGGTGGAGCGTGGAGATCTGGAACTACAATTGATCTCCAGACTACAGAGATCAGTTTCCCCTGGAGAAAATGGATGCTTTGGAGGGGGGACTCTATGTCATTGTACCCCACTGAGGTCCCTGCCCTCCCCAGGCTCCACCTCCCAAATCTCCAGGATTGTCCCAGCTTCAACCTGGTGACCCCCCCATCCCCCACTGGTGGCCAGGGGGTACCTTAGGGTTGCCAACCTCCAGGTAGTAGCTGGAGATCTCCCACTATTACAACTGATTTCCAGCCAATAGAGATCAGTTCCCCTGGAGAAAGTGGCCGCTTTGGCAAATGGACTCTATGGCATTGAAGTCCCTCCTCTCTCCAAACCCCGCCCTCCTCAGGCTCTGCCCCAAAAACCTCCCCCCGGTGGCGAAGAGGGACCTGGCAACCCTCGGGGACCTGGCAACCCTAGATTAATATGGCTGTTAACTGTGTTAAAATGAGTCCATTACAGTCACCCCAAAGGACTCTCATATTAGCCCTTCCTAGAAATGTCGGCAAAAGCTTCTGCTAATAGATGCCTGCTAAATGGAAAATAGGCATACTTGCACAAAGGGATAAAAATGAATAATACTACAGTTAAGATACAAGTGAGCTGTCTTATGCTGTGGGGTCTGCTGACAACCTGCCAAAGGATGGCTGAAATATGAAAATTCAAGACGTGCATTTCCCAAACGCATATTTGATTGTCATAGAGGTGTGCACATTTGCACACAAGATCAGTCCTGAAGTATTACATTTTTCAGAAAGCCAACATTCATTATACACAGCAACAAAGGTGACAGATGTAGTTGGGTGTTCCAAGACAGATATTGGGCTGTAGCTCAGTGGCAGAGAATCTGTTTATATGTAGAAGATCGTAAATACAATCCCCAGCATCTGAAGTTAAAAGGATCGGGTAGTAGCTGTTGTGAAATAACTCTTCCTGAAACCCTGAAGAACCACCCCAGTAGGGCTGTGCAAAAAAAAGAAAAAAAGGTTAAATTTGGATTCGGATCTAATGGACTTGAATTTTTCGGTAAACCCCGATATTCCCAAACCTCCATATGAGGGGGGAAAGTTGAGTCTATTAGACCTGAATCTGAATTTTACTGGCCCCCATTCCCCCCCCCACTTACCTTGACTCCAGGGCTGCTGTTGAGGTGGTGGTGCAGAGCTGCTCACCACCTCCGGTTCCACATGGTGGTGGAGGAGTTCTGTGCCAACTTACTACTAGGTAAGTAAGGGAGAGTGGGGGAGTCTTTTTGTTTTACATGGCGGTGGGGCCGAAGTGGCCCAAATCAAGCCTCTTTAACCCATGCCCAAATTCAAATGGGCCAATCAGGCCCCTTTGCGGGTGGAGGCTTCCCTGGCCGGCAGACTCGGACCTGAGTTTCTCACCCAGATCCGCCAGCCAGGCATATAAACGGGGCTCGCCTGGCTCCTGGCTCAGTTCGCTCCACGCTGAAGAATCCTCACTTCTTGGCTGTTCCTCTCTCCTTTGAGAATGGCCAGCTCATCATAACTGGTTCTTGTCTACATGTTTCACATGTGCAATACACAAAAATTCAGCTCTTGCTTTTTCAGCCTTATGCTCATTTCCTACCAAGCCCAAGTTTTCTGTGTCTCTTTATCCTACCTCACAGAATGAACTACTGGGATCAATCTCAAGCTAGTTTCATCGGTTGGGCATTGGCTTTGCTGACTCCAATGGGGCGTCTCAGTGATGGATCCCAGATTACTCTTGCAGGGACCCACACCTGTGATGATATTCCTCCACCTCCCGGTGATCAGGTTACAACTGGCCTGGTGTTTACCAGAGACAGTTTTTTAGGACAGAGTGATCAGCTCTGCCCTAATTAAATATATGTCAGCTTCTTAATTTACACATTTTGATTACTCTATTTATACATACCACGTCTACTAATTTAACCCCTCAGTTTACACAACTGTATATAACATATACTGATTAGAAAATTAGACGTTTTCCAAAGACGGGATTGCTGGGGAAGTAACTAGTTTGCATGCCAAATGTAAACAAAGCTGGCTGCATTTTTCATAGCATAACCTACTTAGGCAGCTGTTAAGAAGTAGAAGATATAATTCTTCCTGAACAACAGATGCCACTTTGTAATAGACTTTATCCATTTTCCTCAGGTCAAAAATGCTTTGGAATGAAATCCTTACTGTGGCCTTGTCAAAATTGATGACAGAGAAGGCAATAAACCCACACATAAGCAAAAGGATGATTTCAAACCAAGGTGGAAATGAAGCTCCTTCATTCACAAGCTCCTTAAAGAAAAGACACACTTCCCCTCATTGGCAGAGGACGGTTCCAGAAGAGGTTCCTTGCAACCTCAAGATCATGCAATTCCTCCATTTCGACTGGCCAAGCAAAATGAAGGTTAACTCAAGCTGTTTTGCTTGTACCTTGTTTGTTTGTTTGCTACATTATCTCTCTGCTAAACATCTGAGATGCCAGAATGAATGGTGGTTCCATACTCCAGGTTGGAACACCAGTCCTGTCCGTTTAAACAGGGGTCTGTAAAATGCAAAACATGCTCTCGTGTGACATCTCCCTTGGAGACTGAAAACTGAACATGGCAGTTTATCTTCACATTCTCAGGAAACATTTGACCTCCACACCATTTCTCAAGGGCACTAAGAAAGATGAAAGATGCATCACAGTGTGTCAACTCCATAGACTGCTAAAACTTGACATGTATGTTTATTAGTAGTAAGCATGTTTTTCTATGACCCTTCTTCCAATGAGCTCAGGGTGGAATCTATGAGTCCCCCTTCATCCATTTTTCCTTCACAGAAACCTGAGAGGTAAGTTATACTGAGAGGTGATTGTCCCAAGGTCGCCCAGAGAGCTTCCATGGCAGAGTGGGGATTTGAACTCGAATCGTATTTGGGAGGGGTAGCAAATACAGTAGAAGACAGAGCCAGGATACACGATGATCTTGACAGGGTGGAGAATTGGGTTAAAGCCAATAAAATGCATTTCAACAGAGATCTGCATTTAGGTAGGAAAAATCAAATGCATAATTATAGGATTGGGGAGGCTTGTCTTAGCAATAATGTGTGTGAAAAGGATCTTGGGGTCTTAGTAGTAGACCAAACACAGTGTGATGCGGTAGCTAAAAAGGCAAATGTAATCTTGGGCTGCATCAACAGAAGTATAGTGTCCAGATCACACGAAGTAATGGTATCGCTTTACTCTGCCCTGGTTAGACCTCACCTAGAGTATTGTGTTCTGTTTTGGGCACCACAATTTAAGAAGGATGTAGACAAGCTGGAATGTGTCCAGAGGAGGGCAACAAAGATGGTGAGGGGTCTGCAGACCAAGTCCTATGAGGAAAGGTTGAAGGAGCTGGATATGTTTAGCCTGAAGAGGAGAAGACTGAGAGGTGATATAATAACCATCTTCAAGTACGTGAAGGACTGTCATATGGAGGATGGTGCCGAGTTGTTTTCTGTTGCCCCAGAAAATTGGACCAAAACTTACGGGTTGAAATTAAATCAAAAGAGTTTTTGTCTTGACATTCTGTATTGACATTCCTAACAGTTAGAGCGGTTCCTCAATGGCACAGACTTCCTCGAGAGGTGGTAAGTGCTCCTTCCCTGGAGGTTTTTAAGCAGAGGCTAGAGGGCCATCTGTCAGCAATGCTGATTCCATGACCTTGGACAGTTCATGGGAGGGAGGGCATTTCGTCCATCTTCTGGGCATGGAGCAGGGGTCACTGGGGGTGTGGGGGGAGATAGTTGTGAGTTTCCTGCATTGTGGTGGTCCCTTCCAACTCTATGATTCTATGATCTCCTAGATCCTAATCTGGCACCTTTAATTATGACACAGGCTAGCTCTCCACTTGAAATTCAAACAATCCAGCTAGGGCTGTTGATTCGGTTCGGCCCAAACTGAAAATCATCCGAATTTCCCCAGATTCGGTGGTTTTTAGTTCGGGAAGAACCGAACTCAAAACTGGCGGGCAACCGGGGGGCCCGAATTCAGCGAGTTCGGGAGTTCGCGAATAAATCCGGCAAATTCGGGGCCATCAGTAAGCAGCATAACCGTCAGTAAGCAGCATTCTCCTCCCCCGGCCAATCGGTGGCCAAGCTGGGTCCTCTTCTGGCCAATCAGTCAGGATTGAGTACTGGAGGAATCAGCTGATGTGCGGCCCGGCCAGGGAGAGAGGGAGAGAGAGCGAAATCCTCGTGCGTGTGTGTGGGGTGCTTGTGCACATTTGCTCCTTTCTGTGGCTACAGGGGGCGTATTTTTTGGGGTACAGACACAAAACTTTCAGTGGAGCTTCAGATGAAGCTTCTTAAGATACCCCCCAAGTTTTGTAAACATTGGGTCAGGGGGTCCCGAGATATGGGCTCCCCCCCTTTTTCTTTCCATGGCTGCAGGGGGTGCATTTTTGGGGGTACAGACCCCAAACTTTCAGTGGAGCTTCAGATGAAGCTTCTTAAGATACCCCCCAAGTTTTGTAAACATTGGGTCAGGGGGTCTCGAGATATGGGCTCTCCCCCTTTTCCCTCCCCCCCTTTTCCATTTATGTGGCTGCAGGGGGCGCTTTTTTGGGGATATAGCCCCCAAACTTTCAGCATAGCTTCAGACAATTATTCTTAAGATATCACCCAAGTTTTGTAAAGATGGGTTCAGTGGGGGCAGAAATATCGCCTCCCCCCTTTTCTCTTTCCGTGGCTGCAGGGGGCGCATTTTTGGGGGTGCAGATCCCAAACTTTGAGCGGAGTTTCAGACCAGTGTTCTTAAGAGACCAACCAAGTTTTGTGAACATTGGGTCAGGGGGTCCCGAGATATGGGCTTTCCCCTTTCCCCTTTCCCCTATTGGGATGAATGGATCAGCCGATCCTGTGTGCATCTTCTCCAGAGCAAAACGTCCCGTGCCTAATTGGAATCATCTTGGATTACAAGTCCTCCCCAGCCCCTCCTGATGGAACAGAAGACAGCCACAGTAAGACCCCTTTGGGGGCTTTAATCTATAATTTTTCTCCTGTGTATGTGTGTGTGGGGGGGGAAGCAGAATCTGTGTGTGTGTGGGGAGGGAGCAGTTTCTGTGGGTGGGGGGGGAAGCCAAAGGGGGCTTTCGTCGGTTCTGCCTGGGGTGTGTGTTCCCCCTCGAGTCTCCCGCTCCCTGGTTTGAGGGGGGAGGTTTCAGTTGTGTGTCTTCTGGTTTTCCCTGTTGCAAAGGTGTTGTTTTACAAGGTTGTGTTGCTTTGCAAACTGTTGTCGGGGCTGGGAGCTTTGTGCGTGGGCGGCAAGCTCTGCTGAGAGATGCACATTAAGGGTGGGGGGACCCCTTTCATGGCCCATATCTCAGCCCCCCCGACCCAATCTTTACAAAACTTGGGGAGTCTTTCAATAAACGTCCTTTGAAGCTCTGCTGAAAGTTTGGGACCTCTAACCCCAAAAATGCCCCCCCCAGATCCGCGGAAAGGCGCGGTTGTGTTTTTAATGGCTTTATTCGGCCGAATTTTTTTCCGAACTTTGAACTTCGGCATATCCCGAATCTAAACGGGCTGAATTCGGCCGAATCTGAACTATACCGAATTTTTTTTAATTCAACAGCCCTAAATCCAGCCCAAACCCCATTCAAGAGGAGGAAGACAGAAGCAAACTCAACTGAGTTGAGGTGCAATAACCTTGAAACTGTGGATTCAAATATTCCCTTTCATTAAGAAGGTTTCTTCCATTTTTGCTTGGCAGTTCCTGCTTTTTAGACCCTTATCTGCTTAAGCTTGTGGGGCGGTGGGAGGACTGGGTGAAAAAGGTTTGGAAAATTCTTCATGAATATACATCAATGTCTGTGCCCTGGCAGTAGCCACTGAGAAAGGTCACCAAAATAGATGAATGTGGGACAACTTCATTGGTACATTAGTGTCCATCGTTTTCAAAGACTGAGCTGTATGGATGTAGTCAAGTGGCAGCCAGCCTCTGGAGACCCTGTAAGTTTTTCCAGGCAAGAGAATAACCAAGGTGGTTTGCCATTGCCTGCCTTTGCCTAGTGACCCTGGTATTCCTTGGTGGTCTCCCATCCAAATACTAACCAGGACTATCCCTGCTTAGCTTCCGGGATCTGATGAGATCAGGCTAGCCTGGGCCATCCAGGTCAGGGCAAAGATAGTTGAGGTGATGGATTTTGTGTTTACTTTCTAGTGCATCATCCTTTTTAAGTAGAGATGCAGCCTGTAATAGAAAATCATCACAGACTGCTTGGACTCAATTAGCCTTTGGGGTGTTCACATTAGTTGCAGGGGATCACACCTGATATCTCAGCCTCCATATGTCCTGCTGAAGCTCTGAATGAGACTTATGTATTTATAAGTGGAATGTGCATAGACAAAAGGCAATGGTCCTTGCAGAAATGTACAGAGCCTAGATACATACATCTGCAAGCACAAAGAGCTTTGACAAAAAACCGGGGGGGGGGGCACAACGGGCCCTTCCTTCGCACCTTCACTGAATGTGCTGTTCTTATCGGAAAAAGGCTAGCACAAGACAGCTTCATATTTTCACATGTAGATTGAGTCCTCTGTACTTCAGCGAAAGAGGCTATTATTTTTAAGGGATGGTTTAAAAAAAAACCTCTCTATGCTGTTTCTGTCACCATTCCAGGCAGTTTACTGATATACCTAAATAATCCAGCACTTGAAAAGTGCTAAAATGTCCAGGCAAAACCCTAGGAAAACAGCAAAAAAAACTGGCCCAAATGACAGCACGTATTTGTTATCTCAAACCACACTTTGAATTACAAACATTGGATCAGAAAAGATCTGCCTTGTGCCATTTGCTGAAGTTTGGTAAGGAAGCCACATTTTACTTTTCGCCCTGTGACCCCAGCCTTCATCAAATGAGCTCAGGAAGGTGTGTGCAGGTTTTCCTTGCCTCTTTCACTGCAGCTCCGTGAGGTAGATTAAGACAAGACTGGGCCAAGGTGGATGTCATGGCCAAGTGGGGTTTTGACGCACCTGGTCACAGGGTGAACCTCTTAACTAGTAATCAGACTGGGTTCCCATGACATGTATGCACTGGGACAGTAGGCTTCAGGCTATTGGTTGACTCCTTCAGGTGGGTCACCGGGGCTTCTACTGGGCCATAAGCCCTTACAGTGCCACCGTTTTGCTGTCTTTCGGGGCTGCTACTAGTGTGCTTGTGCAAAGAGTAACTGTCGTGCCAGAGGAGGAACAGGACAGCAATTTGAGGTCAGTCAGTGCTGGAGAGCATTTCTCCGGGGCTCTGACACTTGCCCTGTTTTCCTGCTTCCGGCTCTGGTAGTCCGCTACCCCCAGCCTTAATGCTACTGAGGTACTTGTAGTTCGGTGTGTTCCAGGTCTGGGAAAATTGCTCTAAGTGTTTGTTCCCGAATCTTGCTTAGAAAGGGCCTGACTGGTCCATTTGAAATATAGGGTGGGCCAGGAAGGTGTGCAGCAGGGCAGGAAAAGTTCCAGCTGGAGTCAAAGAAGCTATGGCTCCTTCTCCAGCTTCCACACCAGCTGCCATTTTGTGGCAGTATGCTGGCTGCCCAGCTGAGTCCCTGCCCCACCAGACAAGCCCCTGAACCATGTGCTCCCAGCCCCTCCCTAGCACATGCCAGAAAACTGGGCTTGTAGGTAAGTCTGAGCCTTGCCTTCCTTACCAAACTTCATTCCTGTGCAAGCACCGGGTCATTGCTGACCCATGGGGTGATGTCACTTCCCGACATTTACTAGGCAGGCTATGTTTAGAGGGTGGTTTGCCACTGCCTTCCCCAGTCATCTACACTTTACCCCCAGCAAGGTGGGTACTCACTTTACCGACCTGGGAAGGATGGAAGGCTGAGTCAACCTTGAGCCGACTACCTGAAACCGACTTCCGTCAGAATCGAACTCAGGTTGCTGGCCACATCCTGGAGAGCAGAAACATAACTTGATCACATGAGAGAACTGGGTACGTCTTACTAATCCTCCTAGGTACTTTGCTTATCTGGGGGTAAATCACTGGGGCTTACTTTTGAGCAGACATTCATTCATAGGTTCATGCTGTACACTTTTTTTGTCTATTGCTGACATTTTTTTTGGGGGGGGGTCTCTTTTATTCTTTGCTTCTGTCATACAGTAATAACAGGGCACTCTCTCAGAAGTCTCTAGAATCCATATCTCAGAACAGAATAGTCAGACAAGTGATTTTCGGATATACTTTTCTACTGTGATGTTTTCCAGTTGCTGGCTGAAACCCTCTTCGAGGATAAAGGGTGACCCCCAATGGTAAACCAGTAAACTTCAACCAAAGAAATTTAGAACCGGATGAGCTGCTCTGACAACTGGCCCCCAACACAGTACTTTATATACACGGCTGGCATGTTTTTACATCCTCCCCTGCTAGTCCCATGATTTATATTTAATTCAGCAGTGAAAAATACTCCCCCTGCATACACTAGGCCATAATTTCTTAAGATTTCTCTTGATTCAGAACCACTTGAATGTTATCATAAAATGAAAAATCCAGAAACCAAGGTCTTCTAAGCGTTTACAGAGAGTGGGTTCAGATGGGCACCTGAGATGGCTACCGGTTTGGGTTGCCAGGTCCCTCTTTGCCACAGCGGGAGCCTGAGGAGGGCGGGGTTTGGGGAGGGGAGGGACTTTAATGCCATAGAGTCCAATGGCCAAAGTGGCCCTTTTCTCCAGGGGAAATGATCTCTATTGGCTGGAGATCAGTTGTAGTAGAAGAGAAGAAGAAGAAGACGGTGGCTTCCGGCGTTCGAACGCCAGCAAAGGCCACGCCGGCATTCCAGGAGACATTCCTGGGGCGTAACAGCGTCCCAGGAGGCGTTCACGGGGCGTTCTGGCGTCAGACCTTTAGGCGGCCTCCAAAGCCCTTTCAGGCCAGGAATACCCCTTTTTGTTTTTGCAGAGATACAAAGGTGGTTGCACTGATTTTTTGCGCTGGGAGGAGGCGGGGCTGAAACCTCCTTTGGAGGCAGCGCAGCAGCGTTGCCTCCTAAGCCCGGTGCAGGCATTCTGCTCAGGAGTGCACTGTCAGTTTGCCCTTTCCATATATACCAGATTTTATTACTGGTTTATCCCTCCCTTTGAATTAGGACTGGTTGGTTTTGTTTTGTGAAATCTGGTGTGTAGGAGGCTTCCACTCAAAATGTGAAGAATTTATTTTAGAAACAAGAGGATACCTCCTGCCAGGAAGACAATCTGTTAAGGGTTATGCAAAAATGAGTGTGACCTCTTCTCCTTTTTACTATAAAAGAAAGAAAGAAAACCCAACAAGGGAGGGAGGAGACTAAGGTCATTTTATGCATGGGTAGATAGATAGATAATTTATTTGCGGCACTTAGCCAGTCAATACATGATAAAACGGAAAGCATGGACTAGTAGATTCTTACAGTCAAGGAATTACAGTCCGAGCCTTAAAACATTTAAAAAAGGATTACAGCTGGGACACTTCTGTCAATTGCGCTGTTCTAAGGCGACAAAATTTCATTGCTGCTAAACAAAATTTTGCAACCTGCAGAGTGGTTGAAGGATTACCCCCTTGTAGGAGCATCTCAAACATTTCACCTGCCCTGTCAGGTCTCAATCTCAATAAGAGGGGCTCAATAAACTTCAAACAGGGTAATGTATAGAAATTGCAGTTCAGGAGGGTTATGCATGGGTACTTGAACTCGTGTTCACCCCCTGTCTGACTCGGTTGTTCCTTAAAGTTCTGCATGAGTTTTCTGTCCATTAGAGATGACCTCGCTGCCAGCCCTTGCAATGTCCAGGTCTTCCCATTCCTCTGGTAACCTGACTCTTCCCTCTCCCCTGAGCTCAGCCCGGCTGAAATTGCTGTGCAGAAGGCAAAGTGCAGGCTACAGGAAGACTGGCATCTCTCACAGCCAATCACAAAGCAGCGTGTAAAGAGGAGGGGATTCAAATGCTTCCTGCTTTTGCAGGGCTCTTTCTGAGCAAAAGGAAGGCTTTTTAAAACGGAGGCTTGGATTTCTCCCCCCCTTTCTTTCAGATTACTCCATTTTTTGTTTTTTTGTTCTTAAAATGCTTTTTTATGCGGCAATTGGGTTTTAAAGTGGGGAATCTTCTCTCACAGTGAGCACTGCGAGGTAAACCAATTACAAAGCAGCATTTAAAAGGGAGGGAATTGATTTGAGCTTGGAGAGAGCTTGATGCAGAGATTCCCAACTGGAAAGTGTGGGTCTAGCCAGCAACGAACCTCAGGTAAAACTCCCATGCATAAATGACCTAAATCCTGGGGAAGAGTCATCTAGATAATATCCAGCTAAGCTCTATGGCTCATTATTTTCATAATTTAGTTGATCCAGACCAAAGAAGAGACTCTGCTCCTGCAGTTCAGGATCTCCAGATTCACTTATGCATATTATATTGGAATGTCGCCTGGGTGAGGGTCCTCGTAATGACTGTCTATTAGATCTGGTTGATACCGAAATAGTCAATAATAAAAGTCGAATGTTATTTGCTCTGTTGTCTGATACTAAGCCTGAAACAACTGCTTCGGTTGCAAAAAATTTGGTAACGTTATTGAGACAGGTATCCATGAAGCCAATTTAATATTTTAAGTTGCTGTTGTGATTGCGGTTTATCTAGTGAATGGTCAATGATTATGACTGTTATTGTTTATTGCATTATATCACAGTCCGGCTGGATGGGCAGATTATTTTAACCTTTTGCTTAATTTCAATAATGTGGTATATTTTATATATTTCATATTTATTCATATGTATTTGTATTTTATATATTCTGTATATTTCTGAGCCTAATAGGGGCCCTGGTTTGTTCATCTTGGGTTGGTATGATTTGATTTTGATCATGAGAATTTGTACGAGATGTCTTTTGAACTACGCCTATTAAAGGTTAATGAATGAAAGGATAATCTCTTACATAGCCTTCCCTGAAATGAATGGGAGATGCTCCTATCTATTCAAGAGGACTTGTGCAAGATGGCTTCTTGGTAGGTTCTAGGTCCAGCCATCAAGTATGGATCTGATGCATCAAGGCAAGGCTGCTTAGAACAGGGACACCGGCCTCCAAAAAAGAATCCAAATGCCTTACGAAAACAAATCCTGGCCTTCAGAATTGTGTCCTCTTACTCCCTCCCTGCCAGTGGCACCACATCAAGTGAGAAAAGGTAGGTCAGTTAAAAATGTAGGCTTTTAGATGAAATGGAGCAGCATATGATGAGGGGAAGAAGGCAGTGTGCCATAGTGATTTGAGTGTTGCTCTAGAACCTGGAAGGCCCATATTTAAATCAATGTTCTTCTTAGAGTTGTCAACCTCCAGAAGGTGGCTGGAGATCTCCCGCTATTACAACTGATCGCCAAGTGACAGAGCTCAGTTCACCTGGAGAAAATGGCCGCTGCAGAAGGTGGACTCTATGGCATTATACCCCATTGAAGACCCTCCCCTCCCTAAAGACCGCCTTCCTCGGGCTCCACCCTCAAAATCTCCTGGTATTTTCCCATCCCGGAACTGGCAACCCCGGTTCTGCCTTTAGGGTGTGGCTGTCTCATTCTTTATGAATAACTTTCAGGATCCAGGTTGCAGTAGAACATAAGATTAACTTTATTAACTATTTACATACCTTAGAAATCTGTATTAGAAGGAGCGGAATGGACTTGCTGCCTCAGCCATGACGTGGCTCATGTGCTCTGACCCTCTGGGATCTATATCATGTGCAGCGCCATCCACTTAAAGTCCTCACAGTGGTTGTGGGCCAGTCACTGTCCCTCAGTTTACCTGACCTCCCAGGGATTTTGTGATGATAAAATGGAGGAAGGGAGAAGTAGGGCTACCAAATCCAGCTTGGGAAATTCCTGTAGATTTGGGGGCAGTGCCTTGGGGAGGGCTGGGTTTGGGGAGGAAAAGGAGATCAGAAGGGATGTGGTGCCATACAGTCTGCCTTCCCAAGTTGCCATTTCTTTGAAGAGAATGCACCTCTGCAGTCTGGAGATGAGTTGTGATTCTGGGGAAACTCCATTCCCCTTCGCTGGAAGTTGGCAACACTAAGAACCAGGTACACTACCCTGAGCTAGGGCTGCCAAGTCCCCCTTGGGCACCAGCAGGGGTGACGGGGTAGGGTTATCAGCTCCAGGTAAGGAAACTCCTGGAGATTTTGGGGTGGAGCCTGGGTAGGGTTGCCAGCTCCAGGTTGGGAAATACCTGGAGAATTTTAGGGCGGAGGCTGAGGGGGGTGGGGTTTGGGGCAGGGAGGGACTTCAATGCCATAGAGTCCAATTGCCAAAGTGGCCATTTTCTCCAGGTGATCTCTATTGGCTGGAGATCAGTTGTAGTAGTGGGAGTTCTCGAGCTAGTACCTGGAGGTTGGCAACCCTAAGCCTGGGAAAGATAGGGACCTTAGTGGGATAAGATACCATAGAGTCCACCCTTCAAAGCATCCATTTTCTCAAGGGGAACTGATCTCTGTAGTCTGGAGATGACCTGTAATTCCGGGGGATCCCCAGGTCCCACCTGGTGGCTGGCACCCCCACCCCGAGCTCCCTAAAGGCAGAGTGGGATATAAATGAACTTATTAAATAATAAGTGTAAGGCTTTTAAAAAATTGTGACCTACTTTATCAGTGGTCTCAGCCTCCCTCCTCCTTTAGGGTCAATAGTTTTCTTTGGTAAGAAAAATTTCAAATTCATTTCTTTTTCCTTCAGGAAAAAAAAAAGGTCTTTTAAAAATTCAGAGATGAAGCGGCCGGAGGCTAAATTTTGAGTCAGCTGCCCTCGTGGATTGGAAAACAGATGCCTCAGAGGACACTGCATAGAGAACGCTTCTGAATATGAGCAATCCATAGGAAGATTTCAAAAGGGAATGGGTTTTTTGTTCCCGAGCCTTTGCCAGAGGTTGTGAGAGGGAACTATCCCACTAACAAGCAAATTAGATGCCCTGGAGTGTTACGACAGATTTAGAAATATCCGACTATTAAAGCAATAAAGACAGCACTGAGCTGCAGATGTCGAAGCCACCAAAAGGATTAGCAAAGTATTACTGCGGCCTAAGAAGCAAATTCTTTCCTCATGTGCGTATGTAACCTTCCCATTCTCATGAATGGGGATTACGTGTGTATTAGGAGAGTTGAAGAGACAAGCTGGATTTTCGCCTCTAGGTTTTATCACCACTGTGTTCTATTCTGCTTTATGTAAAAACTCCAACGGATGGGCAGGAATGTGGGTCTTAAACAAATCGAGGAAACAAGACTCTCCAGTGGATTGTTTTGCTGCTTAAAATTTGCCAAAAAGAGAGAGAGAAAGAAAGAGAGATGCTCCGTTCAGCCTAATAGCAAAGTTGAAGCCTGCAGGCAGTAAAATTAGGTCATTCATAGGCAAGGCAGGAGGTTTCTGCATACTTGGGAGATTTCTGAGTTATGCTGGGAAATGTTTAGTTTATAAATTTAAAGAGCCCCCCCCCCCACTACTCGTGTGCTGATGAGGACTGAGCATGCTCATTGTCCTCTACGAGGCAATGTTGAGGGCAGTTAGGCATCAGTTAAAAGGAAAAAAGAAACTATGGGGGGAGACGGACACTGGCCCACTTATTGTATCCTGGAGGCTCCTTCCCAAAACATATAGAAGAAGAAAAAGAAGAGTTCGTTTTTATACCCCCTTTTTCTTGATCTTTAAGGAGTCTCAAAGTGGCTTACAATTGCCTTCCCTCCCACCCCTCACACACACACAACAGGCACATTGTCAGATAGGTAGGGCTGAGAGAGTTCTGATAGAACTGTGACTAGACTAGCCCAAGGTCACCCAGCTGGCTTCACATGGAGGAGTGGGGGGAATCAAACCCGGTTCTCCAGATTAGAGTCCACCGCTCTTAACCACTACACCAGGCTGGCTCTCATAGGTCCTTTATGCATGGGTACTTTGACTCACGTCCCGTCCCCCCCAGATTGACTCGGTTGTTTCTTGGAGTTATGCATGAGTTTTCCGTCCCTCAGAGTTGACCTTGCGCCCACCCCATGCTTTTCTTGGGTTTTCCCTATACTGTTTTGCCACAGATTTAAAGTCTGTGCTGAGATCAACTCAGCTCAGATTGTAGCTATTTGTGTGCATAAGGCATTCTGGTTTCCTCCTTCTCCAGCTGAGCCATGGGGTGGGGAGGAAGCAAGTGTTTGCATAATCAGGAACCAACTTAGCTGCACTTGCATGGGCTCCATTGAAATACATTACAGCACAAAAACAATTGCAAAGAAAATGCAGAATGGATTTTCTATTAAAGTCATTTGGCCCAGATAGACTACTCTGGCACTGGATTGATAGCGCCCAGAGTGGAATGACAGACCCAGGGAACAGAATCTGTGCTCTGGGACTGGAATGACAGCCCCCAGAGTGGAATGACACCCTCTGAGAGTAGCCCCAGAGTGAAATGATGGTGCACTCTGGGGGCTGTCAATCCAGTGCCAGAGTAATCTATCTGGGCCAAGTGACCTTAATGGAAAATCCATTCCGCATTTTCTTTGCAAATGTTTTTGTGCTGTAATGTATTTCAATGGAGTCCATGCAAGTCAATTGGCAATCCTGGCTCTCATGATCTTCAATGGGCCTTCCAGCCTCTCCCATTGTTTCCAGTGGGCAATCCTGTCATCTCTTTGCAGACTACAGCCAAGGACAAAGCAGTGTTTTCAAGAGGCAGGGAGTCAGATGCTCCAGATTTGTGCTGGTGGTTCTGCAGTACAAAAACCTACTGCTGATACTCTAGGACCTTCTTCGGGGCAAACAACCACCATGCATATGATTTTGAGAACTCAGATCAAAAAAGTGTAGGTCCATACATAAAATAGTATAGGGAGTTCCTGATTTAAAAAAATATCCCCCCCTATTTTTTCACTCCGGTTTCAGGCTTAAAAGGACAGCTTCCAAGTAACGTACAGTGTGATCCTGAACAGAGTTGCACCCTTCTAAGACCATTGATTTCAATGGACTTAGCAGGATGTATCTCAGTTTAGGACAGCACTGGATGGGAGCAATCCTAAGAAGATCTACTCAAAAGTAAACCTCATGTTATTTAATAGGAGTTACTCCCAGCAAAGTACCATTAGGATAGCAGCCTCAGACTGATGAAGGTCAGTACTAGGTGGGCAAGGATCTCCGTAATCTCACAGTGCTGTGCTGGGGGATGAGTTCCCAGTTGTTTATCCCCCAAAAAAATTCTATGCACAGTGACAGAGTACCTGTTTTGCATGCAGGAAGCCCCAGCCTCAGCCCCCAGCTTCTCTAGTTAAAGGATCACAGATCAGAGGCATTGGGAAAGACCATTTTCTGTTTGAAACCTGGAGGGCCACAGCCAGCCTGAACTGTGTTAGGTACATCAACGATCTAACTTGATACAAGGCTGCTCCACATATTATATCAAAAATTCTTCCAGTATTCCCAGTGATAAATGCTGTTAGATTTAGGGGCTTTTTTGGGGTGTGGGAGGGGGAGGAAACCTTCATGTCAAATTACTTAATATAGATATTAGAGAGTATTGTTTTCATTGCATAACTGGACTTACTAGTTAGTGTTTAACATTGTTTCCCTCAAAAGTTGGCTAAATGAACAGCCTTATTTGTTTATTTAAAATATTAATATCCCACCTTAGTCCCTTAGACTAAAGGTGGCTTAGGGAGCAAGCCAGAACAGGGTCTACTCAGAAGTAAGCCCCATGTTATTCAACGGGGCCTGCTCCCAACAAAGTGTATTTAGGATTACAGCCTTAGGCTTAGACTGGAGTAACTTTGCATAGGATTGCGCGTTTTCATCTGCTGCTTAACTGATATAGCCTCCAAATGGGGAAAGAAACGCTAACCAAGCGCTGGTCCAATTTTTAAAATGAGGGATATAACACCAATGACAATGTAAAAAGAAAGCTATTTAATTAACATATTTATAGGCAGTCGGTCAATGTTAGTGAAAAACCATAATAACCACTGTGGAAGCGTTATTATCTTCATTGCTTTCTCTCTTTAAATTGGTCTGACTTTGTTTTTAATGTGTGTGTTTTTTTTAAGTTTTCCTTGCAGTTGAATTTCAAAAATAAAAGTTGAAAACTTGGAAAACTGGGAAAGGTGAAGGGGCTTCCTAGAGGTATCTGAGTGGCCACCATTCAGCGAGACATGCTTGCCCAGATAGATCCTTGGTCTGATTGAGATGGGCCATTTTGTGTTTCACTGGAGACCTTCTAATTTCTTTGCACTCTCCTGCTTTTCCTTAGCTCTCTTAACACAAAAGGCTCAGAGAGAATGAAAGAGGAATGAAGAAGGGCATTTTGCGCATTAACTATCACTGAAGCTCAGCTTGAATGTAGTCATCAAGCATTTGAGGACCAGTGCAGGTTTCGCCCAGTGGAGATAAAAGACAGCCTTGCAAACAGGAAAGGAAAGCAGATGAACAAATCAACTTGTTCAGAGTTGGAGGGGTATTTCTATTCCAAGTGGGTATTTTTAAGCAAAAAAAAAAAAATGAAGCTAGTTATCAGTACCAACAATTCTGACATGCTAAGTCCCTTTTTATTTCTTTCCCGCACTTTGCAATCAAAGCAGGTATATGATGACTTGCCTCAAAAAATAATGGACATGTAATCGGGCATGTCATATTCTCTAATAAAGTCAGCAATTTGGAATTGTTTAGCAAGAATAAGGATGATGACAAAGAAAAGTATCCTGGGTAGCAGCCAGGGAGGTGTGTGTGCATGTAAAGTTATATCTGTACTAGGAATGAAGGTGGTATGGGTTGAATTTCTGGGGTGCTGTTCTGAGGAATCTTCAAACCTCAAGGCATGTGGGGGGCTTCCACCAAAGCTGAAAGGTCCCCATGCCCATGCAAAAGTGTACAAAACTGTAAAACTTTGCATCCACTGTAATGTGCAAAGGGTATTTGGAATGGCGATAGCTCCTCTGGGATTGATTCGCCAAGATACTGTTACGTCACAGAAATACAAGGTGGCCAGAAAGTTCTTTGACTGCCATTTAAGCTTTTCAATTACTTCCTGGGAAAAGCAGGTCAGACAGAACCTCAGGAAAGAGGGTGGCAGCTGGAGCATAAGGAAGAAACAGGCCCCAGTTTAAAAAGGCAGCAGAATAAAGGATGACATATAGGGCTGCCAGCTCTGGGTTGGGAAATACCTGGAGAATTTGGGGTGGAGCCTGAGGTGGGCAGGGTTTGGGGAGGGGAGGGACTTCAATGGGGTATAACCATCTGGAGATTGGCAAGCCTCATGAAAGGCTAAGATAAGGGATTTGGGCAAGGCCTAGCAGAATGAAGGGGCAAAGGAAGAAACCTGAAAATGGGATAGAGTAAAGAGGTCATATGACCAGGAGTTGCAGAGGTGAGCGAAGCTAAATGAATTGGATGTTGCAATCCATCAGTGGAGGCACTAAGGGTTGTGGATCTCTTCTGCTTTCCCTTCTACCCATTAAAAGCCTGATTGTGAGAGGCTGGGTGGCTATAAATACCTAATTCATTAATTCTCACCCATTGGCCAGGGTGCAGAAGGCAACATCTGCGCAGTACCCCATGTGTTGTCCCTCTCAAAGGGGTAGCCTGCATTAGGGTCTCCAAACCTACTGAACTTGTGAACACTTTTGGAATGTTGACTCAGTGTCACAGGTGCCACCACTAAATGGCTGCCGTAGGCAGTCACGTAATGGCTGCCATGGGGAGGGACAGATTCTTTGGTGGTTTCAGGCTGAGCACCATCCTATGATGGAGCCACTGTTTCTGAATCTGCTCCTTGTAGATTCAAAGATGATGCCTCTTTGAGGTAGAGCCAATCCAAGGTTGGCTCTTTGCTTTGAGGAAAAAGTAAATGGGTGCCAGGAAATGTGTCAGAGGGCCCCATGGCATCACTGACCTATATAGTTCTGGGATCATACATTTAAGGTATCACCTTAACTGAAGTACATTTAATAACAGACGTACATATTCAACTTTTTGGCAATGCTTGGATGATCTGACCTTTGGCTGCCATACTCACGTGCATAGAAAATGTGTTCATGTTAAAAAAATGTATCTGAATTCTTTAATATTGTTATGCCACCTGTTCCAAGTCGTGGATCAATCAATCATTTCTGTTGACTTCAAGGGGCAACATATTCCCACATCGAAGGGTCGCCATAAGTCTTAAATGACTTGACGGCACTTAACATACACACACACAACTCTCACACCAATTTGGATGACATTCTCAGGAACTGGACCTCTCATCCAAAGGAGACTCTCTCCCAAATTTCAGGCAGCTCAGAGACCCCCCACCCTTGTGTTAGAGGCAACAAAAGACAAAACTCGCTGCTGGTGTAGTGGTTAAGAACGGTGGTTTGGAGCGGTGGACTCTGATCTGAAGAACCGTGTTTGATTCCCCATTCCTCCACATGAGCGGTGGATGGTAATTTGGTGAACCGAGTTGGTTTCCCCACTCCTCCACATGAAGCCAGCTGGGTGACCTTGGGCTAATCACACACTTTCAGCCTCAACTACTGTCTGCTGTGGGGAGAGGAAGGGAAGGTGATTGTAAACTGGTTTGATTCTCCCTAAAGTGGTAGAGAAAGTCGGCATATAAAAACCAACTCTTCCTCCTCCTCCTCCTCCTCCTCTTCTCCTTCTTCTTCCACATTTTCCCCCTCCATATGATTAGGAAGAAACTGTACAGACTCCGCTGTGCTCACCCAAGAAACCTTCCCTACCAAATTGCAATGAAAAAAAAGAGAAAGTATCCTATTTTACAGGTCATCCAAATTCTCCTTTATGGAGTGGGCACCCAGAGATGTGGGGGGTGAGCACTTTACTCCCAAACCTTTCTTTCTCCTAGCTGTCAGAAAAGCTGCAGGCTGGCTTGGAGAGAATTAAATGAAGCACACAGCGAGGCAGGGGGTTCAGGCTTTGATTCCCTTCGCCCACATGCTTCATGGTGGTTTAAAAAAATTGCACCCAGCCCCAACCTCCTTTTTTGAACGGGCAGAATTCATCATAATTGTGATGCCCCAGGACAACTTTTGCATAACGAAAGAGATCTGAATTTTCTCTCATCTTGCCCGACTCCACATGTGTGTGTTTATATGGTCCCCTGTGGCCCTTCCAAAAGTTAGTCATAGGAGGAATGGAAAAGTTTGCTTATACTGTCACTAATCAGGTAAAGAAAAGAAAAAATGCTTTCAAGTTGTAAGCATGAGAGATATCCAATACTTTATTGTAATGTATTCATCTGTATGTTTGTAGATAATATGTTTAGTGATTGAACAAATACTTTTATCCTGCATTTTTGATCCGTGGTGCCCCCAGGCAACTTACCAAAATAGAATTCAATGTATGGATGCATAACTGTGTAGCTTGTTCTTCTAGGTAACACAACTTTGCACTGACCTGGATGGCCCAGGCTAGCCCAGACTCATCAGATCTTGGAAGTTAAGCTAAGCAGGATCAGCCCTGGTTAGTCCTTGGATGGGAGACTACTGAAGAAGTCCAGGATTGCTACGTAGAGGCAGACAATGACAAAGGACCTAATGTCTTTTGCCTTGAAAAGTTGGCTGTGACTTGACCGCACTTTCCACCAATGCCAGCTTTATTATAGTGCCTGACAACTTGTCAGAGGGCTAGTTAGCACAGCAACTAGCCAGTTGGAACTGACTTCCAGTTCCTCCTGGGCTGTCTGGAGAGCAGCTGTGGAGAATATAGAAGCTGGTCATCCATGCAAGGGAGAGCAGACTGGGAGCCACTTAATTTCTTTTCCCAAAGCCTTGGGATCTACCAACCACAATATGGTGGTCAGTTGGCACAGCCGGTCACAAAATGTCAACTTGTAGAAAAATTTCAGAGTAGGTCTGCTCAGGTGGAGAAATGTTACTTCTGCTGTTTTCCCAAAGCTGCTATAGGGTATGGGTTGCATCTTGGGGCCCAAAATTATTGTGTGAACCCATCCAGTGCCCAGTATAAAGCCAATGAGGCAGGACAGAAGCTGTGCTATTGTGCAAGCATGAACTTTGGACCATAGCAGCAGAGCAGAAAACTTCTCTGCCTGTGATTATATTGAATAGTCCACCTAGAGCTGTTTGTCCTTGAAAAAAAGAAAACAAAATCAATGGGCTCTAAGAAGGTGCTGTGTAAAATCTTGCATAAAAGCAACTGCATTCGATCAGGTCCTCCTCAAAATTGATTCTCCCCTGAAGATTTCATCAGCTTACCAGCAGCAAGGTTATGGTTTCGCTTCCCATTGGGATTTGGCTCAGTGTAAAACAAGAAACTGAGCCTAAACAGGAAAACATGGAGCAAAAACAAAATTATCTGCAGAAGAAAATGTCTTCTGTTATAGCACTTGCTCTTTCAATGAGTAGCAATTACATTCCAGTTAAAACTGGGGAGTAAGAATGGAGGTACAGATTCTAAAGGACATGGGGCACTTCTGGACATCAGGGACCTGACTCATGATCTCCACCATGGTAACATCTAGTTCAGCTTACCCTAGGTTCAGGTTTCATTATGTCTTGCATTCCCCTTACTCTGGATGCAATCCTAGGCTGGTCTACTCACAAGTAATTCATTCTATTTAATGAGGTTCACCCTCAGAAAAGTGTTATTAGAATTGAAGCCTCTGCCACCCAATAATTTAATAGAGTCACTGACAAGCAGAAAAGACAACAACAAATTACCTAAACCTTAAAATTACATATTACATGTATAAATAAAATTTATGTAAACATCATATAACTTGGCATATCCCCCCTAATATTTTAAATAATAAAATATTATTTAATATAATAAATAAATAAATAGTAAAATATTTCAGATACTCCTATCCTACCAGGGTGCACTATATTTTGATAGCTGCAGCACAAAATTTAGCAGTCAGGAGTGAAAACTGTGGTTTTTCATCTATTAAGGGCTTCTTAGCCAGAAACACGTCAAGTTGGCCAGGGAAAATGTTAAACAAAGGGGAAAGAAACATTGTGTGGACTTCTTGGTAAAACAAGCAGCACATCAAAACATGTTCTGAGGTTTCAATATCCCCTGACCCACAAGGGCAAAGCCTTTCGCCGTAGGGACCTTCTTATATCTTCCTTCTACCACTGTTGATGGTAAAACCTGGCACCTAGCAAGGGTGAAAGCTTTCCTATGATTGTTGAGTTCTAATTGGGAAAGATAGGCTGCAGGGGAGACTATGTATCTAGATTTTTCAGGTGACAGGAAAAGCAGTGATCTCCTGAGATCTGCCTTAGGGCTGTTGAAAAAAAAATTCGGTATAGTTCGGCTTCGGCAAAATTCGGCCCGTTTTTATTCGGGCCGAGCCGAAGTCCGAACTCCCCCGCTTTGGATCCCCAGAAATTCGGGGGGATCCGTAGTTCGGGGGAAAATTCGGCCCCCGCGCGCCTTCAGGGGGATTCCCTGAAGGTGCGCGGGGGGCCCTTTCAACAGATCTGCACTGATCTGTTTAAAGGCCCCCCCCCGCGACTTCAGGGAAGTCCCCTGAAGGTGTGGGGGGGCTTTTAAACAAGCCCCTCTGCGCTGTCTGCGCAGGCAGCGCAGAGGGTTTCCAGACCCCCCCCCCCAGCCCTGCCAGGACTCCCAGCTGGGCTGGCGGGGGGCTGGCAAGACCCTGTGCACTGTCTGCGCAGACAGTGCAGAGGGTTTCCAGACCCCCCAGGCAGGAGGCCAGGAGGCGCAAATCTATTTAAAGGGCCCACCCCGCGCCTCCAGGGAAGCTCCCTGGAGGCGCGCGGGGGGACTTCAAACAGATTTGTGCCTTCCGGCCGGGAGGCACAAATCTATTTAAAGTCCCCCCCAGCCCTGCCGGGACTCCCGGCAGGGCTGGTGGGGGGCTGGCAAGACCCTCTGCGCTGTCTGCGCAGACAGCGCAGAGGGTTTCCAGACCCCCCCCCCAGCCCTGCCGGGAGTCCTGGCAGGGCTGGGGGGGGGCTTTAAATAGATCTGCACCTCCCGGCTGGGAGGCACAGATCTATTTAACGGGCCTGCTGTGCGCCTCCAGGGAAGCTCCCTGGAGGTGCGCGGGGGGGGGGGACAGATCTGCGCCTTCCAGCTGGAAGGCGCAGATCTGTTTAAAGGGGCCGAATTCAGGGGGCTGGCAAGACCCTCTGTGCTGTCTGCACAGACAGCGCAGAGGGTTTCCAGACCCCCCCCCCCAGCCCTGCCGGGACTCCCAGCAGGGCTGGCGGGTGACTGGCAAGACCCTCTGCGCTGTCTGCGCAGACAGCGCAGAGAGTTTCCAGACCCCCCCCCAGCCCTGCCGAGAGTCCCGGCAGGGCTGGGGGGGGCTTTAAATAGATCTGCGCCTCCCGGTTGGAAAGCGCAGATCTATTTAAAGGGCCCACCACGCGCCTCCAGGGAAGCTCCCTGGAGGCGCGCAGGGGGGGGGGGGAAACAGATCTGCGCCTTCCAGCTTGAAGGCGCAGATATGTTTAAAGGGGCCGAATTTGCCTAATTTATTCGGGAACACCCCGAACTCGGCGAATTCGGCTCCCCGGTTTCCCCCCTTTTTGAGTTTGGTTCATCCAAACCGAAAAACCGCCGAATTGCGGGAAATTCAGCTGTTTTTCGGTTCTGACTGAACCGAATCAACAGCCCTAATCTGGCTGACGTTCTATATCATTCATTCTTTGCTTCAGAAGGCATATGGCCTGATCTTTGCCCTGAAGTAACAGGGAGAGTGGAGAGAAGCCCAGCCATTCCATTTTGTTGTAAACCACCTTAAGCCATAAGGACTGGAAATTATCCTGCAAGATCAGAGGCGTCAGGCCATGAGCATGTCTCTGCCACCCAATGAGTGGTGGAGAAACAAGCAACCAATGAGGGGTGGAGAAACAAGCATCATAAGGAAATTGGGATATGGGGCAAATGGAACTAGGCATTGCAACAGTGGAAGAGGGGAGAATTCCATCTAAATTGTTTATACCTCCTCACCTCTTGAGCAAACAAGGCTTGGAGCAAACAGGGCCTACAGAAGAAACTATGGGACGCAAAAGGAAACACAGGCAGAGGCACGATGACTGCAACTTCTCCCGCTGTCTTGGTGCCATGAAAAATAAAGCTACTTTTTCAGGATATAGTCTGGCAACCTTGTCTGAGTTAGAATCAAAAGCTGAACTAACAGTGCAGTCCACAGCAGAGTTACATCCTTCTAACTCCACTGAAATCAATGGACTTGGAAGGGTGTAACTCTGCACTGGATTGCACTGCCAGACTGTTTTTTTTAACCCCAGTAGCTGCCGAGAGTTTCTGTTTGATGGGGGAATGGCAGGGGTTAAAAAAATCTAATAAATCAATAGTCCTAAACCCATTATCTGAAACTTTAGGTGAACTAGCTAGATAACCAGATCATTGGGGAGTTAGTAGGAGCTGGATCATTCTCTCACTACACCACCCAAAAGAATCCTCCCCATGATCAAAAGTGCACCACTCTCCCACAATGCAAAGCCGCCTCGAGCCTGACCTTGGTTAGGGAGGGGCGGGATATACATTTAATAATAAATATTTTTAAACAATGTTGTGTTGGATATACCAGCTGAATACAGATTGGACAATGGTACAGAGGTAGAATCATGTTTCCTAAGCCGGTTTGGGGTGTTGTTGTTGTTTTTCCCATCAAGTCGCAGCCAACTGTGGGTGACCCCCATAGGGTTTTCAAGGCATGAGACATTCAAAGGTGATTTGTCATCACCTGCCTCGGTGTAGCAACCCTGGTATTCCTTGGTGGTTTCCCATCCAAATACTGACCTGGGCCGACCCTGCTTAACTTGTGGGATCTGATGAGATTGGGCTAGGCTGGGCTAACCAGGTCAGGGCCTAAGCAGGAATACACTCTTCCAAGTCCTTATAGTCAATTAAATTGGGAAGGTGTAGCTCTTCTTTGGCTGGCACTGTGAGTCGTTGCATAAAATTTCATTTCCTTCTTCGAATGAGAAGCAAAATAGTCTGCATATATGTAAAAACCAATTCCAAACATTCTGTCACACTTGAGGGTCACCAGGAAATAGAACCCTGTGCAGATAAATAAGTGAAGCTATATAACCCAGTAGGACACCAGATTGTTTCTTAATGACTGGGGACACCAGGGGCAAGGAACAGGGTTAACCTTACCCTAATGATGTCCCAAGTGCCACTTGAGAACACCTGGCTCAATTCTTACTGAAACAGATTCCACAGAGAGGTACAATTGGCCAAGGTCCAGAGGAAGTAATGTCCCATCAAGAGACTTGCATCCATATGTTGGCAGCAGAGGATAGGATTCGCAATAATGAGTTTAAATTGCAGGTGGAGAGGTACTGGCTAGATATCAGGAAAAGGTTTTTTACGGTAAGAGTTGTTCAACAGTGGAATCAGCTACCTAGGGAGGTGGTGAGCTCCCCCTCACTGGCAGTGTCATGGGTCAGTCTCAGGGGAATGAGACATCCTCAGAGGAAGAGCTCTACCAGGTGGATCCAGCCCCACTGGACCTGCATCAGGGTTCACAGCCTGAAGTGGTGTCAGATCCATCCCAGCCTTGCAGGGAGCTTAGTAGGCCAGCTGTCAGCTCTCAGACTACTGACCCCCCAGAGCCTCCACAGGAGTCACAGCCTGAAGTCTTCTCAGGACTACTCCTGCCCTGCAGAGAGCCTAGACCCATTAGCCCACCTGTAAGCTCTCAAACTGCTGACTCATTGGGGACATCATCAAGGGCAGAAAGGTGTAGGCAGTGACGGAGAAAAGCATTGGTAACTAAAAGGCACAATATGTGGCTGGAAGCCTATTTGGGCTTGCTGGAATCATGGAGCAGGGAGTCTTCTCAGGATGAAGGCCAGCTCAGTCAGGCACACTAGAAAAGGGGTGGCTGGGAAGGGTAGCAGCAAGGAAGCTGATGTAGTATAAGAAATTGATGTAGTATAAGAAAATTAAAATGGAATCAGGATATAAGGACACTAATAGTTAAGAGAAACATTATATGTAGATAATTCACAGTGGGTAGCCGTGTTAGTCTGTCTGCAGTAGTAGAAAAGGGCAAGAGTCCAGTAGCACCTTAAAGACTAACAAAAATATTTTCTGGTAGGGTATGAGCTTTCGTGTATCTGAAGAAGTGAGCTGTGGCTCACGAAAGCTCATACCCTACCAGAAAATATTTTTGTTAGTCTTTAAGGTGCTACTGGACTCTTGCCCTTTTCTATTATATGTAGATGGTGAAGTAGTCCGTGTGCTGGTGAAAAATACAGAATGTAATTCTATTTCCCTTTCCCCATTTCCCTCTCTTTTTTCTGTATTTTGAAAAATATAATTAAAAAAAAGAAAGAAAAAATGCAAGATCATTGGACCAACGCCCGAAAAGATGGCAGCTCTGTGATTAGCACTGTGCAAGGAACGGCTCATTTTGGGTTTTTTTTTTTGGGGGGGGGAATGCCTGCATAGGTTGTGATTAGGGTTTCCCTGCCGTGCAAATGAGGCATTTCTTAATGGCGTACAGCGCTCCTTCGGATCACTGATATTGCACATGCATGGGGAAAAAAGGGGAGGGGAGGCGGGGAAGCATCAGCGACGTAGGCATGACGCAGTGCTCCTCCACGCTCCTCCTTGCAATATGACGATATGACGATAAACCGTTTTGGGAGCAGTCTTAATGGGCACCATGCGATTGGAAATGAAGAATACGAATCCAAAACACACACACCGAGCACGATGATAATATGCTGTAAATTGTTGGTGCAATAAGCCTCCTAGTTCTCAGTGAAACTGTTATAATAGGGGATGGTGAACATGTAATGCGTTGTTGGAAGTGCTGTACTGACCAACATCCCCAAAATGGTTAAATGCAAGTTGGATTTTTTTTGATAAGGGAGCATTTTTATGATGGTGGGAAATGACTTTTGTTTACTTTGCCAACCTTAGCCTCAAGTTGTACCACTCAGTTGCTTTCTCATCTTGTCTGAACAGGCTTCTATTGAGTTTTACTTTCCGTCTTGTGGCTGGGATCTGAATGAGCAGATGGAATTCAAAGCTGCTGCAGTAACAAATTGCGCCCCATTACCAAGCATCAATAAGACGCCACGATTACAGCTATTGAAAGGTATTCACCATATGCTACAATCCAACTACAAACATTGACCTGAATAGGCACAGCTAATACAAATATGTTACTTAAAAAGCAATTATCATTTGGGGCAGGGAGTATTCTGAATATAAAAACTGTCTTTGTTTACACCAAGTCTTGTTTTTGTATTTTTTTAATTGGTACGGGGGGGGGGGTATTAGAGGTTTCTTGTGTTCAAAATGAGAACCAGTCTGGCTGCTTGATTTCTGCAATCGTTTCTGGTGTGTTTTTGAGTCTTCATTTACTCTTCTCTTCAACAAGGCTTGGAGGAAGCAGCAGATGGACTTTTTTTGCTCTGATAAAAAGAAGCCCATCACGACAAAGTATTCCCAGAAGAATCTGGAGAAACCAACGGCAGAAGGCATTCCTCTGTAAGCAATATGATGCCTCCCGTCTCCCCATGAATATATTTATGCACTCAACTTTCAGTTTCCTCTGTGGTCTACTCGGGGCCACAATTCACTGGTGCGATGAATTCCATATCGGGGGTTTAAACTTGTGTTTCACAAATGTCTCTGTCCCATGCCATATGGCCAACTGGTTTGAAGCTTGGGGGAATTTTGAAAGCTGTTTGTGATATAGGAGGAGGTTCTTTGTGAGAAAAATGAAGACAAGCCCAAATCCCTCTGTTCTGGGCAAGCTTGGGTTGTGCCTAAAATAGTATTTTAGATCCCATCCACTGAATGGACATGGCCATCTTCTACAGACATTCTCTGTTTATGTGTGTATGAACATGCATAAACATGTGAATCTGCCTTATACCGAGTCAGATCCTTGGTCTATCTAGTTCACATTGTCTTCTCTGTCCCTTGCCATATGTCTTCTCTAAGTGGCAGCAACTCTCCAGGGTCTCAGACATCAGTGATTACATCAGTGATTACAGGATACTTTTAAAACTCTAGATGCTAGATGTTGAACCTTGAATCTTTTGCATGAGAAGCAGATATTCTACCACTGAGCCACAGCCTCTCCTTTTGTGTGTGTATGTTACTAGAACATCCAAAGACTCAAGACTAGACCAAACTCTGACCTCTTAGAGCACCTGATTACTTCATCCATTAGTTCACAATATAATTTCATATGTTTAAGAATGAAGCAAAGTTAATTAGTCCATTGTGGAGAAATATTGCATAGGATGGCACAAATGTAGTGGGAGACACAATACTTTGAAATTTAATTGTGGTTGTCCAATATATTTGTATCATGATTTTATCCCACACTTCTTCCAAAGAGTTCAGGGCATCACACGTGATTCTCCCCTTGATCTTCGCAATAGCCAGGTGATATAGGTGTGTTGGGGGAGGGAGGCGCAAAATTACCCAGAAATCTCCATGGCAATGTGGGGATTTGATTCCAGACTGGCCAGACCTAGTTCAACACTCTGACCATTTCTCCACACTGGCCAATTCACAGAATTTCTCCACAATTGATTAGCAATTTTTTTTTAGTGAATCCACCATGCCTTCCAGATCAATGTTACCATTTTACATAGACCTCAGGGTTCTCCTATGGGACCACACCAATGGATGGCCAGAATGGAACCCAGAAGACTCTTTTTCCAGAATGTGATAAATATGCTGCTACCATGCATACCACAGACTCTCAGTGCTATCAATGTGCACCAACCAAAAAAAGATCCCTGCCTTAAAGATCATGCAAACTTACAGTGCAATCCTAAACCAAGTGACACCTTTCTAAGCCCAATGGTTTTAGAACTGTGTAACTGCTTAAGATTGCACAGTTAAATTGTAAGTTCTTATTGGCAAAGGACTTGATGTTTTGCCCTGTGCAAATTAAGTACATTAGTGATACAGTATAAATATTCACCATTCATGAGGCATCTTTTTCTCTGCCGCCCCCCCAATATCTGCCCCTCCTAACCAACTGTGAAATGTTGCCTGTGAACACTGGGTCAGAGAAACCTCCCCAAACCCCGGCAGTGAAATTCTGTGCCCTTGGAGTCAGATGTAAGAAGACCATCTTTCGACTGTATGAGCAGGCAGGTAAGGAAACCTACTCTCCTTTCTACATGGTAGGGATGAAGTGCCTGCCAAATCTGACACAAATTAGGTATACTCATTTGTGAGCCTAATCTACATAAACACCACAGTTCATTTACATATTATACAAATTCCATAGCACATGTTTATTTTGGAAAAGGGGGGGTTAACATACAGCATCCTTGGCTATATGCCTCTCAGCAACACATAATGCGCTTGTTATGTTCCACAGGCTGGCAGACATAAACCAATTATTCAAAGCAAAGCAACCCTTTCTGCTGTTTCCAATTTTTCCTGAACAGCCAACATTACATGCAGCTAACATATTACCCTGCCTTTAAATATTCTCCAGAGGGAAGGTGCGATGCAAATTCTGTAGAAGCATCTGGAAGTCCCAATTGCAAGAACATCACCGATACCTAACAGATAGGGTAGGCTTGTTAGCATGTTTTTCACTCACTGTGTTGTAGGTAGGGGAGCATGGGTATAAGTAACTCTCATTTAATTAGCAATATTTTCCTCAATGTCACACTGCTTCCCATGCTGATTCTGTTAAGTGGACAAACATTGATTCCCCCCCCCCCATCTTCTTTTTTGCCCTCTTAGACTACAAAGAAGCAAACAGATGTCTCATTTTGTTCCTTGTTTGTACAGCAGGGCTACTGAGAGGGGAAATATGAACTCAACTTAAGCAGGAAAGTTATGTTGACCAGCAAGGGCAGCTTCATAAAATTGCTATTGACTAACTAATGGCATAACTATAACTTTTCAGGGTTGAAAGGAAAATCTTTTTCTTTCAATAGCTACTTGAGGAAGGTAAGTTCTGCTTGATTCTGGCTTTCAAGGGGATTTGTTGCAGAAAGTATCTGAAGCTTTAAAAATAGGCGTGATGTGTAGGGTTGCCAACCTCCAGGGGGGCCCCTGGAGATCCCCCAGAATTACAGCTGCTCTCCAGACTACCGGGATCAGTTCCCCTGGAAAAAATGTCTGCACCCCACAAATGTCCAAGAATTTCCCAACCCAGATTTGTAAACCCTAATGCTATGGCTATTCTCAGAGGGTGAAACCAGACATTTGGTAGCAAACACAGGTCTGAAAATCCTTCCTCCTGCTATCTTCCTGACTTAGAGGTATTTGGTTATTAAGAAGGATTTCTTCATGTCCACCTGCTTCTCCCACTTCAGCCAACCATCATCTGTCCACTCAGATTCTCCTTCCCCCCACAATGCAAATATCTCCAGCAATGCCTCTCAGTGAGTCCTAACCTTTAATACCCGATGGGATGCTGTGCTCTTAAACATATGTTATGGAGGAATCTGTCAAGTCTTTTGTGGGAGCTATTACTCTTCTTCATACAATCTGCCTGAGGACTACAATAGCAAACAGTGACAAAACTGGAAGCCATCATCTATCTATCTATCTATCTATCTATCTATCTATCTATCTATCTATCTATCTATCTATCTATCATCTATCTATCTATCTATCATCTTTCTTTCTTTCTTTCTTTCTTTCTTCCTTCCTTCCTTCCTTCCTTCCTTCCTTCCTTCCTTCCTTCCTTCCTTCCTTCCTTCCTTCCTTCCTTCCTTCCTTCCTTCCTTTCTCCCTTTCTTTACCATAAATATATGTGGTGTTTTGGATAATAATATAAGCAAAAGGAGCTGACAGGTTAAATGTTGATGTGGGGAATGAGGGTGGGAAAAAAGAGAAGGGTAACTGGGGGAGCGCCCTGACCTGGATGGCCCAGGCTAGCCTGATCTCGTCAGATCTCAGAAGCTAAGCAGGGTCAGCCCTGGTTACTATTTGGATGGGAGACCACCAAGGAATACCCGGGTTGCTGTGCAGAGGAAGGCACTGGCAAACCACCTCTGTTAGTCTCTTGCCATGAAAACCCCAAAAAGGGGTCTCCATAAGTCGGCTGCGACTTGACGGCACTTTACACACACACAACTGGGGGAGCTACCTGGGGAAATCTGACATGCTGCCCATCCTCTCTTACCTTTTGACTTCATTGATGATGATGCTTAGTCACTGTTCAGGGCCAAATGAACAGTATCATTAAAGTAAGCTACTGTTGAGTCTGTGATTAAAGCTTCCAGTCTGAGGGCACAGAGAAACATTATATTTTGATAGAAAACACCAGGTTGCTGCCAAAAATGACAGCCCTAAGTCTGGCCCCCTCTCTCCTTCCACAATATCTTGTTCATCATATCTCATGTCTCCCTCCCTCTGCTCACAGAAGTCAGTGAAACAGAATTGTATGGGGACATGTGTCTTATCATGACATCAAGACAGGGATTCAATGGAACTAAGATTATAGAGGGAAGGAGGATCATGGTGTGTAGTCCTTAGTCTCCAAGTACAACTTCCTTTACGCTTCTGGGTTTAACTCTGCCAAATAAATCCAGGCAGCCTGTGTGCTGAGGTACTTAAAAATGGCTCCAGGAGTGTGTTTCCTGAAATCTGTTACCATTTCAGACCTGTCTCTCGGTGTTGCTAATGCTTCTAGTGTTGGTAGTAAGGAGCCACTTGTAATATCAAAGAATACCAGAAATCACATCATGAATGACAGATGCTTGGGAATGAAAGTAAACAAGGAAGTGTATCAGGGAATGGGCTCAGGGGAATGAAAGAGCCAGCGGGAAAAAGTCATGCTGAGTGCATTATTAGATTTCAAATGAAGCTACCATGGGGCTACAAAAGGATTGCTAGATTTCTGTCTATTATCCCTTGGAAAAGATCAAAGGTGTCTGTTTAAAATCTTTTCTAATCCCTTTAAAAATAGCTTTTAAAGAATCGGGGGTGGGGGAGAAACCCAGCAAACAGAAAGATGGTGATACTCAACTACAGTAATTTTCTGTGGTGCGTAAAATGCAGAGTAGCTTAACAAAAAAACACACAAAAAAAACCCTGTTTCTGTTTATCTCAGCAGTGCACTGAATACTCTAGTAGCCCTTTTTGCCTTGGCTGGACAGCGTGAAGTATTTCAACAGCAATAGGGTTATACAATCAGTCACCATGGGGGAACATTGACACCAGCATTTAACTGTAAGTAACCTTGCCATGGTAACACTCACAGGCATAAGAAGCAAAACAAAATTAAAAGCAATTTAGTTGTACAAGGACAATCATGCCATTTGTTAAAAATCTTCTTGAGAATAGACACACAACAAGACTAAATGACAACTGTTTGACTTCTTCAACCTACAAAAATGTAGCAGTGGGAGACAGCAGTATATATATATATATATATATATATATATATATATATATATATATATATATATAGTTATCTTAGTGTTTTCTCAAAACAGATGCTGCAAGATGAACAGTCAAGGAGAATACGATCGTTTCGGAGCACAAGGGCTCAGTTCTTCATCAGTTCTTCAAAAGATGCAATGCATGCAATCCTATATCAACATCCATGATATCAGGTTTCAAAGAATAACCTTTTCCAGAATAAAGTGCATAATACTTCCCCAGAGGGGTAAGATGCTGAGTCCAGGAGTGGAAGGAACTCAGCCCTTGGCAATATAATATATTGGCATTGTTAGCAGCATTGCTCCTGTACTGGTTTTCTCAACCTCCAGGTATTAGCTGGAGATCTCCAGCTGATAGAGATTAGTTCACCTGGAAAAAATGGCCGCTTTGGGCAATGAATATGGCATTGAAGTCCCTCCCCTCCACAAACCCCACCCTCCTCAGGCTCCACCCCCAAAATATCCAAATATTTCCCAGCCCAGAGCTAGAAACCCTATACACCACACAGGCTTCCCTTTCTGCATAGTAGCATAACCTCTGGGGGGAAGGCCTTTTCTGCTTGGGCCAACTCTTACTCCCTCATTTGGAGAAAAGGGAGCAATCTGGAAAAGTTTCAGAAATTAGGTGAATAGATCAGGTGGGAAACTTCCACACCTCTCTTGACCTCTGACAGGCTCTGCCTTTTGCAGCCACCCCTTCCTCCACCTGGGCCACATCAAATGAGGGACTGATTCTCTTGGGATAAAGAATAGACATACTACTTTCCAGAGAGGATGCACAGATGACAGGGAGAAGCCAGAGAAGCCAGGACGCCAAGCCTCCAATCCGTCTTTAATCTGACACTAATACTTTAAAAGGTTCGACTGAACACAGGAAATATCACAGCAGAAATATCGGCGCTGTGGCAATACATCTGTCGCGTTGCAGGAGGTGAAAAGATTGACATGCCCTGCGCCAGCAGAACAGTCCGTCCTCCAAGAGGTGACAACCAAAGGTCATACTGGCAACTGTAGCCAAAAAACCAGGTGCCCTTGGATTCCTGGAGTTTAGCGATGCCAGGCCACATAGCCAAAACGAGACAGCTCTTGGACTACATTTTAATTAATGAGAAAGGGAGAAAAAGTGTGCCAGGGGAGAATTCATATAAAAATGCTACCACTGTAGTGGTAAGTAGACAAGGGAGTGATGTGTTCATACAGAGAAAGGTAGTATGTACGTGAATCTAGGGCTGTTGAAAAAAAATTCAGGCCGGTTCGGATTCGGTTGGGCCGAATTCCAAACCCCCCCTGTTCAGGAATGCTGAATTCGGCGGAAAATTCGGCATTCCCAAACAAATTCGGTTTAAAGACCCCCCTCCCGGTTTCCCGGGAAACCGGGCGGGGGGGTCTTTAAACTGCTCCACGCTGCCTGGGTCCCAACGCTCAGCTGTTGGGCAGGAGACCGCCGGCGGGGGATCGCCGGGGGACTGCCGGGACTCACAGGAAACCGGGCAGGGGGGTCTTTAAAGGCGGGAAAAGGCAGGTTCAGGGAACGCTGAACCTGCCGAATTTATCCAGCGATCGCCAAAGTCGCCGAATTCAGCACGTCCTTTTCCCGCCTTTTTTTGAGTTCGGTTCCTTCTGAACCGAAAACCCCTGAATCGGGGGAAATTCGGCTGTTTGTTCGGTTCAGACGAACCGAATCGACAGCCCTACTTGAGGCATGTCTAGTTCCTAACTGTATCTCTTGAAGCCAAAGTTAGGGGTGTGCAACACCAAACAGAGGGCCAAAGTAGATGTGATTATAACACCCATGTTTAGCTCCCAGCATCACCATCCATAATCCCTAGTGGAACTTACCTACATCTTGACGTCATGATATACATCAGTGATTCCCAATGTGGTGCATGCCAGGGATATTCCAGGCACCCATCTCATGCTACGTCCCAACATACTGTGATTGACTCCAGCTCCTCATGGCAGCCATTTTGTTTTGGTGCCCACTACCCATTTTCAAATTTCAGATGTGCCCTCAAGCTCAGTGTACACTGTTTTCTGTTGATTACCATTGGGAGGGACCTGGAGAATGCTATGACTTCACGGCATAGGTGAGTTCTGCTAGATATTATGGAAGGGTGATAAGCTGCCTGCTTGGGGAATTTGAGCAAAACCTGTCTGACAGCATTTCAGTAAAGACAGCAAAATGTCCCAGGGTCATCTGATGCTAAATGTTTGGCTGCTATTGAAAATGCTGGCTAGGCCCCTAGCTTCTCTATCTTGTGCCCCCACTCTCCATCGCCACACTGTGAGTCAATGTGCAGACAGGTCATCTACTCAGATCTGCTACCACCAGATGAAAAGAGACTTCACATGTTGCAAAGGAGTGTATGTTGTAGCTGGAAGAACCTGGCTTCCCATAAAAGTAATACAACGGGGAATCTCCAATTGGCAGGGAATATATATCCAGTCGTTTGTGAATGGTAGACAGCATAACCCAGACATTTAAAGGCAAAAATTGTATGTCTTAAGGCTAAGGTGGTGTTACGTTTGGTTATTCTGAAATGAGAATACTTTAAGTCACTTCCAAATACATGAAAACAGGAGGAATGGGTTTTGCAGTTACATTTGTGTGTTTGGAACTAAATGTCAGGTTTCTGTGAAAACCACACTGGCACAGTCCCTGACATCAAGCACTCATACTGAGTCTGGACAGAAGATGCTGAGTGGGCCAGACCCAGAGGGACTGTTCAGACTGCAGCTGGCATAACAAACATCAGGCCATCCCAGCAACATTTGCCTCGTATATGACTCCCACAAATATATTAGGAAGAGCCAATTCTGGAACATGCAAACCACTGCCTGTGTTCTGGTTCTGAAGACCTGCAGTCAAAGTCACATGGCATCATGGAAACTGAAGAATTCATGCACAGCTTCTACAAAAGCTGTCCCCAGGAGAAGATGAATAGAGTCCTCCCCCCAGCTATTTTTCAAGTGTGTGTTGACTCATGTTGCAGTTGGAAATATTGGTGACACTATAGTCTGAATTCATCTCCTGGCACCCAAATCACTACTCACTTTATGTTGGGATGTATAGCCCATTTGACTCATTCCCTTAGAAACTGACTGGTAGCCTGGCAATCCTGGTGAAAAACTCCAAC
The DNA here is from genome assembly GCF_029931775.1 of Euleptes europaea. Classification (NCBI taxonomy): domain Eukaryota; kingdom Metazoa; phylum Chordata; class Lepidosauria; order Squamata; family Sphaerodactylidae; genus Euleptes; species Euleptes europaea. Next base: position 99,306,721 of record NC_079316.1, on the reverse strand, counting down.
AACCATCTTGTTCTGCCTCTGACTGCAATCTAGAGTAGGTCAATCCACACCCATGCTTATGTGAATTTGCACTAAAATCTGGGGCTTTCTGGCCCATGTGTGGGTTCTTTACTGAAGATATTTATAGTCCACCCACTCCAGACATAGACAGAGGTGAAGAGGACTCCATTTCATGTTGCATAGCAGAATCTGAGACAGATGGCTGGGTTTTTTAATTGGTGGGCTTTTATGGTTTGTTAATTTCCATGCTTTTTAAAAATGATTTTGTCATGTTCTACTTGTAAGCCACCTCAAACAGATCTCTGGAGACACAACATTAAGGATCACGTGGGATTTGAACCAGGGGTTTCCTGGTCTATGCAAAAGTGAACATTATGGCAAACCCCTTGAGGATTCCTCCAAGTGGACCAGGACAGGGTGGTATTGTTCTCCTGGATTCCAGCTCCGCAAGCATCTAGGCAGCCCATTGGTGTAAGTCCTTCCAAGTCACACCTGGATCTTTAACTGGGATAGCACTGGAGCCTTGCTTGTCTGACTTCCAGGCTTTGCTCCAAATGCCTTTGTCTATCTGTCTGTTAAATTGGATGCAGTGGAAAAGTTGCTGCTGATGGAAGGGGGATGGTTTTCGCTGATTCCCACTCCACCTGCAGATCTCCAACCCACTGTCTCCCTTCTTACCTGCTTTCCTTTCAATCTGTCTGCTTCCTTATGAACTCATCTACTGTGCTGTCGGCCCTGAGCCGGAGCGCCCAGGCTAGCCCAATCTCGTCAGATCTCAGAAGATAAGACAGGTCAGCCCTTGTTAGTACTTGGATTGGAGACCACCAAAGGCAGTTGTGTTGCTACACAGAGACAGGCAATAGCAAACCACCTCTGCATGGGGGGTCTCCCGTAAACTGGCTGCAACTTGGCGCCATTAAAAAAAACCCTCTTATGTCTGCTGCCCATCTACTCCTTAGTCCAGATGGATTACTCCCTAATAACAGTATATTAGGAATGGTGGATGGAAGGCAAAGCCATACTCTCCTTATTTTTAACCTTAATCTGTGATGCTGTAGAGGATCTTGATTCTTCTTTATAGCGTTGTTGGTGTTGTAGCTGCCACGAACAGAGTAATGGAAACAACATTTCAGCCTGTCACAGTCACTGATTTGAGTAAATGACTTGCTGTTAGCCAAAGTGCAATCATAACAGTAAGTGGAAAAAATACGCATTAAATGTATGTTTTTATGTTGAAATTTATGATTGCGTCTTATTTTTATTGCATTTACCAATTCTGTTGTGGCTTGCCCGTCCAAGGCTGATTTTGGTGCCCTACAGCATTTCTGTTTATTTTGATTCAAAGCCCCACCCCCACCCCCACCCCCCCGATTAATATAACTTTTACCCTGCCAGCTATTAAAATGATAAGATTTAGGTCTGTGACCCATTTTTAAGTTCACCCATATTTATGGATTGAATTGCAACACGGTTTAGAAATCAACATGGCAGTTTAGTTTTCATTTCTATAAATGTATGTGTTTTATCTGTTGGAATGCTCTTCAACTCTTTATTTAAACTGGAGCTGAGGAAATGAGCCCACCATCAGGATTTGTGGATGAAACTTTATCGTTTCTTCCCACTGCATACTTAGATCTGCATATTCACTTGGCAAAATCATTTGGTGAGCGCTTTAATGAAGTTGTTCGCTTTGCCTTAATCAGTACAGTCTGACTTCAGTTTCATTGGCTCTGCCTTTGTGGAATATTAATAATGAAGCCCACAGCTTGAGATTGTTAAACAACCACACAAATTGAATTAGCTTTGATTTCTGGCTGACCCACTGAGTATCTTCCAACTCTGTGCTTTTAAATGACCAGTTTAACGATTCTTTATAACCTTTGTTGAAAATTGTTCTCAAAGTCATATATTTACTCTTGTAAATAATCCTGTAGCAAAAGCCTCTTGTGAGCTTCCTGTATCCATCTTGGATTTAACACATTATTTATTTAACTCTCTCTCTCTCTCTCTCTCTCTCTATCTATCTATCTATCTATCTATCTATCTATCTATCTATCTATCTATCTATCTATCTATCTATCTCTGAGTGTTGTGTACATGCACATTCATTATTCCCACCAGATTAGATTTAGGCAAACCAATAGGTACAATGTTCTATTCTTAGCCATTATTTATGTGAATCCTTTATTGCAGAAGCCTATGTGAACACTTGGCAAAAAGAAGTGAGTGAACACAAAAGAAATGCCTCTCCCTGTATATATGTGCAATCTTATGAGATGACATTTATCAGTTTTAACAGCCCCATTGTTAAGTTCCTGGGTTTTTAATAGGCACCCAAATAACTGAAATACTGTTCCCAAGGAACATGTCAAGTAATTGTCAGGGCTTCCTTTACTTATTAATTTCACATGATGCTTTCTGATCGAGGACTTTTCCCAGAATTACTTGCAGTCGTCAAAATCCATCACAAAGATACAGGCTCAGCATCAGGGGTCAACATGATTGGATACCTGAAGATTTGGGGGTGGAGCCTGGGAAGGGCAAGGTTTGAGAAGGGACCTCAGTGGGATATAATGCCACAGAGTCTACCCTCCAAAACAGCCATTCTCTCTGAGGGACCTGATCTCCACAGTCTGGAGATCAGATATCATTCTGGGAGCTCTCCATGCCCTACCTGGCGGTTGGCAGCTCTGCTCAGGATAGCCACAGCTAGAATGGGGCAAAACAGAACCACGATTGGGGTGAAGGGAGCTCCAATGAAGGGAGGAGGCTGTGAATACATGCTGCCCGTTATTCCACTGGATTCAAGACCACAAACAGAACTGTCAAACTATCTCTGGGAGACTAGTCTGCACATACGTTTAGATAGAAGAAATAAATGAAATTCAGATGAGATGGGTTTTGACCAAATTGGTTGCATAGTTATCATATTCAACATTGTTGCAGAGTGTAGCCCTGCTGGACTGCAGTAGAACAGCTAGATTTGAGTACAGTAGATTTTGGGGGTATTAAGCTTTTGCGGTTCAAAGCTCCCTTCTTCAGATAAAAAGTATCAAAAGCTCATACCCAAAAAATCTTGTTAGGCTCTAATGTGCTACTTGAATCTAGATGATATTCAAGATTGCATCACTTTTAAAGGATCCAAGGACCACTAGATATGTGACTTTATCTGCCTTGGCCTCCAAAAGAAAAAAAATCAGACTGGAATGTCTTCATGGTAAGCCTGAACATGGGTGAGAGATGGGTTCTTGCAGTCACACCAACTGTACAGGTGCAAAGGAAGTGGACGATGTATCTGATGTTAATTGTTTTAAAATAATGTACCCTAAAGCACAGATGCAAAGAGGGGGCTTTAAAAGTAGGTCATTGAAAAGTCCTTGAAAAGTAGGTCATTCCAGTGACCTGGCCTTAGCCCTAAGGTAGTGGAAAGTGCCATCATGTTGCAGCTGACCTATGGTGACCCCATAAGGTTTTCAAGGACAGAGATGTTTAGTGGTGGTTTGTCATTGCCCGCAACCCTAGACTTCCATGGTGGTCTCCCATTCAAGTACCAACCAGGGCCAATCCTGCTTAACTTAATCGAAGATCTGATTAGAACAGGCTAACCTGGACCATCCAGGTCAGGGTGACCCTAAGGGATACATTCCAACTTTTCTAGTGACTGGAAAAAAACTGGGTTTGCTGACTGCACAGGTGCAAAAATGTCCACCAGCCGCAACAGAGAAGCAAATGGCACTTATCTGTCAGGGTATGATAGATCTAGCAAGGGGGCTCAATTCGTATGTAAGCAAGGAATTGGATCAAGGTCAGTTCAGTTGGCGATCACGTTTGTGTCCCATGTTCTCAGCCACTCTGGTCTTTCTCAGCCCAGCTGCTTGAAACCAGTTTTGCAGGAGGTGCTGGAGCTTTAATCTGGGACCTTCTTCGTATATAGGGTTGGAGCCCTATGGGTCCCCGCCGCTAAATGAAGAGTATTTCATTGGAGGATGGAGCTACTTCAGAATGTGCCGGGACATTGGGAGGGAGGGTGGGAACAAAATGGGATGGAATGGCGGGAACTGATTCCCATATTGGCTTAGATCTCACAGAACGTTTCTGATGAGAGAACGGTTTCTATCAGTAGGGCACGGCTCACTTATCTTACCCCTCCTGTTGCAGCCCAAAATGCCTGGGGGACAAAACACTTTGTAGGATCCAACCCATGGATTAGATCTCATCTGACTCACTAAATGCCACTTTATGGTATGTTTTCTGCATTTTTTTAGTGGTTTACAATTGAGTGACCTGTGCGGAATTGCCATGGAGGAGAAATTTCATTTTCCCCCTCCTCCTTTGCCCATTGTTGGCTCCCACTTTCCCAACAAAGCTTTTAAAAAGCCAAAATTTCACAAAATAACCTCATGAGATTCCAAACACCATTTTGGTTGTCTTGGCAACCAAGCATTGGGGGGTGTCTTAGAATTTGGGGACACAGTGAAATATTGGGTTTCCCCCCAATTTTCAGAACCTTTTTCTCTTTCACAGCAGACCTTATTTGTGGACTTTCATTATCTCCATGAGCCCAGATGTTCAGAATTATATATGCTGATATGTAAGGTTCAGGGACTGTGTTTGCTGTTTCCACTGTGAAGTGCTTTGGGTATCTGATGATCATATCAAAAACTGGTTGAGAAACCTGAAATAAATAAAACTGAAAGCCTACCCTCTCTAAATTCATTAAAAAAAAAAAAGAATCTCTTGATATTCCATTTGCCTCATACAATTGTCTAATCCCACAGTTTGCCTCTAGAGAACGTGGCAGTCTTGTATAATATAAATGCCTATTCAAAGTTTAATGGATCTTCAATAGCTCCTTTGAGAAAGTATTTTGTTTAACAGAACTCTTGAATATAAGCTGCTGGGGTTCATTGGAACCCGTAACTGCAAATGTTGCATAGGGAAAGAGAGGCAGGAAATATCTTGAGAGAAACCCAGACATTAGCCACTATATATTAAAGTCATTTGAATAGTTGGGAAGTCAATAAAATATATCTTTGATATCTAAGCATGCTCTGTCCTCAAGGCCAGAGTTATCGCCCTCTGAGCCTATTGACTTAAAAGAGAGAACCAGTGTGGTGTAATGGTTAGAGTTCAGGACTAGGACCTGTGAGACCCAGGTTCAAATCCTCATTATGCCCTGGAAGCTCACTTTCAGCATAACGTACCTCACAGCATTGTTGTGAGGATGAAATGGAGAAGAGGAGAGCTGCTTTGGATCCCACTGGAAAGAATGATGGGGTACAAAGACAAATATGTAAATTGATGTAGATGGGTGTAACTCTGCTTGCAATCGCCTTGTAATGGTGCTGTGCCAGCAGAGGGTTTTCCTTGAACACAATTGTACTTAAGTTCAGGAAACTTCTGAAATTGTGGATCACCACCCAACAGAATGGGTGACATACACACAAAGGAAAGTTACAGGCCAAGGAGTTCTGCCTTTCTTCCACAGGGAAGCAACCGCATAGATATGTTTTCATTTGTCATTATTGTCCTTGCTCAGTTTTTACAGGACGAAGATATGAATGAAAGCCAACTTGAAATCAGTCTGGGAAGTGTGATCCAGCAATAGTGGTGTGCATTCGGCTAAAGCCGAACCAAACTCCCCCCCCCCCCCCCGATACCATATTGGTAAATTTCAAGGCTTTTCTTTTTACCAGTTAAAAAAGGACCACAATTAAAGGGAGCCAAAAAGCAGATCCCGAATAATGCTGAATTTTTTCAGCATTATTCGGGGCTGCTTTGGCCCCACTGCCATTCCCCCACTCTTTCTCCCCCTGTCCCCCTCTCCTCCTCCCTCCCTCTCTCTCCCCCTCACTTACTTGCTGGCTGAGTACTCATCGAGCCCAGCGTTCAGTTTTGCGCCATATATTTTTCGGGTTCAGGTTTAATAATTTTTTAATTATTCAAAAAAAAAAAGCCAACATAAAGATTCAGCTTTTTCAATTTTTTAAAAAATTTCTGAGTTTATTAAATCCAAACCCGGTTTCTCTGCAAGGACAAATTAAGGAGAAGTATGACTAAACTGAGGCTATCATATTTTGGTCACATTATGAGAAGAAAACAGTCACTGGAGAAGACAATCATGCTAGGAAAAGGTGAGGGCAGCAAGAAAAGAGGAAGACCCAATAAGAGATGGATGGACTCAATAAAGGAAGCCACAGCCCTCAATTTGCAAGACCTGAGCAAGGCTAGGACACTTTGGAGGACATTGATTCATAGGGTTGCCATGAGTTGGAAGTGACTTGACGGCATTCACACACACACACAGGACTTAAGGAATTGGAAATCAAGAGAAATATAATTACAAGCAAAAAGACTGCAACTGGAAAAGCTGAAAAAAACTGGAATATGGTGTGTGTGGATAAAGGATTAGGGAAATGAATGAGTGTTTGCTGATGCACAATCTGGCTGTGCTGCTAAGAAAGCTGAGATGTAGAGGCGACTGTAAGCCAGTAATTTGAAGTGTTAATAACAACTAATAGATTGTTTTCTCTCCAAGCAGCCTTGGACATTACCTTGCTAGAAGGGTGCTCCAGTTACCCAGGCTTCCTTCGCAATAACAGTGTGTTTGAAGATTCAGCCTTCACATGTCTCCACCCATGAGACATTCAAGCTGTCTCTTGTGCTTGCACATCTTCTGGAAGGAGAAACAATTCAAATGTAAGGCTTTGGAGGAGAAATAAGAAGAAAGGAGGAACCGACTGTCCTGCATCCGCATAGGAAGGAATCTGTGGAGCTGACGGGTGGCTCCTACCCCATCCTCTAACTCCAGTGAGTAAATCAAAGCTTTCCTCCAACCTAAGGAGCCTTCTTCCAACTTGTGGCTCTTTCATCAGAGGAAGATACACTTGAGTTGGAGGAAGGCTTCTTAGGCTAAAGGAAGGGTCCTTGGAAGATGGTTGGCTCCACCCCACTGGAAGAAATGGTCATGGCAACAGAATAAATAAGGAGACACTCTTTATTGGTTTAGATCGGAATGCTGTAAGTAATGCGTGCTTTCACTCTACCGAATTGTGGATTGGGGTGTGGAAGCATATTTTGCCATACTCCTCCCACACTCGGGTTCCATAATAAAGTTGGCACCACCATTAAGAATTTCCCAGTAATGGATGACATGCCCCTCAGCCCCCTAATTCATGCACAGCTTGGCTTCATCTGTGTGCCCTGGGTCCTAAATTGCTTGTCATTTCCAGTCTCACTTCACATTTAGTTTCTGGACCTTTCTGGGTTAATATTTGAACCGCTGCTTGGATTACAGTTTGGCACCCTTGCCGCGGGGGCCCCTCCTGGACCTCCTAAAATCCAGTTTACCACAACTCTGAGGTCTGCCTGGATCATCAGACCCCAGAACTTTATAAGCTGCCCCAGATGACTCCCTCCTCCATACAGATAAGAATGAGTAATTTCAGAGGCTAGCTGTGTAAGTCTGCAGTAGAACAGTCAGATTCAAGTCCAGTAGCACCAGAGAGACCCAACAAAATGTCTGGCGTATAAGCTTTCAAGAGTCAAAACTCCCTTTGTCAAATACAAGCAGGAATTAAAATCTCTGAGTCTTTATATCCCTGCTAGAAGGTGGGAGGCGTGTTGTAGAGAATGTTTGTAATGGATGCAAAGGTACAATGAATATTATAATCAACTTGATTGGAGCAGAGGAGAAATTCTTGGGGGCAGAAAATTAGCATCTGTAGTGAGATAAGAGTGTCCATTGTTCTGCACTTGTGAATTACCTCAAATTCAGCAGTCAGCAAAGGATGGGTAATATTTCCCTCCACCCACCTTGCAAATTGACAAAGCATCCTATGCAAGATACAGACAGAGAACCATCTTAACCAGGGCCTCTGGATCCCATCTCTTGCTTTTCAACATCCAGCCTGATGAAGAGTTCTGGAGAAACCGAAAGCTTGCACAATAAATTGTGTTATTTTGATTGGCTTGCATAGGGCTTTGGGGTTTTGCTCTGGACCAAAGTGGCTGTCTAATTTTTTAACTTCAAGGCAAAAAGAGCATCTCATTGATAAACAGATGGGAATGGCAGAGCATTATGGCAGAAATTAAACAAGGCAGCCTCATTAATAGTCACAATTAATTTTGCCCCCAAACAACACCAGAGTGCTGAATTTTTTAAAAAAATCCAGGCTGAAATTGCAGGGAGAAAGTGGGGGAGAAAACTACTGAGTAAGATAATGAGCTTCAAGGTGAGCACCCCACCTCTGGCACTTTCCAATTAAGAGTGAGGGACTTTTGTGCCTGAGAAAATAATGTCGCTTCCCATGTGTGTCTGATATATTTTTAGAAGATGTTCACAAATTTGCCTGGAGGGCATCAAGTTCCCAGAATCATCCTCCTTCCCTCTTGCTACCTGCTGATTTCTTCCAACAACATTGTACCTCTCTCCTCCTTCCAAATTCTCCTTTTAAAAGAAAGAGAGAAAGATACAGCCAACATCCTACATAAAATTTCCCAAAGTTCAGTTTCATTTACTGAATGAATGTCAAAATCAAGGAATCAAACTGAATCTGAGCCCAGAAACTGGTTTGGCAAACTGATTTTTCAGAGAACTGAAACGGAACCCAAACCTAAAATCCCTCAGCTGCTTTGGATCTGAAACGGACCCAAGCTCTTAAACACAAAAGGTAGTAACTGGTTCAAAACATGGTGTGGGAGGAGGTGTAGAAGAGATTGTTAGGCAAGGCCTAGGACTGGAGGTCCTTCTGGGGCTCTAGTAGAGGCAGTCTGATGAGACCTCGCATAATGGAGAATTCTGGAAGCGAGGCGAGAAGCATCCTGCATTTTGTTGAAGTTGGCATTCTTTCTTGCTGCAATTGTCCCAAATAGGGCTGTGCATATCGATAAACCCGAATCAAAAATAAACCCGAGAAAAGCTTTTTCGGCTTCTTTCAGGTTTAATTTAACCCAAATATTAAAACTGGGAATAAAGGTGAATTGGGATCGGTGACCGCCGAATCCATCAAATAGGTATTTGGCTTTTTTCGGTTTCAGCTTTCGCCACACTTTTCCCTATTGGATTTTTTAAAATGAGCTCTGGGGGAGGCATTTTCGGAGGTAGAGTTCCCAAATTTTCAGGGTAGCTTCAAGGGACATTCCTTGCATGAACCACGAAGTTTGGTGAAGTTTGGGTCAGCGGGTCCAATTTGATGGCATCCCGAAGGGGTTGTTCCCCCCTCCATAGAAAAGCATGGTAAAGTTTACAATGCTTTTCTATGGAGAAGGGGGTCGACCCTTTTGGGAGCCCATCAAATTGGACCCCCTGACTTGATCTTCACCAAACTTCAGGGTTCATGCAAGGAGAGTTCTTTGAAGCTACCCTGAAAATTTGGGAACTCTGCCTCCAAAAATGCCCCCACAGGAGCTTTGAAAAAAATCCCCATAGACTAAAATGGGCCTGATTATTATTATTATTATTATTATTATTATTATTATTATTATTATTATTATTATTATTATTATTATTATTATTATTATTATTGTAAACCCAGAAATAAAGCCAAATAGCCCTTTATCAGTATGGGTATTAAACTTTTTCAGGTTTTTGCACAATCCTAGTCCCAAATCTAAACAGGTTAAGGTATTTTCTTGGGTTTGTTATGTTAGTAGGGTTAACAGCCTCCAGGTAGCACTTGGAGATCTCACACCATTGCAATTGATCTCCAGATGGCCAAGATCAGTTCCCCTGGAGAAAATGGCTGCTTTGGAGGGTGGACTTTATGGCATTATACCCTGCTGAGGTCCCTCCCCAAACCCCACCCTCCCCAGGCTCCACCCCCCCAAAAAAATCTCCTGGTATTTCCCAGCCCAGAGATGGGAACACTATTAGTTAGTGGGGCTTCTTGAAAGAAAAGGCAGAATCTTAAAAGTTATAAAGGGAGGAAAGGGAGCTCAGTTTGAAAGGTGAAGTAAGATGGCACTTATTTGTTAATAGTGCATTCCTAAGCAGAGTTGCCTGCTATAGTGGGCAACCTCCTGCCCTGAGGTTTGTGCTCCTGCTGCCTGCCACTCCATGGGGCAGTGTGAGCAAAACGAGGAGCAAAACTCAGCATCTGCAACACCATGATGTCACTTCTAGTTTCAGAACCAGAAGTGACATCATTGCATCATATGACACTCTAGGTATTTCCCAAGTCTCTAAGATAAAAACTGAAACAATAAGTGACATCACAATTTCTGATGCCAGTCTTTAAAATCTTAGCCCCCAATTTGCTCCCAGGATTGCCAGCTGGCAACCCTAGCAGAGTTGCACACTTCTCAGGCTGCTTTCACTCTTCCCTTGTTTCCCTTTTATGTTACTTCAGTGAACATAAGAAGAGCCCTGCTGGAGCACACCAGCGGTCCATCTAGTCCACCCTCCTGTTTCAGACAGCAGCCAACCAGCTGCCCTGGAGGGCCAACAAACAGGGCATAGAGACTAAGGATGTCTCTTGATGCTGTCTCCTAGCACTGGGATTCAGAGGTTTGCTGCCTCTAGATATGGAGGTTCCCTTTAACTGCCATGGCTAGTAGCCATTGGTAGAACCTATCTTCCATAAATCTAATTCCCTCTTAGAGCTATCTATGCTTGTGGCATAGATCCACCAGCTGTGAAGTCCACAATTTAATTACTCACAGATTAAAGAAGTATTTCCTTTTGTCTATACTGAACCTATTTCCCATCAACTTCATTGGGTGACATAGTATTATGGGAAACGGAGAAAAGCTCCCTCTATCATTTTTGTCTACCCCATGAATAATTTTATAAACCTCTGTCATGTCCCCCTCTTAGTCAATTTTTTTCAAAGTGAAACTGTAGTAAAGAACTTCATCGGGCCAGTTCCTACGTGCACATACAGGAGTTGGTTTTTCATCAATTAGCTGCTCAGCATTTTGAGCACATATGCGTGATATCACTTGAGGACCGCGCCATTATTGAAGTCCCACTCACACATGCAAGTGATCACAATGCTATTGTGCCTCACATGAGCTCAACCAGAAAACCTTTTGACAATCTCCGTTTGTGCACTAACCTGGCAGTCAATGGGACCCAGATTGGTGTCTGCAACAAGGCTTGAGGATTGCCAATGGAATGTGTTAACCATCTTTGTGAGGTGATATTTCTATGTGTGGTGTTTGGTCTGTGGACACACAACTCACCACTGAAGCTGTGATCAGCTATATAACTAGCCCGTAGTGATGCTGTACAATAAAAGTGTTTTAATAAAGGATTGTCCTGACTTGGATGGCCCCGGCTAGCCGGATCTTGTCAGATCTCAGAAGCTAAGCAGGATCAGCCCTGGTTAGTACTTGGATGGGAGACCAGCAAGGAAGTCCAGGATCACTACACAGAGGCAGGCAATGGCACACCACCTTTGAACATCTCTTGCCTTGAAAGCCCTGTGGGGTGGCCATAAATCGGCTGCGACTTGACGGCACTTTCCTCCACCACCACCAATAAAGGACACCTGAAATCTGGTGGTTAATTGCCATTTTGCATTTCTACCCCAACATGACACCAACTCATCTCAAGGATAACCCAATGCATTCACAGTGTTAGAAATTCCAATCCAGCCATTTTTTAATGTAGAAGAGGCCATTCCCCCAGATCAAAAGGCCAGAGATGATATGTTCTCTGGCAACTGTTCATGTGCATACATGTAAATCCAAAACTGCAGAATGCCGTGGGGTTTTTAAAATCAGTTTTACACATTTTGCCTGACTGGTTTTCCATGCTCATATAGTATCAAAAATCTTGTCCAGAGAGTAAAAGAAAATCATGTAATGAACACATTCGGATTGTTTGGTAACCATCCTTCTATTCAAAGAGTTAAAGTTGAGTCTGCAAAGGATGGCTCAACCAAAACAAAATGGGATAGTTTATATAGTTTGACGGACTTTGCTTGTAATATTGAATCAAGCAAATGTATGGTATGAAGGGGCTCTGAAATGGCAGGAATGTTTGTTTCCAGCTTATCACAGCCAACTGTATATTTGTACAACTAATGTCATCTTCCAGGTGGCAGCCGTGTGGGTGTCCTCACAGACTTCTCAGCTCCTGACTGGGATTTTCTTTCTTTTCTTTTCAGTCTGGGAGTAAATTCATTTTTCAAAAGACGTTTACATGCCCTAAAACATTTCACAGATTGCTTGGCGGGGGGGGGGAGAGAAGTGGGGTGCTGTGGTATATTCGTATCAGCTCAGTGCTCACGTTGAGGATCGATGCCTGGGCAAACTCCTCACCCTGGCGTTACGCATTGTTGGTCTCTTTTCCTGCAGTTCACTTTATTAATTTACTCAGTAGTAGCCTGTCCAACACTGATTTCAAAGCAAAATGGATTGTGTTCTTTTGTTCAAGGATACACTAAACGTCATTGTCCTGTAATAGGCTGCCAACAATTCTAAAGGAGTCTCCCCAGGTGGTGTCGTTTGACATAATATTGCCAGCATCTGCCTGCATGCATTTATGAGCATGTGGCGTATTTATTTCTTTAGAACAGTTCTAGCCCATCTTTCTACCAGTACATGCTCTCCCCTTGAGGTGGCTGATTGCATAGTAGAGAACAGTTTAAGACACAAAGAATTACAATAAAAACTCACAAAACAAGAGGAAGATGTGTGGCTTTTTGATGCAGTAAGTCATGCACCGGACATGGGCATAAGGTGACTGCTTAAGTTGTTGGGATAGAGCCCCATGGCACAGAGTGGTAAGCTGCAGCACTGCATCAAAAGCTCTGCTCAGGACCTGAGTTCAATCCTGATGGAAGTCAGTTTCAGGTAGCCGGCTCAAGGTTGACTCAGCCTTCCATCCTTCCGAGGTCGGTAAAATGAGTACCCAGCTTGCTGGGGGTAAAGGGGAGATGACTAGGGAAGGCAATGGCAAACCACCCCATAAACATAGTCTGCCTAGTAAATATCAGGATGTGACGTCATCCCATTGGTCAGGAATGACTCGGTGCTTGCACAAGGGACTACCTTTACCTAAGTGGTTGGGGCAACAGAAAGCTTTCTACTCTATTGTGGAGAGGGTGGCCAGGTTTTCCACTTTGGTAAGCAGCCTCCCACACTTGGCCTTGGTCCCCCATTGCTGCTGGATAGGGTGATGGGGAAACCATGGGGGACTGGAATGGGTTCCCACAATACTGCAATGTTACTTCTGGCTGATGTCACTGTGTTGTGGGATGCTCTAGGATTCCCCAAAATGTAATGGTCTTTACCATGGAGTTTCAGGGCAGTCCTAGAGAATCTGGCAGCAGGGTGACATCACTTCCACTTAGGCAACTGGAAGTGATGTTGTGGCACCATAGGGTACCATTTGGGTCCACTTCCCCCCACTGTACCAGGGGTCACCATCCAACTTAATGGTGGCTCAAGAAAAAAACAAAGTTGATGTTTTCCTCTGAAATCGTTAAGTTTCCATTTGATCCTGCAGCCAAAAAAAGAAAAGAAAAGAAAGCTCAGTATGTTATGTGGCAGGACAGGTCATGATTGGTGATGCACACTGTAAACTTGATAGCACAAGGACCCTGCCGGGCATTTTTGATGCTGCACCATGCTGCTGTGCTCATGGTGGTGCCTCTCAAAAAGAATCTATTAAGCTTGAGAAAGTGTCTCATCAATCACACAGCAAGCCCACACAACTTTTGATCCCTTCGGATCACAATCAAACATTCCCCTTCCCTGCCAAGTATGGTGGCCTGCCAGATGGTTGACAGTTCCCATACCCAATATGGGGTATGGGACATTATGGTGTCCATGGGTATGACCTGTAGCTGACACACCATTTTAAAGCTGAACTTAAATGCTGTGAGAGCCCAATCCTGATTGGGCATGCAGCATGGTGGGACCAGGAGCTCTTGTTCCCTCCCCCCCAACATGCCTTTTCAAGTGCCAAAACACCCACTTGGGGGGGGGGGCAGGACAGGACAAGAGCACCTAGTCTTACACCCTTGCAGCATTTGTAAATGGCCCAAGTTCAGCTCTAAAATGGTGGCAGTGGCCATGTTAGACCCATGGACGCCATAATGTCTAGTTCGCCGCTAGAGAGGTGGCAAAGGAGGATATACAGGAAGCTCATGGTGGGCTGTGTTCAGCTTGGTGGGTCAGTTCTTCAGGCCTGACATAGAATGACTCTGTGGCCTCCCTCCACCTGTTCATTGTTGAAGGGGCTAACCCCTGTGTGCCTGGCAGTGGGATAAGTAAAGCTAAAGCTCCACCTGCTGACCACAGATGAAAAAAATGGGCTTCCTCACTTGCCTGGATAATGGGACAGAATGCCCTTTGGAGAAGGCTCAGGCAATGCACTGATGTCTCCGGAGAAGCTGTAAATTAGTCTGGCTGCTGAAAGGACACTAACTGCTGGTGTAGTTCAGAAGGGGGGGAGACAGAAAAAAGGCTCCATTCTGAACTTCTGTACTACAGAGGAAGACAGATAATTGTAAATGAAAGGTGACCCAAATTCCTAATGTAGCATCTGCTAGGGGGTAACCAGGAAAAAACGCACATGAAAAATGCCCACATGAAAATTGCTCACAGAAAAAAACCACGGTCATAAATGCGCACAAGAAAGAAGCCCACATGGAAAAAAGCCCACACAGAAAATAGCCCACATGGGAAAAAGCCCGCATGGAAGAAAGCCCACACAGAAAAAAGCACACATGGAAAAAAGCCCACACAGAAAAAAGCCCACATGGAAAAAAGCCCACATGGAAAAAAGCCCACACAGAAAAATACTCACATTTGAATACTGAATATTATTTATTTGTTTTGTTTTTTAAAAAATTACAACCATAACATAATTTTACAACCCGTAACATAACTTTTACAACTATTAACATTAACAATTACTTAATATAAAAATAAATCGAACAGAAAGAACCATATTTTATTATTTCTAAATCATGAAAAACACTATTTGTACTGGTATGATAATACCTGATAATTATTCATTTTTAATTCTTACATTTCACATTAATTTTATTCACACTTATGTAAAAGTCTCTTATTCATTATTGAACTATATACTTTATTCTTTACAGTGATTATTTGACATGAAAATAAAGCTATTTCACTGTTTTTATATCTCTGCCAGCTGTTGAAAACAAACCCGGAATGAATGGGGACCCCCTGAATTAAATGTGGGACCAACATTAAATAATCAATCGAATAAATAATAATTCAGATATAAATCTTTACTGCAAATTAGCCAATCTCCTTAAGTAAGTTTATCTTCCACCTGCTCATACTGCTACACAGAAGTGACAACCATGTCATGTAGTGCCTCGTATCTTCTCTTTTTCACCTCTGGGCGACCTGCTTGTGCATTAGCCAATGTTAATTTGTGGCAAGCCAGGTCCCTCTGCAGTCCATCAAATAGAAACCACACACTGGGATGACTGCAGTGGAACAGAGAATTAAGAGCGTTGTGAAATCCTTCACAACAGTTAGTAGTTTTTGGTGACCGTTCAAGGGCTGCATCATGATGATTCCATATTCTTATAGGAAACTGAGGATCTCTACCTGCTGCACCCTCGACATATGTAGAAAAGAAGTACGTGAGCACCTCATTATAGCTGTCTTCATCTGGAAATATGGCAGCAAGCTTTTCAAAAACACTTCTTACGTTGAAGGGAAGGCACCCCAAAAGTGCCTTGGGAAAAGAACGCATGGTGCTTTGAGGGAAGAACACATACAGTGTCTTGAGTTCTAGAGATCAATCTGAATTGCCCCAGTGATCTCTCAGTTTATTAAGCAATAATACAATGGATAGCAAAGGTCAATCAGTGATTACACAATGGAATTAAAACAAGGCATACCAAGATTAATGATTAATGAGATAAAAAGGAAAGAAAGACACATTCCTTCTTGAAGTCAGCATCCTTAGAGCAAACATTTGGCTGCCTGGTACCTGGATTGATGAGTTTAGTAGATATTAATCCTTTTAGAGTTGCTAATCCCTATAAGGCTGCTCCACTGAGGTCATTAGGGCACTATACAGGCAATAGCCTTGTACATTATATTTCCAAAGATGGGACCTAGAAATTGTTGGAGCCAGTGCATAACGTGCCCAGGGTTTTCCCAGCGGACACCGCACGTGACCATAACTACCTTACATCATCTATTGGGACAAAGGCTAATGCAGCAAGAGACTTCAGTGTAATTTTTATGTTCATATTAGTTTCATATTCAGTCTTCAAGCCAACATTTTTTATTTTCCTAATGAGACACTGACACAGATGAAAATAACACCCTTTGACTTCAGCGTGTGGAAAGGCAATCCTCACTGCATTCATACAAGCCTTCTTAAAATCGACTAAAACCTTTTGAGGTGCCAGATTTGGAATCAATAGCTTCATTATTTGAAACATTCCATTATAGGTGTCTGTGTTCTTTTTTTGGAGTAAAATGTAAATACATCGCAGATATGAATTACCCACCTTACCATGCCACATGTATAGCTGGTAAAACATATCTGGCACTTTATCAAATGTGCCATCTCCATAGATGGTATCTTTGTTCAATTCGAGCATAAGATCTCTATCACCTAAAACCAGAATTATGTCAGGATTCTCCACACCTGTATCATGAAGTATGAGTTGACTATACTTTTCAGGGATGTCAAAATTTATGGTTTTGGGGTTAGGCAAATTACCATTTGTTCTGTGATAGAGAAGACTTCTTGCGAGAGATGATTGTCTGGGCATATGGGCCAATATATCATTATTTAATGCTGACAACACATTTCCCATCACATTGCGAGGAGTAGCACTTACTGCTCCCATGTCTTGCCTCATTTTTGCTTCTGGCAATGTTCGCTGCTGCTTTTTGAGGACAGAACTCATGACAATGCTCCATTAGTTCTTGAACTATGTTGCCATCTTTTGTTTTTATAATTGAATGGCACTTTATAGAGCTATCCTGTCTGCATCTCCAAGTCACCACTCCATTGACAGTGTGAAAAGCAAGATAGTCTTCTGTCTAATTCTCCATCAAAATTTGGAACAGTCCCTAGCTTGATGATGTAGGATCAGAAGTACAAACCGGGATACTTTACAGTATTTCCCCCGCGCAGCAGCAAAGGCTTAAACTCTGGGGAAAGGGGCAGCCCTTATATATTAATCTGTGTTTATAAACTGAAGCTTAATCCCAGCAAGACAGAAGCGCTACTGGGGAGCAGAAGGTGTGACCAGAGATTTCACTCATTCTGCATGAGGTTGCATTCCTTTTGAAGGAACAGGTCTATCGTTTAGGGGAACTTTTGAACCCAGGGCTACTGCTGGATAAGCAGGTGGCAGCTGTGGCCAGAAGTGCCTTTTACCAGCTCTGACTGGTGGCTCTATGAAAAAAATGCACATGAAAATTGTCCACTAAAAAAAGCCCACAGTCATAAATGCACACAAGAAAAAAGCCCACACAGAAGAAAGCCCACACGGAAAAAAGCCCACACAGAAGAAAGCCCACATGGAAAAAAGCCCACATGGAAGAAAGCCCACACAGAAAAAAGCCCACACAGAAAGAAGCCCACATGGAAAAATACTCATGGATACAACATAAATGTCTCTTGATCGGGCTGACTCCCCCCCACCCCGCCCGCGGATGCCAGGTCTATTAATTGGCTTCTATGAGCCTCCGGAGGCCAGGTCTACCCAGTGGTTCCAATAGGTAGACCTGGCCTCCAAGAGGGGGGAAACCCATCCCCCTCCAGAGGCCAGGTCTACCCATTGGCTTTCTTGGTGGTAGACCTGGCCTCTGGAGGCCCCTAGAAGACAATGGGTAGACCTGGCCTCTGGAGGGGATGGTTCCCACCCCCGAGGCCAGGTGTACCCATTGGCTTCTATGGGCCCCAGGGTAGACCTGGCCTCCCAATGGGACTCAGCCAGAGGCCAGGT
Organism: Euleptes europaea; assembly: GCF_029931775.1. Classification (NCBI taxonomy): domain Eukaryota; kingdom Metazoa; phylum Chordata; class Lepidosauria; order Squamata; family Sphaerodactylidae; genus Euleptes; species Euleptes europaea. Next base: position 99,288,809 of record NC_079316.1, on the reverse strand, counting down.
CTACCAAAAGGCTTTTATGGCGGTAGACCAGGCCTCCAGATGAGGACTCGGGACTGTGGGCAGGGGGATGGCAGGGAGGTGTGCCAGAGGCCAGTTCAGCATTTTAATCTGTTAGCCTCCTTGGTGCCCCCAATGAGGGCAACAAGGCAGGGCATAACTTTTGTAAATAACAAAATAAAATAAATAAACAGCAATTGTCACAGCTATGGGCCCGTCACATGTGCATGTATGTCACTTGATCACTCATAGCTGATTCGTTAACACTTGATGCATAGCTGAAAGCATGTTCAGACTTCACCAAAGTGCAGTGTGCTTGAAGTGCAGTCAGGCAATGTACATGGCTTTAGAACTTTAGTAGTTCGTTCACGCAGGGAAGTCACCAGTGTGAGGAAGCTCTACGTGAATATACTTTGATTTCTGTCTTAATTCAAGATTCCTCTCCAGTGTGAGATTGGTTTTAATTACTGCTTGTCAACTTGTATTTGCATCAGTTTCTTTTCCCAGTAATATCCCCATTAGAGTATCCACTTTCACAAATCTTATCAGTCCTTGCTATCAGTTTTGCAAGAGTCTTAGACATGACTTATACTGGGTTTTTTCAAACATGCCTGAATGCTTCATTCTCTCCAGTTTTCTCCCTACCCCTCACGTGGACTATGTCTATGTGGACTCTTTAATTGCTGGTCAGTCACATGGACTACTGCTTAGGGTCATGTTTTTGACTTTTCTCAAAATATGGAAATTCTATAACATTACTCCCACTTTCCCCATTATTTTATAAATTTGTCCTTTCAGACTTTCTAAACTGGAGCCTGCCTCTTTGTTGCAGTCACATTCGAATCCTTCACTGCTCCTTAAATGCCTCCTTTTGGTTTTTTGTTGGCTCTCTGTGACGTGTGAACGGCAAGGACCTTATTTCTTTTCCTATCTTTTGCTTAGATGTACTCTCTCTCTCTCTCTCTCTGTTCATTTGTATGTGTTTTTCTTCCCTACAGACTATTGACTGTCACATCACTTTACTGTATTTTCCCCTCCATTTCAGAAACTGGCCTGTGATAGTTCTTTCCCTCACAAAGAGTACAATAGGTGAGAGGGGTTAGCTGCAGGGTCCCCTCCAAATATATATGCCTTTCAAATTCGCTGGCAGATTCCCACCATTCTAATCTTTACCCTAATACTTGACTGAAATCTTCCGCTTTTTCCCCCTGTTCTGCGCATATCCTCGCCGCTTTGCTTCTTCTGCCTTTCCCATAGTATCCGCTTATTTTGTTCTGCGCATGCAGAACATGCACACCCCCATAATTCTGATCATCTCGGTTTTCCCTTTTCAAAAGCATGTAAGCTGATCATGCAATGTTATGAAATTACAGTAATTGCATGAGAAAAATAATTCTTGGGATTGGCTGAGTGCCAAATGCCGGCGAAGCGAACATTGTGATCACTGCCTTCCTTCTCCCTGAAATCTGAGGCTGAGTGAAAGGATGTGACTGACATAAGCACTCTACACAGAATCATCTCCCCACCCCAAACACCTGTGGTTTCTTTCCTTGAACCTACACATGGTCTTCAATACTAATCCATTTTACAGTAACCTTTAGACTAGGGATGCCAGCCTCCAGGTGGGACCTAGGGATCCCCCGAAATTACAGTTCATCTCCAGCCTACAGAGATCAGTTCCCCTGGAGAAATTGGATGCTTTGGAGGGTGGACTCTATGGCCCTGTACCCCACTGAGGCCCCTGTCCTCCCCAGGCTCCATCCCCAAATCTCCAGGAGTTTCCCAACCAGAATCTGGCAACCCTACCCCCCATCCTCTGTCTGTGGCCAGGGGGGACCTGGCAACCCTACTTTAGATTACTGTAACACACTTTATGTGGGTTTGCCCTTGAAGACAGAATGGAAGCAGTTTGTGCAAAACTTGGCATCTGGACCACTGAAAGAGGTTGGGTGTTCTGAATATATTGCTCCCCCCTTAAGATTGTTGGCTGCTACTTCACTTACATTCTCAGCTCAAGGAAAGCACAACTTTGCGGGCAGACTGACCACATTTACAGTCATTTCCCCAGTTGCTTTTCTGCCTGTCTTGGTTTGGGTTCTCCTGTTTCTTTGCTCAAGGAGCTCGAAAAAGCAGTGCCACAACGTGGCAATCTGCAGTTTAGTTTTTCTGAAGAGGCACTTCATCCCAATCATAAAACAGTGACAGGTTTGGAAAAGGAACGGTGTTATGCAGAAGAATTGGGTGCCTCATCCACAAGACTGAAAGAGCGGAGAGGGTTCTTGCTGAATATAGAATAACACCTCTGACAGGAAATCTATTTCTCTCCTGAAAAACCGGGTATTAAATTAGCAAAGATAGTGCGGTCCCATGAAACTGCTGTTCAGCAGTCAAGTTGAAGCAAGGGATTAACTTGACAGAAGTGGACCGAGGTTTTCCTCTCTGAGAAAGATGGGCGTGCTTGAAATGCAAACGGAACGACTAGGACGACAACAACAGCGCTGACCCTTATGTTGAGTTTGCTTCCCACCCTCATATACTTCTGGGAAAAAATTAATTTGATTTCCCACCTATCCAAGTTATCTCATGTTAACTTCTGAAAACCTCATAAACTATCCCATTAAAACAAAGGAGTTAATGAAGAACATAAGAAAATAACCCTACTAGCTGATCCCACGGTCCATTTAATTCAGCATTCTGTTCCAAATGTGGCCAACCAAGTGTCTCAAGGAGGGTCATGAGCAAGGCACGGCAGTGATGACAATCCTGTTGCTTGCTCCCAGGACCGGTTATTCCAAGATATACTACTTCTGTACATGGAGACGCCCTTCAACAGAATAACTAATATCTATGGCTAGACCATAGACTGATCTAATTCTTTTTTAAAGCCATCTAAGTGATTGGCCATCAGGGCTTTCACCACCACTACCAATTTCCTGTTCTTCCTTACATATTCCTTCTTTGACTTTCGATCCCATTTGAAGGGAATGCCACTTCCTCTGTTGCTGAGCTCTGTTCTTTACCCCACCTACTGTGCAATTTTTCACTGCAAGTTATGCCCCAATGTGCTCTGTGTACTTGTCTTGCCCAAAATGAGACCTCATCTGTGAAGCTGAAAACATACCTTCCTTTTCTTTCAGAAGCCAATGAATTCCTGCCACACAAAAACCACCAGGAGAAAAACCGTGTATGCAATTTGGCAGCTAGGTGGAAGGAATAACATTTGTCAATATTAAAAGGTGGAAGGTTTTTTTTCAAGCATGTTCTCAATAGCCAACAGCTTGGAATGGTGACACAGACACACACACACACACACACACCACACAAACACACTCACCACAATGCAATGCACGGAGGAACTGAGAACAGAAAGTAGTCAGAAAAAAACCCTAGTTGCACCTTTTAGAAAGACTAATTTTTTTATTAGTGAGCTTTTGGTAGGTTACCACCAGAACTTTGCTGGTTAAAAACCCAGGGTTGTATATGGGCTGATACTCGTGCAGTCGTCTCCCATCCAGTTAATTTATTTATTTAACACCCATCTTTCTCCCCAATGGGGACCCAAGGCATCATTCTCCTCCTGTTGTATTTTATATATATGGACTTGAAATGAATTGAGCGATTTTGCCTACATTTACTTCCTTGTAACGCTTTTGCGTCGTCATATTGGGTCTACTTTAGACCAATTGTAAAAATTTCTTGTCTGCTCAACTGAGGTTGTGTTAGTGAGAATTTATTCTCAATATATTTTTCTAAAAAGCAATTTTGCATTGTAGTTACCTTATTGTGGGTTTAATCTTGCTGGTGCCCTTATTTTGAATTCCTAAACTCCTGAGTAGCACTAATAGCCGTTTTTGACTACAACCTACAGGTGGTGGCTGGAGATCTCCTGCTATTAAAACTGATATCCAGGCGACAGAGATCAGTTCACCTGGAGAAAATGACCACTTGGCAATTGGACTCTATGGTATTGAAGTCCCCCCTCTCCAAATCCTGCTCTCCTCAGGCTCCACCCCCAAAATCTCCAGGTATTTCCCAATCCAGAGCTGGCAACCCTACCCACCATGCAGGCCACCACTGACCCGAACAAGATCCTTTAACTTGCTCCAGTAAGTGAATTATTGACCCACACGTGGGCAAAGTAAAATATTGTGCTTTGAAGAATACTGTTGCACTAGGGTTGCTAGGTCCCTTTTCACCACTGGTGGGAGGTTTTGGGGGCAGAGCCTGAGGAGGGTGGGGTTTGGGTAGGGGAGGGACTTCAGTGCCATAGAGTCCAATGGCCAAAGCAGCCATTTTCTCCAGGTGAACTGATCTCTATTGGCTGGAGATCAGTTGTAATAGCAGGAGGTCTCCAGCTACTACCTTGAGGTTGGCAACCCTACTGTTGTGCTGAGGGACAAATCTGCCCACCACTCCTATTTAGCTAGTACGTTTGTACCCTCCAAGGTATTCAGGGTGGCCTACATGGTTCTCTCTTTACAAGAACCCTGTGAGGGAGGATGGGCTGAAAAATGTAACTGGCCCAAGGTTGCCCCCTGGGTTTCGTGGCATTTGGGGGATTTGATAGCCACCCGTGACTCTTCTGTTCACTCTTCCCCATTGTGGCACATGCCCCATATTTCAGGAAAGTGGACAAGGCCCTTGCCTGGTGGGGACTGTCTTTGGCAAGTAGCTCCCACCTTGAAACAGCCACTGCTGGAGAAACAGGTCAGCTGAGAGCCTTCCTAAGGTACACCCCTCTGCCAGAAAGCAAATGTGGGGTTTTGGGTTGGTGGTAATTGTAGATGTGGCTCTCTGTGAACCATGGAGTGAGTACCACTGCTCTAACTACTGCAGCACACTCGTTCAACCCAGCCATAAAGTACCCTGGCCCCCAAAGAAAGAAATCCTTCGTAAGGTATATGCCCGTGCATTTCTGCACAGCACAGAGAGGCGCACTGAGCCTCTGTGAAGGCTCTTGCAATATACATGCCCTTCCTATGCACACATATTTGCGTACTGAGCAGCATTTTGCTAGTCATTAATAAAAATCCAATATTGCTAGATCAAGTCAATCTGTCTGCATTAGAAAGGAAAACTAAAAGTCAGAGTGAGAGAGGGCGCGGAAGCCGTCAGCCCTTTTCAAAAAGCAATTGATTTCCTGTCATTGGCGTTCTGCGAAGCTCACAGTGCGTCCTTCAAGCTGATTGAGATGCGTCTGTGGGGGGTGCCCCTTGGTCTCCCACCTCCTGTTTCTCCTTATTATCCTTTCCTTCTCTTCTTGTTCTCTTGTCATGATCTGAGGATCATGATTTAAAAATAAAAATAAAGTAGCAAGAAGTTGCTCACAGAGCTTCTTGAAATGCAAAGCAAATGAACTTGTCATAATTGATTCTTGTTCCTAATATTCCACCCCTTAATCTGGATTCTCTCTCTCACTTGAGGGAATGAGTACATGTTCCTAGACCAAAAGAGTGCTAAACCACCCATTGATGTGCACGGCATTGAGCAAAATGCTGCTGCGCTACGGTACCGTTCTGACTTTTAAGCCTTCTCAATGTAAACGACGGCTCCTGCTCACCTAGAGCCGGGGTTGTGGGTCCACACCGGGATCCAGAGGTCTGGCCAGATTTGGCCTGGTCCGTGGGGGGTGGGGGGAGAGTTTGGGAGAGGGCCGCTGGCAGCACACCTCTCCTCCCTGGCTCCTGGCAGCTACAGCTGCTTCCCAGGTTGGATGCGGCGGCGGTGTACTGGGAGTGGCCCGCTTCACTCTGTGCCCATGCAGAGCATGTGGAGGAAATGGCGGCAGCTGGCTGGGTGGCCAGCCACATGCTGGAGTCAATGCCGCCCATGGTTTGAATGGGCCCATCAGGGCCCTTGCACCTTGTTCCTCCCCGGCCGGCAGCAAACGGACCTGAGAATTTCACTCAGGTCTGCCAGCCGGGTATTTATTGCCAGCCCCTTCCTGGCCTGGCCAGTCCCCTGCTGACTTTGTAATCAGCATGCACATTGCTGAGGCCAGCCACTTTGGTGGGAGACCACCCACCAACAGCCCAGCTAGGGTTGCCAACCTCCAGGTTGGAAGCAAATAAATAAACCTTCAATTAAAGAGTGGAGAGAAAAGTTATGGATATATATGTGGATGGCAAACTTACAGATTCTTTACATGGTAAAGATATGGATGAATTAAAAAAAATATGGTCTAAGGCCACTGCATATTGGGATAAATTGGCAAAGATGGATTTTATAGGTATAGTTAAGGAATTATAGATTAAAGTGTTGTTAATAAGTGAATATAATATATATATATTTTAATTACTGTCGCAACACCGCTCCGGAAGTCCCAGGGTGGGGGGCACAAAGGTGGATGGTGGTGACTTGGGCGCTATATACTTTATAAAGGATAGTTTATTATGTATTAGTAATGGAGTGCTCTTTGTGTGATTTTGTATTTTTTTTATTTTATATACATATATTTTCTTTTTTTGTTTTTTTTCTTGTTGTCTTTGTATTGTATTATGATTTTAGTTTTGTTTTACTTTTTGTCTACTTATAAAAAGCAATAAAAATTATATCTAAAAAAACACCTTTAGGTGGTGGCTGGTAAGATCTCCTGGGATCCCAACTGATCTCCAGGCCACCTAGAGAAAATGGCCACTTTGGAAGGTGGAACTTATGGCAGTATACCTCATTGAAGTCCCCCCTTCCCCAAGCCCCACCCTCCTCAGGCTCCACCCCCAAAATCTCCAGGTATTTCCCAACCCAGAGCTGGCAACCCTGAACTATCTGCCCCACTGCCACTTGCTAGGGTGGCGGGGGTGGGGAGGGGGGAGGCAGAAAGGAGAAAGAACATGGGCATTCTGCCGGGGGTTGTAAAGCCACTTCCAGCAGGAACCAGAAGTAACACCATTGCACTGGGGCAATGCTCTAGCTTTCACCTGACACCACTGAGCTGTCAAAGGATTTTGGTATCAATATCTGTTGAAATGGGCCTATTTAATGCAGGGTCCCAAGGAACACAAACCAGGCACTTCCCCCAAATTGATGTCTATCAAAAGCTTGTATCCTGTGAATAGTAGCTGTTTGGGCTGACTGGAAAGCTGTCAATGAAGTCCCACTCTCAAGCTTCTAGCAGCCTCTCCCTATATACTTTCTTGTCCACTGGGCTCACTTCTAGAAGTGGCTTAGGATGGGCAACACTGAAGTGAAACTTTTGAGAGTTAACGTGAGGCAGGGAAGCTCTTCTGCCATTTTTGCTTTTTAAATTGGACCGCTTCACAGCACACGTGATATGTGATTGCAGCACATCTACTTTTATTTATCAATTTCTCCCCAATGGGGACCCTAAGCAGCTTTCAGCATTCTTATCTCCTCCATTTTATCTTCAAAATAACCCTGTGAGGCATGATGGGCTGAAAGTGTGCGACTGGCCCAAGGTCACCTGGTAAGCTTCCATGGGAGAGTGGGGATTTGAACCTGGGTCTCCCAGATCCTAGTCTGACAATCTGACCACTACACGATTTAAAGGTCTGCAATCGTGAGTGAGGGGGTCCATGGCTCAGTGGTGGAGCATTTGCTGTTCACGCAAAAGGTCCCAGGTTCAATCCCTGGCACCTCCAATTAAAAGGATCCGGTAGAGGGCAGCAGGAAAAGAGGAAGACCCAACAAGAGATGGATTGACTCAATAAAGGAAGCCACAGCCTTCAGTTTGCAAGATCTGAGCAAGGCTGTCAAAGACAGGACATTTCAGAGGACTTTCATTCACAGGGTAGCCATGAGTCGGAAGCAACTTGACGGCACTTAACACACACACAGAAGGTGAAGACTTCTGCCTGCGATGCTGGGCAGCTGCTGCCACTCTGAGAAGACGATAATGGCCTTGATAGACCAACGGTCTGATGCAGTATAAGGCAGTGTCATGTGTGAGTTTTTGGTTGAGAGATGTGATTTGAGGTGGGTGCTTCAGATCACAAGCTTGACCACAACACTGTACCCAGTCCCTGTAGTTGACATCTCAACCAGACATTCTGCACCCACCCATTCAAAAGAACATATGCTACGTTTCCTAAAAGTTCTGATAAAAATAACTTTAATTCCCATCATTGCCCATAACAATCCTGGCTGACAAGCTTAGATATAACTTTGTGTCTCTACCCCCCACCCCCAACAGCTTTAAAATTACTGCAGGGAAATGTCATTCTTTGTATATGTATGCAATAAAATATAACCTAATTTATTTGAATGGCTGGAGGACAAAGAAAACATCTGGAAAATAAGAAATTCAGATAAATAACATTGCTATTTATATACTGTTGCATAGCCAAAGGGCCAGACAGGAAACATGCAAAGGATTCATACATGCACCAATGCCTCCCATTTACTAGGACAGTCCCAATTTTCTGGTACCTGCCCTAATAAAATAACTGTCACAGTTCTGCATTGTGGAGAGATTCTTGGGGGGGGGGGCTGGGATGGTGTTGCTGCTATGATGAGATGCTTGATTCACAATTCTTTGAGGATGTGTTTTTAAGTGTTCTCAGTGATTGATACCAGTGAGCAATCTGGTGACCATCTTCTCGACTAGGTGCCAATGCTCTTTATTTCTTTATTTAGCTACTTATACCCTGCTCTTCTACCTGATGGGGACCCAAAACGTCTTACAACATCAGTCTCTCCTCCATTTTACCCTCACAATAACCCTGTGAGGTAGGTAAGGCTGAGAAAAAGAGAGTGAGTGGTTCTGGGTCACCCTGTAAGTTTCCACGGTAGAGTGGGGATTCAAAGGTAGACCTTCCAGATCCTAGTCCAACACCCCTAACTACTACCGCTCTGGCTCTCTTCAGATGCAACTACATTGTAAAACATATTAGTAATTCAGCCTGGCAGTTACTGATACCTTCCGGTCAGTCATCCAGGAAGTGGCACAGCTATTAAAAGGTAAAGGTCCCCTTGTGCAAGCACCGGGTCATAAGAACATAAGAAAGGCCCTGCTGGATCAGACCAAGGCCCATCAAGTCCAGCAGTCCGTTCACACAGTGACCAACCAGGGGCCTCTAGGAAGCCACAAACAAGACGACTGCAGAAGCACCATCCTGCCTGTGTTCCACCGCACCCAAAATAATAGGCATGCTCCTCTGATACTAGAGAGAATAAGTATGCAGCATGACTAGTATCCATTCTAACTAATAGCCATGAATACCCCTTTCCTCCATGAATATGTCCACTCCCCTCTTAAAGCCTTCCAAGCTGGCAGCCATCACCACATCCTGGGGCAGGGAGTTCCACAATTTAACTATGTGTTGTGTGAAAAAATACTTCCTTTTATCTGTTTTGAATCTCTCACCCTCCAGCTTTAGCAGATGACCCCGTGTTCTAGTATTATGGGAGAGAGAGAAAAGCTTCTCCCTGTCCACTCTCTCCAAACCATGCATAATTTTATAGACCTCTATCATGTCTCCCCTTAGCCGCCTTCTTTCCAAGCTAAACAGCCCTAAGCGTCTTAACCGCTCCCCATAGGACAGTTGCTCTAGACCCCTAATCATTTTGGTTGCTCTTTTCTGCACCGTCTCAAGCTCTGTAATATCCTTTTTTAGGTGTGGTGACCAGAACTGTACACAGTATTCCAAATGTGGTCTCACCATAGATTTGTACAAGGGCAGTATGATATCAGCAGTTTTATTCTCTATTCCTCGTCTAATTATGGCCAGCATGGAATTTGCCTTTTTTACAGCAGCCGCACACTGGGTTGACACAACTTCATTGAGCTATCCACTACCACCCCAAGATCCCTTTCTTAGTCTGTCGCTGCCAGCACAGATCCCATCAGTGTATATGTGACCCATTCCTGACCCATGGGGTGATGTCACATCCTGGCGTTTCCTAGGCAGACTTTGTTTATGGGGTGGTTTGCCATTGCCTTCCCCAGCCATCTACATTTTACCCCCAGCAAGCTGGGTACTCATTTTACTGACTTCGGAAGGATGGAAGGCTGAGTCAACCTTGAAACCAACTTCTGTTGGGATCAAACTCAGCTATTAGACCAGCTGAAAAAGACTCAGCAAGCCACAACAGCCACTTGTTGATTAAGGTTGCAATCCCAAGGGCACTTTCCTAAGAGTAAGCCCTACTGAACAACATGAGACTCACTTTTGAGTAGACCTCTGAGGATTCTTCCATAAGCAGTCACACCAAAGCTGCGAGAATATTAGAACTTGAGCTCTGACCCTTGACTTGGTAGCCCAAAGAAATGCTTTTCTGTTGAACGAGAGTGTATGTTAAAATGTCATCTTTTGCACTTCCTTTAATATTACAACTTATATGGGGGAATGGTAAGAGTTGATCAACTTAAATTGTTTAATTGGTGGACATTCCAAAAGAGAGAGAGAGAGATTTCTCCGTATATTTGGCCACACCCCAGTCAATGCTATCAACAACGTGTTGATAACTGCTAACATGTACCGAGGTTGTGGATATGCACAAAGCATGCATGCATAGCATCATCAGTGTGTGTGTGTGTAAAGTGCCATCAAGTCGCAGCTGACTTATGGCGACCCCTTTTGGGGGTTTTCATGGCAAGAGATTAACAGAGGTGGTTTGCCAGTGCCTTCCTCTGCACAGCAACCCTGGTATTCCTTAGTGGTCTCTAAACCAAATACCAACCAGGGCTGACCCTGCTTAGCTTCTGAGATCTGACGAGATCAGGCTAGCCTGGGCCATCCAGGTCAGGGCAGCATCATCAGTACCCACACATAAATACCAATATTCATCAAACGTGAGACCCAATATAATATAAATATGTGTCACCAAATTACATTTTTCCTAATGCCATTTTATACTAGGAATTCCATCTCCTAATTCACCTTGGCCCAGGCTAGCCTGATCTCGTCAGATTTCAGAAGCTAAGCAGGGTCAGCCCTGGTTAGCATTTGGTTGGGAGACCACCAAGGAATACCCGGGTTGCTGTGCAGAGGAAGGCACTGGCAAACCACCTCTGTTAGTCTCTTGCCATGAAAACCCCAAAAAGGGGTCACCATAAGTCAGCTGCGACTTGATGGTACTTTACACACACATTCTTCTTTACAGCTGGCCTTTGAAACCCCAGTTGTCCAGTGAGCTCAGAGAACTAATAGATAAATACAAATATTCCTCCTAACCCCCCCCCCACACACACACACCCTTTCCAGTTTTTGGCAATCAAATAATAGCTGGATCCTTGTGTTGTTTATTGCATCTTAAGCTGCTGTGTCTTGAAAGCATTAACCTCTCCACCTCAGAAATCAATATAATCAGTGAAGGATATCTTCTATCTGGAAATTTTGCCTGCATCTCTTGATGTTTCTTCAGGTCATTCCTTGTTAAATCTCATGAACAAAAAAAAGTGTTAAGTGAGGATGAAGAAAAGGGGAATTTTAAGGGAAGATGACAGTAGAGTATGTATATATATATATATATATATATATATATATATATATACACACACACACACACACACACACACACATACGTACATATATTTCAAGGTAAAAGGTGTGTGTGTGTGTGTGTGTGTGTGTGTGTGTGTGTGTGTGTGTGTGTGTGTGTGTGATGTCTTGTCCCTTTACCTTGGAAACTTGAGTGCCTTTCCCATCAGAACGAAAGTGAATTATGCATTTGAGCTCCATTCTGCTGGAATCCAGGAGTGAGAGCACCGGTCTTCCTCAGAACAGAGATCAACACTTAAGCAACCTACAGAGTTGTGAGGTTGGCATGTCACTGTCTTGGGGATCTGAGATAACGTTGCATAATTTCTTTTAACGGGTGAATATTTGGTTAAGAAAATAGTTCAGAACAAAGTCAGAAAAAGGGGGAAGACAACGGTCATAGACAATGGCTGCTAAATCACAAAATAGCTAGAGAATACCACTGCTGGTTACAAAACAGGTATGTATAATGGGTTCCCCTTTCTTGTTGCATCTTATACGGGGCATGTATGACAGTGGTGGAAAGCGCTGTCAAGTCACAGCCTACTTATGGCAACCCCCATGGGGTTTTCAAGGCAAGAGATGAACAAAGGTAGTTTGCCATTGCCTGCCTCTGCATAGTAATCCTGGGGGCCTAACGCACCAACAATTTACAGCATATTATCACCGTGCTCAGTGTGTGTGTTTTGGATATGTATTCTTCATTTCCGATCGCACCGTGCCTGTTAAGACTGCTCCCAAGATGGTTTATCGTCATATCGCACCTGCAGAGTGGAGGAGCGTGGGGGAACACTGCGTCATGTCTATGACACTGATGCTTCCCCGCCTCCCCTCCCCTTTCTTTGTTTCACGCATGCGCAATATCATTGATCCGAAAGAGCGCTGGACTCCATTAAGAATTGCCTCAATTGCACGGCAGGGAAACCCTAATCACAACCTATGCAGGCATTCCCCCCCAAAAAAACCCCCAAAATGAGCCGTTCCTTGCACAGTGCTAATCACAGAGCTGCTGTCTTTTGGGGCATTGGTCCAACAATCTTGCATTTTTTCGTTGGGACGAGCACATTAAAAAAAAGTTTTTTGAAAGCAGGGAGGCACGCTCGGCAGCGGGAGAAAGAGAGGAACTTTGTGCCGGCAGGAGAGTTTGGTGGATGCAAACGGGAGGGGAGGGGGAAGGTGGGATGGGAGGAGAAAGGCTTTTCATCGTTGCAAAAAGAGAGGAGGAGAACTGAATAGTGTATGTAACTGAACGCACCCCTTCAATGCCGGTTTTGAAACGACATAACAAAATACATCGTGGTATAGGTGTTTGGGGGGAAAACAGATGTCTGGCACTTCCAAAGCATTTCCAAGCCGAAATGGGAGGTCGGAGGTGCGATCTAACCTGGATAACACATTTTTTTAAACATAGTATATACTGAGTGTGTTAGCGGTCCTGGACTTCCTTGCTGGTTTCCCATGAAAGTACTAACCAGGGCTGACCCTTCTTCATTTCCAAGATCTGAAGAGAGCAAGCTAGTCTGGGCTGTCCAGGTCAGGACATGTATACTTATTACATACACGGAAGCTCAAACACCCACCAGTTTTGCTCACTAATGGTACACCAGCTGCAAACAGAGACCCAATGGCCTGTCCATCAGTTTGTGACGTGTTCGAGCATCTTGGTCAGATTACTTTTCAAGTATCCGAACAATACAGTACAGTGGAGATCAACTGGCAGCGTGTCACACGAGTGCATTTTCACAGGGCCCCAATGGCTGTCCTACTTTCCCCTCTCCCCCACAGGTCCCTTGATGCTGCCCACTGCGTGACAGCCAATGGTGCAGATAAACAGGGAGTGCAGCGGTCAGCCAGTGATGACAGTTTTTACAGTCCTCAGCAGGCAGCAAACACGGAAGAGCTGCTGCCGGGCTGGGTGCAGATCGGAGGGTCGCTGTGCAGCCGGGGTTAGGATAATGCGCAACTTCATGTTTCCCTGTATCTTCCTGGTTTGAGAGACAAAGCTCCCTAATTCTATCATATGCTTTCATCAGGCGCATCTTTCCAGCTGCTAATCGACATCCTTTGAGACTGCAAGGCAGCTTTCCTCAGAAGCAAACCTACTTTACTTTTTAACCTGAATGTTCCTCTCCTCCCTGTCCCCCTGCCTCTGCAAATTAAGGCCCCGCAGTAGGACAGAAACAAAACGGCTGCTGTGTGGGTGCAAAGAGGATTAAAGCCCAGTGATTTAAAGGGATGATACTGCCAGCAAGTCACAGCCAACTTATGGTGACCCTGTAGGGTTTGCAAGGCAAGAGAGGGACAGAGGACGTTGCCATTGCCTGCCTCTGCATAGTGGCCCTAGATTTTCTTGGTGGTCTCCCATCCAAATACTAACCAGGGCCATCCCTGCTTAGCTTCCAAGATCTGACAAGATTGGGCTAGTCCAGGTCAGGGTAACAATTAAAAGACACATACCCGCAATGATCGAGTCCAGAAGGTCTGACAAGATTGTCCATATCTCCTCCAAACTTACTGAAATTTCACCCTTAAGTGCTCGGGTTTTGTATATTAAACATTATTGATTTTACCATATAGAAGCAGCTAAAAGTCCTCCCACAGTTGCAATTAAATGCTGACAGTTATACATAATGTATCACATACAGCAGCTAACGGAATGCAGCAGATATTTCATATCGCTCCATTTTTCTGGGCTACGCAGTGGGAAAGTGCAGATGCTGCAGTTTGCACTTGCTTAAAATGACACGTACAACAGCTCGCTATTTAGAGCCGAGGGGCAAGCCATTCATCACGACTTTACTATCGTTTTCATGATAATCAGAAATTAACAATGGAGGATGCCTTGAGGGTTTTACTAATACTGGCACCCCAGGAGGGGTATCATTTCAGATTTAAATGGGGGGGAGAGATTTCAGAATATGTGGGGGACAGTATGATTCTCAGCATGGTTCGCGGGTCCACTTGGGAGAATATATTCCAGTTTAAATGGCAAAGAAGTTACCGTATTTTTCGCTCCATAAGACGCACTTTTTTCCTTCTCAAAAGTGAGGGGAAATGTGGGTGCGTCTTATAGAGCAAATGTGCGCACAGAGCCGGCTGGGCGCGCTGGGAGGCAGCCGGGGAAAGCTGCCTCGCGCCGTTCCAGCGCGCCCAGCCGGCTCTGTGCGCCCGCCCAGCCCGCTCTGTGCGCTTGCTCGCCTCCCAGCTGGGAAGCGGAGGGGGGGCGGCTTGGCGCGCCCGCCCGCCTCCTCCCCGCCCGCTCTGAGCGCTTGCCGCGCCTCTCCCGCCCGGCTCCTCCCAGCTCGCTCTGAGCTCTTGGAGCGCCTGCCCGCCTCCTCCCCGCCCGCTCTGAGCGCTTGGCGTGCCCGCACGCCCGCTCCCTGCCCGCGTTTTTAGAGGAGGAAAACAAGATTTTTTCTTGTTTTCCTCCTCTAAAAACTAGGTGCGTCTTATGGAGCGGTGCGTCCTATGGAGCGAAAAATACGGTATGTAACCATTGTGAGTTTTTTAAAAAAATCTTTTTTAAAAAAAGAACAAGAAAGGTAAAAGAAAAAAGCCTCAAAACCCAGTAACTAAAAAAAGAGGGGAAATGCATATATAGAGTGGAAATAAAAATATTACAACAGTGGTGGCAGATCGACACATAAGCGTCTATAAAAGGTTTCTAAAGGTCTAAAAATAAGTCCATATGCCATTGTTTATCTGTCCTCGACAAGAGCCAGGGCTTTTTTGGCCCTGGCTCCAGCCGGTTAGGGTTGCCAGGTCCCTCTTTGGCACCGGCGGGAAATTTGGAGTTGAAGCCTGGGGAGGACGAGGTTTGGAGAGGGGAGAGACTTCAGTGCCATAGAGTCCAATTGCCAAAGCGGCCATTTTCTCCAGGCGAACTGATCTCTCAGCTGGAGATCAGTTGTCATAGCAGGAGATCTCCAGCTAGTACCTGGAAGTTGGCAACCCTAGGCCTGGTGGAACACCCTTCCGAGTAACATCAGAGACCCGCGGGACCTTAAAGAGTTCTGCAGAGCTTGTAAGATGTAACTGTTCCACCAGCCGCGATATCATCTGTGCTGGCCTCCCTACCCCTGTCCCCATGTTATTTTGATCAGGTTGTGAGATACGGGGGATTGCCTGGTTGCACTCAGTTTTAGCGGCAATCGTTGTTGCACCATCTTCTAACTGATTGGTTGTGAATGTTTTATAATTGATGGATTTTATTGTTTTATTATTTTAATGAACTTGTTGGGCCTGTTGGCTATTTTAATGTTATTGCAAGCCCTGAGCCTGGCTTCAGCTAGGGAGGGCAGGATAGAAATCGAACGTAATAAATACATTAAATAAAAAAATAAATAATATGACATATATTGTCGAAGGCTTTCACGGTCAGAGTTCATTGGTTCTTGTAGGTTATCCGGGCTGTGTAACCGTGGTCTTGGTATTTTCTTTCCTGACGTTTCGCCAGCAGCTGTGGCAGGCATCTTCAGAGGAGTTCCTGGCGAAACGTCAGGAAAGAAACTGCTGGCGAAACGTCAGGAAAGAAAATACCAAGACTATGGTTACACAGCCCAGATAACCTACAAGAACCAATATGACATATGTTCAAATATAGATAAAGTTGTAAGGAGAGCATAGTGTAGTGGTTAAGCGTCGCAGACTCTAATCTGGAGAACCGGGTTCGATCCCCCACTCCTCCACATGATGCCTGCTGAGTGACCTTGGGCCAGTCACAGTTCTCTCCAAACTCTCTCAGCCCCACCTACCTTACAAGGTGCCTCTTGTGAGGGGGAGGGAGGGAAGGTGGTTGTAAGCCACTTTAAGACTCCTCATAGTAGAGGAAGCGGGGTATAAAACCCAACTCTTCATCTTGAATGTTATAATACAAGTCTTTTAGCTGTAGTAAGGCCATAGAGGGTCCATTTTCATTGACCATCAGTTAGCCTCCAAGAGATGGCCAGAAAATTGTAACTCTTTTCTTATTTTTTATATTTTGTGACAAATGCAGCAGAATTATCAACAGAAGTCAAACATTCACCTATCCTTCCATTTTAATGAAAAGAGGTGTTTGCCTTGATATACATTAGCTCACCTGTACAAAATCAGTGACCTGGCCAGAGATTTTGATGCTCTTGAAGAATGATGGGGCATGTTCTGAAACTCAACGCAGGGGGGATCTGGCTGCCCCTGCCTTTCCTGAAAGACACATTCCATTCAGATCTCCTATTTTCATTAAAGTGAAATAGATGGTCAGAAACTCTGGCATGTTATCAGTTTCACTGTGTCCTCAGGGCAAATCACTAGGTTGGCTCCAGTGGCTGCACCAAGATCAGGGACCCTTCTGCATGAATTGAAGATTTTTCTGCACTTTTCTCTCCTATTGACAGCCATTTCTAAGCTGGGAAAGTTGATTCCCAGGTTTGTGGCAGGGGTGGGCTGGCCATTAATCTCACTGGTACAATTCCCATTAAGCCTCTGCCCTCAAGGGCTCTTGGCAAGGCGGTATTGTCTCTTCCATCAGCACTGAACAGAAAAGGATTGGGGGGGGGGGTTGACAGTCCCATTTACCGTACATGTGCCACTCTGAGAGAACCTTGTCTTTAGTCCAGGGGTGTCAAACATATGGCCTGGGGGCTGAATCCGCCCCCTTGAAAGCTCTCACCCGACCCGCGAGCCAGCCAAGGCAGCCACCCCCAGTCCTGATCTGGGCTGGCAAGGCATGCCATGGCCCGACCAAGTGACATTTATGTCATATCCAGCCCTTGTAACAAATGAGTTCAACACCTCTGCTGGGCAGCCCATTCCTGAGCCTTTCAAGTGGTTGAGGACAGCGTGGTCGAGGCACCACCGCAGCACCGCCAAAGGGGTTCCCTGGCCAGCGAAAGACTTAAAATTTAAAATCTCAAAAATGGGGCATTTTCCCCCATTGAAAACAGTGAGGCTGCGCCAGGAAAAACCTGGCACACCAACGCTGTTGCTGGAGGAGGCATTCCTGGCCTGGAGGGGCTTTGGAAGCTGGCTAACATCAACTCCACCCTGGGAATGCCCCTGGAACGCCCCCCCCCCCCATGCCGGCGCTGCATGTCTCTTCTGGGATTGAGGTCCCAGAGCGATTGTGGCACCAGGGGAGCAGCGTGCAACTCTATGGCACCCAGGGCCAATGGAACTGCCCCTGTCCCCAGGGTTAAGTGCCTCTTATCACTTACACTGGTGGCGGGGTCGGGCTGCCTCCTGAGGCACTTACGTTGGCGGTGGGGTCATGCCACCTCCTGAGCAGTTTCAGCCCTTCACCTCAGGAATGGGCTGTTCGACTATTTATCAAGTAAAACCTTACTTGATGCAGATGATCGTGTCAGAAGAAGAGGTTACGCTAAAAATGTATATCCAAAAAAGATCTTCCAGCACTTCTGATTTAGCACTTTCAATTACAACTAGACATGTAACAAGTAAAACACAAAACAGTTACATTCAGAGACTACATTGGCGGGTGCCAAAAAAGGATTGCTTTCTCCATTTGGTTGATTTGTAACCTTCCCAGAAAAATCTGTTTGGATTATTTCTGGAAAGAGTATTCTGGACTAGAAGGGCCTTTGGCCTGATCCAGTGAGGTGGTTCTTATTTCCCTATGAGAACCAGCTGCATCTAAAGCCCCATGAGAAAATTCAAAGATGGCACTTCAATGGATCAATGCAGCCTTGGCAATCACATTAATTTCAGCCTATAAATTATCCTCAATAGTCACAATAATTTTATGTAGCTTTTTATGAAAGATGAATGAGAAAATATCGCTCACATAGAGGAGCACTCAGAGTCAATGTAAATGAGAGGAAAACTCATTTCAAAGCCACGGTAATGCAGATACTGTTAAGATGGCCAATAGCTATCAATCGCACCAGAGAGTAATACCGCTTTGGAAAAAAGCTCCCAAAACGATATCTTCCCACCTGGGAGAGTCACTGGTACTGGGGCAGCCTACATTTTAAGCACTATGGTCACTAGACATTTAGCTCTATGCGAGGGACCTATTAATAGGGTTGCCAGCCTCCAGGTACTAGCTAGAGAGCTTCTGCTATTACAACTGATCTCCAGCCGATAGAGATCAGTTCACCTGGAGAAAATGGCCGCTTTGGCAATTGGACTCTATGGCATTGAAGTGCCTCCCCTACCAAACCCTGCCCTCCTCAGGCTCCACCCCAAAATCCTCCCCGCCGGTGGCAAAGAGGGGCCTGGCAACCCTACCTATTAAACAAGACAGGCTAAAAGAAGTAGTTCATGGGTTTCTGATTTCTGTTTCTGGAATTTTACAGCCCCTGAGTAAATCTGTCAGGAATATACTCAAAGGATTTGCCCAGCCTCAGAGCCACACTTGGAGTAAGCCCTTAAAGGCTCCCTTCAGAGGGTCATTTGAGACCTCCCTTGCTGCTTCCCAGGGCATGTCTCCTCAAAGTTTCCTCAGGGACTGAAGAGCCCAAATGAAACCTCGGGGGGGGGGAAATCATCAGAATTTTTGGGAAGGGCAGAAAACCTGACCAAGAATAATGAGGGCTTTTAATTTAATAAACAGGGATGGAGAAGAATTTTAGAAACAGGAAGGGGGGAAATGACCTCTCCCAGTCTGGAAACCCTCCGATTATTTAGAGCTGGGCCCGGTTCCCTCTGTGGGATGTGTAAGATATTTACATCCAACACCTCCTCATTTTGTCTGCCTGTAATGGCATTTCAGCGTGCCCTCACTCTCTCAGCACACACTGAGGCAGGCAATGGCAAACCACCTCTGAACATCTCTTCCCTTGAAAACCCCAAAGGGTCGCCATAAGTCAGCTGTGACTTGACAGCACACATACACACACCCCGCTCTAACATTTGGCTATGACTCAGGTACCCATGCCATGACACACATCAAACATAATGTGTATTTTGGCTTTGAGGTGACAAAAGGCTCAGAAAAACCATCCCATTCAGAATGGAGGGAAGGTTTTGCCAATTTATAGTTGTTTTAGAGTTTCACCAAAACTATTTTTTCCCCATTCTTTTTTGTTTCTGTGTGCTTCGGAAAAACTCTCCTATTTCCTGCACTTTTTCAGCACATGCAAGCTTATCTTCTGCTCTGTCTCACTTCTTCTTTTGCATAGTTCTTACTGTCTTTGGTTTTATGTGCCCAAACAATCATTTCATAGAATCATAGAGTTGGAAGGGGCCATACAGGCCATCTAGCCCAACCCCCTGCTCAATGCAGGATCAGCCTAGATTTGTCCAGCTTCTGTTTAAAGACTGCCAGTGAGGGTGGGAGCTCCACCACCTCCCTAGACTTCTTTACCCAGCAAGTGATTATAATGTGGAATTCGCGGCCAGTTTGTTGTGATGGCCACAGGCACAGAGGGCTTTAAAGGGAGGTTAGACAGATTCGTGGAGGAGTGGTCTATCAGTGGCTACTAGCCATGGTGATGAAAGGGAACCTCCACATTCAGGGGCAGCAAACCTCTGAATCCCCCCAAGGTGCCAGGAGACAACAACCTGGGAAGGCCTTGGGTTCTATGCTCAGTTGTTGGCCCTCTGGAGGAACTGGTTGAACACTCTGTGAGACAAGATGCTGGACAAGATGGCCCAATGAACCAATCCAGCAGGGCTCTTCTTAAGGCCTTGAGATCTTAATCTCCACAGAAAGACTGCCTGTGGCTTGACTGAAGAGGGAGACTTTCTGCAGAGATAGTGCAGCTGCTAAGCCCAGTAGGCTGAAAGAAGGGCCTGAAATTTGGCTGCTAACAAGCAGTGAACACTCGATAAACCATTCCATATGACATAGCAGGGGGAGGGAGAGGAACTCCCAGCAGGGATACTTTTTGATGTCACATCCTCATGGTATGCATAATGGACGTCCCATCTCTCAGCCTGGGTGCTGCTGACAGAGTAATGCACCCTTGATAGGGTTGCCAATGGGAGGAAAAGGCACTTGGTCACCTTCTGGGGGATGTAAAAGAGGGCCCAACTCGACAGTTACTGACGTAACTAAGTCACCACAAGGAATAAACAGAAGAAGAATGTGTCATCGAGTCACAACCGACTCATGGGGCGTTCCAGGCAAGAGATGAACAGAGAAGTTATGTAGCATTTCTGAAGAAGCCTCTGCAAAACAGGAAAGAGTACCGGATCCCTGTTAAGACAGTTTGGGAGAGTTCGAGATCCCTGTCGGACCTCTTCACTTTGGTAACTGAGATTGGTCTTCTTATGATAAATTTTTGCATGTAGGAGTTGGATTTATTGCTTTCAAGACTGGCGGCTTCTGGATGAATTATTCCTTAAACTGATTAAGGATTTGTGGTATTGATGTTGTGTATAAGTACACTTTAGCAACATTGTAAAGGAATCTTTTCTATACTTTGTATTCTACTGTTCGTACATTTGTCATTTATTAACCTCCAGGTACTAGCTGGAGATCTCCTACTATTGTAACTGATCTCCAGCCAACAGAGATCAGTTCACCTGGAGAAAATGGCTGCTGTGGCAATTGGACTCTATGACATTGAAGTCCCTCCCCTCCCCAAACCCCACCCTCCTCAGGCTCCACCCAAAAAACCTCCTGCCAGTGGCACAGAGAGACCAGGCAACCCACACCCTTGATAAACCGACATGGGATATCTCACCAGATTTGGGCACATCAATGAGTTCTGTTCTTCTATGGCCAGGAAATGCAGTCCTCTCGCTTAAAGGGTCAGATTCCTTCTGCACCTGGATGCATTGAGCACACAGGGCCTCCTCTGGGCCCAGAGCCTTAATTGCCTAGTTCTTCTTCACAACAGCAATATGGGGAAATGACACAATAATGGATGTTCACAAATGGCTGTTTGAGCAGGAAAAAGCTTTGGGATCTAGTAATGTAGGTAAGACCACAACGCAGAGGTTCCCAAAGCAGACATTTCACCATGCAGCAGGCTATTCGTCACATCCTGGCACCATCACCCCACTCTGATGGATTGGACCTCCAAGGACCTCTGGTGAAATCTGTTGTAGTGAGGAAGTGACTAAAGCTGAATCTGATCAGGGAGTTCTGCCATCTGTTGTGAGTCCAAACCAAAGCTGTTTTTCAAAGATACTAATGGCTGTTACACTTCTTATTCTTTCTGGTCCATCAACAACCCTTTTATTAAAGAGAAATAAATACAGTTGTTAACTCATTTAGGTTCTCGGAAATGACAAAAATGTTCTAATCTTCTCCGATGTAGAATAGCAGATCTTTTCTGGTATAAGCAGGGATGTTGCAAATTTTGCATTGAATGTGTTTGACAGTCAAACTTAACATGTTCAACTGGGATGATCTAATATGACCCAGTCACCAGGTCTGTTTGATTTGGTACCAAAGGGTGAATGCCTGCCCAACGAGTTTGCTTCCTTCTTTTTCAGAATTGTGCATGTGCAAAAACACTGCTAATTCAAACAGATCAGCAGTTATTTACCCTTCTAAATACTACTTAAACACCAAGTGGTAGGATTAAAAAAAAACAGCATTTTTTTATGACAGGTTAATATGATCTGCGATTGGCCTCTGTCTGTTTAAACAATTGCCTGCCATGCAAGTAATGGTACATCAAAGGGGGAGGGAGCAGAACACAATTAGCCAGCATGAGAACAAGCATGTGCAAAAAGCCAACTCTGCTGTACTGCGCTCTTAGGAAGGAATACGGCGAAGCGACCTCTCAAAAAGCCATAAAGTGATCAACAAAAAAGCCTCTTGAAAAATTGTCTCCCTGTTCATCACTGGCCAACAGGACATGAGCCAAACCAGCAGTTGTTTCAGCATCCCAAAAACCAAGACAACATAACAGTGGAGATGCCTCCACTGTCTAAAGCAAAACATTGAGATGAATGTGAAAGTAGCTGATTGATAAAATCCCTGAGGAGTTTTCTAGGAAGCAAAAGAGTTATGAAAAGACTAGCAAAATTGCTCTACACATCCTTATCTGGGACTAACAGCAAATGTTAATGCAGGATGACGGTCAAGTTATGCTACGGGAACACAGTTATCTTTCCAACATCCTTACAAAACAGTGGGAGAGAACTGGTAACTACAAGTACTTACAGTGACTTTGGACACTCTAAACAAAAACTGCAAGAGCTGCTGCACTGGTGCTTTTTCAAGCAAACCTTTCAAAAGAAGGATCAAATAGTCAGTCTCAGAAATACTACTCAGGACATATAAACATAAAATCTTAGAGTTGGAAGGGGACATACAGGCCATCTAGTCCAACCCCCTGCTCAAACTGCTCAACCCCCAGCCTAGAGCATCCTTGACAAGCGTTCGTCCAGCAGCTGCTTGAAGACTACCAGGGCAGGTGATTCCACTGTTGAACCACTCTTATTGTAAAAAAAATAATAATCCTGATATCCAGCCGGTACCTTTCTGCTCATAATTTGTACCCATTATTGTGAGTCCTATCCTCTGCTGCCAACAGGAACAGCTCCCTGCCCTCCTCTAAGTGACAGCCCTTCGAATACTTCAAGAGAACAATCATGTCCCCTCTCAACCTCCTCTTCTCCAGACTGAACATTCCCAAGTCCCTCGGCCTTTCCTCATAGGGCTTGGTCTCCAGGCCCCTGGTCATCCTCTTTGCTCTCCTCTGCACCCGCTCCATTGTGTTCACACTCAGTACTCCCGGTGTGGCCTGAACAATGCAGTGCACAGTGGAACTATGACATCTTGTGGATGTTATGCCCCTGTTGATACACCCCAAGACTGCATTAGCCTTTTTTGCCATCGCATCACAATGCCTGCTCATATGACACAGGTGCCTTGCAAGAAGGAAATTGGACAACCAACAACATTATTGAAGCAACATACACCGCTGCCAAAAACATCTGAATCAGATAGTGAAAGAGACGGCGAGAACTTTTTTCATTTTTGGAGCACTTCATAAGTTTTGTGCTTGTTTGCTACAAAAGGGACTGAATGATTTCTCTCGGTATTCCAACACCCTCAGAAGACCCCAATTTCACACTAGCTGGTCTGTGATAACACAATCACCCCACACTTTGAGCTGCATGGAAAACAGATGGCTTTCTCAGCTAAAATCAACTCTTATTTATAAAGAAACACCCACAGGATGAAAAACTTTACTTTGCAGAGTGTTCAGCTTCAGTTAGATTTAGCCTCATTCAGTAAAATATGTAAAAAAATACAGTCACACCGGCACTTTTCCATCACAAAGGACTGCATGGGCACTTCTGCACAATTCATAAAAGACACATTATTCGTTTACTGCCTTTTATCTCGCCTTCCCTCCAAGGAACTCAGGGAAATTCACATAGTTTTTCTCTTCTTCATTTGATCCTCACAATAATCCTGTGAGGTAGGTTGGATTGGGAGAGAGAATGACTGACCAGTGTCATGGTCTCTTTTGCCCTAGTCCAATATTCTAAGTACCATACCTCACTCAAGGGCATCCATTAGGATTGCCAACTCCAGCATGAAAAATTCCTGGGGATTTGAGGCAGTCCTTGTGGAGGGGAGAATTTAGTGAGGAACTTCACCTAGAATCTGTGGCGTTACCATACAGCCTCCCCTGTGAAGCTGCCGTTTTCTCCAGTGGAACTCATCTCCATAGTCTGGAGAGCAGTTGTGATTCCAGGAGAACTCCAGGCCCAACCTGGACATTGGCAGCCCTAGCATACCCTAGCTCCCCCTCACTGGCAGTCTTTAAGCAGAAGCTGGACAAGCACTAGTCAGCGATGCTCTAGGCTGATCCTGTATTAAGCAGGAGGTTGGACTAGATGGCCTGAATGACCCCTTCCAACTCTGTGATTCTATGATTCACACAAGAAATAATTAGGGGGTGGGGGAAAGGTCTATCAGTTGTAACCACAGATTACCTGACTGCTTGCTGTCTGGAAAGCACTGGCAGCCCACCTCACCCACCGTACACAATTACATAGTGCTGAAGAGAAGCAACGAGAAACAATGGTGGACTGTGCCTATGGGCAAATTATGGAAGTGTATGGGATCACTCTAGACCACTTGATGACTAGCAAATTTAGGATAACAGTGGGACAAGTGCCCCCAGACACCCATTACCAAACTGGTTTTCATAAAAACTTTCCTGGATCCAATCAGAGCTCCGTTAAGCCCAGCGTTCTACCAGTTGCTCTCCAAAGGAAGCTTACAAAGAGGAAATGAAGGCAACAGCCATTCCATATAGCCCACTCTTTCTTACTTTGACTGGCAAGTGCTCCCCAAGGCTGCTCCCCAATACAAGTGTTTCCATCTACCTGAGATTCAGAGGTGCTGGGGATGGAACCTGGGACTGACTTGCCCAGAGCCTCCCCTTGCTAATGTGGAGGCGAATTGGAGGGGAAATAGCTGCCTTTTCTAAAAGAGTTCCCCAGACATAGAATCATAGAGTTGGAAGGGACCACCAGGGTCATCTAGCCCAAACCCCTGCACAATGCAGGAAATTCCAAACTACCTCCCACACACACCCCAGTGACCCCTACTGCATGCCCAGAAGATGGCCAAGATGCCCTCCCTCTCATTATCTGGTTAAGGTCATGGAATCAGCATTGCTGACAGATAGCCATCTAGCCTTTGCTTTAAAACCTCCAGGGAAGGAGAGCTTACCACCTCCTGAGGAAGCCTGTTCCATGGAGGAACTGCTCTAAGAAAGTTCTTGTAGGTTATCCGGGCTGTGTAACCGTGGTCTTGGTATTTTCTTTCCTGGTGTTTCGCCAGCAGCTGTGGCAGGCATCTTCAGAGGAGTAACACTGAGAGACACTGTCCTTCAGTGTTACTCCTCTGAAGATGCCTGCCACAGCTGCTGGCGAAACGTCAGGAAAGAAAATACCAAGACCACGGTTACACAGCCTGGATAACCTACAAGAACCAATGAACTCTGACCGTGAAAGCCTTCGACAATATTTTGCTCTAAGAAAATTCTTCCTAATGTCTAGATGGAAACTCTTTTGATTTAATTTCAACCCGTTGGTTCTGGTCCGACCTTCGGGAGCAACAGAAAACAACTCGACACCATCCTCTATATGACAGCCCTTCAAGTACTTGAAGATGGTTATCAGATCCCCTCTCCATCTTCTCCTCTTCAGGCTAAACATACCCAACTCCTTCAACCTTTCCTCATAGGACTTGGTCTCCAGACCCCTTGCCATCTTTGTTGCCCTTCTCTGGACATGTTCCAGCTTGTCTACATCTTTCATAAATTGTGGTGCCCAGAACTGAACACAATACTCTAGGTGAGGTCTAACCAGAGCAGAGCAAAGTGATACCATCACTTCGCATGATCTGGACACTATACTTCTGTTGATGCAGCCCAAGACTGCATTTGCCTTTTTAGCTACTGCATCACACTGCTGACTCATCATGTGAATGAGTTTGCCCTTTGTATGGTTTCGGATTCTGTGGCTGAGTCTGCTCTTTTAATGGTTTCATAATGTGAAACTCTAGATTTCATAATGTGACTTTAGGTTCTTTCAATGGCAGTTACATGAAAACCACCCAATGTAGGAAGAGAATAAGATGGGTGAAGGGTCAAATTTTCTACTTTTTTTCAATGCCGATCCTAAAACTCATGAGTAGAAATAAGAATAGAGAAGATCTCTGCACAGGTACCAGCGAGGTGTAACAGTTAGAGTGGGATATGGAAGAGATGGTGGGTTCCAGTCCCTGTTCTGCTATAAAGCTAACTTGGTGACCTTGGCCCAGTAATTCTCTAACCTACCGCACAGGGTCTTTCTGAGGATAAAAAAGATACAAAAAAACCTTGTATGTCACCCTGAGCTCCTTGGAGGAAGGGTGAGATAAAAATGCACTTGATTGGTGCATTTGGTTAAACACAACAAGGGCTCTCTTTTCCAGGTTGTGGAATGCTCACCATATGGTGCAGTATGAGACATGCTTCATTTGGAAGAAATTCCTATCCAGAAACCTGATACCCAGGGATATTCATTCTTCTTGTGTTCCAGATCTCAAGGAGAATCCCAGTGGGCGGGAAAAGAGGAGAAATGTGCAAGCTTGTAAAGATCTGGCAGGTGTGTTATAAACAATTCAGTAGACCTACCAAAGGCACAGCTCCTTTTGCTTGGGGATGACTGGGGTGGGGGTGGGGATACGGTAATCACCTCACCTGCATTAATAACATCTCTACAGTTATTATGAGTGATTTTTTAAAAAGACAAGAACAAAAGCCCTTAAAACACACTGCATTCTTTTGCAAGTTCATGGTGGATGTATATAACAGTGGGTTTTCAAAACCTTGCTGAGAATCATATTCCCCATACCGAAATCTCTCCCTCCCAGCACCGAGACTGTGCCTCTAATAATAAAGAGATGAAATTCACACTCCGCCGCTCAGTCATCACTGGCTTGCTTTGCTCCCTTGCACGATTTCAGCAAGCAAAGGAAATTATGGTTGCAGCTTTTCTTGGAAAGGAGTCTGAGTTATCATTCCTTCTTGCAGAATTTTCACTCCATTTTCTTTTTCATTGCAAAGAATGCATCGCTCATTTGAGTTTGATGGAACACCTGTTGGGTCTGATGGAACCTTTAGGGCATGGAGACGTGGTGGAGCTTATGACTGCCTGGATATTATGTCCCCTCATCCCCTTGGCTTTTTAAGTATTTATTTTCCATTGTAAACTGAACTTTACACCTCTTGTCCTTTAATCCTAATTGCAGACTAGGGATAAGGGTAGGAAAGGAGTGGTTATTCACTGGCGAGTAAAACATTCTGCACATGCTCAGAGGCATCCATTCTTTCACACTGGCCAATTTCCTCAAGGTGGTTTGCTATTAATGGTTAAAACCAAATACCAGGCTGAGTCAAACTTGGCATTCATTTTTCTGTTTTGCCCCCTTCCCATGGCCCCCACATACTCCCGAGGAAAATTCCCCATTGCAAAGAGAGAAGAACCCAAAATAATATTAATCCCACACCAATCTTTACGTCCTAAATTCTCACTTGTCATGGTGGGCATAAAAGAGAACAGAAACAAGAAAGAAGCATAGGACCAGACAGAAAAGTGTGACAGGACAAGATTTGGTAAGGAAGGGACTAACTAATTCTAGCCCTCTTGCACACAAATGCTCTCTCTCTCTCTCTCTTTCACACACACACACACACACATTCCTTACCAGGGCACTGAGATAAAAACTGGTTGTAGATTTTCCCTTCTATCTCCAAACAAAAAGGTCTAGAAACAATTTTTTTTTAAAGCTGGGCATTCAACGGTGGGTAATGACTTATTTGGGGGAAGCATTGCCACCAAATGTCCTGCCGTAACTACAAGCATGTCTTGGATGCATTACTCTCTCTCAACATAATCTACCTCACAGGCTAGCTAGGAAAATAACTTTTTTTTCCTTTACAAATTGAAGTGGGCCTTAAAGAATGCAAAAACACCCCACTCTGTCTTTTAGCACACTAGCTAGTATGTTGATATTAGTGTCCTTTCAGAATCAATTGCTTTTAATTTTAGCCCATGACAGTGATGAAACGTTCCAATGTCTGTCCTGATGTTAAAATTGAATTTTCTTTGAAACTTTCCCATTCAGCTTGGGTAATGAAAATAACAGCTGGCTTTAATCTTCCTGGGTTTTTTTTTTTTTAACTGTCTTTTAGGCTGCAATCAAGTTCTATTTCTTTAAAGCAAGCTTAAGTTTCACAGTGGCATCGACTGCTTCCCCTTCAGGAAGCCCAAGCTCACTAACAAGGGCTGGATCTACTCTATTTAGTCTGGAATTGTCATTATGCATTCATTCCATTTTAATACAGGATCCCAAACAGCATTGTTGGCAAGCCCTTGCATTCCAGTGTTTTCCCCATTGTTTCCCCATCATTCTCAGACCTGATTTGTGGTTATTACTTACTGTAACATGAACTGCAACTGCAGCTCCATGCTGGCCGGTGAGAACAGCTCTTCCAGCAAGCCTGGTGCAAAAGGGTGCATGGGCATTAAATAGACCATTATTCAGCCCCGGCTGATTGGTTTGGGAGCCAAGCCTGCTTCCTTGCTGAAAACGTGTCAGTACCAAAATATGGCCCTGCCAAAGGCAGGAACAAGCCCATTCTTGAGAGGTTTTCATGAGTGGGTTAAACCAACAAAGCTACATTAAATGTGCATTCTCTTGCTATAGTCCCCAGTAAACAGACATCCATAGCACCAAATTACTTTGTCCTATCAAACATTTTGCTATCAATCTCCCCACACACACGCACGCGTGCACACACAAACCACAATACTATGCAAGAAGAACGACCACTGCAAAGATCTCAAAACAGCCTCTAAGGATGCTTCAGGTGAGAAATCCAGAAATTATTGTTCTTGTTTACCACTAGGTGGCAAAGTCCAACATGGCTACATAGATACACAATGTGACCCATGGCAAGCAATTTAGCATCACCCATTTGACTAATTTTCACCTGTCCAGGGTATAGTCCAGATTTCCATAACTTTGGTCCTCCCTAGTGATACTTGCACCTGATTTGCCTGGCAAATTTTTTTTCAGAAAGTTCTTGCCCTTGAAAAAATTATAGCTGTGCATTCCCACACTCACGCTCTCCTGAAATCTTCAAATTAAGCACACTTGAGGTCATGATATTGCATAGTAAGCAGGCATATATTTAATTCCTTTAGCCCACCAGCTGAGAGGTATGGAAGAGATGCCTGGCAGATATACTTAACAGCCGGACAAAGATATCGCTCGTTCACAGTTCCTTCTCATTTGTGACCTGTAGCAACTTTCCAAAAGTTGGGTGCCACCAGGTTCAAGGAAACTGCAAACAGCTTGTCATGGTAAGGGCAGCCCTTAATGCATTAATAAGAAAACATACTTCAGTTAGCTGGGGGAACATTCTAATGGATGTGCTTACAGGATAATTGATGAAAAGCTTTCGACAAGCTAGCCTGCCTCCCTTCTAGCTCATAATGTAAATGAAGTCCATTAGAAGTCAGACAATAGAATGGCTCTCAGAGATCTGTCTCTTGGTTCTTGAAGAACTCAAAAGGAGAATCCATTAATTGTGGATGCTGCTGTTGACCCACGCTGAAAATCATATAGTCCTTTCAATACTTAATATGTGTGTTTGTGTGAGTGATTGGATGTACCATCAGCAAGTGCCTACAAACATGTTCATATTTTCCCTCCATCCTGGGGGATGGGTCTATGGGAGTGGTGGGCATTAGACCCAACAGGTGGCTGCCTGCCTGGGATCTAGGGTTGCCAACTTCCAGGTGATGGCTTGAGATCTCCTGCTATTACAACTAACCTCCAGGCAACAGATATCAGTTCACCTGGAGAAAATGTCTGCTTTGGAGGATGGCTCTATAGTATACCCTGCTGAGGCTTCTTCCCTCCCCAAACCCTGCCCTCCTCTGGCTCCACCCCCCAAAAAAATCTCCAGGTATTTCCCAACCCGGGGTTAATAACCCTACAGGGATCCCATTTCCCTTACCCCTTCCCACTGGGAAGACTTATAGGCCTTCTTCAGACATCATGTTGTAGTGATTAAGAGCGGTGGTTTGGAGCGGTGGACTTTGATCTGGAGAACCGGGTTTGATTCCCCACTCCTCCACATGAGCGGCGGATGCTAACCTGGTGAACTGGATTTGTTTCCCCGCTCCTCCACATGAAGCCAGCTGGGTGACCTTGGGCTAGTCACAACTCTCTTAGAGCTCTCTCTGCCCCACCTACCTCACATGGTGTCTGTTGTGGGGAGGGGGAGGGAAGGTGATTGTAAGCCGGTTTGATTCTTCCTTAAGTGGTAGAGAAAGTTGGCATATAAAAACCAACTCCTTCTCTAGGCCGTGCCAGCCCAAGGAGGTTACTACAACCTGTTCCCTGTCCCACTCTTCCATAGGAACCTCCCTGGTTGCCCCAACCAGCTAAGAATGGGCCGTCACCTGTGGCAGGTTCAGCTGCTCCTCTGCCACCCTTGCTGCCTTATGCTTCTGCTGCTGGCCCTTGGAGGTTTGCTGCTGGCCAGCCCCCAACCTCCCAAGCTGGGTATTTAGTGGGTCCCCAGACTGCAGTACTTCCTCTCTGCTGGGGCCTTCTCATCTGGCTGCCTTTTCTCGGTTGTCTCCATCAGCCCTTCCCAGCCGGCCACTGCCTTCCCTGGAGTGCCCAGCATCTCTGGGCACTGTGGTTAGTCAGGAAGCTGCTTCTGCAGCACTGGGGCAAGCTTCTGGGGTCCTTAGGGTTGCCAACCTCCAGGTGGTGGGTGAAGATCTGCTATTACAAGTGAACTCCAGGCAACAGAGATCAGTTCACCTGGAGAAAATAGCCACTTTGGAAGGTTGATTCTATGGCATTTTACCCCACTGAAGTCCCTCCCCTGCATAAACCCCACCCTCCTCAAGCTCCAACACAAAAATCTCCAGGTATTTCCAACCCAGAGCTGGCAACCCTAGTGGTCCTCCCTTGACAACTTACATATTGGTCCTCCCTTGACAACTTACATAGTGGTCCTCCCTTGACAACAAGTCCCTTACATATTGAGGGATAGTCAAATAATATGCATATGATGGAAGGTTTTTGGAAGGGAAATACCAAAATATTGACAGGAACAAGCATATGACAAGCTCAGAATCTGGTTCTTTGATAGTCAAGGTTCATGATACTTTTCTTAACCAGAACGTAAATCTAATGTTTCCCATAACGTTTCATCAAATCTGATGTTCTACCAAGGTCCATCAGCTTTTTATCAAAGAGTTTCATCCAAGAAGATCTAAAAAAAGTCCGGTCCTGGTGCATGCAGATACCCCATATCACAAAAGACAAGCTTAAGCCTTAAATTAAGCACAGAAAGCCATGCCCTGGCTTCCATTTATTTTTGACGAAATTCTGCGTGAAGCAATACCTAATATACGATAAGGGGCATTCACAAGTCTGAAGAAATTGAAGAAGACTGTGGTCCAAGTCCTCCCTTACAGAACTTATCCAAATAGAGGGACCAAATAAAAGGGGGGATCACTTTTAAATTAAAGGCCAATATAATATATATATATATAGTTTGCTCCCTTAAGAATCCTGAACTGGCTGGAAAAGCGATGTAAAATGTTTAAGTAAAAATTCAAAAATAAATCGATAATAGGGCTGTGACTATCGATAAACCCAAACCGAAAATAAACCTGAAATTAGCCATTTCAGCAATATTCGGGTTTCATTTCAGCCAAATACCAAAACCTGGGAATTACTCGAAGCTGAATAAGTGATTCCCGAAAATAGGTTTCAGCTATTTGCCTTTGCTCAGATGCACGGCTCTGTGATTTCTCCCTTTTTTCTATCTTTGACTGGTTTTGTTAGGGCCCCATAGTTGGGGCCCTTTTGAGGTAGGGGTTGTGTAATTAGAGCCAACTTGGTCTGACCAAACTATCCATCTAGTCTGGAGGCAGAAGGGTCATTAAAAGATGGGGCTCACCCAGTCCCATCCAGAGGATATACCCTCCAACTAAAAAGCACCAACTTCAACAGCTGCTGAACAGGCTTCATTCTGAAGAAGACTGCTCACCAGCACGAATGAGCAATCACCTTCACAAGAGCTGCCTTGGACATGACTTCGGCTGGCTCTGATATTGCCACCACCACCCCATGAACACCTTCATTTCCCTGCACCGGGCGTGATCATCTCTTGAAATCAGAATTTTGATGACTATAATAAAGGACAGTTCACAGGATGTCATTTGCCACCAAAAGAAATGTTTTCCATGCCTTGTTTCTCTTGCATTTAAGCTGTTTCCCTCAGTTTGGAAGCTAATTTGCATGGAAACCATGCTATGCACCCCAGATACGAACCGGGGGCCCAGATTTTGAAGCGCCAGCCTACCAATTGGCTCTTTCTACCATTCCTCAGCAACACAGAGTTTCTGGACCTGAAAACTGATGGACAGCTTGGCTCGCAAATGACTGGAGGGTGGGGGCGACCACTTTGCGGGCCCATAAAATTGGACCCCCTGTCTCAAACTTCTCCAAACTTCGATATCCATCTAGGAAGAATCCCATATAGCTACGCAGCAAATTTGGTGGCTCTACCTCCAAAAATGCCCGCATAGGAGCTTTGGAGAAAAATCCCTATAGACTATAATGGACCTAATTTTGGGGGGAAACTCAGAAATAAAGCCAAAATACCCATTTACCAGTATGGGTTTTTGGTTTATTTTGGGTTTACTGAAAAAAATCGCACCCAATAAATCCAAACCTGAAATTTACCCCCCCAAAAAAATTGTTTGTTTTTGTTTGCACAACCCGAATCGGTAACATAAGACTGTGTCATGACATGCAGCCTTTAGCAACAATCCCCTGGGGGAGAAACCTTTTTTTTCTTTTTTTTTTCTTTTTTTGCAGTGCTGCACTTCAACTAGTAGCTTGAACAGCCAGGAGCTCTGTATATTGGACATCTCATTTAAATAGCAGATAAGAGGAAGCCCCGTGATGGATGAATCTCTTCCAGGATCAGCTTCCCTAATAATTCATATAGAACCCAAACACAACACCTCATGATTCTTCCCATGTCAGTGAGTAAATGGGACATCTTTCTAAATTGCTTCCACTAGCACTTTTGAGGCTAAACCATCAAAGTTACATATGGGGGTGGTGAAGGGAAACAAACAGCAGTTTTGTTTTCCAGTAATCCATGGGATGAGCAGAAATCAATCAGCTTTATTTCTGCCAGCATAAGTTAGTATCAGTAACCCATGGTAGGTATTTCCCATCCAGCTAGGCAGATTAGATGGAATCAACTAAGACCTGCTGATTAAATTCAACCAGGACAAGGACATGACATGGTGAAACACAAAGCACAAGCCACTCTCTTGGTTTAGCTGAACACATGAAGTTGCCTTATACTGAGACACACCATTGGTCTGTGAAAGGCAGCATTATTGACTGTAACTGGCAGCAGCACTCCAGCATGTTACACAGAGGTCTTTCATATCACTAATGGGTCCTTTCAGCTGGAGATCTCAGGGATTGAACTTGAGACTTTCTGCATGCAAAGCTAGTGCTCTACAACCAAACCACAGCCCCTCCCAGTTCTTTGCTCATCCCTGTAACAGCTTGAGTGATATCAGCTGTAGGGGGGAACCCTCTGTAATCAAATGGTAGGAGCAAAGAAATACATTTAGAGACAACTGTATTACCTTGTTTATTTGTTCTGATTCTCCAAATTAATCCAATGCTGGGCCAGATTAGTTGATACATTTGACATGTGTCAAGCTGGGGTTCCCTTGACCTGTCTTGCAGTTAAATATGCCATCAGAGAACTAACATTACCAAGTTTGCTGGGGCCTGATTTGGCTCAGGAGCACAGTTTTGAGAAAAGATGCCTTCCCTCCCCCCCCCCCATTTCCCCTAGCTGAAATGGCTACTTTGTCGCTGGGGTCATTTCAGCTCAGGAAAATTAAGCAGGAGGGAAGGCTGAAGCCCCTGCTCCCCACACTATGCTCCTGAGCTGAACTGGACCCCAGCGCTCTTGGGGATGTTAATTCCATGACAGCATATATGACTGCAAGGGAGGGAAAGCAGCATGGTATAGCCCAATCTCATCAGATCTTGAAAGCTAAGCAGGGTCGGTGCTTGGATGGGAGACCACAAAGGAAGGCTTTGCAGAGGAAGGCAATAGCAAACTACCTCTGCTTCTCATTTGCCTTGAAAGCTCCTTGCTGGGGTCATCGTAAGTCAGCTGTGACTTGACAGCACTACACACTTACACATATATGACTGTAAATCAGGTTGAGGGACCCCCAATCTGATTAATGTTAAACGTATTGTCAGGTTTGGCCCTTACAATACAAATGGTAGTAGAGAGAGGAAAACACTGGGTAAGGGAAAGAAATTGATCCAGAACCTGGTGGGTGAGAAAAAGAGCCTGGAACAGGAGTGAGCAACCACTAAGATGTATGCCAAACTATGGCATGCCAGACTATTTTGCTCAATACGGCAACTCTCTTGCTATCCTACAAAAGCAAGGGCAATGTTGAGATGGAATAGGTTCAGGTCATGCATGGGAAGAGGAAGGACAGGCTTGAAGCCAGCCCCGGTCCCTTCCTGTAGAGTGGTGATTGTTCAAAATTAGAATTTGGAGTGGGCTAGTTCTGTAAGTGGAAACATCAGTGGACACTCTCCCACTGCTGTCTTCAGACCACATTAGGTCTCTGCTCAAAAAGTACCTTTTAGGACCAGACATTATGGAGATCAGGGGTGTCAAACATAAGGCCCAGGGGCCAGATCCAACCCCTTGAGAACTCTTATCCAGCCCACAAGCCAGCCAAGGCAGCCACCATCACCCTGCTCCTGATCTGGGCTGGGCTGGCAACTCATGCCTGGTCCAACCAAGTCATTTCCAGCTATGGTTGCCAGCTCCAGGTTGGGAATTATCTGAAAATTGTGGGGGTGGAGCCTGAGGAGGGCGGGGTTTGGAAAGGGAAGGGACTTCAGTGCCATAGAGTCCAATGGCCAAAGCGACCATTTTCTCCAGGGGAACTGATCTCTGTCACCTGGAGATCAGTTGTAATAGCGGGAGATCGCCAGCCACTACCTGGAGGTTGGCAACCCTATATCAGCCCTCATAACAAATGAGTAATGTTTCATACTGAAATTTCTGAAGCAGTCTTATTTTAGTCACTTCCTCCCATGCAAAAAGTAATCTCTCCACAACATTACACAGCGTGTCTGGCCAAATACAGTGTCTCATCCCACTGCTTGCTCACAGGTAGAAGTTGCATTTTGGGAGCACTCGGGTAGAAAAGTTTGGCTATCATTGGCTTGGAGGAATCTCGCAGGCCAGCTTAGGGCTAAATAGTTGAGGAAGCCTTAAATATAGTACATTCAAAAGTAGTACCTTCCCATATCTGGAATTGTACTAGTTTTTGAGCCAATGTGGTGCAACAG
Source organism: Euleptes europaea (assembly GCF_029931775.1). Lineage (NCBI taxonomy): Eukaryota > Metazoa > Chordata > Lepidosauria > Squamata > Sphaerodactylidae > Euleptes > Euleptes europaea. The sequence continues at coordinate 99,253,502 of NC_079316.1, read as the reverse complement.
TTAAGAGCAGCGGACTCTAATCTGGAGAACTGGGTTCAATTCCCCACTCCTCCACATGAAGGCTGCTGGGTGACTTGGATCAATCATAGTTCTCTTAGGACTCTCTCAGCCCACATGGTGGCAGGCAATGGCAAACCACTTCCAAATGTCCCTTACCTTGAAAACCCTACAAGGTTGCCATAAGTCAACTGTGATTTGATGGCACTTTCCATCATACTAGTTATCGAGAAACCAACAATGGCTACGTGACAAAACACAGTTCGCAAATAGTGGCTGGTTTGCAACTATTCCCTTCACAGGCTGAATCTAACCATCCTTAACCACAGGAAAGAAGCTACTCCTGAAATACAAATATAGTATTAATAATATGTCTATCAGGATCTGTTCAACATCTTGGCCAAGCCTAGCATTCTCTTGTTGCTGCTGTAGGAGCAGCAATTATCTTAGTGTTTTCCCCTCCCCTCTACACACACACACACACACACACACACACACATGTATATTGTGGCTTCCCCTTTTATCACATTATGAAAGATACCAGGTCTCTTAATTAGTGTCACTGAAACCATGCAAATTAGCTGAAAGCAGCTTTTCTGTCACCGACGGCTGCATCAATACCAGCTATTAGGAGTGACATTTCTTTCCCTACTCTATTCCTTTGATTAATGCATCTAATTGATATTTATTGTATTTTTTTAAAAAAAAACTTCGTTTAATATTCTTCCATGACAGGGATTGATTTTTAAATATGAGATGACAATGAGGAAAGGACATATTCTGACAACAAAGGGGAAACTTAATGATAAGGTTTGAAGGGGCGCTCGGGAAGAGCCCTCAGACCGGTTAGATAATAGAGCGAATCAGTCACCCTGGGGTTCAGGGAAAGATGGGTTTCATACATTATATCAGAGTTTCCCTCACAGCACCCTTGTTCTTATCTCACTGTTAATTATTTCTTCAGGGCCACCTAGAGAGTAGACAGTTGGGCTTGGCCATGGGCCCAGATTCAAGTCTATCTCAGCGTTTCCCAAACTTTCTGTCAGAGAACACTAGAGTGTTGTGAGTGGGGTTGGTGTCACTTGGCAAATGAAGCCATCATGTTGAATGAATCCACCACACTATGTCCCTCTGAGCAAAGACACCCTACACCAGGGGACCTCAAATTATGGCCTGCGGGCCAGATCCGGCCCCTCAGGATCCTGAACCCGGCCCCCGGCCTAAAGTATTCGCCGGGGAAACTGTAGTTCTTCTTAAGCCCGCCCCGCCGTTCTTTCTCTTCTCTCATTGACTGGGAAAGACGCCCATCACCGTCCCTCTCGGCAGCTGGCAGCTACCAACCACCTTTCATCCTGTTTCCCTCCCTTTGCTTCATTCGTCCAAGTTAGCATTCTACCCCGCCTTCTCGTGGCGTTGCTGGCCAATCAAAAGACCTGTCGACGTTAAAGGGCCTCAACACCCCCTCTTCTCTACCCAAGCAGTTACCGCGAATTGAATTTTTTTCTTGGTCGCCGCGTGCCACAGCCCCCTCCTCTCCCTTTGCAACAATGCCTTTTAGAGAGAAGAGGCGGGGCCATGATCGCCGCACCCCCTTTCGCGGCGGCACGCTGTTGCTGCTGCCTCAGATGCGTGCCGTTTTGTGCCCGGCAGCGAGCTGTTGCTTTTCGCGCCGTTTTGTGCACAGTCACGTTCTTGGCGCAGCTTCGCTCCACATCACGCGCGCGAGGAGGTGGCGGTTCTGGATAACCAGTAAGATTTGGAAATCCCCCCTCCTCCTAACCGTTTCTTTCCCTGCAACGGTCGTTCGAGGCTGGGCAATTGAAGGAAGGGGGGGCACGATGAGAGCGGGAAGGGTCTCCCAAGGCAGGAGGAAGGAAATGAGAGAAATGAGGACATTAAAAACAAAACTAGGTTAATTTCTGTGAACAAGAATTCAGTGACATCTCTATTTTTCTCTCATTTGCTTAGGTGTCTCACAATCTCTTGCCATACAATAGTGTGTTGAGTTTTATCTGTTGTCTGTAGGACTCGTAATGTTAAGATAGGGTGATACTTTTTAGTGCAGGTACAGCTCATTGTCCATATGCCAAATTTTAGGCCCTGGGGCTAATTCTTAAGCTCCTTAGACATGAGTATGACTTGGCCATCTTTCTCAAAGGGAACAAGACTTTTAATGGCTGGAGCACATGCTGAGCATAATTCATATTCCTCCCTGCATTCAGAGCACTATATTGCCAAACCTGTTGGTGTTTTACTTTTTGCCCTGTTGCATCATGCATCTTTTCCAGTCCCAAGACTGTTAGCATCTATCATTTCTTTATTCCATAGGCATTCCATATATGGAACCAGATATTGACCATCTCATTAGCCAAAAGAAGCCCCATACTTCCCATTGAAATATTATAAGTTTATGTTGATTAAAATTGTTCTTCATTTTAAATATTACATTGTTTCTCTTATTTTTTGTGCACTACAAATAAAATATGTGCAGTGTGAATAGGAATTTGTTCATATTTTTTTCAAGCTATAGTCCGGCCCCCAACAGTGTTTGAGGGACAGTGAACTGGCCCCCTGTTTAAAAAGTCTGAGGACCCCTGCCCTACACAGCAATTGATTTCCCCTTCTCACTATGGGCTGACATCATCTAAACTGAGTGGGATTATTCTAATGTAACTGATGCTTTGTCAAGCGGTAGTAGGGTCAGGCAGAAGGCAATTTTATTTACCAGCACATACGTGATTGCCACAAACACATGAACAATGACTATGTCCACTCCCCAACTGTAGCAACAAGATGTGCAACATCTTGCAACAAGATGTGTAGCAACTCTCAACTGTATTTATAACAGACTTGCTAGTGCATTTTCAGATAAATGCAACAGCTGGTATGATCATAACTTTTGGTGATCTACTTCCCTCCCTCCCTCTCCTCCCCCCTCCCCCTCCTCCTCTTTCCTTTCCTATCCTGCCTTTCTAGTAATATTATTAATCATGCCTACCCTAACCTCAATCCCTCCCTGTTAAGACAGTTTCTTATCCCTACTCTTATGGCACCCGCCACTGGAATGACGAAAAGTGCAATTAGAAATTTTAAGATGTGGAGAGTGTTTAACTGGAAGTGCATTTTTAATTTGTGCAATATGTTGTAAGCTGCCTCAAACCCAGCAATGCCAGGGAGGGGCAGGATATAAATCAAATAAATAAATACTGTATAGCCTCAAAATTGCTGTTCATGTAGATAGGGACTGAATCAAATGCAGTTGGTTCAGAAAAGACACAAAAGGAAAACATGTGAAAGCAGAATTTTCCTGTCCTTTGTCTCAGCAGTTTAACATGCAAAATGCATACATGAGTCAACAAGGGCAGGAATTATATTAGCCTCAAGTGCTTCCCCTGGAACACTTAGCTCATAAACTTGTCTTGAGATGTCTTCATTTTGGCACACCTTTTAGTTGTCTGACAGCAGAAGAAGCAGGAGTTGGATAAGGAGGATCTGGCAAATTATGATTATGGTTTAACTGAGCTTGCTGGGGCCTGATTTGGCTCACAAGCATGGTTGTGAGAAGAGGAATTCCAAAGCTCAACTCCTGTGGCATTTTCCCAAGGCAAAATGGCAACTGTGGGTGGTCTGGGGTAAACAGGGCCCGGTGTGGCCATTTTGGCTCAGGATCGTGACATAGGAGGGAAGGCTAAAGCCCTTCAATTCCACAACATCACCTATGACTGCAAGTCAATTGTAAAATTAAAATCCCAACTGTCTGCAGACCTGGAGAAGATCAGCCCATGCAGTACATCTTTAATAGCTCCAGTAACTGATACACCTCCCTCAGTTTGGGGGTATATTGGGTTGATGAAATGACCAAGACCGTGAGGTCCGTATTTACCCCAAATGCAAATGCAGAAGAATCTGCAAGACCTGGATTGAACACTAAGAATGGATGTATCTTTCTCGACCTAGAGAGGGATTTAGAGAAAATAGTCACCGAAGACAGTGCTGACATCACAACTGAGTGGAAAGTTGGAGCCTTCCCTTTTTAACCCAGCTAAGGACAGTCATGCCTCCCTTGGGATGACAGGATTGCCCAAAGAAACAATTTTGTATGATTGACTACCCGAGGATACAAATGTACCCTCGCTTAAATGCCTTATTTGGAACATAGCAGGCTGGCAACGGCAGCTGGGTGACAAAGATCTACAAGGCTTCCTCAGTGATTTTGATCTCGTGCTTCTCCAAGAAACTTGGACCCCTAAAGAAATCCATTTGGAGGGTTTCATATTCAATTCCAGCATTCAAAAGTAACTCAATGGGTCGCCACAAATCTGGACTTAGTTGCCTAATTACCGGTGAATTAATTAGTTTTCTTACTGTCCTTCCAACGTGACCTCCTTTGGCCAAAGTATTCCTATTCCATCAACACCAGCTTAGGCTGTTAATAGTTAAAGTTTATCTTCCCCCTACCCCAGACAGTGAGTTGCTTTCCTCACAATGGGAAAGGCTGTCAAAATACGTGGAGGAATTGGAACAAAACTATTCTTCAGTGGAACTCTTTCTAGTAGGTGATCTCAATGCCAGAATAGGCAAAGATGATGCAGCACTCTGTGAAGCTGCCGGCCTTATTTTTGATGACTTTCTGCCGCATACCCTGTCCTTGCCTAGACCCTCCATTGTATCAACAAAGCAGGGTTACACCTGATAGTTTTCTGCCTGCCTGCCAGCCAGTAGAACTATTTTAAACAGAACCCACCCTCAAGACCACCCAGGGGAATACATGTTTAACTCTTCTAGAGGGAGTAGCATACTGGATTATGTTGTTTTGTTGCAGGCTTTGACATATTGGAGCACATGAACAAGTTATTAGTGTTGTACATATGCAGAATTATTCAATATAAAACCCAATTACACATACAAACTACAAGATATAAAGCAGAGGTTTAATTTCCTTTTAAAAGGAAAGAGAGCCTGGATATTCTTTGCCAGAAGCCTATGCTTCTATTACACTATTAAAGGTTTCAGTAATTTACTAGCAGCACATTCTGCCTTTTTCTATGACCTTTCCCAGCCTTTTCAATGGCAAATGAGAAGCGCTTAGCAGCACTTTCTATAATTCTTGAGTTACAGAACCGAGTGCTTGATTCTTGCCTTTCCAATGACTTCGAGTGCAGAAATGTTATTCCCCTTCTATATTCCAAGGGTATTTTAGGCTGACTAAGATGTAATGATGTAATATAAACAATAATTGTATTTTATGATTTAAACATGAAAACATGATACTATTAATTAATGAATGGGTTCAATCTCAACATATTTGTCTGGAGAGGAGAATGATGATAACATTGACTATATAGAGAGATGGTAAAGCTCAAAACTGATTGTTTAAAGTTTAGCAAAATAGCCTGGTGGAAGAGGAAGTCCTTATTTGGTAATACAATGGGAGGCCACTGAGCATGTGGAGTAAAACTGACAATTGCTCGATTGTCAAAGTCAACCTCATTGAAGGTGATTGAAACAGTATAAATACAGGCAAGGTGAAGGCTAGTACTTCAGACCTCTCTCAGAGGGTCTCAGAAGATGGTGTTGGTATGTATGGCTTTACAAATATAATATTCTAGAGTGTGAATTAGATACTTTGAACTAAATCAGACTTATTTGACTGTTATATTTTTAGTGTTGGATTTTAAAACTTAATAGTATGTAGAACTTGCTTGCTTTACTGTATACATTGTTACTGAATATTAAGACTTTGTAATACTTGCCTATACACAATTACATTGGAGTACATCAATAAAAAGACTTACTTTTTAAGTGAGTAAAGTAGTTGAGTCCTGCTTAGTAGGTGACAATCTGAATAAGATAACATACCACTTCTCAGGAAGGGGTCAATTCTAAGAGCATAGTCAATTGAAAGGCACTGACCCGCTTCAGTTTCACTCTCCCTAAGAGAACGTATATCCCATTTTCACGTTGCAACTCATCCTGAAAGTCACCATCTTTCCTTAATTGCCCACATTTGCCAGGTCTGTTTGCCACTACAAAAATCCATCTCTAACACACCAGAAGACTCTATGACATGCGTTATTCCTCCAAAATGGTCAGCGTGAACAGAGCAGAAGATAAATTACCTATTCCAAGGTAAGGTTCTACACAATCTAAAGAAGGAGATAATAAACGCTAAAGCACCACAGGCGTAATTAAGCTCCTTTAACACCCTGGTGCAGTCTATCTACCAAACACTTTGCCCGCATATAAAACCATCAATTCAGCTCACTGCAAAAATAAATTCTTGGTTTGACAGGGAATGTTACCATCATAAGGTTGAGCTCTGAGCTCAATATCCTAACTACCAAATAGATAATTCTAAGGTAACCCTAAACAAGTATTTCCAGCAAAGAAAACTTTTGTCAGCTGATCAAGGAGAAGAAACACTGAATCTTCCAGAAGAACTGGGACCTGTTAATAAGTTCCACCCAATCTAGGAATAGCAAACAGTTTTGGCAATTAGTTATCCAGGCTTTTCAAGGGACCTCGGGACATACTAATAGCTCTATCCCACCTTGGGACTGGCTGATTTACTTTCAAAGCATCTTCCACGACCTCTCCATAGTACCATTAGACACATCAGGTTCCAACCCCACAGACTTACTGGAGTGGCCCTTAATTAGCTCCGAAAAAGTTAGAAGTCTAATAGCCTGCCTTAAACCTGGGAAGGCCCTTGGTCTGTGCCGGATTTACGTATAAGCTAAACAAGCTATAGTTTAGGGCCCCACTCTCTTGGGGCCCCCAAAAAAATTTAAAGGAAAAAACTGGATGTACATTTCCAAAATATAAGATCAAAAAACAAATAAAATAAAACCTACATGCAGCAACAGTGTTATCATTTTAAGTTAGAGCTTAATAATTATTTCACTATTAATATACTTCTTAATTGTATTTCAGTTCAACAATTACTTTGATAAAATACATATTTTGTTATGTGCAAATGGCTGTAGATACCTATTAGGTCCAAAAATTTCCATATAGCATATATTAAACATAAAAAAACAGTGACAATTTGTTGTTGACGAAGAACAGCTGGACATATAAAGGGCCCCATTACCTTCAATAGCTTAGGGCCTCATCAAACCTAAATCCGGCCCTGCCCTTGGTCCTGATGGTCTACACCTGGAATTATTCATAAAGTACCCAGATTGGTGGGCTCCTCTATTAGCAGCTCTGTTCTCCACAAATGATAAATATGGCTCCCTTCCTGTTCCATGGACTTATGTCACAGTGGTTCCTATTTTTAAAAAGGGCAACCGTAGTGTCCCAGCAAATTATCACCCCATTAGTTTGCTTTTGGTTGTGGGCAAGTTATATGCTGGCTACCTTTTATCTAAGCTAACCAACTGGTCACAGCATATCATTGGCCCTGAGCAGATAGGATTTTCTAAGGGAAAATCCACCCTTGATCATTGTTTAGTTTTGATACATCTGGCCGGAAAATATAGCGATCAACAGGGGAGGAAACTTTATGTGGCCTTCTTAGATCTGAAAAGTGCCTTTGATCTAATAGCCAGAGGTTTTCTCAGAGATCTAATACCATTTTGGCAAAAATGGGCAAAAATGGGAATAGATCTTTGCCTACTTTTCCTTATATGTAAATTATACTCGTCCTCTACTTGCCAAATTTGCTGCAACAACAAAGGCCTTTTATCGCCCCAAATCCTATCAAATAAAACGGTTAAACAGAGTTGTGTTTCAGCTCCCCATCTTTTAGAGCTGTTTTTAAAAGGCCTTGCCCCCAACTTGGAGTAGACGGCCACTTTCTACAGTTAACTACTCATGCGGTCCCCCTCCTCCTTTATGCGGATGATGCAGTCCTGCTTTCTCAAACTTAAAAGGGCCTTAATAATCTTCTTCAGGCTTTTGTGACATATTGTGAAATGAATTCCCTAACCATCATTTTTTTTATAAATCTAAGGACTTGGTTTTTTTCAAATCCTGGAAGCCGCAGGTATGGACAATTAAGGGAAATAAGATAGAGCAGGTAAAGCACTTTAGGTACCATAGAGCAGGGGTGGGGAACGTCAGGCCTGGGGGCCATTTAAGGCCCACAAAATCATTTGGTTTGGCCCTTCATGGGTCCTGACAGGTCTCTGGCTCAGAAGGATCTAAGACTGATGATCTGCCCCCTCCCGTGGACAGGAATAGCCTCTATTCAAAGCAGATGTGAGTTTGTTTTGCCGAGAAAAGGAACCTTGTTCCCCTCTAGCAGAAGAGTCGTTAGCTATGGAGCTGCTAGGACTGCCCAAGAAACTGTGTTAACCCTTTCCCACCCGGGCCATGGGGAAACGTATTTCCTCTATACTAAAAGAGGGCTAGGGGCAGAAGTGGCAACAATGGAGGGTTAAAGGAGGCAGGGCCAGAATGCGTGTGTGTGGGGGAGTTCTTAGCCCAGGGTTGTTGAACTCAAATGTTATGAGGGCCGAATATGACATAAATTTAACTTGGTTGGGCCATGCCATACCTCGCCAACCCAGATTGAGAATGTGGGGGGTGGCTGCCTTGGCTGGCTTGCGTGCTGAATAAGAGCTCTCAAGGGGCCGGATTCAGCCCTCAAGCCTTATGTTTGACACCCCTGTCTTAGCCAGTGTGTCCTCATTTCATCCCTGCAGGCAGAGGTAGCAGGAGCCGGCTGTAGAATCTGGCCCCAACCATGCAAAGCGGGAGCAACTCCGGCCATCCTGTGCCACCAGGCGCAGTCCAAACTCTGCTCACGACCTGAGTTCGGTCCCCACGGAAGTCGGTTTCAGGTAGCCGGCTCAAGGTTGACTCAGCCTTCCATCCTTCCGAGGTCGGTAAAATGAGTACCCAGCTTGCTGGGGGTAAAGGGAAGATGACCGGGGAAGGCCCTGGCAAACCACCCCGTAAACAAAGTCTGCCTAGTAAACGTCAAAATGTGACATCACCCCATGGGTCTGGAATGACCCGGTGCTTGCACAGGGGACCTTTACCTTTAATTTTGTACGGCCCGTGAATGATGTTATAAATATTGAAATGGCCCTTGGCGGAAAAAAGGTTCCCCACCCCTGCCTTAGAGTTTTTCCCCAATATAATTTAAAATGGACTATGCAGCAGAAACAGGCCACAAATCAGGCCAAACTAAAATCGATGGCCGTTTCCCGGTTTTTTTATACTAAAGGTAGCCAGTTTGTACCAGCTGCCATACAAGTTTATAAAGCCAATGAGCTTTCTCAGTTATTTTATGGGATCCCAATCTGGATAAACTCTGCTAACTCTAGTCTAGAGCAAATCCAATCTTTTTTTTTTCGCTGCCTCCTGGGAATTCCAAATTGTGTAGCATATGCAACACTGTGCCTTGAATTAGGGCTAAATTCTCTGGTAACAAGCGGATGGCTTATAACAATCAAATTTTGGCTCCACGTGTTCTTCAGATCCAACCCCTCCAGTATGGTTTGGTTAATGTTAACTGACCATTACCAATCAATAACGTCCAAATAGATTACTCTCAAACTCAGAGCAATGGGAGTCCCATTAGATGCTCTCTTCACGTCTGATGAACAGCAAGCCTAGAGGCTATTGAAACAAAGAATACTAGACATGGAGAGGCAAACTATGTTCTTATCAGCGCCCAGGGTCTGCTCCCCACTGGAATTGGGCATTATTTACCCAACTTTTGGAGCTTCACCAACTTATTTTTCTTGCTTAACATCTTTGCAACTTCGTCGGGTTTTTATGTTGGCTCGCCTGAACATCCTCCTCACTGAAATTCTTTGGGGTAGATTTAAGAACATCCCTGTCTGTAATCGGACCTGCCCATGCTCGCTGGACCAACCAGAAACAGTGGCTCATGTGTTGTTTTGTTGTGCCTTTTACAAGCCCTTATGGGAAACCTTCACTGATCCAATGATGCAGGATATTTTCTATCTCACTGCAAAGGAGAAAGTGGCTTTCCTCCTGGCTGACTAGCGCCCCTGTGTTACAGAGGAGGTAGCAAAGTTTATTTTAACAGCTATGAGGATTCGAGGAATCAAACGGAAACCTATTTGATTGTTGTCATGATTGATTGATTTACATTCAAACAGTATTTTATCTGGATACAACTATTTTTTAATTATTGTAACTGTAATCTCTATGCTATTAAAGGTTGATACTGATATTGATTGCCAGCAAGTCAAGTCGATTGAACCCCACATTTCCAGTGCTTTTTCTCTGACTGTTTTTGCACAGTGGCTAAAAGACTGAGCTACAAAACAGAAAGTTCAAATCTCTCCCTTTGTCGTGAGCTGACTACATTGCCCTAACAAGCCACATCAATCTGCAGCATAATAATAATAATAAGAAGAAGAGTTGGGTTTTATACCTTGCTTTTCTCTACCAAAAGGAGTCTCAAAGTGGCTTACAATCACAATTCCTTTCTCTCCCCACAAGGGGCACCTTGTGAGATAGGTGGAGCAGACAGAGTTCAGAGAGAACTGTGACTAGCCCAAGGTCACCCAGCAGGCTGCATGTATAGGAGTGGGGAATCAAACCCGGTTCTCCAGATTAGAGTCTGCCATTCTTAACCACCATACCATGTTGGCTTGACCTACTTTACAAATGACAAGATTATGACTGTGTTGTGCTCTGAATATTTGAAAGGATTGTCTAAATGCCAAATATGATGGTGGTTCTCAAACACAGGTGTGGCATCCGGGTGTAAGGCACTGGACTTGGAGGGTGGTGGAGTCCCCGTCTTTGGAGGTCTTTAAGCAGAGGCTAGATGGTCATCTGTCGGGAATGCTTTGATTGTGGGATCCTGCATGGCGGGGGGAGGGTTGGGGTCACTGGGGATGTGGGGGGAGGTAGATGTTAATTTCCTGCATTGTGCAGGGGGTTGGACTAGATGACCCTGGTGGTCCCTTCCAACTCTATGATTCTATGGTCTCTTCAGTCCAACTGTTATACCACGGGTTTTTTAGCCTATGTGAAAACAGCCACAGGGTTCTACTGATAAAGGATGGAATCAACCAGAGTGATTCCACAGAGGGCAGGATTTCCACCTTGCACAGCACAACTTTCTCACCTTGTCCCTCTTGCTGCATCCCCAAATGCCCCCTTGGAATGCTGTTCCTGGGGATCACCTGTCTGCAGAAAGGATCCAGTGGATTCAACTAGATCTGCCAGCTGGGTGGAGGTCATGGAGTGGCCTTTTCTCTTTCTCTCTCTGAAGCCTTTTCTCTTTCTCTCATCTACACATTGTCGTGTGTTGACCTCATGGTTGCTGATACTTTGGATCACATGTGCAACAGGAATATTGTGCCTCCCAGACACACACCAGCTCTTTTCTGTTTGTGACCGCTGCATGCCTGGAGAAGCCCACACAGAGCTTTCATGTCCACAAATCACCCCACAGAGCTGCTAGTGGCTCTCTTGGGAAACTTACATGCAGCCATGTAAGTAATGTGCTTATTACAACTGAGCAAATAGCAACTGCTCGGAGTGGTTTGCAGACGAGATAATGGTATAGAAGTGAGGAGCCTAAAGTCACTTCTCCCTGAATGCTGTGGTCCTAAACAGAAAAGGGCTGGTATGCCTCGGAGAGGTACAAAACTCCCCAACAAACACGAGGACTTTTTAATGCGTGGGTGGAGTTGGGCAATGGCAAACCACCTCCAAAGGTCTCTTGCCTTGAAAACCCGACGGGGTTGCCATAAGTCAGATGTGACTTGACAGCAAAAAAAAGTGGAGTCTAAGAGCCCATTCCTGAGTGGGGGGTGGGGGTTCTGTAGTGGCCGGAGGCGGTGCAGCTGCGCCACCTCCAGAGCAGCTTGCTGCCAGCATAGCAAGCCGGAAAAAAGTAAAAACTATTTTACTTTTTAAACCCCGTGGAACTCCCCATACAGTTCCACGGGGCTGCGCCACGATATTGCAGGCATATCTCAATGTCTGCAAAATGATGCTTTTTAAGCCCCAAGGGGATTCGGAAGCTGCCTACAGGCAGCTCAGCCCACCGGTACACCCCCCTGGACGCTGGTGCTGGGAGATACGCCAGGAAAACAACAGCAGGAGGCAGCGTTCGGGGGGGGGGCTGGCATAAATTGTCTTATGACAGCATATGTGCCAATTTTCATGGCACAAGCGGCACGGATACCGTCATGGGGATACCAGTTCCTGTGAGGATCCCCCCCCTTTCAGGAATGGGCTTCCTGCCTTCCGTAATTTTGTTAAGTGATTCTCATGAACAGCATAAAGGGCAAAGTGGGGGACAGGGAATTGGCAGAAACCAACCCCCCCTTCCGCTGATGAAAAAGGCGTATCCCTCCCTCCTTGGACATAAGTAAAGGGACTCAAGCCCGGCAGTGCGATCGTGTGCAGAGTTACACCAGCTATGCTTGTTGACTTCTATGGTCTTAGACTGAAGGATCTCTGCGTAGGCTGGCACTGAAAGCGCATAAGGGCATGAATAAAACAAATTATGCCTCGTTTTTTGAAGTACTCGCAGAGGTTTAAAAATTCCTGGGTAAGACTGCTATAATTCTAAGGCAAGGAGCCAGGCACCAGGCCAGACCTCGACGCTCCAACCAGCATCAGTTCCTGCGTGCCAGCACATCCCGCCTGCCAAGCGACAGGGGGCTTGATTTGATAAGCTCTAAATGAGGCGGTGTTGACCTCCTCTAGATGGATAATAAGCAGGTACAGTCTCCCAGCGCCTGTCAGGTGGATGTTAATGCTGAAAGAAATAACACCTTCCCAGACATTATAATTAGACACATGGAGGCTGTTGGGTTGTTGTTGTTTTTTCCATTTTCACCAACTCATATTTGCAACTAGTTAAATGAAATCACACTGGATTGGAAAGGGGATGTTGCTCTCAAAGCAGGATATTTTAGCAGTCCTCTTGGTCAATGGCAGTTACTGCCCCCCCCCAAAGCAGCCCATTTTTATGTTAGCCATTTATAACAGTCCAAATGAAGCTTTGGGATGGAATGGAGGAACAGAAATACTCCAGGCAACCTTAGACCGGCTTCTCACTTTGCACGTAGAGCTACCGATGTTTTTAATCGGCCACCGTAGCTTTTCCTTTAACAGCAGCAGATAAACAGACATCAGACAAGGATTTATTTTTATCTTCAATTTGAGAAAAGTGTTTCCTGCTGATTTCTGCACATCAAGCTGCTGTAACTAACCAAGGGCGCAACAATTCTTCAAGCTCCTTTACAAAAAAAGATAAAATTATCTGCAAGGGTTTATATCTTCTGAATTGTTGAGACTGTTTTGAGATTGATTTATTTTTTAAATTGTCCTTCGCGATGCACCTTAAGCAACAAGTTTGATTAGATCCACTCACAAGTAAGTACCATTTTATTCAGTGGGACTTACTCCCAGGGAAGTGTTTTTAGGATTGCAGCCTTAATCTAATAAAAGAACATTTCATGCCAAATGTCTAAGGTGCCTTTAAACGGATGCGTTATATTCTGTGAGGGAAATCGCAACAGGATTCAGCAGAGAGAAAGTGTATTTCTCGTGTGGATTGGTTCATGGTCAGGTTGATGGTGGTGTGGAAGCTGCTGAAAGCCTGGTGAAATTTCTCCAGTGCCTCTTGCCCATGTGTCCAAATGATGAAAATGTCATCAATAAATCTTGGGGACAAGAGAGGTGTTGACGGATGGGGCCTGAGGAAGTGCTGCTCCAGGTTAGCCATGAAAATATTGGCACATTGTGATGTCATGCAGGTGCCCTTGGCTGTGCCATTGATCTGAACAATAAATCTTCCCCATATCTGTTCCCGTACGTGGGTGGATAATTCCTTTATAATCCTGTTTAGTTCTTTTGGGTATTCCTGAGTGGGGTCTGAGGATGGTTGTTTGTAGAAAGTGGTGTTGGAGAGTTGTCTTTCGGCTTTAACTCTGAAAATGCCAGCCAACATGTAATAGATCACACAAAACCAGTTAGTTTTGTGTAAAATCAGAGATTTAAAGAATACAATCTGTGACTGACCTCTCAATTTATTGCAGTGGTTCCCAACCTTTTTTTGACCAGGGACCACTAGGACTTTTTTTGTTCGGTGCAGGGACCCCAAGGTTCAAAATAAAAATTCTGAGAATTTGAAAATAAACTTTAATCATAACTGTTAGTTAAACATTAAACTTAGAATAATATTTGAATATATATTTTTATAATAGAGAACTTTTAATTGAAAATATTAATTTATTATGGGTTTATAACTTTGTTTCGCAGACCTTAATTTAGTTCTCGCGGACCCCTGGGGGTCCATGGACCTCTGGTTGGGAACCAGTGTTTTATAGTGAACTAGTATTTCTGTGTTATGAGGAACCGCTGCCCCCTGCCTGTAAAGGAAGCACCTGCAGGAAGCCACCTGGAGAAACCCATGTAGATGCTTTCAAGCAAGGACTTACAGCTTATATATTCTTGGGGACCCCTCCAGAGAGCAGAGACAGGAGCTGGAAGGATACTTTGCTGTACAAACAGCTTCATCCCTCACAAGGAGCTGGGCTCCGTCATAAAGTGCTATTTTCTACACAGGCGTATGCACAAGATAAGCGTTACTTATAAATATGTATACTTTCATATTATATGCATGTTAAACTGAAAATCAAGCAAAGTGTGAAAGCTTCTCAGTTTCTTACAACTCTATAATATTTTGCCTATTCCTTGTGAGTAAAACTGAGAGAGAAATGTCACATCTGGACTGAAATCTAGAAGACGAAGAAGTGGTTTTTATATCCCGATTTTCTCTACCTTTTAAAGGAGACTCAAACCGACTTACAATTTCCTTCCCTTCCTCTTTCCACAACAGACAACTTGTGAGTTAGGTGGAGCTGAGAGAGCTCTAAGAGAGCTGTGACTAGCCCAAGATCACCCAGCAGGCTTCTTGTGGTTCACCAGATTAGCCTCCACCACTCATGTGTAGGAGTGGGGAATCAAACCCGGTTCTGCAGATTAGAGTCCACTGCTCCAAACCACTATGCACTGGCTGGGAAAAGCCTGGGACCAGAAAATATGGCTTCAGAAAAGATGTGTGGGATGACATCTTTGTTTTCTAGAAAGTTCTTTTCAGGGCACACACACACACCAAGTTGCTTCTGGCAGATATTTCTAGGGCTGCCACCTTTTTCTATTTAAAAAACTGGCCCTGGTACCTAACAGAATCCTAGCAGGCAGGTATTACATCTGTGAGGCTTTTCTCCATCACTTTATCCTACTGTGGGGTAGCAGCTTAGCAACCAGGGTTGCCAGGTCCCTCTTCACCACCGGCGGGAGGTTTTTGGGGAGTGAGGAGGGTGGGGTTTGGGGAGGAGATTTCAATGCCATAGAGTCCAATTGCCAAAGCTGCCATTTTCTCCAGGTGAACTGATCTCTATCGACTGGAGATCAGTTGTAATAGCAGGAGATCTCCAGCTAGTACCTGGAGGTTGGCAGCTCTATTAGCAACTCAGATTGACAAAGTGCTACTAGGGGTTCCATCTTCCCATGAAGTTTGACTGGCATCAGTGAGGGCTTGACTTTTTTTTTTTTTTTTTAACAGCAGGAACTTTCATCCTTTCCAGACCTGGGACACGGTATCGTATCGTATCGTTTATTTAATGCTCACAGACCAATCAGTAATGAGCATAGGAAAAGTGTACATTAGGAAATAACATAATTATTAAATATACCAACTCTAGTATAAAAATTACATTTACAACTTTCATAAAACATTGTTAAGATTATAAATATACATAACATAACTGTACAATTTAAAATTTAGGAATATTATTTAATGCCATAGATATAAAGTTTGAAACTGCTAAAGTCATGTTAGGGTCAGTGTCTACTGGTAGGTTGACTACAAGTTCCTGCTTTTCCATAAGTCTCCATTTTTGTATGTATATAGAAATCCATTTTTCTCAGGCTGCATTATACCTTTTTGCAATTGATGAAAAAGTGCCAGTCAGACTCTCTCCGCTTCATCTACCTCATGGGGATGTGGTGAGGACCAAACGAGGAAGAAGGATGTTCTGAATGTTTTCAAGAAAGGACGGAATACAAATGTGCTCAGTCGATTATGGAATGCTAAAGTGTATTTCACATCAAAATATATTTGCATCTACAATATTCCAGTGTTTCAGAGGATCAAAAATAATCAAAGAAGGAAACCATGAAAATCTCTTTTTCTATTCTTTTTTTCCCAGTCAAAGACTTGATTCCTTTGAGCCTGAGCTTGCCTGGGGAGGCTGTAAACATCCCACAGCCAACACAGGTGGTGGAGATTGTTCTTTGAGCCACTGCATGCTGTCAATGGTCTTCCACAGGGAAAGAAGATAGCTGAGAAGTACAACAGAAAGGGCAGTGATAGATGGCGGGCGTTCTTTAAAAAAAGAACTACGCACACACCTCCGCATCTGACTGAAGGCCTTCTGCTCTGACAAGGCAACTTTGGGGATTTCATTCAGAAAGCCCTCAGCCTTGAGAACTTCAGCACATAGTCCTGGGGGCGAGAAAGAGACCAGTGAACTCGCTGGAAGAATGGCATCTCTTCCAGGATTTTGCCCCCTCCATGATAGCTGTAGCTCTGTGATCATTTATTTTCCCATCTGCTGTCTTGCTATGGGGTTCGCTCTTCTCCCCAGCGGAGCCTTTTGATCAATGATGAATAGCTGGAAAACTTTTCCTCCGTCTCCCGCAGCATGACATTTCTTCCCCTTGCAGTGGGAGGCCCTTCTGTTTTAATTACTTAGCGTGTCTCTCTCAACATCCTAACTAATTTGTCTAGTTTAAAAAGAAACCCACAAAGCAAATTTCACATTAGCCAATCTGGTTACAGAAGAGGGAGGGAAAACAGTTTTCCTCCCTCCTCCTTAATACTGATCTCATTTTCAGAACAAGAAAATTCACATTCCAGACAGAATTAGAAGATGTGTGACCTTGTTCTTCTCACATGGAGGGCAGGGCATATGATGTCCTCTGAGGCACTGCAGATAGGGGTGAGCTTACCTGTCCTGTTTTAGTTCACCCTAAAGTCCACCTCTGTAGCCAGCAATGAGGAGAATCTGAGTGCTTCACAACAGGTCTCTATAGTGTTTCCAACTTGGAGGGAACACTTGCAGATGGAGAGCATTGGGACTGCATCCAACTGCAGCCTGCAACCTGCAACGCTGAGGGACTGCAACCAACCACAAACACAAGACCTAAGCAAGGACCCTTCCATACAGGCCTTGAAAGGGAAACAGAAACTAGTTCTTGAGTGTTCACTTACAGATAGACACACATCATATTATATGTGGTGGCCAACTCCAGGCTGGAAAATTCCTGGAGATTTGGAGGTAGACCCTGTGGAGGGTTTCAGGGATGAGAGGGTCTTCAGCAGCATATAATGCCACAGAGTCTACCCTCCAAAGCAGCCATTTTCTCCAGGGGAACTGAGTGCCTTAGTTTGTAGATGAGTTGGAATTCTGGGATATCTCCAGGCCCCACGCAGAGGTTGGCAACCTCTTAGGTACAGGGGCAGGTCTGCCATTAAGGCCACTGGAAAAAGACGGAGGAATCTATGGAACCTGACTAGCCTGAAGGAGCAGAGAATTTGTTTTTGAACTACCCATGGGAAGCTTTTGGATAAAGGAAAGAACTTATGTAAAAATGAAGGAATATAGCAACTGGTAAACTTAAGGGTCTGAAGAGGAACTGAAGAAGAAAGAAACGGCCGTCTTCCTCTGCTACCTGGCATCTGAAACAAGAATTCATATATGATTAGTCTTTTATAGACAATATTGTTAACTAGAGTAAAAACAAAATATTTATTATGCTTATCTGATATAAGAAAGATCTTGTACCTTTTTGATACTTTGTATGTGTACACTAGTTGGTGGATTGTATAGTTTATAGGGGTGTGTTGACAATTTTTGTAACAATGAATTTGCATCTATATTAAGTTGTGACTGTATTTTTTGAGTTGTAACTGCCAGGTAGGAGCAGGAGATCTGCTAATTCAACTGATCTCCAGCCGATACAGATCAGATCACCTGGAGAAAAATGGCCGCTTTGGTAATTGAACTCTATGGCATTGAAGTCCCTCCCCTCCCCAAACCCCACCCTCCTCAGGCTCCGCCCCAAAAATCTCCCATCGTGGTGAAGAGGTAACCCTGCCTATGTAGGGTTGCAAGGTTCTCCCTGTCCACTGGTGGGGTTAGGGTTGCCAGATCCAGGTCGGGAAACTCCTGAAGATTGGGGGATGGAGCCTGGGGAGGACAGGGATTTCAAAGGGTACAATGTGACAGAGTACACCCCCCGCAAGCGTCCATTTTCTCCAGGGGAACTGATCCCTCTTGTTTGGAGATGAGCTGTAATTCCAGGGGCTCTCCAGATTCCCCCTGGAGGCTGGCATCCCTAGCTGTGGGACCACTCCATTGCAAGGCTGTGCGAGGCAGGCAGGAGCTGTCACTACAAGCTGGCAGCCCCCACCTGGTATGAGGCAGGCGCAGACCACCACTGCCACAAGCCAGAGGTCCCCAGCACTATGAGCTATTGCTGCCACAAGCCACCAGCCACTGCCTCATGCGAGACAGACACGAGGGGGGACCCCAGTCCCATTCGAGGCAGGCAGGAGTTGCCAAGGCTAGCAGGTGTCCCTCGCCTCGTGCATGGCAAACAGGAGCTGCTGACATCATCACAGCCCTCACCCTGCATGAAGAGGGCAGCCTCCTCTCCCCCCTCCTCCCCCCTCCATCAGGATGTGGGTAATGAGACAGAAAACGGAGTCAGACAAGACAAAGCGCTGTGGGTTGGAAATAAGGCTGTCCAGGAGTAAGAGTATAAGCTTTTCTGGACAATCTTACACTCCCTCTCAAAGCACAGGTGTGCAGTCTGGGGTGCTGTTGGGCCACATTGGCCTTAGAGAGACTGGTGGTTGCCAAGTGTGCCTTTTTCCTTTTTCTAGCTGGGGAGATGGTGCCACCTGTCTCATGAATATGTGAAGTTGCTTTATATGGAGTAAGCCTATTGAGCTATCTAGCCCAGTAGCACTTCCACACAAGTGTTTTTCTTTGGCGTGGGTCTAAAATTGCGGCAGGTTTCCTGCCCCCCACCCCCATCGAACTTCCAGACAACTGTGGTTTCCCTTGCTTTTGTCTGTTCTTTCTGAAACCAACTTTGGTACAATATTTCCCGGAAGATCAGACTCATAGCCAGTCTGCCCAGCGTGAGGACAGGAAGTTCCGGATTCCCACACTTAGTCATTTCCCCTCATGCCTACCATCCTTCCCTTCCACTGATACAGCAATTTCTGATTATTAAAACAAAGGTAAAGGTCCCCTGTGCAGGCACCGGGTCATTCCTGACCCATGAGGTGACGTCACATCCCGACGTTTCCTAGGCAGACTTTGTTTACGGGGTGGTTTGCCAGTGCCTTCCCCAGTCATCTTCCCTTTACCCTCAGCAAGCTGGGTACTCATTTGACCGACCTTGGAAGGATGTAAGGCTGAGTCAACCTTGAGCCAGCTACCTGAAACCAACTTCCGTCAGGATCGAACTCAGGTCGTGAGCAGAGCTTGGACTGCAGTACTGCAGCTTACCACTCTGCGCCATGGGGCTCCTAGTACCACCTTAGAGACCAACAAATTTCCCAGGGTATAAGCTTTCCCAAGTTCCCTTTTTATATTGAAGATGCTAGGGGCATTATCAGCATGTTATCTACTACTTTGAGCTATAAGCATGTTATCTACTACTTTGGCACCCTCTAAAAATAATGTAGAGAGAGGGGGGGAGAGAAGGGGGAGGGAGGGGTTAAGGAGAATCAAGGTCATCCTTGAACTTCATAGCTGAGCAGGAATTTGAATCCAGTCCTTCCAGGTCATAGACTCTGTCTACTATCACAAACTATCACAAACTAGTATTGAACACTGCCTCCTGTTCAATAAGCAGATATTACAAAATTCTACAGGCCTCCAGTAATCAGTTACTCTAAGTAAACCTCTAATAGACTCCCCTTCCTACTACATGAAAAACTGGTCTGTGAAAAATAATGTGATAAAAAAATGGCAAATGAACAAAAGCTGAGAGTGGCGGCATGAGGCATAAGCAGAACTAAATAATTCTTCAGATTTGCCATGATGTGGTATGTGCTGTTTTAAGATTCAAATCCCTTCCCCAAGTGTCACCATTTTCATTCAAAACAATCTTACAGAAAACTAATAACTCCAACAAGTGTCTGCATTTAAATGATTTAAGCCTATTGTTCAAATGATCCTACGAAAGGGATCAAATATAATTCCTACTTGTAAATCACATTTTAAAAAGCATAAGAAAACCCCTGAACAATTTTATTCTACAAACCGCTGGTGCAGCGAGGCACAAAAAGCAACAAAAGAATTTAGATTCTCTGGTGGGAGAGTACAAACAAGTTTACATAGCTATAGCTGAAAGGACAAACTCTTTAGCCTGAACTGCAGGGATGATAACTGGAATTAAAATACAGTTTTATTAAACAAGATTGTAATTAGATTGTAGGTATGTTGGGGACAGGAACCAACATTGTGGGGTTTTTTTTAATTTTATTCTTTTAGTTATTTATTTTTTTGATTAACTTAAAGTGTCACAAGGAGTGATTGGTGCATGAAACCGATTCTTGGCAGCTTTCTAAAAATTGTACTCTCCTAAGCAAGTCAAGCCCTGACCTGGATGGCTCAGGCTAGCCTGATCTCGTCAGGTCTCAGAAGCTAAGCAGGGTCAGCCCTGGTTAGTACTTGGATGGGAGACCACCAACGAATACCAGGGTTGCTATGCAGAGGAAGGCAATGGTACATCACATCTCTTGCCTTAAAAACCCTACTGGGTTGCCATAAGTTGGCTGCAACTTGACGGAACTTTACACAAAGTTGATCTGTTGGTAAGCTTTCCATTTGGGTGGTATCCTGTATTTCCTTCATGGTCATGCAAGAAACCATCCAAGAATCCCACATTACTGCTTATGATTGTGTTCACATGGGCTTGAAAATTAACAAGATTGTTGCTCTGATACCACTATTAGAGAAGAACAGAGATGGAATCAGCAAAGGGGGGAAAGCAGACATTGTGGGGATCAGAAATGGGTCTTTCTTCATCCTACGTGGTCCCCTTACCATGATGGACCTAAATAATTTGCCTGACCACTAGCATGAGGCATGGGTGTATGATGATGGCTAGACAGTGCAATTCCATTGAAATGAATGGGCTGAGACTGGAGTAACTCTCCTTAGGATTGCACCATAAGTCCATATGCACCAGAAAATTTACTCCTGCCTTGTGGTTCACAAACAAAGAAAAAGGGGTATTTAGTTTTTAGGAGCTGCTTGTGTGAGTGCATGTGTGTGTTATGCGTCGTCAAGTCACTTCCAACTCTACATCCATGTTAACCAGCTGGCCACAATCAATGAAATATTGCTCACATGATGCTGGAGTGTCCCCATTTCAAACTTCGACGTGACCAAAGGATTACTCCTATTTTAACAAAACTACCTGCCACCGTAATAGGTGATAAAATAGTCCCCCTTTTGCTGGTGGATAGAGATCCAAGTATAACACTGGCGGTGGCCAAGTATCTCTCCACCATATGTTCCGTAAAGAAATAGGAAAAAATTCCCCATTAACTGCTGAAGACCAGTGGTTCATGGGAGCTAGGAAGCAAAGGAAAGGAAATTGTGAGGTTTGGACACATGAACACATAAAGGTGCCTTCTACTAACTCAGACCATTGGTCTATCAAGGTCAGTACTGTCTACTCAGATAGGAGGCCGGTGTCCAAAGTTAATTGGACATGCCAGGGATTCAACCTAGGATCTTCTGCATGCCAAGCAGATGCTCTAGCACTGAGCCACAGCCCCTCCCCCTTGTGGGAGGGTGGATGCAGAGTTTGAGAATAAACATTAGAGATAGAAATAATCAGGTCAGACACATCCCCTTGTTTCCAGTTTTACTTGGAAAATCCATTTATCTCTGCCTGATTGGTCTGCTAGTGAAGTTGGCCCTGCTCCCAGTACAGTAGGGGCAGCAAAATTAAAAAGGCACAAAATGGAGCCAGCGTGGTGTAGTGGTTAAGAGTGGTGGTTTGGAGCGGTGGACTCTGATCTGGAGAACCAGGTTTGATTCCCCACTCCTCCACATGAGCGGCAGAGGCTAATCTGGTGAACTGGATTTGTTTCCCCGCTCCTCCACATGAAGTCATTGGGCTAGTCACACTCTCTCAGCCCCACCTACCTCACAGGGTGTTGTGGGGAGGGGAAGGGGATTGTAAGCCGGTTTGATTCTTCCTTAAGTGGTAGAGAAAGTTGGCATATAAAAACCAACTCTTCTTCTTCTTCTATGATTGGTGGTGCAATCATGGTGTAAATGCAGTAGCGCAAGGAGTACTACTTACACCTATGACAGTAGGCTTGTCTTCTGGTATGGAGGGATGGATGCAGCTAATGAGGGGATTATAATAGTCATTCTGTCATACATTCTACAAAGCATGTTCGAGGCATATTGAATTTATGGGGACCTGGACCCAAACCCATCTCCCCCACCCTGGAGAGTACAATCAGTTCAGAAGTTGCTAGGGCAGAAAGGATTTAAAAGGTTCTTTGGTTCCATGTCGTTCTTCCCCCTTGGAAAAAGCAGCTTCAGTGGTTGTGTTTGGAAAAGGCTTTCACAATCATAATGAGTGAGTCTGAGCCTCTTGTATCCTGAGGGTTGCATTCTCCCATGCAACTCTGAGACTGAATTGACTGACATAACCTGTAAGGCATAACATGTCCAGGGAGAGTTTCGAGAGGTTTTTATGGAATGCTGTGGTGGTCGGCTGTTTCAAAAAGGCAAAAATGTTACTGGGCTAGGTGAGCACAAGCCCCTTGTGGTAGCTGAAGCAGAGGAACCTAAGGCTTTGGCTAGCATACTGGAAAATATTGGACTTAAAGATCCTGACAGCCTAATAGGGATGTTTCAAAAATGCATCCAACTATTTGGTTAGAACTAGGAGGGCCACATTTGCTGCAGTCCTAAAGGAACTTTCCTGGGACTAAGCCCCACTGAATAATATGGGACTGACTTCTGAGTAAACGTGCTTAGGATTGTTGCCGTAATCTGGTTATTAAGTCCTTCAATTCTTAGTGTCAATGGTCTTACAAGCCATTGTGCCTCTACGTAAAACATGAGGCTCAGTTCAGACACCACACACAAACCTCAGTTGGTGGGTGCAGACCTGTTTCGTTGTGCCTGCATGCTTCCTCTTGCTGTCCCTCTTAGGGTTGCCAACCTCCAGGTAGCACCGGGAGATCTTCTGCTATTACAGTTGATCTCCAGGCAACCAAGATCAATTCCCCTGGAGAAAATGGCCAATGAGGATGGATTCTAAAGCGTTATATCCTGCTGAGGTCCCTCCCCTCCCCAAATACCGTCCTCCACAGGCTCCACCCCCAAAATCTCCAGGTATTTCCTAACCCAAATCTGGCAGCCCTAGTCCCTCCCCTCATGTGTACGCACCAACACTGAAGATGGAAGTCAGCAACTGGCAGTCCGACCATGAGCACTTCCACTAATTCAAAGTTTCTTTCCCTTCCCAGTAACTGAGATTCTTAACCAGGATTTAACTATGGTTAAGAAGCTGAGTTGCTGGGGGGAAACCAACCTCACTAGTAAACGGACCTGTTTTCAGATATCAAGACTAATTGTAATTAGTTTGTCTTTGATCATTGTACAAGGGAAGGGAGCAAGCAAGCGCGACAGCTTCCTTGTGGGTGCCCATGATGAGCAAACCGATTTGTTTGCAACATCTAAACTGGGCCCTGCTCCACTTAAACTTATTGCCAATATCTTCAATCCACTTTCTTTGATGTTCTAGACTGTTTGGACAATTTTTTTTGCTTTTGCCGTCAAGTCACCGCTGCCTTAGGGTGATCCCGTAGGGTTTTCAAGGCAAGAGACGTTCAGAGGGGGTGTGCCATTGCCATCCTCTGCGTTGCAACCTGGTGCTCCTTGGAGGTCTCCCATCCAAATACTGACCAAGGTCGACCCTGCTAGATCTGACAAGATTGGGCTATCCTGGTCTATCCAGGTCAGGGTAGGACAATGTCTACTGGGGGGGGGGAATCAGTCACCTTTTCCCCTTCTCTCTTTTTATTATAGGGTAATTTAAAGTAGTGATAGTGGCTTGGGAAATACCTGGTGGAAGAGTCAGTGAAGTTGGAAGAAGGTTCCCTGGGCTGGAGGGAGGATTCAGACTTTTCCAAACTTAAATGTTTGGATACAAACTATAGTGGGGACATTAATTTCTCCTCCTTGCTGTCAGTAACTTTTGCTATTTAAAAAATTGGTTTTTCCTCTTAGCAAGCTCAGGTTACCAACCACCAGGTAGAGGTTGGAGCTCTCCTGGAATCACAACTCGTTTCCAGGTGACAGAGACAAGTTGTCCTGGAGAAAATTGTTGCTTCGGAAGGTGGACTCCACAGCATTACGCCGCGCTGAGGTCCCTCCCATCTCCAAACCCCACCTTCCCCAGACTCCACCATCACATCTCCCGGAAATTCCCAATCCAGACCTGGCAACCCTAGGGGAGTGGAAGGTTCTACCTATGAGCCATTTAACTATTTATCCTTTTGCTGTTTAAAGTGTACAAGCTCTAGGTTTTAAGGAACAGCACAGAGGGTTAATTGCTCCTGCACCACTGAATCTTACCTGGGATCTCTGCAACAGGAGAGCTGGCTGTGACCTGCCATTTTGCTTAAGCAGTCAAGGCACATTTTCTTCGAGAACCATAACAATTTTAATGTTCCTGGCAAACAAAGAGACAATTACCCTTGCAGTCACTGAAAGTGCTGATGTGCACCAAGGGGGAAAATAATACTAAGGCAAAGCATCAGTTTGAACATTTCTGCTTAAGACATTATCTTAACATGCAGACGGCCTGAGCGAACAAACTAATCAATCCCATAGTTTTCTGGTCCTTATTTTTGGCAAAAACAGCATATAACTTTATTTAAACAAGGATCCTGCTGTGAGCAAGAGTGTTTATCTATATCTATTGCATTTTTATCCCACCCTATCTTGGGATAGCATACATTGTTCTCCATTTTGCCCTCACAACAACCCTGTGAGGTAGATGACATGAGCCACATACACAGGTTGGTTTATTTATTTACTTATATGCTTCATTATAGCCTGCCTTTTTTAGTGATTAAAGGCCGATTAAAGGTAAAGTGAGCAGTCAAGTCTCAACCAACTTACACCCCATCATGGGGTTTTCAAGGCAAGAGATGAGGTGATTTGTCATTGCCTTTCTCTGTGTTACTGTCCCGAGGCCGGAATCCACCAGGATGTCTCGGGCCTTTTTGCCCCAAAGCAGGGATACAAATGCCCCCAGGAGGAGCAGGGAAGCCCAAGGCAAGAGAGGCTGGGAAGGAGGAAGGGCGGGAGAACCGCGGTGGGGAGCGTCCTATTGCCCCTACCTGCAGGCCGGGGAGGGAGAGGGGAACAATTGGCGGCGATGAGGAAGACGGGGGACCGCCGCCCACATGCTGCTTCTTCCCACAGGAGAGAGCGTTTGTTGAGTGTGAATGAATGAATGAAAAACCTTTAATGGCATAAGTAATATTACAATTGTTACAGAAGGTACATAAAATATGCAGTCATTAAGATAAAAACATAGGCCAGTAAATTCCAAAAATAGAAATTACAAACTTTGGGCTTTTTGAACTTTCATCACATCCACTTGAAAATTGGCGACATCTACAGTAACCTCCGGATCGGAATCATTTAATAAAAATTGACGTTTTGCTTGGGTAGATAGGTGATATATGGAAAGAAGCCAATTTTTTAACCATTTCCCATGGGGTTCTTGTAGGTTATCCGGGCTGTGTAACCGTGGTCTTGGAATTTTCTTTCCTGACGTTTCGCCAGCAACTGTGGCAGGCATCTTCAGAGTAGTAACACTGAAGGACAGTGTCTCTCAGTGTCAAGGGTGTAGGAAGAGTAATATATAGTCAGAAAGGGGTTGGGTTTGAGCTGAGTATTGTCCTGCAAAAGTATTGTCCTGTAAGTATCAAGATAATGTGCTAATGAGGGTATGGTATGTTGATATGGAACCATTGTATCCTGAAGTGATCTGTTAATGTGTGTAATCCAAAACTAATCTGTATGGCTATTGTTGAATGTTGTCTTTGTCTGGAGGTTTTTCAGGGCAGGAAGCCAAGCCTTATTCATTCTTAAACTCTCCTCTTTTCTGTTAAAGTTGTGCTGATGTTTATGAATTTCAATGGCTTCTCTGTGCAATCTGACAAAATAGTTGGTAGAATTGTCCAGTCTTTCAGTGTCTTGGAATAAGACCCTGTGTCCTGTTTGTGTCAGTCCATGTTCAGCCACTGCTGATTTCTCAGGTTGGCCAAGTCTGCAGTATCTTTCATGTTCTTTTATCCTTGTTTGTATGCTGCGTTTTGTGGTCCCGATGTAAACTTCTCCACAGCTGCAAGGTATACGATATACTCCTGCAGAGGTGAGGGGGTCTCTTTTGTCTTTTGCTGATCGTAGCATTTGTTGTATTTTCTTGGTGGGTTTAAACACTGTTTGTAGGTTATGTTTTTTCAAAAGTTTCTCCATCCTATCAGTGACTCCTTTAATAAATGGCAAGAATACCTTTCCTATGGGAGACTGTTTTTCTTGAGTTTTCTGATTTTTGTTTGGTTCAATGGCCCTTCTGATTTCATTCTTGGAGTAGCCATTTGCTAGCAGTGCGTGATTTAGATGGTTAGTTTCTTCCTTGAGAAACTGTGGTTCACAGATCCGTCTTGCACGGTCCATTAATGTTTTGATTATTCCTCTTTTCTGTCGGGGGTGGTGGTTGGAGTTTTTGTGTAAGTAGCGATCTGTGTGAGTTGGTTTCCGGTAGACCTTGTGACCTAACTGAAGGTTTGATTTACGGATGACAAGGGTATCAAGAAATGGGAGTTTACCCTCAATTTCCTTTTCCATGGTAAACTGAATGTTTGGATGGATATTATTAAGATGGTTTAGAAAGTCCATTAATTTTTCTTCACCATGGCTCCAAATGGTAAATGTATCATCTACGAACCTGAACCAGACTGTAGGTTTGTAAGGTGCTGATTCTAATGCTGTCTTTTCAAAATATTCCATGTAAAAGTTTGCTATTACTGGACTGAGTGGACTTCCCATAGCTACTCCATCAATCTGTTCATAAAATTCTTGATCCCATAGGAAATAACTTGTTGTCAAACAATGCTGAAATAAGGCTGTTATATCTTCTGGAAAAATCTGGTTAATCAATGAGATTGTGTCTTTAACTGGAACCTTGGTAAAGAGGGATACAACATCAAAACTGATTAATATATCCTTTGGATTGAGTCTTAACGGACTGATTTTGTTGATGAAGTGAGTTGAATCTTTGATGTAAGAAGTGGTTTTTCCAATGTGGTCCTGTAGGAGGGTGGTCAAATATTTAGCTAATTCATATGTTGGGGAACCAATGGCACTCACGATGGGTCGGAGTGGAACGGAATCCTTATGAATTTTAGGTAGTTCATATACCCATGGGGTGTTTCATATAGAGGGCAGACCAACAGAATATGATCAATTGAGTCCAGGGAATAGGTATCACAGGGACAAGTCCTTTCCTGGATTGGTATTTGTTGATACCTTCCATATAGCATCCTTGAAGGAAAGGCATTAACCCTAGCGAGAGAGAAGGCTCTGTGGAGGGGTGGGATGCGTTTGTTGAGTGTTTGGCAGACTAAGACCCTGGCTTCCTCCGAAGGCAAGACAAGCTCTGAGCCCCCTCGGAGTGGTCTGAGGCCAAAGAGGCCCCACTGCCTCCCAGTGCTACTTCCCCGCCGGGGCGGAGTTTTACAAGGCGAAACATCACAGTTACAACTGTGGTCTTCGTTGGTGGTCTCCCATCCAAATAGTTCAACTCTGCTGAACTCTGACAAGATCAAGCTTGTCTGGGCTATTCAGGCTGCCCAAGGCAGATTATACAATTCAAAACAATGTGAGAAGGACAGTATAATTCATACAACAAACGATTACATGAAACCAGATTACAAAATTAAGAATAACATACTACAAGCAGGATAATATATATGATGAATGATGCAATGAATTGCCTAAAATTTCACAAACATTACGACTGACAGTGGGGTTAGTCAGCTTCATGGAGGATAGGTCCATCAATGATCACTAAAGGAAGTGAGTAAAGTGGTAAGTAAAGGAAACCTCCATATACAAAGGCAGTAAACTTCTGAAACATTAGGGAAGGGCCTCTATGCCCTATTTGTTGGTCCTCCAAGGCAGCTGGTTGGCCACTGTGTGAAATAGGATGCTGGACTAGATGAACCACTGGACTCATCCAGCAGGGCTCTTCTTGCTGGAGCGAGCAACTCAGCATGCAGAAGGTGCCAGGTTCAATCCCCGGTTTCTCCAGTTAAAGGGACTAGGCAAGTAGGTGATGTGAAAGACCTCGGCCTGAGACCTTGGAGAGCTGCTGCTGGTCAGTAGACAATACTGACTTTGGTGGATCAAGGGTCTGATTCATGTGTTCATGCCTGGACATTTTGGGGATGTCCCTCTCTTTGTCTTTACCTGGGAGTTGCCCTCTGACCCCCACTTCTCTCTTTGTTTCCTTTGTTCTTCCCACTTTCCATGTGGCTCTTCTTGAAGTCACACATATCTACAGGTCTCTCCTGTAGAAACAATGCCTCATACTTCCATACACATGATGCTGGATCATCTGTCCACTTGTGATATGGAAAGTACTCATTAAATTGGGCTCCTCTTTTTCCTTTCAACTTCAACCTGAATGTGAACTGAATCTACTTGAATAAATGTAAGTTTTACTTTTTGCAGTATACTTCTTGGGAGATTTATTTACTGAGCTCAATATCATGCTTCTATAACTGGGCAAACACTGCTATATTACCCAAATATTCGAATACTTCTTATGTTCTTAGCTGTGTTCCCATTACGGAAATGCCCTCCCAAACTATTCCATTTACACATCTTACACAATGACAAAAACATCATCAAAGCCTTCTTGACTTCATTCATGCAGGTCATTCCACCAGATGGGAGCCACAACAGAGAATGCCCTGGTATGGACAACTGTTGATCTTACCCATGTGCAGGGTGGCACTTGCTGGAGGCTTTGCCCATATGAGAGAGGCTGCTGCAATGGAGCATATCAGGAAAGGTGGTCCTGCTGGTGCATGGGCTCCCAGGAAACAGAGGATTTGCAACTAAACTAATTGGTAACCACTGGAGTGAATGCAGGATAGGTATAATATTCTGCCTAGCGTGTTCTGTACTCATAGGTTTCTCCAGTGGGCTTAATAGCACCCACTAGGACAACTGCACATCAGGGAAACAGCACCATGGAGAAGACTGAAGTTCCTTCTCCATGTGTGCTGCAGTAGTGGTTTGAATTGGGCACCATGAACACAGGAATTGAGGAGAACCCTCAATTCACATCTGATAGGGTAGACGTGGCAGTGCCAAGTTGTGGTAGCCCATGGCCAGTATCACAAGAGAGAATGACTGGCCCAAAGGTGCCCAGCAAACTTCATGGCTTGTCCATGACCAGAAAAAAAGGCAAGCTTAACAGATATCTTAAACTGCTTAAACCTGAGCCTTTCAAGCTTATCTCTACATTGCTATCAGCTTGGAGAGGAACAACAATTTCGCTTATTGAAGAACACTTCTGTGTGGAGTACGTTCCTATCTTTATCGATTCCCACAGCTTGGAAGATGAACAATGCTCCAGTTTTGTATGACAAGAGTGTGACAGCCCTGGCCCCCATGGAGACACACAAAAAATTAAGTTCAGACTCATGTAGTGTTTGGCATTCGAACCAATACATTAAAACAAAAACAAAAAAATCTGCTGCTTTTACGCCATATTGCCTGTGGAGATTCTTCAGACCCCTCATTGCTATGAGGATGAAATATCTGATGGATTCCAAGAGAAACAAAGAGAGGTTAGAGGAGACTTATGAAAACCCCGCTGACTGTATTTAAGACGCCATTTTCAAAGAATCCCATGTAGTACTGTAATAAGCTGTCGGAGACTTTGGAGAGCTGCTGGCAGACTGACTAGACCTGTGTTTTCCAGACGGTGTGTCAGAGATTTTTCTGGTTTAAAACTGGAGGCACATTTTTAGTCTTACTCTAAAAAAGGATCATCTTTCAGACCAGGCAGGAATGCATGCAAAGTTGCCTTATACTCAATCAGACCATTGGTCCCTCAAGGTCAGTACTGACACGGCAGTCACCTTAGAAAACCAGGTCACTGCTGTGGCTCAGAGCATGTTTGCCCAGTTCCACCTGGTGCGCCAGCTGCATCGGTTCCTGGTTCAGTCAGATCTAGCCACAGTGATCCATGCCTTAGTCACATCTAGACTGGAATACTACAATGTGCTGTACTTGGGGCTACCCTTGAAGAGTGTTGGGAAGCTGCAGGCAGTGCAGAATGCTGCGGCTAGACTGCTGGTCAGGGCCAGCTACTGGGCGCATAATGTTCTCAACACTGCATCAATTACACTGGCTGCGGATCTGCTCCCAAGCCCAATTCAAGATGTTGTTTTTGTCCTTTAAAGTCCCACATGGCTTGGGACCAGAGTATCTGAAGGACCATCTTCTCCCATACATTCCCGCACAGGAAATAAGTTCACAGAAAGATGCCTTTCTGATTGTCCCACTAATTAAAGAGGCTCAGTTGGTGGGTACACAAGAATTGGCCTTTTCCATGGCAGCCCCACAATTATGGAACAGCCTCCCCAAGGAGGTGCACCTGGCCCCCTCATTGTCAATCTTCAGGAGGCAGTTGGAGTAGACAGTTTTATCCAGGACAGCATTCGATTGAGCTTTTATTATCAGCAGTCCTAACTGGAGTTCTTAAATTGTGATGTCTTATGGGCTTTACAATTGCTGTTTTTATTGTGTGTTTTTATTATATTTAATTTATGTTGTAAGTCAACCTGAATTCTGCAAGGGAGAAAGGCAGCTAATGAAGGTTTTAAATAAATAAATATTCTCTACTTAGACTGGCAGCAGCTCTCTCAGGGTCTCCAGGGTCTTTCAGGTCACCTACTGCCTGATCCTCTTAACCGGAGATGCCGGGTGTGACGAACAAAGAGTTAATCTTTGAGAGAAGCTGGGGGTGGGGGGACTGGCAACGAGTGGGTGAAGCTAAAGAGCTTACCCTGTCTTTTTGGGGGGAAAGGGAGGGGTCTGTTTTTGGTAACTTGTGCATTCAGTAGTTGTTTTTGACTGGGAATCTGAGTGTTCAGATTTGCCTAAGTGGTTGTGAAACAAATCCTGTGGACTAACAGGCAGAGATTGGGAGGAAAAGGGCCCTTTCTCAAGTCACTGAAAGTGAATAGGGAAGGAGATATTGCAGATACAGGGTTTTGTTATGGGATTACTGCCACAAAAGTGGGGTAGATCTATAGTGAGAACTGGAAGAGAGATTTGAGGAACTATCTCCATACTTCTTTGTTCTCGGGGGGGGGAGATTATATAGTCTCCATACTTCCCTGTTAGCTTGGCAGCAGAGTCTGAATAGGAACATCTATAGGAAGTTCTGTGAACTGAATTTGGGAACATAATTTAAGAATTGTAATTCTGTACTAACTAAGCCATGTAAGAGCTATGTCTTCTCTGTAGTAAAACTTACACACTTGCTCTGGTTCTGTCTTCCCTACCCATCTACTATTTCTCCTCCAAGTCCATCCCTTGTATAGTGTTTAATAAATCTCTCTTACTTGGGGGCCTAACGCACTTAGTATATACTATGTTTAAAAAAATGTGTTATCCAGGTTAGATCGCACCTCAGACCTCCCATTTCTGTTTGAAAATGCTTTGGAAGCACCAGACATCTGTTTTTTCCCAAAACGCCTATACCACAATGTATTTCGTTATGTCGTTTCAAAACCAGCAATCCAAGGGGTGCGTTCAGTTACATATGCTATTCAGTTCTCCTCCCCTCTTTCTGCAACACCCAATGAAAAGCCTTTCTCCTCCCATCCCACCTTCCCCCTCCCCTCCCGTTTGCATCCACCAATCATTATTGTTACTTAATCCCCCCCCATAAGTGCTTATGGTCTTACAAAGGAACACGGGAATGTTGGAACATTAGATCAACCATTTTTATTTGTGCAGGGTCCCAATCAAACATTTCTCTCATATGGAATGTCCTTGAAGTGGATTTTGTAAATGGTTCATGGGCTTGAGGGGGAAGGAATGC
The DNA here is from genome assembly GCF_029931775.1 of Euleptes europaea. NCBI lineage: Eukaryota > Metazoa > Chordata > Lepidosauria > Squamata > Sphaerodactylidae > Euleptes > Euleptes europaea. The sequence goes on along the minus strand of NC_079316.1, from coordinate 99,221,276 downwards.
AGAGGAGGGCGAGGGCTGGAAAAGTAGCGAAATTGCTGCGAGCGGCAGATGGGGGAGGGGGAAGCAGCAGAAGGAAGGGAGAGACACTGAGGGATAGAGAGAGCGCCCGAGTACACACACACACACACACAACTCAGGGCTCTCCTGCCGGCACCAAGTTTCTCCACGCCTGTTCCTCCCTTTCTCCCGCTGCTTCCCTGCTCTCAAAAAAAAAATTTTTTTAATGTGCTCGTCCCAACGAAAAAATGCAAAATTGTTGGACCAACGCCCGAAAAGACGGCAGCTCTGTGATTAGCACTGTGCAAGGAACGGCTCATTTTGGGGGGTTTTTTTTGGGGGGAATGCCTGCATAGGTTGTGATTAGGGTTTCCCTGCCGTGCAAATGAGGCAATTCTTAATGGCGTACAGCGCTCCTTCGGATCAATGATATTGCGCATGCATGGGGGAAAAAAGGGGAGGGGAGGCGGGGAAGCATCAGCGACGTAGACATGACGCAGTGCTCCCCCACGCTCCTCCTTGCGATATGATGATATGACGATAAACCATCTTGGGAGCAGTCTTAACAGGCACGGTGCGATCGGAAATGAAGAATATGCATCCAAAACACACACACTGAGCATGATGATAACATGCTGTAAATTGTTGGTGCGATAAGCCTCTTGGTTGTTAACTTGAAAAAGCCTCTGGTGTCTCATTTCTACTGAGGTAAAATAAGTAAAGGGACTGAACAGAAAAATTAAAAATCCAATCGAACATTTTGGAAAACAGTCTCTCTCTCTCTCTCGGTACACACGGATCGTGATACCAGGGATTGAACCTGGGGCATTCTGCACGCCAAGCAGATGCTCTACAATTGAGCCACGACCCCTCTCCAAGGGAGGGGCATCTTCCGTGCAACTGCAGAACAGCTCAATCAATGTTCTACCCTCCCCACGAGGCCTGCCCTTGCCTTTACCATATAGCCAGGGCTCAAAGATGGGTCTGTGCTTTCTGATCAACAGCGGTGCTTGTAGGATTCCTTGTACGTGTCGGCTGCACTTAAGGCTGCAGCAGAGAACCCAGGAAAGGCCCAGTGATTATTAGACAGCTGCACTAGGACCGGGGAGACTCAGGTTCAAATCCCCTCTCAGCCATACAAAGCCTTGGGCCAGTCGCTGCCTCTCTAGGTTGAACCTATCTCACAGGGTTTTTGTGAGGATAAAAATGGTAAGGTAAAAAAGGTGATAGATCAGTGGCTCCTTTGGCCCTTCCTCTGGAAGGTGGCACTGTCAAAATATTTCCATCCATAGGGGGCCACCACAAAACAGGCCATCCATGAGTGGAAGATGTGTTAACATGTTGCTTGAATTTTTCAAGGCATTCTTTAACTCCTCGTATGTCACACAAATGTGCCCCTGCACAGAGGACAAGAGCAATGGTCCACCCTGCACAGAGGACAAAAGCAATGGTCCAATACTCTGATTCAGAGAGAGAGAGAGAGAGAGAGAGAGAGAGAGAGAGAGAGACCCCCAAATCTTCCACTTCATCACTTGTAGTTTAAAAGTGAGGAATTATCTGCTTGGTTTTTAATTCTGCATTTGAATGAATGAAATAGTAATTTTTCCTTGGCTAAAGACAGCACTCTCTAGGCTAGTCAATAAAGCAAGAGGTCTTATGGGAGGAATGTCAGGGAAGGAGAAACTTCATCAGAGTCTGCTCCTCCCGCTGCCACAACAGCGATTGTTTTGTGTAGTTATCCATTTGATGCCTCCCCAACAAGGCAGGTGGCCTGAAAAACTGTGCAAGCTGTTCTCTTTGCATTGTTTATTGCTAGTCTACCTCCCCCCCCCAGCACCTCCAGCACTAGGGAAGGGGCACTGTTAGGGTTGCCAACCTGCAGGTGGTAAGAAAGATCACCAGTACTGTAAAGTCGTTGCTACAAAAAACCAGTACACAGCCAATGATCAATATATCAAAAATGCTATTAAATAAGTTACAACATAAACATGTCAAAGTGTCACCCTACATATATATGGTGAATATAAGTGAGCAAACATACAAACAAACAATGAACGCTTATATATACATGAGAAAATCAGTCCAAAAGCTGAAACAAGATATTTCAAAATAGACTAACAAGAGAATACTAAAACGTTTTCCTTGAGGTATAGCCAAGCGTGGACTGGCGCCCTCCCTCTCCTTGCACCCGGGGCAAGCCCCTCCCTCTCTCTCCCTCTGAGCTGTGGTGCAGCTCAGCTGTTTGTCGGGGCGCCCCGTCCCTCTTCAGTTTGGACTGGGAGGCTGTGGCTGAGCACCTTGCCACACACCCCGCTCAGCTGTTTGTCGGGGCCCTGCCCTTCTTCAGTTTGGACTGGGAGGCTGTGGTCTAGCACCTTGCCATGCCTCCCCGACAAACAGCTGAGCTGCAGAGCAGCTGTTTGTCGGGGGCCCTGCCCGGCTTCAGTTTGTCTGGGGCCCCGCCCATCTAAAAAAGCATTTAGAAAATTCTACATTTGCAGACTATCCTACAAGCCATCAGGAAATCTACAAGGAATTTTCTAGCATTGTAGCAGCTGCAATGGTGAATTTTAGTAACAGATTTTTACAGTTCTGTAAGATGGAGGCAACCCTGTGTTTTCTTAGTTCTCCAGATAAAGCCAAATTTGAAGAACTTGATCTTTCCTGCCTACACTGGTTAGATTTAGAAAATCTGGAAATGGAGCTAATAGAATTTCAAGAAAGCTCTATCTGGAAAAATAAATTCTATGACCTGCATGAAACACTTGAGAAGATAGAAGGGATGCCAAAGGACAGCACAGTTAGTTCTGAAAATGAAATCCTTAAAGTGTGGAATTCTCTGCCAAATAATTTTAAGTCAATGAAAGCACTTGGGATTGCTTTCCTTACTTTGTTTGGATCATCTTATGCTTGTGAGCAGCTGTTTTCAGCTTTGAATTATATCAAATCTGACACCAGAAACAGGCTAACAGATGACCTGAGTGCTGCATGTGTTGCTCTCAAACTTACAAAGTATGAGCCAAGGGTAGACAAATTATCAGCATGCACACAACAGCAAAAATCACATTAATTGTTCAAAAAAATTGACGATGTCCTCAAAGATGTCACAAAAATGGTGAATTACATAATGGCTCGTGCTCTGAATTGTCGACAGTTTCAAGCACTTCTTGAGGAGGTTCAGGCACCGTATAATTGTTTACTTATGTACAATAATGTCCGGTGTTTGAGCAGAGGACGAGTCCTGGAGAGATGCATGCCAAATGCCAACTTTTACCTTTCAATAAAAAGTTGTTTGTATCATTGAAAGCTCTGTTATTGTGTTTTTCTTTTAACGCAAAATATGTGAATGTATGAGTTGTTTTTTCTAAACTAAAACCTCAGTATTCAGGTTAAATTGCCGTATTGGCACTTGGCAATAAATAAGTGGGTTTTGCGTTGCAGTTTGGACACTCGGTCTCTAAAAGGTTCGCCATCACTGATGTAGGGTGACACTTTGACACGTTTATGGTGTAACTTATTTAATAGCATTTTTTATATATTGATCATTTTTTTGTAGCAACCTGCAGGTGGTGGCTGGAGATCTCCTGGGATTACAACTGATCAGTTCACCTGGAGAAAATGGCTGCTTTGGAAGACGGACACTATGGCATTATACCTCATTGAAGTCCCACCCCTCCCCAAACCTCACCCTCCACAGGCTCCAACTCCAAAATCTCCAGGTATTTTCCAACCCAGAGCAGGCAACCCTAGGCACTATGGAATTCAGGAGATTTCCTCTTGCTTATTTTATACTAGCAAAACACCTACTATTGTCCCAGATCCTGCATGTGTAAAGAGGGGCTCCTCCAATGCAAAGCCTCTAGTGGTTGCAATGTCTTACTTGGTACTCTGTATGCACTCTACGGTTGCTCACCTCGAGGTAGGGCCTGGAGTTCCCCTGGAATTACAACTGATCTTCAGACTACAGAGATCAGTTCCCAGGAGAAAATGGCTGCTTTGGAGGATGGACTCTACAGCATTATACCCTGCTTAGGTCCCTCCCTAAGTTCTGCCCTCCCCAGGCTCTACCCTCAAACCTCCAAGGATTTCTCAACCCAGAGCTGGCAACCATAAATTGCTAACACATTTTGCATGCCTTGCAAAAAATTTTGTCTGTGAAGACCAGGACATCTGCTGTCAAGGCAGTGGGCAGATTTCCCTCCCAGTTACAACTATGTTCCCAACTATAGTGCTTAACTAGCAACTGGTCATTTAAAGGGGGAGAGATACAGGGGTATACTCAAGAGACACCAGTGAAGCAGGAGCAGAACTAGCTCTCTGACTTTGCTTACCCCCAGCCAATGAGCAATAAGCCAGCTCGTATCTGCATGGCCCTACCTCTTCATCTGCATAACCTCACCTTTCATTCTGTTTCTTGGCCTTGCTACAGTGTGTGGGATCTTGGGAACAGCTTTTCAGATGCAATAGATTTCATAGGTCGTTTATGCATGGGTACTTTCACTCACGTTCGCCCCTGGTCTGTCTCAGTTGTTCCTTGGAGTTATGCATCAGTTTTCCATCCATTAGAGATGACCTCTCTGCCAGCCCTCGAAATGTCTAGGTCATCCCATTCCTCTGTTAACCCAACTCTTCCCTCTCCCCTGAGCTCTGCCCGGGTGAAATGCATAAGGCAAAGTGCGGGTCACGCAAGCTTAGTTTCTCTGACAGCCAATTACAAAGCAGCATGTGCAGAGACGGGGATTCAAATACTTCCTGCTTCCTCAGAGCTCTTTCTGAGCAGAAGAAAAGCTTTTTAAAACCGAGGCTTGGATTTCTCCCCTCCCTTTCAGATTGCTCCGTTTTTTATGTTGTTGTTCTTAAAATGCTTTTTTATGTGGCAATTGGGTTTGGGGGGGTTACAGTAAGCACTACAAATAAGCCAATTACAAAGCAGCATTTAAAGGGGTCGGGACTTGATTTGAGCTTGGAGTCTGCTGGTGCAGAGATTCCCAACAGGAAAGTGTGAGTCCAGCGAGCAACAAACCTCAGGTAAAACTCCCATGCGTAAATGACCATAGAGTCTTTTTTGTTTCTTACTGGATGCTCAGACTGGGGGGGGGGCGGAATAATGCTCTTATATTTCTCTCCTTTCCTGTCCCGCTACATCCACTGAAGTCTCTTAAAGCTTTGCCATTCATTTCAAAGGCCACAAAACCAGCCCCTTGATGTTCTGATTGCTGGGGTTTACTTTGTGATTCTTCTTCAGAGAACCGGATTGTCAGTACAATTAAAACAAGAAGAGAGAAAGGAGAATACTAAAACGTTTTCCTTGAGGTATAGCCAAGAGTGGACTGACAAGTAATTACGCCGTCTTTGCAAATAAGATATCAAAGGGAGAGGTAACATCAATTATTTTGTCTCTTCTGATCCCAATTTCAACCCAATCCTGTTTCTGGAGGACACACAAACACAAATTAAGCTTGGCGGGTCTTTGATCATCGGTGAAACGAGAACAAATCACAGCTCTGAATGCCTACAAGGATCCCATTTGGCTGGCTCATAATTGTTGCAAAGATACTTTCAGCCATCTCTTACTATGGAGATGGAATCAAAATTGGAAAGAAATTAAGGCACGCTCACTCGTGCAAACATCTCATGTTCTAAGGGAAAGAAAAATAAAATCACAGAAGGACACCCAGAATGCACGTTTGAAACCCCACAGTTACTGAAATGTTGAACCAGCTCTTATTTATCAAGCAGAGTAAACCACCTCTGTTAGTCTCTTGCCATGAAAACCCCCCAAAAGAGGTCGCCATAAGTCGGCTGCAACTTGACGGCACTTTACACACACACACACACACACACACACACACACACCATTCTAATGGGTCTTTAATGTGTTTCCAGTGCAAACCTATACATAATTCATGGCAAATTGTGTTTTGCATAAACAATAAATTCATCTAGGATTGAGATACCAGTCCATTGATCAAACACTGTCTACCTACTATTCTTTAGCGTGGTCAGACGTTACCAAATATTCCAGGAAGGCTAGAGCCATGCTAGACAAAATGTTGGAAACCTGTGATTGAATCTGCCATCTCTTTTAAATGTCTTTGAAAGGGAGGGTGGAATCAAATCAGGGGCATTGTTTAAACTTGCCCTGGCCGGTTATTCTAAATAAATTCCACCCAGCACCAAGCTTTTCTTTGCCCCTTTGAGGAAAATATACAAATCTTATTTTTGAAAGCATGACTCTCTAATTTATCACCCAGTCTGGCCCCAGTAATACCTTCTTTGCATGGGTTAAGTCAGTGTGGCATAGTGCTTAAGAGCTGCAGATTGTAATCTGGAGAAACCAGGTTTGAGTCCCCACTCTTACACATGAGCGGCGGACGCTAATCTGGTGAACCAGGTTGGTTTCCTTACTCCTCCACATGAAGCCTGCTGGGTGACCTTGGGCCACTCACAGTTCTCTCCGAACTCTCTCAGCCCCACCTACCTCACAAGGTGCCTGTTGTGGGGAGGGGGAAGGGAAGGTGATTGTAAGCCGCTTTGAGACTCCTTAAGGTAGAGAAAAGCTGAGTATAAAAACCAACACCACCTGCAGAAATCAGTACAGTTTAGAGAACAATATCCTGAGATTTAAATCAGGATGTCTATGGCTAAAAATTGGGCCACTGCTATAAACTCAGATGGTGGCTTTTAGCAAGAGGTTCTGCTTCAGCCTCCTATCTACTTTACAAAGATAACAAGTGAGGGATCCGCGAGAACTTGTGGGGGTGGGAAAATCCCTTCTCTCCTCTGATTCTTCCTGCCTGCATTGTTTTGTCCCTGCTTCCCCTTCTGCATTTCTTCAGCTCTTTTTTCTCCGCACCCTTGGGTTGCTTATGCATGGGAGTTTTACCTGAGGTTCGTTGCTTGCTGGCCCCACACTTTCTAGTTGGGGCTCTATGCACCAGCAGTCTTTAAGCTCAAATCAGGAAGTATTTGAATCTCCGCCCCCTGAAATACTGCTTTGTAATTGGCTGTAGTGAGAGAAAAGTAACCCTCCCCCCCAACCCTAATAACATAAAAAAAATGGAGCAACCTGAAAAGAAGGGGAGGGAGAAATCCCAACCTTGGTTTTTAAAAGCCTTTCTTCTTCTTAGAAAGGGCTCCGACGAAGAAGGAAGTATTTGAATCCCCGCCTTTGGACATGCTGCTTTGTAATTGGGTGTGAGCGAAACTAAGCTTGTGTGTCTTGCACTTTGTCTTATGCATGGGGATTTCAAGTGGGCTGAGCTCAGGGGAAAGGGAAGAATTGGGTTAACAGAGGAACGGGAGGGTCTGAGATTTGTGAGGGCTGGCCGCGAGGTCACCTCTAATGGACGGAAAACTCATGCATAACTCCAAGGAACAACCAAGACAGACCGGGGGCAAACATAAGTAAAAGTATTGTCGAAGGCTTTCACGGTCAGAGTTCATTGGTTCTTGTAGGTTATCCGGGCTGTGTAACAGTGGTCTTGGTATTTTCTTTCCTGACGTTTCGCCAGCAGCTATGGTAGGCATCTTCAGAGGAGTAACACTGAAGGACAGTGTCTCTCAGTGTCAGTTCAGCAGTGGCTGAACATGGACTGACACAAACAGGACACAGGGTCTTATTCCAAGACACTGAAAGACTGGACAATTCTACCAACTATTTTGTCAGATTGCACAGAGAAGCCATTGAAATTCATAAACATCAGCACAACTTTAACAGAAAAGAAGAGAGTTTAAGAATGAATAAGGCTTGGCTTCCTATCCTGAAAACCTCCAGACTAACAAAGACTACAGTCAACAATAGCCATGCAGATTAGCTTTGGATTTCACACATTAACAGATCACTTCAGGATACAATGGTTCCATATTAACATACCACACCCTCATTAGCACATTATCTTGATACTTACAGGACAATGATTGGCACATTCCTTTGATACTTTTTGCAGGACAATGATTCAGCTCAAACCCAACCCCTTTCTGACTATATATTACTCTTCCTACACACTTGACACTGAGAGACACTGTCCTTCAGTGTTACTCCTCTGAAGATGCCAGATGCTGGTGAAACATCAGGAAAGAAAATATCAAGACCACGGTTACACAGCCCGGATAACCTACAAGAACCAATAAGTGAAAGTACCCATGCATAAACAATGATGCTGTCCCTCATTTCTCTTCAAACTGCTTCCTTCCCTCCCACCTCAATAACAATTTGATCTGCACCATGGGGGGGCATGCTTTGGAATTAGCTACAGGAGGTGGTTGCCCTGAAAAAGAAACACAGTCTGCAATCCTAAGACCACTTTCCTGGGAGTAAGCCCATTGATTACCATGGAATCTTCTGAGCAGACCTGCTTAGTGTTGCTCTCACAGCCACACGTCATTTATAACATAAAGGCATCTACAAAACTCAATTTTGTCTCTTAGTGTTGCTGCACATTTCACAGTTGTTTAAGTTCCATTGTTCCTTCATGTTCTGGGATAAAAACCAAGAACAATAGCTCCATCTCTTAAATAACATTCAACTGCCTGTCACTTTATTTGCATTACATAGGTAGGTGTAATTACCGTTGTTTAGAATATCAGTGTTTAACAACAATTAACTAACCTTTTTTTAATTAGGGTCTCTCTCCCCCCCATTCCCAGTTCCAATTATACTAATTTAATGTTTTGAAATAAAGGAACAGACAACTTACAGAATGCCCATCATTGTGACAGGCAGGGTGAATGTAGAGGGAGAACCCGTACACTGGAAAATCCCCTTGGGAGGGAGTCTAGCCCAGGCAATGTCAGGGACAGAGGGGAGGTTTAGCCCTGATGATAACACTCTCAACACTCTACTGTTCCCTGTAGGAGGGAACCACTACCATTCAGCTACATGGGACATTTTATGCATGGCTGTTTCCCTCGCGGTCACTCCTCCAATAACTTTGGGTCTTTATTTTGATTATTCATGCCTTGTCGGACTGCCAGAGGTCGCCTCGCTCTCCCCCTGCATTTCCCCACATTTTCAGAGACCTGTTTTATCTTGAATTTGAAAAGGCAGGCAAAATGTGGGGAAATGCAGGGGGAGAGCAAGGCGTTGGAGGGGTGACCTCCAACAGGCATGCATAAAAGGCCCAGGAGTACACTTACAGATACAGTGCAGGTGGGTCCTTGCCCTTAGTTCCTTCTATCATTCCTAATCAAGCCTATCTGCATAGCCCTGCCCTATGACCTGTAATCTACATAGCCCAACCCTTAGTTCTTCTCTTAGTTCATGAACATGTAATAGAATGTTAAGAAGTGATTGGTAGATACATCACACCGGACTGGTCAAATGACCATGTATTTTCCTGTCCCCCTTCAATGCATGAAATTGCTTTCTTTCCAGGAGTCCAGGGAACTGTATTTTCTCCTTTATTATCTCTGTGTGCGTGAAGTGCCATCAAGTCGCAGCTGACTTATGGCGACCCCTTTTGAGGTTTTCATGGCAAGAGACTAACAGAGGTGGTTTGCCAGTGCCTTCCTCTGCACAGCAACCCTGGTATTCCTCGATGGTCTCCCATTCAAATACTAACCAGGGCTGACCCTGCTTAGCTTCTGAGATCTGATGAGATCAGGCTAGCCTGGGCCATCCAGGTCAGGGCCCTTTATTATCTAGGAGAATATAAAATCCTATAATATCACGACATTAAAAGAAAATGCATATGTCTGTGTGTATGTGTGTGTGAAGTGACATACAGTCGCTTACAACTTACTACGCTGGCTGTTATCAGTGACAAGAACTGGATCAGAGTCATTCAATGCATCATGGTAAATCCCTAAAGCCAGAACGCTGACCTTGTGTTTAATTTTACACAAACATTAGCAGCCACATCTATCACACCAATAAGCTACCTTTTCTCCATTATGAAAATCAAGATAGAGTACATAGTGAAATATTCAGAATTCCACTCTGCCTCCTGGGATAATTCCAGAATCTGGAGCAGTTCCAAGTTGAGTTTAATTTGAGGCTGTCTCTGGCTCTCTCTCTTTATAGGCAAGACCTAGGAAAGCTGCTGAGAAGGCTATCTCTAACTATTTGCTAGACCAGGAGTCTCTAACATGGTGCTCACTAGCACTTTTCCTGGAGCCCCCCAAGTGTTTCTAGAAAGTAGGTGGGGTCTGGTGGGGCTTCGCTCAGCAGTGCTTCTGACTAGCCATTGGAGAGTTGATTGGCTGTACAGATTTTTAAAAATGTTGCTTTGGGATCAGCTGCCACCACAGCACAAGGATCTTCAGCACTGTGTGACTGAAGGTAAGCTGCAGCAGCCATTTTGTGGCAGCCATTTAGTGGCTGCACCCACCATACTATGTCAGAATCCCAAAGGTGCCCACAGACTCAAAAAGGCTGGGGACCCCATGCTAGATTTTATACAGTCTTTCCTCCAAGGAACTCAGAGCGGCATACGTGGTTCTCCTTTCCTGATTTTATCCCAACAACAACTCTATGTCAGAGGTTAGGCTGAGAGACAGCAACTGGCCCACAGTCACCAAGCAAGGTCCATGGCAAAGATTTGAACCTGGGACTCCCAGATCCTAGTCTCTAACCACTACACCACTCTGGCTGCCCAAGAATATCCTTAGAATAGCCACAAGTGAATGCAGCGTTTTCAGGTTTCAGAAGTATGCCTGCAGGCAGCGCGGAGCAATTCAAAGCCCCCCCCTTCCCTGGACTCCCCGCCGCCCAGCTGGCAGCGCGGAGCAGTTCAAAGCCCCCCCTTCCCTGTACTCCCCACCGCCCAGCTCCGCGCAGTGCAGCACGGAGCAGTTCAAAGCCCCCCCCCCTTCCCTGGACTCCCCGCTGCCCAGTTTAGGGGCTTTGAACAAACATTAATTGTTCAAAAGCATGCCAAATGCAAACTTTTACCTTTCAATAAAAAGTTGTTTGTATCATTGAAAGCTCTGTTATTGTGTTTTTCTTATAAGGCAAAAGATGTTAATGTATGTGTTGTTTTTTCTAAACGAAAACCTCAGTATTCAGGTTAAATTTGCGATAAATAAGTGGGTTTTGGGTTGCAGTTTGGGCACTCTGTCTCTAAAAGGTTCGCCATCACTGACCTAGAAGGACTTTGCAGAAGAAGGCAACGGTGAATCATCTCTGCTTAATCACTTGCCTTGAAAACCCTATGGGGTCACCATAAGTCAGCTGTGACTTGACAGCACTTTTACACACACACAAAGGCATTAATTATATACTAGAAGGCTCCTCAGTGTGAGCCATGTCTGCAGTTAAAAGAAGGGGAAGAAAAAAGGACAAAGGCCTTGCAGGCAGGTGGCCCATACATCCCCCAAAGGGCAGTCCTCGAGCAAGCTGAAAAGTGGAATCGACGGATTCCCCTAGTTCCATTCCTGTATTGTTCTGTGCACCATCTCACTTCTCGTTTCCAATCTGATTAAGAGAATTTCCAAAACCTTTTAGGGAATGGGAGCATGCCTAGTGTGCCACAGCTCTTCGTTTCTTCATTAGTCTCATCCTTCACTTCTAAGTTGCCATTGAGTATCAATGACAAAAGTGAAAGAAAGGAAGTCTTGGGACAACCATACATATGACTGCATCAAGATCATTTTTGCGTGATGTGATGTGTTACTCAAGGCTGGCTTTACAGTGAAGGGCAGTGGCCTCATGTGGTGGATATCCCTCGCAGCCACCTCTCTGCCCTTGTCTCCATAACCACCCTACCATTCCAGCCAGAAACCAGAGCACTCAACTTTCCTCCTTGTGTTCCTGGTATCTTTCAACACAGTGTAGCAAGCCACACATAGCCAGGGGTTGGAGAAAGAGGAATTAAACCACCAGAACATGGATTTCAACCAGTGAAGGTAATAGTAGATACAGAGCAAATACAGAAAATTCTGCTTTGTGCAATGCTTAACTTGTAGAACTTACTGTCACTCTAACTTGCGTGTGTTAAGTGCCATCACTAACTTAGATGTCTTTAAAAGGGAATTAGACCAATTTGTCCATCAAGGTCCATCAAGTATGGCTAAATGGGGCCTCCGTGTTCAAAGACAGTGACTGACGACTGCCAGTTGCTGAGGAGACTATGATCTCTCTGGCCTTCAGGGACAATTGGGTGGCCACTATGAGATACAGGACTCTGGACTAGGTGGATCATTGGTTTTATCCCAAAGAGCTCCTCTCATATTCACCCTATTAATTCCTTAATTCCTTCTTACTCATCAACTGTGTGTTTGTGTGCCATCAAGTCACAGCTGACCTATGGTGAACCCATAGGGTTTTCAAGGCAAGAGACATTCAGAGTGGCTTGCCATTGCCTGCCTGCATGGGCTGAGAGAGTTCGGAGAGAACTGTGACTGGCTCAGGGTCACCCAGCAGGCTTCATGTGGAGCAGTGGAGAATTGAACCCAGTTCTCCAGATTAGAGTCCGCTGCTCTTAATCACTACACTATGCTGGCTCTCACACTTGTCAACTATTACTGATTTAAGGCTACTCATCCACAAACATGAAGAATAGGGCTGTTGGAAAAAAAATCGGTATAGTTCGGCTTCGGCAAAATTCGGCCTGTTTTTATTTGGGCTGTGCCCAAGTCCGAACTCCCCCACTTCGGATCCCTGAAATTTTGGGGGGATCCGGAGTTCGGGGGAAAATTCGCCCCCCCGTGCGCCTTCAGGGGGATTGCCTGAAGGCGCGCAGGTGGCCCTTTAAACAGATCTGCACCTCCCATCTGGGAGGCGCAGATCTGTTTAAAGGGCCGCCCAACAAGCCCCTCTGCGCTGTCTGCGCAGGCAGTGCAGAGGGTTTAAAGACACCCCCCCAGCCTTCCCGGGACTCCCGGCAAGGCTGGCGGGGGGCTGGCAAGCCCCTCTGCGCTGTCTGTGCAGGCAGTGCAGAGGGTTTCCAGACCCCACCCAGCCCTGCCGGGACTCCCGGCAGGGCTGGTGGGGGGCTGGCAAGCCCCTCTGCGCTGTCTGCGTGGGCAGCGCAGAGGGTTTCCAGACCCCCCAACCCTGCCGGGACTCCCGGCAGGGCTGGCAGGGGTTGTCAAGCCCCTCTGCGCTCTCTGCGCGAGGGGCCCTTTAAACAGATCTGCGCCTCCCAGCTGGGAGGCGCAGACCTGTTTAAAGGGGCCCCTCCCCGCGCCTTCATGGAAGCCCCGTGAAGGCGCGGGGGGGCGAATCTGCCGAATTTATTTTCCGAACCCCTGAATTCGGCGAATTCGGCTCCCCTGTTTCCCGCCTTTTTTGAGTTCGGTTCGTCAGAACCGAAAAACAGCCGAATCGGGGGAAATTCGGCTGTTTTTCAGTTTGGCCCGAACCGAATCAACAGCCCTAATGAAGAACCTTTATACATGGAGGGACTTGATCTTGGCCTATATATTTTTATTAGGATGATTTCTATATCCCTACACTTAGACGCCAAAGCTTTTGTTTCTCCCTAAAATGGGAACTTTTCAAAAGTTCTGTTTCAGGTGCTTTGACAGTGAGTGATGAAAATTTGTCCGCAGGTTGAATCAGTTTTAGAACAGCCTTCCCTATAATGTTGAACTCTCTTATTATCTTCTTGCCAATAGAGTAATTTGTGTTCAACCCACATTATTCACTCCCTAGACTCAAAGTTATAACAGAGGCCTAAATCCTAAGAGAGTTTGTTAAGAGGCAGTTTACTAGTTAGGTCCACCTCTGCTTATTTTAAGTGCAAATTGTTCTTCAAAAACAAGAGTTCACAATTTTCTCGCCATTCACCTCCCTTCTCCCCCCCTCCCCCATTCCCAGATCTGATTTTGTTGGTAGGCTGCCTGGAAGAATTCAGAGGGAGGCTTTCATGTTAAGCTGCTGCTGCAGTAAACAATCTCTCTGCTTCTTTCCGATAATACTTGAAGACCTTGGCTCCAGTGAGCACGCTTATCTTTCCATTGCATGTAATTGTGTGTGTTTGTGTGCCTAATGCATCTGTAATAACCTCAATTACCTAGACTGTTAACGTTATCATCAGGACTTTAGGCCAGCAGCTCAGCTCTCTCCTTGATTTTTAATGAATCAGTAGCTGCCAAACAGTTCTAGAGATTGTAGGGATCCACGCAGCAATGCAGCAAAGCCAAAAGCATGAATTGGAATGGCAGCAGAGAACCATTTTTAAAACATACCTGTATGTATTTCTTCAGTTTACAGACTCTTGCACCACTTTCCAGACATTATGTTGAATCTTTCTCTCCATATTGAACAGAATAACGATATAAAAGAGCCCTGCTAGTTCAGACCAATGGTCCATCGAGTCCAACTTACTGTTTCATGCAGCAACCAGCCAAATGCCCCAGAGGGCCAACAAACAGATCACAGAGACCAAAGCCTCTCCCTGATGTTGTCTGCCAGCACTGGTATTTGGAGATTTACTGCCTCTTGATGTGGAGGCTCCATTTAGTCTTCATGGGTAGTAGCCACCAATGAACTTCCCCCTTCCTTAATCTGTCCAATCCCCTCTTAAAGCCATTTATGGGAACTGTCAGTGAATTCCTCAATGTAATTGCTTGTATTATTACTAGCATTATTTCTGTACCTTTTTTTTTTAATATCACATTTTTTCCTGGCGTCTAAATTGGTCTAACTTCATAAATGGAACATTTGTTTAGTGGTATAATTTCCCCTCTGTTTCCACACCACTAAAACATTTCTTCAGGGTACGTCTCCACCTGCCTGACATTAGAAGCCCAAACAAAGATGGCATCATCATCATCCTGCTGAAAAAAGATGGTATCATTGCTGTCACTACTCCATAGACTGGAGCTTCCCACTCTGCTCAACCAAGTGCAAAGACTTCCATTAGGGCAAGGAGACTTCCTCTCACAGAGGAGGAAGACCCCTTGTGCTGGAGGAAAGCTCCAGGCTGAGCTGCATGATAGGATCCAGTCCCATGTAAAAGTCAGCCTGGGCCAAGGAACTTCATGATATGATGACACCACATCATATATTGTATGTTTGGGCCTCTGCTATACGAAGGAGATGGAAACTCAAGACAAGGACTCTGTTCGAGGCATTTGGGATCCCTGTGGGGCTTGTGACCAGTGCTTCAAACAGGATTTCTAACAAGGGAATTGAGCTTGGGAGGTGAGCTGGGGAAGTCAAAGTGGAACGAGAGAACCCCTTGTTTCCTGAAAAAGAACATACAAACTCCATACCTGCAAGGAGGGTGATGTGCCGCTGTATCCTTCCTGCTACGGAAATCCGCACAAACTCAGGTAAGCACCCTATTTCACTCTAAAGCACCTTTAAACGACTATGCCAGTTGTGAAGGTAGAAAGCCAGCAGGGGGAGAGGGGGCTAACCAGTGTTTTGCAGAGTGTGTCACATGTATGATTATCTACCCACTGGGCGGAAATCATGGGTGTGTGCTTGATGCATGGAGCTCTTGGCTCTCAGGGGGCAGGCTCATCCCCTTGAGGCTAGAGTTGCCAACCTGGAAAAGCTGAGACACAGAGAGAGATTTGGGGATGGGGCCTGAAGGGACCTGCCAGAACAGTTCCACTCCTGTGTTGACAGCTCTTCTCCTGTTGTGGAGAGTGAAGGTCTTGAGATCAGAAGGTGTCAGTCTGAGGAGGAGGAATGTGATCCCTTAGAAGGGACCCCTTCCTTGGGTGACAAACCAATATCCTCTCATACCGAGGATACCCCTCTGGAGTGCGGGGGCGGAGGGTGTCTTTTGGAAGTGGGTGATTTGATAGGAATGGAGACGGGTCTGTGATAGGTGCTGTGATCACATGGCGACTTGCCTGCCTGGTGCAAATGTTGTGGACATCATGCACTGTCTAGATAGGTACCTCACCAAAGACTCCTGAGTAAACTTAACAATCACAGGGTAAGAGGACAGGTTCTCTAATGGCTTAAAGATGGGTTAAATGACAAGAAGCAAAAAGTAGGAATAAATCAACAGTTCTCACAATGGAAGGGAGTAAGCAATAGGGTACCACAAGGATCTATTTAATTTGTTGATAAATTATCTGTAACCAGGGGTGAGCAGTGTAGTGGCCAAGTTTGCAGATGACACAAAATTATTCAGGACGGTGAAAACCAAGGATGAGCTCCAGAAAGTTCTCCACAAATTGGGTGAGTGGGCAACGATGTGGCAGATGAAGTTCAGTGTTGAAATAGCTGTGGCACAGAAAAGGTAATAGGTACCTCAGCTCATAGGTACTTCAGGGGAACCATCTTGTAGTCACTCATATTCATGGAGGATGGATCCATCAG
This sequence comes from Euleptes europaea, assembly GCF_029931775.1. Classification (NCBI taxonomy): domain Eukaryota; kingdom Metazoa; phylum Chordata; class Lepidosauria; order Squamata; family Sphaerodactylidae; genus Euleptes; species Euleptes europaea. The sequence continues at coordinate 99,205,051 of NC_079316.1, read as the reverse complement.
TAGCTACTAGCCTTAGTGACTACAGGGAACTGTCTCCAGGTGTCTTGGTATAAAATCATTAATAATAAAAACAAAGCTCTATGAAAGGAGTAAAGTAAAACAGGAGTCTAGTGGCAACTTAAAGACTCATTTTTATGAATCAGAGCTAACTTCATCAGATGCACAGGAGCAATCAGTTAAAACTTACCTTACATTCAGAAAAGGTCATGGCTTACTTCCTAAAAATGTGATGAGATTCAGCCTCACAGGTCTCCCTTGCAAAGGAATTCCACAGGGAAAGGGCCAGATCAAAAAGGCCCTATTCCTCATAAAGTACAAAGAAGATGGCCACCATTGTCTGTAGCATAGTAAATGAGCAGGGGAGATGGAAGAAGGGAAGGCAGCATTCATCATTCATTCATTGTGTCTGCAGCAAGTATTCCGAGTACATGGGCCCATTTAATTCTTCCTAACAATGGATTTTCTATTCTGCCCTCCCTAAATACAGCCCAAGTCCACCAATAGAGAAGAATGCCATTTTGATTAGATACAGCAGGATGGGGGATAATTTTTTCAGTTCACAAAGCTGATGTCAATGTAACTTTGTTCTGAATGTGGTTACGTTTGATAAAATCACAGGTTGGATTTGGGGTCCCCAAGCTTCCACAGAAGTATCCCTTTCCTTTCTCATCAGTTGATCCCACTTAATTACTACCTTACCCTATGGAGTTTAACCACATCAGAAACAGAGGTTTCCTAGGAGCTTCTAGTAATGTCACCAAAGAAAAGCATACAAACAGTGGTAGAATTGGGTTGGGTTAGCGTGAAATCCCAGCTCAAACAAGGCAAAGACAGCAAAGAACACTGATAGATTTCCCCTGCAATAAGAAGCAGCATTTATAGGAGCTAAGTAACATTTGGGATTGTTATTGAATATTATGGGTTGATTTTATAGGCCACCAGCATAAGGCACTGGGATAAGATTTTTTTCCCTCATCTCCTCCTTCCTCTAGTAGCCACCTGTGAACGTCAAGCTGATGCTGCAGGAAATCAGGGGGGCCACACAGACAAAAAGTGATGCAACACAAGCAGCAGCATTGAGGAGGAGAAAGTCAGGGAAATCACCCATTCCACCAGAAGCTCTTGAGTTCATGGTACAAGTGTTACCCGAATTATAGGTCATTTTTTCATGGAGGTTTGCTGCTGTTTCACTGTTGTTTTGCTGCACTGCTAATTTTTTATTTTTCATGGCTGTTCCAGATTTGACCATAAAATTTGCAGCATCCCCGCAGGATCTCAAACCTGTGTTGGTGCGATCGATGCGTTTGCCCCGCCCTTTCTGTTGCAAATTTCCATGGGATCTGTTTAGGGGTTTGCGCCCGGGGGACAGCCTCCCTCCAAGGCAGGACGGATCGGCATGCTGCGAAGGGAAGGGAGAGTGTTTGGCCATTTATGCATGGGAGGTTTTGTCTTGGGTTTGCCACTCTTTAGATGTACATTTCCCCATTCAAATTATCAAAACTCTGCTTTGGGGGCTTATTGTTGAGTTTTTAGAATTTGGATGGGGAAAATGTGCATCCTGAGAGTGGCAAATCCAAGGCAAAACTCCCTCCTGTCACCCTTCTGGGGAGGGGCGGCCAGTCTGCTCTGGGTCTCCCCCCCCCCATGCATCCTGTGCATCCCCAACCTGGTAAAAGAACAGAACAAAGGAACTATGAAAATCTTGGGAAAGTGTGCGGACTGGCATGCTGCAAAGGGAAGGGAAGGGAGACAATGCATCCAGAGAGCATCCAGAGAGCAGCAAATCCAAGGCGAAACTCCCCATACATTCGGTTGCATGAAAGTGGAGTCGAGCGGTTTGGTCTCCTGAGCGCTCGCCACCGAGGCTCGCCCCCAAGGCTGCCAGCCCTCTTGGATGGAAGTTCCTGGCACTGGACGGCCGGAGCTGTACTGGGAGGGGGGGCACAGCGATGACCGTCTGCCAAGTCTGGGAAGGGGAGGAGTGTCACCAAGTATGGGGGTGGGGGGAAACGGGGAGCATAGAAAATAGAAAAATTATATAAGGAAACCAGAGGGACTGGTGCTTGTTTTTGGTGCTAGAGCCGTGTCCACATAGATGAACCACACAAGGTAATCCGCTGGGCGGAGTTGGGGGCGGGCATAAACAATGAGCTTGTCAGAAGGGGAGGGCTCCAGCAAAGGGGCAGACCAAACTGTTGTAGAATACTGCCTGCTTTGTTTCCATGAAAAACCAAAACTACTTTGGGATTGACAAGAATGATCCGCGGCCATGAAAAAAAATTTAAATCGCTTTTCTTTTTGCTCCACGGCAAGAGAGCAGCAAAATCGTCAGTGAAAAGTTGGCCATAGTGTCTCCACTTTAGTTGGGGGAATTAGCAGTGGAGATAAAGCCTTGCAAGAGGGAGGGTAACTGAGATCTTTTTAGCTAGCTTTTACGGGTACTAACCTCTGTTTGGAAAACTCTTAATAAATAAGTGTTGGTTTCCAAATTAAATGGAGTTTTATTTTAAAATATTGTCAAAGGCTTTCACGGTCAGAGTTTATTGGTTCTCGTAGGTTATCCGGGCTGTGTAACCGTGGTCTTGGTATTTTCTTTCCTGACGTTTCGCCAGCAGCTGTGGCCAGCATCTTCAGAGGAGTAACACTGAAGGACAGTGTCTCTCAGTGTCAAGTGTGTAGGAAGAGTAATATATATTCAGAAAGGGGGGTTTGAGCTGAATCATTGTCCTGCAAAAAGTAACAAAGGTAATGTGCTAACCATTGTCCTGTAAGTATCAAGATAATGTGCTAATGACAGTGTGGTATGTTAATATGGAACCATTGTATCCTGAAGTGATCTGTTAATGTGTGAAATCCAAAGCTAATCCGCATGGCTATTGTTAACTGTAGTCTTTGTTAGTCTGGAGGTTTTCAGGACAGGAAGCCAAGCCTTATTCATTCTTAAACTCTCTTCTTTTCTGTTAAAGTTGTGCTGATGTTTATGAATTTCAATGGCTTCTCTGTGCAATCTGACAAAATAGTTGGTAGAATTGTCCAGTCTTTCAGTGTCTTGGAATAAGACTATTTTAAAATAGTTCAAAACAAACACAAACAGCAAAATCACACACCCAATTCACACAAAAACCTAAGAAAATAACAAGGAGGAGGGGTTGGACACAAGTATATGAGGGTTCAGGTGATATTTACCAGTCCAGATGTCTGTTGAAAGTAGTGCTGAGAGGTAGAGAAATGAACTGTCATGGGGCAACCTGCTGAAGCTTCCTCAGATGAGGAGGACCTTGAAGCAGCAGGCAGTGAAAGAAAGGAGGAGCAGCAGGCTGAGCAGCTGCAGACAGATGAGTCCTCCCCATGTCTACAGTCACCCAGTGCAGGGGACTCACCTGTGTCAGAGGGCCAGGCACAGGCAGTGTCACCAGAGAGCTCCCCAAGCCACTGATATATAATCGTAAGAGTGCTAGACTTCAGGCCCAGTGAAGTCCCTGATGACAGTGATGAGGCTAATGAGCTTCACCAGACTGAGTAACAAGGAACAGCTGGTTCACCCCAGGCCTTTTTAAGCAGGCACTTGCATCCAGGCCAGTGTGGGAACAAATTTGGTGCAACCATCCTGTGGTCACTGTGGAATCTGACCACTCCTGAGACTCTTATGGCCTAGACTTTGGAACAGACTTTGACTTGACATTTGGAGTTTGCCACTGATAGTCCAGACAAAGGTTATGATAGGTATGAGGTCATGTAAGGATGTGGAAGAATGTCTCTGATGACTTGATCATTGACTGGTGATTACTGAAGCATAGATTTTAAAATGTGTGAAAATGTCTGAGAAGTTTCTCAGGAAGGGTGTGAGTGAAGCAGGAGATGTCTGCCTTAATCTCTTCTGCATTGATGGCTGAGGCTTGAGGGTGTATCAGATATGCAAAGGGATAGCCAGAACTTTCTGAATACTCCCTGATTGCAGCTGGGATTAAAGGTTTTCCTTATCAGTTCCAGGTGTCTGCTTGGAGCGCTTCATTTAATATGCAAGGGAGGCTGCTTCCTCTCTATTGTTCTAAGCCTTTTACACCTCGAGGCTGGGAAAATGCAAACAACCCCTTACTGTCTGACAGCTTCCAAGCTTTCACACAGGTCACAAAGATGGAGTCCATAATTCCCTGAAAATATGGTTCACCTTTGTGAAGCAGTGCCCTGCTTTTTTGTGTTAGCCTTGGCCCTGTACACCTCAATGGTGTACCAGGTTGCTGAGGCAGTTAAGGGGGCCAACAAAAGCAGGAAAGACCTCCCTCCTCTTCTCCTTTGAGTCATGGGTTGGGATGTCAAAACAGTCCTGGGGCAAGGTGAGCCAAGTGGCCTTTGTGGTACCAGCAGTCCATGGGTTCTACTCAGCACAGATGTGGGATGGCTAAGAATGACAATAAGTGTACATTTTCCAAAGAAAATTATCACTGTGGCCCAGGCACAAACCAAGGGATTCAAGGACCACTTGGCCATGCTTGTTCCTAGCCACCAGTTGCCCTCTGTGGCAGCAGCCCTTGGGTAGCTTTCCTAGTAAGTTAAAAGGCCAGTCCATCCCTTGGATGCTGCATAAGGTCTAACGCTGTAACTTCTGCCTGAACATATAGACTTTCCTAATGGAAACAGCTAAATGTCTCAGCAGAAACAAAGTGGCATTTGAACACATGACCACATGAAGCTGCCTGCTGACCTAGATCCTAATAGGGAAGTATACGGAGTCGGCTACCTGTCCTAAATTCCCATCCTTCTTTGGCATGCAACACCAATCCCATCCCTGTTACAACTGCTGACCCTGGCATATAACTGAAGACGCCGAAGACGGTTGTTAGATGAAAATGGCCACAACTTTATTGATTACAGCAAGAGGCATTGGCATGGCATTGGGACATGATCCTTAGACATCGGCCAACCTACCTACTGGCCACTGCGTTTCCACTCCCAGCCCGCCTGCTGTGAGTAGTATAAGATGGCAGTATGTGGAATCCGCTTGGACAGACGCCAGCTTGGACAGATACCACTTGGTGGGACACTATCCCGACAGCCCCCCAGCTGGGCTTGTCCCTGACTGCCCCAGAGCTGGGCTTGTCCCAATCCAGGCCTCACCCCAAATCTCTTTTTGGGATCCTCAGCATGGGGGAAAGGGAGAACGCAGGCCGGCTTTCCCCCAAACTGGATCTGACCTCCATGCCAAACGGCAAAGTTGTGACAAATTAAAAAACTTTAATAACTCCATAAATATAGGGAGGATGGGCAGAAGAGTGAGAAACTGAGTGCTGTCGGGGCTGCAGGAAGCCTGCTTTTTGTGCTGAAGGGCCCATCCCCAAAGTACTGGCCCATTTGAACTGGGGAGGCAGGGCGGCAAGTGGGAATCTTCTGACAGAGGAAAAGATGCCACAGCTCCCCTCCCTGTCTCCCTGCGGGCCACCATTTTTGCATGGCCTGCTAGCCAGCCCCGGAGGGTCCTCAAAGACATGGAATGGCCTCCACTCAGCCCCAAAAAACCCCTCCAGCCCCCCACACCAGCTCTGCCAATCCCCAAGTGCAGGCCTGAAAATGGGGAGAGGGGCTTGTAGGGAAGTCGGAGCCCCTGCTTATACGAAATCAGAACAATTGTTCTATCGAGGTCTGCTCTGTAGCAGAGCAGGGCTGTAGCTCTTCAGGGTCTCAGGTACAGATCTTTCACATCACCAATGCGCTGATCGTTTTACCTGGAGATGCCGGGGATTGAACTTGAGACCGTCTGCATGCCAGGCAGATGCTTCACATTTCTCCCTGTTGTCACACTGGCCTTGGACATCAGAGTCCAGTCACTGTCCAGCCACCGAAGCAAGGGCGAGTTGCTGTCTTTCAGCCCAACCTATTTTGCTGAGTTATGAGGATAAAAGGGGAGGAGGATGGACTGCTCTGAGTTCCTTGGACAAAGGGTGAGATTCAAATGCCATACGCTCCCTGGTAGTGTGGTCACCTTTATGGGCTGTCAGCGCTTTCCTGAAGCCAGTCAGGTTGCATTTTGTGAGGGCTTGACCCCAAGCTGGGTGTCAGGTGCACCTTTTAGTGCCTAGTGAACACAGATGCCTGAGTGTCATAACTCTGGGGGATGGTGACACGGTGGCTAATGGGCTTTGCTGGATTCAAATGAAGCAGCACGATAAATGTGTTGAAAGGGAAAGTTGTTCCCCTTGGTGCTGATAAGGACTTAGTGATTTAAACACTCCCCAGAAAGCCAACCGCTGAGATCTTGGATTGCCTGTTTGGAAATAACGTTGGGGGAAGCTTTGATTTACAACCGTTCTGAAATTTGGCTCTGTAATTTTTTTTTTTAAGATGACAGAAATTCCATTTTATTTGTTACGATGAAATAACGGTTACAACTTTTCCTCTCCATCCTCGTCCGATACTACCGGACTGTTCTCTGACTTTACGATTCCTTCCATCGTGTTCATCTCTTACCCTCAAAGCAATTACAGCCAGCCTAAAAACACTGCTCGTGTCAGAGTCGAATATTTATAGCATTTATATCCTAACATTTTTCTTTTAACGGCTACCAAACCGGCTCTGTGCCCTTCGCTTGGCAAAACTGTATAAAGCATAGGCGGGGTGGATCCCAGAGGCCCTATACACACTGTGTCAATCCCTACTTTCCTGGGATTTCTTCTGTGTTACAGACCTTCGTTTCATCTCCCATCCCGTCGCTGGTGATGATTTGTACATTTCTTATTTTGCCGTTTGAGGAGAAAAGCAACATAAAGCCAAGCCACTGGAAATTATTTATTGTTTTCTCCGGATAATTTCACTCTAATGGGGCTGAGTAGAGGGACAGCTGCTCTGCATATTGATGCTGTTCTACAAGGAGAAGCAGCTTTGTCGGTAATAAGTGAAATAAGGTACAGAAGGACAGGGACTAGATTGTGCTTTCACCATGTGGGGGTACAAATTCCTATGGGGTGGCAGTTTTAGAAGATGTTTGGCCTTTCAGAGAGCATAAATCCCTCCTGACTGGGTGTGATCCATTCTGTCTAGCGTCCACTGATGATTCATTCCCATATTGTTACCACTTGAGGGGGCCAAATACTTTATGTCATCTGAACGCCACTACCAGTTTCTTGAGCCTGGCTTCATCAACATTGGCTTTCCAACTGGGTTTTCTGGGATTCCTCATAAGTATGGTGGGTGTTCCATGAGGGCCAGTGTGGTGTAGTGGTTAGAGAGCTGGAGTGGAAGCCAGAAGGCATGGGTTCAAATTGTGGTGAAGCAAATTGTGGTGAAGACTCTGGGCCAGTCACTCTCTCTTAGCCTCACCTACCTTGCAGGGTTGTTGTGAAAGACGGAGAAGCAAGTACAGTGCCCAGAGCACCTTGGAGAAAGAGCAGGGTAAAAATGTTGATAGGTAGATAGATGGAACTTGCCCCAGAATCCTCTGCAATGTGCAGGATTTCCATTGCAAACACGCAAAGATTACCCAGTAAAAGAATCCCTGTCAGCTGAAAATCATTGTTCTATAGCATCAACGGTATCATGTGTTCTTTGCAATCTGGGATTGGATCATACCTACTGCCCCTGACTCTACCTCTACATCAGTTTGGTACAACATGGGGGGAAAAAACCTTGGGGGAACATAAGTGTTCATCCATACATCTGTACAACTGTGCGGGCAAAGTGGATGTGCATACACTGGTACATGCTTATAGACCCTTGTTCACACACATGTATAGGAGCAGGGCCTCCAGGTGTGATCTGTCACCAGTGTTTGCTTTCCTAGGACTATAACACAAAGATCCTTATTTGTCCTCTGCCAACAAGAATGAGAGATTACAAGTATATTGTATCTTATGTGCATCCCGTCACTTCTTCCCAATTATGGGGTGGTCCAAAGAGGCTACAGTGCTGACTGGTGGACCAGTGCCCAAGGGGCTGGGCCTTGTTCTCTTCCCAAAGTGCCACTAGAACTCCAAAAAAAGGAGCAAGTGTCGGGCTTCCTATATACATACTGATTTCTACCTATTCATAAACTGGATCTTAGTCTCTTCCTTACCACTCCTTTCTTTTGCATTTCTTCAATCCTTTTTATATTAAGATGTTAATATAACATCTTATATAAGGGGCTGTAGCTGTTCCCCAACCTGTGCAGAGACCAGCCCCATGGCCACCAGCCACCACCCCAGCCTGTGGCTGGAGTGGTGCGATGAAAATCCACTCAGGACTCTCACTGTCAAGGGGGCAGAGGAGAGCCCTCAACGCATTGTTCCATGAGAGCGATGTGTTGCGGCAAGAGAGCCACCTCATCCAGGACAACAGGGTGACTATCAAACCGTGGAGGTCCTTCAGCCCTTTAAGGACTACACACAGTTTCTCTTGACTGACACGGCGACACTGGCTATGGTCATTCCCATGACACATGCGCTTCATGAGAGGAGGGCCGAGTTTCTGGAGCCAGCCGAAGGATGTGCAGGCTACATTCCAGCAGTGTGCGCGCTGGTGATGAGGCTGCAAAACGGTGTCACAACCCGTCTTCAGCCTATCACCCAGCAGCTGGTCTTCATGTTGGTGACCATGTGTGACCTGCGCATCAAAGGCAGCATCACTGAGCAGGCCGACCAGCTGGTGTGCTGGAGAGATGAGCTCTCCCAGCGTGTGCAGCAAATGCAAGCCCAAAGGGGAACGTTGCCAGTGGAGGAGGAGGCGGGGGCCCAAGCAGCTCTTCTGTTGCTTGTCCCCCACCTCCCCCAACCTGCCACATCCCCCCCCAGGGCAACCGCCATGATGAGCCTAAGGATGGAGCTCATTGGGCAGGCACTCGGCGCCTTGGGGAGGGTGAGGCACATGAGAAAGGACACGGGGGCTGCAATGGTGAGGTAGTACTATGGCCAACAGGCTCAGCCAGGAAGGCTCAACAGGAATGGATGGGGAGGGGCTGAGGCTCAGTGGCAAAGCATCTGCTTGGCATGCAGGAGGTTTCAGGTTCATTCCCCGGAATCTCCAGTTAAAAAGGAACAGGTAATAGGTGATGTGAAAGACCTTAGCATGAGATCTTGGAGAGCCGCTGCCAGTCTGAGTAGGCAATACTAACTTAGATGAACCAAGGGTCTGGTTCAGTATAAGGCAGCTTCATGGATTCATGTGTGATGCTAATTCAAGACGTCTCCAGGTCACTCTTCACTGTTTCCATTTGTTCACACCATTAAATGTAATTAATTTTAACATTCACTCTGTGTAAGCCACAGTAACATGGAACATAACATGAAGATGGTGTAAAAATAGTCAAATGGTATAAAATGCCAAGGAAGGAAGGAAGCCAGCCAGCCAGCCAGCAAAAATTGTCAAAAATTAAAAAGTCACAACCACCACAACATACAAAAACTGAATGAAATGAAATTAGAGTTGCCAACTGGCCCAGAGGCTAACTGTATGGAAACTGACAGTTGAATGTTCTCATGGCATGGAGGTAAATAACATCCCATATGCATCTACTAAAGACCAGAACATTTTTCTCCCTAAATGAAAAGAGGCATATATGAAATTCCTGGACTAGTGATTCTAGTTAGGGCTGCCCGCTCTGGGTTGGAAAATATCTGGAGATTTTGGGAGTGGAGCCTGAGGAGGGGAGGGTTTGGGGAGGGGAGGGACTTCAATCCAAGTCCATTTTCCAAAGTATCCATTTTCTCTAGGTGAACTGATCTCTGTCATCTGGAAATCAGTTGTAATCCCAGGAGATCTCCAGCTACCACCTGAAAGTTGGCAAACCTTATTGTAGTCCATGGAAGAGTTCTGAAAAGTTCCCCTTTTCCCCCAAAAAGCCCAACAAACAGCAATTGTTCAGTTCACAGCACTGCCCCCAAATGATCATCGGTCCATGAGAAAGTAGGCCAATTATGCAGTGATTTTTATGAGGTTCTAAGAGAAGACCAAAAGACCTTTGGCTGAAATATTATGAGCTCTAATGTAAGAGATTTGCACTGGAAGAGAGAAGCAGCAAGGGGATATCTGAAAAAGATAGCAGGGAAATTATCTGAACTCTACTGACTTCAGGAGGAGGTTCTTGTCAGAAAGAATTTCTGAAATGTGTCCATGCATAATGAACAGGTGAGAGAAAACAAGGAATTAGATGAATAAATGTTTAAAAATTAAATGTTAAAAGACTTTGGCTTGCAGCTGGCACCCAAGAAAATGCCAGTGTGATATTTCTAATGGGAAAGTCTCAGCAGATTAACAGTAATTAAAACTGAGCTAAATCCTCTCATCCACAAATTTATACAGTGAATAATGTACACAGAACTCATGCTAAGCCCCAACACAATGCAGAACTACATGCCTTTAATTTCTTATTGCTTAATCATTGATTCTACTTCTGTCCTTGTGAACAGGAAGAATACATTCACTGTAAAGGTGAATGGTGACATTTTCAAAAATTGGAAGTCAAATTGTACAGAATTTCAGAAGCCCTGCAAGAATTATCTGACCATTTCCTGAGTGGTCTGGGAGGTGGAATGCCTACAGCACTGTTTTCAGTAGCATAAATATGGAAGATTATTTTTCTTGCTATCCTGATATAACTCGATACTGGGGTTGCTAATAGGGCTGCAAGGTCCCCCCTGGCCACAGGTGGGGGATGTGGGGGCAGGGTTGCCAGATCCAGGTTGGGAAACTCCTGGAGATTTGAGGATGGAGCTTGGGGAGGACAGGAACCTCAGTGGAGTACAGTGGTCCACCCTCCAACACAGCCATTTTCTCCAGAGGAATTGATCTCTGTAGTCTGGAGATGAGCGGTAATTCCAGAGGATCCCCAGGTGCCACCTAGAGGCCGGCATCCCTAGTTGCCAATTTTAGATTAAATGAAATTCACTTAGATTGAAGCATGGAAATGGGCGAGGGAGGGTCAAGCCTGGTGAGGCCTTGAAGAACCAAGGGGTAACCTGAAGAAATTTGACCATGGGTTGGGCCAGAGCAGAACCTGGTATCTTACAGTTAGAGTCTAGCAGAACCTTGCAGAGAGCCTGTCAGGATCTGAAATGTATTGCTAATTATTTATTTCGAATGCTTAGTGATCACATTCTCAAAAAAAAAACAACCTCTTCAAGTGACTTACAAGAAGGTGAAAGTAAAGCACGATAATATATTATAAAAACATTAACAACAGTAATCAGTAAGACCATCACCAAAAAGGCCCTGTCTCTGGCAATCAAAAGGTAGGAACACAAAGAACAGGGCCTCGGATGCTAGTCTTACCTGGTAAACAGGTTCATACAGAGGATGTATATGAGGATGGCCAAATTAACGGAATTCCTACATGGAGATGATATGGAAGAATTAAAAAAATATATGGTTTAAGGCCACCTCATATTGGGATAAAATGGCAAAAAGGAATTTTGCAATAATACTTAGCGAGTGATAGAAACTAGTTTTAATAAATTTATATTATATTGTTGTTAGGTTTAGTATAAAAACTGTTTAGACACTTCTTCGGAAGTCGGGTGAAGGGTCACTTTTTGAGGTGGGTGAAGGGTGAAGGGGTATCTTTTCGGATTTAATGGTTTGGTAAACATGAAAGTAATAATTAGTATATAAAGATACTCTTTTGCATTTTTTGTATTTTGTTTTTTTATATTGTAATTTATTTAAAAAAATTAATATATTATTGTATTGTTGTATTTTGTGTTATAAAAAAATAATAAAAAATTATATATAAAAAAGCAGGTTCATACAGGGAAAGATTATCTTTCAAGTACCCTTGTAACAGGCCACACTGGTTATGTGCCAGGAAATGATATTACTGTTCAGACCAATGAAATGTTGGCATCTTGAGCACAATTAATGAGAGAAAACATTTACAAAATGATGTACAGATGGTATTTAACACCTAAAAAGATGGCAAAGATGTACAAGGTGATGTCCCCTAAATGTTGGAAATGTAATAAAGAAATTGGTTCTTTTTACCATATGTGGTGGACTTGCGATAAGGCGAAAACCTTTTGGGATATGATTTATAATGAAATAAGACTGATAATACAGAAAAATATTCCCAAAACACCAGAGATGATGCTACTCAGTATGATTCCGAACGATATTTTAGCTCAAAGAACATTTTTGATCTATGCTACAACGGCTGCAAGATTGCTTTATGCAGCTAAATGGAAGAGGGCGGATGTTCCAGAGAAAAGAGACTGGATTATTAAAATGTTAGAACTGGTGGAGATGGCGAAATTAACGGCTACATTAAATCAAAGAGACAATGAACAATTTATGGGAGAATGGGAGGCTTGGAGGAACTATTGTGAACAAGAATTACATTTTGGAAAAATGGAAGGTTATTCTTTATTCTGATCCACAATGTGAGACCTTTATACAAGATGAAAATTTAGAATAAGGTTATTACTAGGATCAGAACTTATTAACGATAGATTGTACCACTTTATTATGAGGTAGACGGAGGTGGTGGGGAAGTCAGTATATTTTTTATGTTTACCTACAATCAAAACAACAATCGATATTATTGTGATTAAGATATTATCTTTTAATTGTTGTTAAAACGTTGTTAAATTTATACTTTAAAAAATCAATAAAAATTTATATAAAAAAAGAAAAGAAATGTTGGCATCTTGGCATAGCAGACTTTGTGATAACCCATGTGCAGGTCAAGGAAAGATTAGGTGGGAGATAGTCTTATTTTGTAATTGCCAAATGAGGATGTGAAGCAAATATTGAACAATGAATCAGAGGACACAGAAGTAAGGCTAAGAGCATGCTGGACCACTCCACTTTTTTTTTTTGTAATAAAGGGTTGTTTTGTGTGTGAATGGGAAAAGGAAGGGAAGAGGCATCTGACTGACTGCTGCCTTTCATTTGAAAGGGATGAGGGGTTTGCTTGAAGGAGAGGCCTATCGGCGGGTGGCAAAACCTCTGACATACCGACTGGTGGTGGTGCTTTGGAGAAGATGCCCTGGCACCCCCTAGGTCTCGGTAAACTGAATTAGATGGAAGTCTATGTATTTGGACCATTAAAACGTGAGGAAGAACAGCCAGGCAGAAAATCCATTAAATGTTCTTTCTCCGTTAACCATTAAAAAAAAAAAATGGTTGAAAGAGCAAACATTGTGCAATGTATTTGCTCCACACTGTTAGCAGTTAGGGTCCTGAAAACCGCACAAAACTTTCACTGATCATTAGCAGGCCTTCCCAGGAGATTGAGGCCTCCTGTAACATTATTAAACCTTTCCCCCCGCTATGGGACTAGAGGGGGAAATAATAGTGCCCAGAATAAGCGGATTTGACATTGTATAGTTTGATTCTCAAGGTCTATAGTTCCCTCATACCCTGAGGTAAAAAAAAAAAATGTCTGTTGCTATTACAAATTGCTCGGAGCATGCTCTCAGCTAGATCATTATGGTACTTTAACATGCCTCACCTAGGATTTGAACTTCTGGAGGGCATAGCATGCCCATATTTATGCCAGCACCATAAAAAACATTTTACTATATTTCATCTACCCTAAATATCTATGCTAATGGTGTAGCTTTCCCATGGAGCGACATGACTGCTTGAATGTTGACAGCGCAAGTGATGTTTCTCCCATGAAAAACCCATGAAAGGAAAGGAAACCTGCATCGTAAAGGTATTTTTTTTTCCAATAAAGCATCTGACAGCTTGATATAAGTTGAGGCTGCTATTTTGTCCCTCAGTGATATAATATTTACCCTTCACGAATACAACTTTGCCTGAAAATATTAATTCTGGGTTGACTAAAGAGAGAAAAAGTAGGGAGGGCTACTCTGCTCCACAAGACTCAACAGGAGCCATTTGCAACTTTGATCCTGCTTACCCCATCCTTTATTGATGTTTTTATTTATCTCAGCTTTTCTTCCCACTGAGGACCTCAGGGGCTTAACAATATCATTCTCCCCCCCCCCTTTTAGCATCATAGTAGCCACTCTTGGAGCAGCCCCCATAATTTTGGGGACTTGGGCTTGTTGTGATATACCTCCCCCCCCCAAGTAGGGTTGCCAGGTCCCTCTTTGCCACTGGCGGGAGGTTTTTGGGGTGGAGCTTGAGGAGGGCGGGGTTTGGGGAGGGGAGGGACTTCAATGCCATAGAATCCAATGGTCATAGTGGCCATTTTCTCCAGGGGAACTGATCTCTATCAGCTGGAAATCAGTTGTAATAGCAGGAGATTTCAAGCTGATAGCTGGAGGTGAGGAGAAAGAAACCAGCACAACTCAATATATTAAACAATTCATTAACAACTAATCACAGTGAAAATAACAACCACAAAAAGTGCAAATATATACAATTATTTACATAAAGTTATCAAAAACCCTAATAGCAAGTCCAAAGGTCCAGAGGCAATCAGATTGGACTTTGTCTCCTTCTTTGGATTGGACTTTGTCCCAACCGATTTCCGACAGTGTCGACCACATTTGGACTCGAAGAAAAATTGCCTCTGATAGACCTTTGGACTTGCTATTAGGCTGTAAATAATTGTATATATTTGCACTTTTTGTGGTTGTTATTTTCACTGTTATTAGTTGTTAATGAATTGTTTAATATATTGAGTTGTGCTGGTTTCTTTCTCCTCAGCCTTTGGTTACCAGTATTATGAGTAATTTTTTATATTATATTATATTAGATTAGATTAGATTAGATTAGATTAGATTAGATTAGATTAGATTAGATTAGATTAGATTAGATTAGATACCTGGAGGTGGGCAACCCTACCCCCAAGAAAAGTGAAAATATGGTCACGCGTGTAAAAGCCTTAGTTAGGATGGCTGTGCATCCCAGCGTTCACTGTCGGGGGGATAATTTTATTTGTGTTCTATCAGGACACTCAGCCCTCTGAGGCAAGAGTTTTTAAAAAAGAACAAAAATGGTTTATTTAATTTAAGAGAGTTGCTTGAACTCTACACCAGGCGCAGTCTTCCCAACACAGACAAGAAATAACCTGGCTGGGGCACTTATGGGCTTCTTACAGCTTCAGTAAGGTTGGAAGGACACATTAACTTATTAGGATCCCAGAGACTTTCAACTGTACACAACCTCTGAATGAGATTTATCCAGCCTTTTGTCACCCCAGGCCTTTCCGAAGAAATAGGCAGGTTTCTGTCAGACTTCCTCAGACTCTCTAGCATAGGTAGGGTTGCCCACTCTGGGTTGGGAAATCCCTGGAGATTTTTTGGGTGGAGCCTGAGGAGGGCGGGGAATGGGGATGGGAGGGACTTCAGTGCCATAGAGTCCAATGGCCAAAGTGGCCATTTTCTCCAGGGGAACTGATCTATGTCGGCTAGAGATCACTTGTAATAGATCTCCTGCTAGTACCTGGAGGTTGCAACCCCAAATCAAAGCACTTCCGTGCCACTACCGTAAGGTTTGGAAATCAGCACAGGAACGATATAGTACAAAGGTGACAACAACTGTATTGTGTTCTAAACATGGGAATACACACAAGTAGCACATTTTACAAATATATACAAATTATACAATCCACGTTCGATGCAGTCTTTGTGCAATACAGTTTTCTTAGTATATATTAGTAGGAATCTTCATTAAAAAAAGTCCATAAGGTACATATATAAATGATCACTAGATGTTCATTTGGAAGGTATATAAACCTGGAGGTTGGCAACCCTAAACACAGGGGTGTCAAATATAAGGCCCGTGGCCGGATCCGGCCCCTTGACAGCTCTTAACTGGCCGGCCAGCCACCCCCACTCTCGATCCGGGCTGGCAAGGCATGGCCCGGCCCGACCAAGTGGCATTTATGTCATGTCCAGCCCTCGTAACAATTGAGTTTGACACCCCTGCTCTAACATATACAGTGGTTCTGGTTTCACCAGTCTGTAGGGTTACCAACCTCCAGGTAATAGCAAAAGAGCTCCTGCTATTACAACTGATCTCCAGCTAATAGAGATCAGTTCAACTGGAGCAAATGGCCGCTTTGGCCATTGGACTCTATGGCATTGAAGTCCCTCCCCTCCCCAAACCCCTCCCTCCTCAGGCTCTGCCCCTAAAACCTCCCCCCAGTTGCCAAGAGGGACCTGGCAACCCTACCAGTCTGCCCTCTCCCCAACAGACAGCCTTATATTTTTACAAGTCTGCTCATAACCAGAGACAGGCCTAAAACTGTCACTCCTGTCTCCGCCAGCGAACCCTCCCTCTTAGGTAGCCAACTCCAGTTTGGGAAATTCCTGGAGATTTGGGGATGGAGACTGGAAAGTGTAGGGAGTTAAAGGACCTCAGCAGGGTACGATGCCAGAGAGTTCGCTCTCCAAAGGAGCTGTTTTCTCCAGGAGAACTGATCTTTATAGTCTGGAGAACAGTTGTAATTCCGGGAGATCCCCAGGTAACACCTGGAGGCTGGCAACCCTACAACTGGGGCAGAGCTAAACTCAGACACCTGCTCTTCTCAGCCCTCTCAAAGGTGACTGGAAGTGAGAGTAGCATCACAGACAGCTTGGGCTCTCACAGCTGACTGGCTGCTTCACATTCCTGGCTGGGCAGCCTCCTGTCCATCATAGTAGGCAACACCAAGAGAGAGCAACCAGACCAAGATCACTAAGCTGAGTCTCCCTGATCATATTCCGGACTGGAACCACTACCCCATGCTCTGCTGTTTGTGTACAGCACACGGAGACACAGGCCTGATTTTCACATGCAGGAGAATGAGTAGGAATTAAGATGGCAGAATGCTGGGTAGGTGCGATGGACTGCAACCACTTCAGATCCATGAAGGTTCACATTTTTGGACTGCTCCTCTATGTGAGCAAATAGATGGGGGTCAAAGTTTTCTCTGTGCTAGTTTTCTATTTGCATAGTGTTTCCTTATGTGAAGGAACATTCAAAGCTAGCATTGCCAGCCCCTGAGATATTGGGGGAGGAGAGACTTAGAATCATAGAGTTGGAAGGGACCCCCAGGGTCATCTAGTCCAACCCCCACACAATGCAGGAATGCAGGAAATTCACAACTACCTCCCCCACCACACCCCCAGTGACCCCTACCCCATGCCCAGAAGATGGGCAAGATGCCTTCCCTTTTATCATCTGCCTAAGGTCTTAGAATCAGCATTGCTGACAGATGGCCATCTAGCCTCTGCTTAAAAACCTCCAGGGAAGGAGAGCTCACCACCTTCTGAGGAAGCCTGTTCCACTGAGGAACCGCTCTAACTGTTAGAAAATTCTTCCTAATGTCTAGATTGAAACTCTTTTGATTTAATTTCAACCCGTTGGTTCTGGTCCAACCTTCTGGGGCAACAGAAAACAACTCAGCACCATCCTCTATATGACAGCCCTTCAAGTACTTGAAGATGGTTATCATATCACCTCTCAGTCTTACCGAATTGGAATCCCACAACACTGCAATGTGACTTCCACCTGCATTATCATGGAGTTTTGGATAGATCCTAGAGCATCTCACAATGCAGTAATGTCACTTCTGGTTATGCAGCCAGAAGCAGCATCACAGCATCACAGGACACCGTTCTGGCTCCCCATGTTCCTCTACTGCCCGATTGAATGGCAGGGGGGGGGACAAAAGCCAAAAAGGAGGGCAACCTGACCTCCGTATTGAAAGCTGGAGTCCATTACCTGCAGTGATGCATTTCATTCCAGCACCACATTCTCTGGCATGTGTAAACCAGGTGACATACAGCCTCCCTGAGGAATCCCTGGAAGGGAGACAATTAACAGATGGCAATTCGTTTCTGCATTGTCTATTATCAAGGTTTTATTCCCCCATCAGCTCTTCCTGTTCTTGCAGTGGAACACCTTCCCTAGAGAGGCTTCTATTCAGGAGACAAGTGAAGAGTGTTTTACTTCAGTAGGTTTTTTGAATCAGATAAAATAATGTTGGTTAAAATACTGTATTTTAGTTTTTTTCCAGGTCTCTCTGGAGGACTAGGAGTTTTTCCCCCCAAGTCTAACATAAAAGGGGGGGCTTTTAAATGAACATACAAGTTACAGTTATATACAGTAATCAAACCCTTTTGTTGTCGAAGGCTTTCACGGTCAGAGTTCATTGGTTCCTGTAGGTTATCCGGGCTGTGTAACCGTGGTCTTGGAATTTTCTTTCCTGACGTTTCGCCAGCAACTGTGGCAGGCATCTTCAGAGTAGTAACACTGAAGGACAGTGTCTCTCAGTGTCAAGTGTGTAGGAAGAGTAATATATAGTCAGAAAGGGGTTGGGTTTGAGCTGAGTATTGTCCTGCAAAAGTAATGTGCTAATCACATACTCTGCAGGAGTATATCGTATACCTTGCAGCTGTGGAGAAGTTTACATCGGGACCACAAAACGCAGCATACAAACAAGGATAAAAGAACATGAAAGATACTGCAGACTTGGCCAACCTGAGAAATCAGCAGTGGCTGAACATGGACTGACACAAACAGGACACAGGGTCTTATTCCAAGACACTGAAAGACTGGACAATTCTACCAACTATTTTGTCAGATTGCACAGAGAAGCCATTGAAATTCATAAACATCAGCACAACTTTAACAGAAAAGAGGAGAGTTTAAGAATGAATAAGGCTTGGCTTCCTGTTCTGAAAACCTCCAGACTAACAAAGGCAACAGTCAACAATAGCCATGCAGATTACACACATTAACAGATCACTTCAGGATACAATGGTTCCATATTAACATACCATACCCTGATTAGCACATTATCTTGATACTTACAGGACAATGATTAGCACATTACTTTTGCAGGACAGTACTCAGCTCAAACCCAACCCCTTTCTGACTATATATTACTCTTCCTACACACTTGACACTGAGAGACACTGTCCTTCAGTGTTAATCCTCTGAAGATGCCTGCCACAGTTGCTGGCGAAACGTCAGGAAAGAAAATTCCAAGACCACGGTTACACAGCCCGGATAACCTACAAGAACCAATAAACCCTTTTGTGTTTCAACTTTTTAAGGAGCGAGTCATTTTACCTTCACGGTCATCTTTAAAGTAAATAAGTTAGTATTGTTTAATGTCTGGTTTCTGTTCGATTGCTCAAAGGTATTGTATTGGGCCTCTGAAGTTTTGATTGTTCGGTTTTACATTTTATAGGTCTAAATTGTTGCTTGCATGCCACTTTGGAGGCCTATTAATTAAGAAAAATGGGGTATAAACTATCTTTAATAATCATAAGAAGAAGAAGAATAAAAATGCCTGCATATGTCATAGTATAGCCTATACCTCAAATCAAACACACTGCATTGCCTTTTAATCTGCCCATTCTACCTTGTTTCTCTCTGTGTTAATTGTATATTATGTTTAATAAAGATAAACTACCAGTTACTGTCTGCTTCTGTCTTCTCCCACTATTCTAGCCCAAGGTATTCCTTCTAAGATGAACTCATGTGAAAACAGGCTCAAAGGTCGTCCTTTGCTCTGGGGCTTGGGGGGTATACCTTTGGAGGCCATGTGTGCGCACACACACCCACTCTTTCATTTCAGACTTCTAAAACCTAGCTAAAATTTTACCCAACATTTCCAACCAAATAATGGTTTCCATTGTTTGGAACACACACACAAAATTTCTGTAAAATCAATAGGTTTTGTGGAGCTGTTTTATATCCCAGGAGCTTTATGTCATGTGTTTACAGAAACAAAAACATAAGTGGTATGTTGGGGACATTGTTTATTAATGTATGCGGTGGCAATTACTTGTAAGGAAATAGTTGCATAGACACTTTTCTATGCATTCTTTCCCCCCCACCCAAAAAAAGTGCACTCCATATGGTTTGGAAGGCCCAAAGAGATACACGGCTTACCTTCTGGGGAAGGAATTCCTTAATTTGGGGCAGGCAGCTGCAGATAAACCCATCCCACAATTCCCTGCCAGTTCTCAGGTAGTGAGGACTATTTGGGGAAACCTATCATCTCACTGCTCAGGCAAGGTGACATGGGTGGAGGCAATCCTTCTGGTATTTTGGATCCACACTGTTTAAACACTGAAGCCCAGAACTGCCAGTTCAACCGGGAAACAAACCGGAAGCCACTAGAGTCAACAAATCACTGACATAGTTTGTTAATTGTTATGTCCCAGTTAGGACAGTGGGAGCTTTCTTTTGAATTACCTGAAGGTTGCAAACTGTCTTCAAAGACAACCTCATGTTCAGCATGAGGGTGGGGATGACAACCTCTAAGTGAGACCTAGGGATTAGGGCTGTCAATTCGGTTTGACCCGAACCGAAAAACTGCTGAATTTCCCCCGATTCGGCTGTTTCCGGTTTGGATGGAACCGAACTAAAAAAAAAAGGCGGGAAAAGGACATGCCGAATTCGGCGGGTTCGGGCGAATGCCAAATAAATTCGGCAGGTTCAGCGTTCCCCGAACCTGCCTTTTCCCGCCTTTAAAGGCCGCCCTGCCCGGTTTCCTGGGAGTCCTGGGGGGAAGGCAGCGCAGAGCAAATTCAAGACCCATTGCCCCTCTTCCCGGGAGTCCCGGGAAGAGGGGCAATGGATCTTGAATTTGCCCTGCGCTGCCTGGCCAGGCAGGCGCAGAGGGGTTTAAAGACCCACCACCCCCCTTCCCGAGAAGGGGGGCAGTGGGTCTTGAATTTGCTCTGCGCTGCCTGGCCAGGCAGGCACAGAGGGGTTTAAAGACCCACCGCCCCCGACTTTATTCGGCTGAATTGATTCAGGAATTCGGCTGAATTCCCCAGATCCGAATCGGGGGAGTTCGGACTTCGGCATTTCCCGAATCAAAACAGGCTGAATTTTGCCGAATCCGAATTCTCCCAATTTTTTTTTCAACAGCCCTACTAGGGATGCATCCAGAATTGTAGCTCAGACTACAGAAATCAGTTTCCCTGGAGAAAATGTATGCTTTGGAGGATGGACTGTACAGCATTGTAGCCCACAGTGGTCCCTGTCCTCCCCAGGCTCCATCACCAAATCTCCAAGAGTTTCCCAACTTGGACCTGGCAAGTTAGAACCCCCTTCCCCTGCCAGTGACCAGAAGGACCTGGCAACCCTATATGAGGCAACCTTACATTCAAAGGTAGTTTCATAGAATCATAGAGTTGGAAGGGGCCATACAGGCCATCTAATCCAACCCCCTGCTTAACGCAGGATCAGCCTGCCCTAGAGCATCCTTGACAAGTGCTTGTCCAGCCTCTGCTTAAAGACTGCCAGTGAGGGGGAGCTCACCACCTCCCTAGATAGCTGATTCCACTGACGAACAACTCTTACTGTAAAAAAAGTTTTCCTAATATCCAGCTGGTATCTCTCCGCCTGCAATTTAAACCCGTTATTGCGAGTCCTATCCTCTGATGCCAACAGGAACATCTCCCTGCCCTCCTCTAAGTGACAGTCCTTCAAATACTTAAAGAGAGCAATCATGTCCCTCCTCAACCTCCTCTTCTCCAGACTGCCTCTGCTTAGCAACCCTGGTCTTCCTTGGTGGTCTCCTCCTTAGCTTCTGAGATCAGATGAGATCAGGCTATCAGGGCATTCAGCATATTACAGTAGTGGATGTGTTACTAAGGTACACTGGACAGTGTTCTAGTCAGGTTTCTCCAGGGATGACTGCAGCCAACAAATCACCCTTAGCTGATAAAAACCATTGCTAGTCTTGAACACGTGCAGCTGTATTTACATCCATCCCTTATTGCCCTTTCTTGGTGGACTCTCTTTTAAGAAAGTATCTGGCAGATACACCCTTTGCTGCTTAAGTATTTTCTTTTTAAAATTGATTACTGTTGTCTTTTTTGAACAATTGTTGCCAGATGCTGCTTGGAGAGCAAAGCTACGCAGGACAGAAACAACATTAATGATGAATAAATAAATATTACTCAGATGGTAATGATATCAAAAGCTGGCTTATTGCCATGCTTTGCTCATTCTGCATTATGTTCTTGTATCCTTTGAAGCACAGAGGAGCAGGAAGACGGGTTCTCTTCGATGACCAAGTGCTTGCCGGAATATAATATTTTGACAGCCTGGTGCACTCTGGGAAATGTTGTCTCCTGTCAAAATTCTCACAACCATGCACTCGTTTCTTTTCACCATCTCCAGGGGTTGCTATATTGATGTAATTAACAGAAACAGTGTGCAGAGTGAGGTTGGGGGTAATTTATACTGATTTATTCACCCAAGTATGTCTTCATGCTATACAAATATCAATTAACAGGCAAGGAAGTTTAAAATAATCCCCCCAAGATGATATTCCTCTGCCAAGGTATGAAAACCTAGAGGACGTTTTTTTCTTTTTTTAATTGGCTTTCCAAAATGTTTGATAAGATTCTCTTTGCCTTATTGCCCCTTTATACCCCTTCAATGCAGTGGGGGAGCTGCAAAGTTGTTATAATTTCACACAAGCTTCCAAAGTCGAGTGTCCTTATAAAAAGAGCAATTATATACACACTGTAAGCAGCAAGTGGCAAAAATAATTAAATGAGTAATTACATTCCCACTTTGAAGCTGTCACACAATTAAACTTAATTAAACATTCTCTATACTTCGCTAACCTTCTACAAACAGCAGAAGGTAAGAGGGGTGTGGCGAGAATAAGGGCATTTGGTGAAAGAGTTGAACTGAAAACTTTAAGTTCTCTCTGTTAGCGGGAAGGCAGGGAGGTGTGCAGATCTCCAATATGACTGCCCTGCCTTTTCCAAGGTGATCAGTAGCCCGGTTCTGTCACAGGAAAAAACAAAATTATATAAATAAAAATCTGGTGCAGGACAGAGAAAGAAAGCAGCAGATAAATACATATTTTACATGAAGTGTTGTGTGTTGTGCTATCAAGTCGCTTCCGACTTATGGCAACCCTATGAATTAATGACCTTCAAAATGTCCTATCATTAACAGCCTTGCTCAAGTCTTGCAAAGGGAGGGCCATGGCTTCCTTTATAGTCCATTCATCTCATGTTGGGTTTTCGTCTTTTTTTGCTGCCTTCAGCTTTTCCTAGCATTATTGTCTTTTCCAATTACTCTTGCCTTCTCATAATGTGACCAAAGTATGATAGCCTCAGTTTAGTCATTTTAACTTCAAGGGAGAATTCAGGCTTGATTTGAATGTGCTGAATCCTGTCTAAATGTTCCAGTGGCAGAACAAAACATTTCTGACTCCCCCGTTCCATGGCAGCCTACGGATCTCCACGAAATGCTGCTTCTAGAGGATAGGGGACCCTGGGGAATGGCATGAGGAGGGTCTCCAGGAAGAAGGGGGAATCAGCAGCATTTACATTTCCTCCAAAGTAAGGACTTTTCAGGGCAACGGGATTTAATCTCAAGTCTGCAGCCTATTTCTCACCGGGATACCCTCATCACATTTGTTGTTGCTGTTGTTGATCATGGTTTTTCTGTTGTTGGCTTGGAGTCCTTGGATCTTCTTGTCATGTAATACCCAGCAAATAACAGAAATGTTGCTAGTACTGCAGATTCCCCCACCCCAAGTCCATTATTCAGGCAACCACACTGAACCAGGGTATGTTGCCTCACCCCAAAGTAGCTTGATCCTGGAACAGATTTGACCACACCTCAGGCATAGAACTGGGATAAAATGGATAGCAAAATGGTGGTCTAAATGGGCTCTGTGTAGATGAATATGCCTCTCCAGGGAATTCTACTGCATGGTTTTGCAGTCTCTCTCTCTCTCTCTCTGTTCCTTAGATTTTATGCTGGAAACCATAGCACTTTTCCCTCCCCAGCATCATGCCCTAGGGGGCGGGTGTCCCATTCTTTGTCTTCTTTAAAACTCTCTGGGGCTTCATTTGATTTCCACACTAAAGGCAAAACCCTGCAAAACCAAGATCAAGGAACCCTCATTGTTGCTGGAGAGTTCTATTGACTTCTTTCTAATGGGTCTTGTTTTATACTGTTAATGGACTAGATGCCAAAACCATTCCAGGAGTGCAGAAAACTGGGCCACCAAACTACTCATATTTTTCATAAGCATTTTTAGTGATGCCAGAAAGCTATGCATGCCCTTTTGACAAATGTTGACACTCCGTGGGGAAATATTTGCCTAGTCAATCTCACTCTTCATTGCCCAGTAGCCAAAGCTGACCAGCTTCATAGGATTGTGGCACCATCCCATTGACTGCATGATGCTTGACTGACTGGGATCACCCATGTGACTCACCAGAAGGATAAAAGAAACACCTTCATTTTCTATAAGCAAATTTTTATATTTGTAAATTTTCCCATTAAGAGAGAGAAAGATGAAAACTGCTGTAAGTATAAAAAATAAAGATTAAAAATAGAAAAAACTTTGTAGTAAAAGAGTATTATTTTGACAGAAACAGGCACCATTTGGGTATTGAGTAAAACATTATAACATTGAAAACACTGAGCATGTGAACAATGTATTATTATCATACATGTTATACCATATTAATTGGGCAGGAAAGATTTTGCCACTGTGGGGCATGCCCTGGTAACATCTAGATTAGATTACCCCAATACACTCTACATGGGGCTGCCCTTGAAGACTGTCTGGAAGTTACAGTTGGCACAGAAAGCTGTGGGCAATGTATTGACCGGAGTGGGTTGCAAGGACCATATCACTCCAGTCTTGTTCCATCTACACCACATCCCAGTTTGCTTTTGGGCCCCATTCAAAGTGTAGCTATTGATTTTTACATATGTATACAACTTGGGGCCAACATACTGAAGGTCGCCTTTTCCATATGAACCTGCCCATACACTCCAGTCATCTTTGGAGGCCCTGCTTCGGGTGGCTCCACCATTTGAAGCTAAATGGGTGGCAAGCCAAGAAATAGCCTCCTTGGTTGTGGTGCCAAAACTTTGGAACCCCCTCCCCAGGAAGATTCATCCATCTCCCTCTACTGTTGTCTTTTGTTTGGCATTCCCCCACTACGAACTGTTATTGGCCACCTTCCCTGGTTCTGTTCTTATATGTGTTTGTGTGTTTATTTGTTGTATTTAATTTGTTTAAATGTTTCATATATGCTTTATTTTAAATGCTGCTTTAACGTCTCAAATGGTTTAATGTTGAAGTGTTTTGATGTTCACCACCACAGGGTTGCCAGGTCTGGGTTGGGAAATTCCTGGAGATTTTGAGGGACGGAGGCTGGTGAGGATGGAGTTTGGAGAGGGGACAGACAGCAGGGTATAATGCCATAGAGACCAACTTTCAAAGTAGCCATTTTCTGCAGGGAAACTGATCTCTATTGTCAGAATATGCAGCATTCTTCTCTATATTAGTTTAGTTCTGTTTCAGGATGAGCTCGTGTTTGCTTTTTTCAAGACAGCCAAAATATATGAACATCAGTTGCACTATAAAGAATGATCCAAAATCATTGGCTCTTAGCAGTTATCAAAATATTTGAGCCAGACTGGAAGATAAACGTATTATGAGTGTTACAATTTATCCTTATATGACTTTCAGAGGCTGTGATTAATCTGTGATGGCTCGTTCACATGTGAAAGTCATTCTTTAAAGCCACAGACAAGTGATGAACATGTCTGTGTGAACAGGTCCTATAACTCCTGCTAGAAAAGAGGGACACTTCCCAACCAACACTTATTCTATCTTTCTAGTTCAAGCAGAGACCTTACCAACGTAGTGATTACAGCAGCGACTACAAAGTAGGCTATAATACTCTCAAAAATGACAAAACTCTTACCTTTTGCCCTGACCTGGATAACCCAGGCCATCCTGATCTCGTCAGATCTCAGAAGCTGAGCAGGGTCAGCCCTTGTTAGTATTTCGATGGGAGACCACCGAAGGTTGCTACCCAGGGGCAGAAAAATAGGGCCCAGTGTCGCTATACAGAGGCAGGCATGTTACAAGTGCTCATGTTTGTTTGGGAACAACACAAGGACTTTGTACCATACGTGAAATGGAAGTTTTGTGCCTCCCAGGGAGAAGTGTCTTGCACTCCCCCACACACAGCAAACCACCTTTGAATGCCTCTTGCCTTGAAAACCCAACAGGGTGGCCAAATTCTGCTGCGACTTGACAGCATTTTCCTCCACACTCTTCACATTCAGAAACTCAAGGGGTGAAATGCTGTCATAATCATTCCCACCACTTCTCTCCTTTGCCTCCTAAAATGTTTTGATCATTCAGCGGTTAGATAATTTTTTAATCAAGCTGAAATCATGTCATTACCCCCCTGCAAGTCCTTTGCTTTTTACTAATCTCAAGCTCATTAAAGTTAAAAGAGCTGTTCGGGAGAAGCTGTATATTACAACCCTCTGATACCTCTGGGATGTATTGTCACAGACCTTGTATAGATCTAGGGACAAATATTCTCATTAAATTTAACAGGTAGTGAAGATAGGACCAAGTGGAGCACATCTTCTGCAGAGCATGGTTGCACAAAAACATTTAAGGAAAAACTAGCCACAAGCCTAAATATCGAGGCCTCAAAAGAGGGTCCACCTACACATTACAAAGTGCCCATGTTTGTTAGGGAACAACACAAGGACTTTGCACCACACATGAAATGGGAGTTTTGTGCCTCCCAGGGAGAAGCAGCTTGAGTTTCCCCACAGACATGCTATTTTCACATCCGTCAACTATCCCATGAAGCCATTCTTGACTCCATTGTGAACCTCATGTGTAGCCGCATAAGTAATGGGATTTTTACCATGGAGCCAATAATGGCAGGGGATGAAGCTACAGCTGTTTCTCTCTGCATGCTGTGGTCCCAAATAGAAAACAGCCAGTGTGCATCTGGAGGCACAAAACTTCCAACGTGTGTGTGATACACAGTCCTCATGTTGTTCCCCAGTGAACACAAGGACTTTGTAATGTGCAGATGAAGCCTAAAGCAGGAAGGGATTCCTATATCACTCAACATCCTCACCAAGATTTCCAACAATCTATTTGAGATTGTTAATTTTTAGACCTTTAATTCATATTGTATTATATTGATATGTTATATTGTATTCTTTGAATATTAGCCGTCCTGAGCCTGGCTTTGTCAGAGTACGGCGGGGTACAAATAAATTGTTGTTGTTGTTGTTACTGCTGCTGCTGTTGTTATATTTGATCTACTGTATACATTGCATCTAACACTAAGGCCATTTATTCATCGTAATTAGCAGCGCGTTCCAGGCTGAATTGCCCCTCATAGTTTTTTTTTAAATTTTACATGCTGAACCGTCATTCTGGAAGTGACTGTGAAGCCAGTGCATACCTGCTTCACATTACTAAAGAGCTCACTTAACGCAATCTTTGGTGTTTGCCTCGAAGACTCCTTCTCAAAGAACCATGGAAAAAAAAACAGCGGGGCGTTAGCTATACACGTGCTAATGACTGTGCAATCAGGAACAAAGAAGCAGGCGAGTGCGCGGTAGGTGGAATTTCTGCTTTTGCATCCGGACTGTGAATAGGCATTTTTAAAGTCACATTTTTAAAAAAGAGCTTTGAGTGAGCATCAAAATTGACCATGAATAAATGGCCTAAAGAATCTAGATCAGGGTTGAAAACAATTTCTTGTCTACCCATCAACGGTAATTGACAGCAATCCCAAGTTGGTCTCCTAAGACTCCTATTCAGATCTATCCAACGCAGCTTATTCCTAGGAAAGGGTTCTAAGAACAAGAGAAAGCCACCTTGGAAAGGGTTCACTGGAGAAGTGGCATAGCAATTTTTTAAATAAATAAAATTAAATAAATAAGAATCTCCACCAACCAACTGGGTACAAGAAAGCTTGATTTTCTCCTGAAAACCCTAAATTATGACTATGCCTGCTGGAAAAGTACAGAAGAGGGCAACTGAGATGATCAGGGGGTTGGAGTACCTTCCCTGTGAGGAAAGGCTGAAGAGTCTGGGACTTTTCAGTTTAGAAAAGAGACAACTAAGGGAGGATATGAGAAGAGGTTTACAGAATTATACACGGGGTGGAAAGAGTTGACAAAGAAAACTTTTTCTCACTCTCCCAAAATACTAGAACTCAAGGGCATTCAATGAAGCTGATGGGCAATAGATTCAGGACGGGGAAAAGGAAATACTTCTTTACACAGAGATTAAGGCGCGAAATTCACTGCCAGAGGATGTTGTGATGGCCACAGATACAAACAGCTTTAAAGGGAATTAGAGAGATTCATGGAGGAGAGGACCATCGGTGTCTACTAGCCATGGTGACTAAAGGGAACCTCCATGTTCAGAGGCAGTCAACCTGTGAATACCAGTGCCAGGAGGCAACATCAGGGGAAGGCCTCTGTGCCCTGTTGTTGGCCCTCCAGAGGAACTGGCTGGCCATTATGTGAGACAGGATGCTGGACTAGATGGACCACTGGTCTGATCCAGCAGGGCTCTTCTTATGTTCTTATGCCTGCATGTAGACATGCAGGAAGGCTGGTGAATATTTTTGTAGACTAGTAACTCTGGAGGGTTTCCCCTCCCCTTTTTTTGCAAGGTTGATCTAGCATCTGAAAGTCATATAAGAATAAATAGTAACACTCACAATAGCTTATTTCCCAGTCTGGTTCTGATGGTTGGACACTTGCTGACATGGTATAAGGCAACGGTTTTTGACCATTCTCCATATTGCAACTGATTTTCATATATTTGGGCTGTAATAAAGAAAGCAAAAAAGAGCTTATCCCAAACCAATATAGAGAACACTGCTGAGCCTATGTGATGTAGTGGTTAGAAGGTTGGACTAGGATCTGGGAGACCCAGGTTTGAATCCCTACTCTGCCATGGAAGCTTACTGGAAGACGACGACGAAGAAGAAGAGTTGTTTTTTGTATGCCGCCTTTCTCTACCACTTAAGGAAGACTCAAACCAGCTTACAATCACCTTCCCTTCCCCTCCCCACAACAGACACCCTGTGAGGTAGGTGAGGCTGAAAGAGCGTGACTAGCCCAAGGTCACCCAGCTGGCTTAATGTGGAGGAGTGGGGAAACCCAGTTCATCAGATTAGCCTCCTCCGCTCATGTGGAGGAGTGGGGAATCAAACCCGGTTCTCCAGATCAAAGTCCACCGCTCCTAGCCACCTCTCTTAACCACTACACCATGCTGGCTACGGCCAGTCATACACTCAGCCTAACCCACATCACAGGGTTGATGTGAGGATAAAATGGAGGCGTAGAGAACAATGTAAACTTTTTTAGATCCCCATTGGGGGTGGTGGAAAATTAGGGTATAAATTAAGTAATAAATAACATAAAAATATACATAGTGAAAATATTGTCGAAGGCTTTCACGGTCAGAGTTCATTGGTTCAGTGTTACTCCTCTGAAGATGCCTGCCCAGCTGCTGGCGAAACGCCAGGAAAGAAAATACCAAGAAAGAAAATACCAAGACCACGGTCACACAGCCCGGATAACCTACAAGAACCAATACATAGTGAACTTTAATTGGGGACAAATGAAGAAATGAAAAAAGATAAATGTATAGTTTATTGTGGAATGTGGAATGGTATAGTATAACCCAATCGCGTCAGATCTTGGAAGCTAAGCAGGGTCCGTACTTGGATGGAAGGCCACCAAGGAAGACTTTGCAGAGGCAGGCAATGGCCGACCACCTTTGCTTAATCACAAAGAGAGAGAGAGAGAGAGCGTATTGCTCTATATTTGACCCACCAGGGTGATTTACTCTTAGAACGTTACACTATGGACTTGTCAGCTTCTTGCTGAAATGCTGCTCATGGAGGGTCAAAAGGAATCATGAAATACCAATACCAATCAACTAGTCAGCAGCCCATTGGGAAAGCAGGCAGAACAAGCCAGGAAATTAAACAGTATCTGTCTTTTCTTTTCTTGTCCTGTTTATTGCTTCTTTACAAGACGGAATAAAGGGCTTGAGCATTAGCGAAACACTTGACCCCTAGCTTCTTCCCTCTATTTTCACTTTTTGTCATCCACTGTGCAAATGAACAAGAATAATATGTTGAATAATGGCCAAGCTAGACACTCCAAAAGACAAACTGCTTCTGGAAAAATCCCAATGCAACTCACCTCAGATGTGTGACGGAGAACTCACCTTTAAAATAACTTTCTGCCACCGAGTTGCCAACTCTGGATTGGGAAACTCCTGGAAATTTGGGGGTGCTGGAGAGGGCAGGGTCTAAGGAGAAGAGGGATATAATGCCGTAGAGTCCACCCACCAAAGCAGCCATTTTCTCCAGGGGAGCTGACCTCTGTCGTCTGGAGATGATTTGTAATTCCAGGAGATCTCCAGGAATTCCAGGAGATCTCCCCCTGGAGTTTGGCAACCCTATTCTGCCCTCATTCTGCTCCACAGCCCAGCTCAGTGGGAGGAAATGCTTCTGCCTTCTACTCCGGGGGCTCTTTTGGTGACTGGAAAGTTCATCTCCCTTTTTTGGACACAACCTGAAAACATGGGAGGAAAAGGTGAAAGGCGTTTGTGTTCCCTCTCTGACCATTTCTTTAGCGTGTCCAAAATGGCTCGGAAACAAGAGACACGGGCAGGAGTATGGTGGGTATACTCTTTGAATTCCATTTTCAACTAAGCAGTTTTATCTGAGACTGGGGGGTATGACATTGCATTAAAATGCCATTATGTTCTTATTAAAAGCTATCAGCTCTGCACTAGAAAACCATCTCGGACTTCAAACATAACAACTGTTCTGGGCATTAGGGGGAATAAAGACATAACAAAGGCACTGATTGAAATGGTCAACCTGCAACTTTAAGATCAACGAGAGATGAGCAATAAAACCCCTTTGTGACTTGTGACTTGGCCTGAAGGGATCTGCATAAGTTGTTAGCAAAAAAAGCTTTGCTACTGCAAGTTTTACAAAAAGGATCCTCAGAACACAATAAAATACAGCCCCCTATTCAGCTCATATCCTGGATTTCTCAGCACTAGTAATAATCAATTAACATTGTCAAATACTAAAATGAGCTACTCTGAGCCTGGTCATCTTTTTCAATGCTTAAAAAAAAGACAGCAAAACACTTCACCAAGTTGTGAAATTATAATGTGTTTCATGGTTAGGCAAGGGCGCAGCAGTACAAAGAAGATTTTTCTCTCCTTGTATAAAATTGTCCCCATTTCAATTTCAGAAGAGAGTTTAAACATGGCAAAACATGCTGGTACACCATGTAAGATAAAGGAAACAGCCTAGGGGATAGCCCTGATAAGAAAGAAAGAAAGAAAGAAAGAAAGAAAGAAAGAAAGAAAGAAAGAAAGAAAGAAAGAAAGAAAGAAAGAAAGAAAGAAAGAAAGAAAGAAAGAAAGAAAGAAAGAAAGAAAGAAAGGCATGTCCCAGTTAAATAAGGCTGCCAACTGTGGATTGGGAAGTACTTGGAGATTTGGGGAGTGGAGCCTGGGGAAGGAAGGGTTTGGAGAGGGACAGGACCTCAGTGGGGTATAATGCCATAGTGTCCCCTCTCCAAAGCAACTATTTGCTCCAAGGGAACTGACCTGTCACCTGGAGAACAGTTTGAATTCTGGGAGATCTCCAGATACCACCTGGAGGTTGGCAACCCTACAAAAAGATACCATAGGTGGTAGGGTTAAGATAAGGGTGTGAGGGGCCTAAGGGTAATAGGAGGAAAGTCACTAAAAATGTCTAACATATTTCCTCATTGAGCCTTTGTTTTTAAAGTACATTTTATTTATTACATTATTCCAAGAAAGTAAGGGCGGCACTAGGGTTGCCAGCTCTGGGTTGGAAAATACCTGAAGATTGGGGGTGGGAGTAGAGCCTGGGGAGGGTGGGGTTTGAGGAGGAGAGATACCTCAGCAGGATATAATGTTATACAGTCCACTCTGCAAAACAGCCATTTTCTCCAGGGGAACTGACCTTGGTCATCTGGAGATCAATTGTAATAGCAGGAGATCTCCAGGTGTCACCTGGAGAATGGCAACCCAAGGCAACACACACACATCCATACAGCAGCTATATCAGGTAGGCTTGGCTGTATCACTGATGTCAGTGGGCTTAGAAGGGTAAAACTCGGCCTTACGTTATAGAATCATAGAGTTGGAAGGGACCACCAGAGTCATCTACCTCCCCCCACACCCCCAGTGACCCCTACTCCGTGCCCAGAAGATGGCCAATGTGCCCTCATCATCTGCCTAAGATCCTAGAATCAGCATTGCTGACAGATGGCCATCTAACTTCTTCTTAAAAACCTTTAAGAGAGCTTACCACCTCCCAAGGAAGCCTGTTCCACTGAGGAACTGCTGTAACTGTTAGAAAATTCTTCCTAATGTCTAGATGGAAACTCTTTTGATTTAATTTCAACCCATTGGTTCTGGTCCAACCTTCTGGAGCAACAGAAAACAACTCGGTACCATCCTATATATGTCAGCCCTTCAAGTACTTGAAGATGATTATCATATCCCCTCTCAGTCTTCTCCTCTTCAGGCTAAACATACCCAGCTCCTTCAACCTTTCCTCATAGGACTTGGTTTCCAGACCCCTCCCCATCTTTGTTGCCCTTCTCTGGACATGTTCCAGCTTGTCTACAGTTTTCTTAAATTGTGGTGCCCAAAACTGAACACAGTACTCTAGGTGAGGTCTAACCCGAGCAGAGTAAAGCGATACCATCACTTCGCATGATCTGGACACTATACTTCTGTTGATACAGCCCAAGATCGCATTTGCCTTTTTAGCTACCACATCACACTGCTGATTCATGTTCAGTGTTTGGTCTACTAAGACACCAAGATCCTCTTCACACACACTACTGCTCAGACAAGTCTCCCCCATCCTATAATTATGCCTTTGATTTTTCCTACCTAAATCAAGAACTTTACATTTATGTTTGTTGAAGTGCATTTTATTAGTTTTATCCCAATTCTCCAACCAATCAAGATCATCCTGTATCCGGGCTCTGCCAGGATCCTGCCATCCTAAGCAGAGCTGAGCCCGTCTTGGCCCAGGGAACTCAGGGTTTAACAGTGAGGATGTTGCAACCTACAGAGGCACCTCCTATTAAAAGAACCCCAGTATGATCCAGGTTTCATCCAGGTACCATAGCCAAGCAGTCTATAGGTGAACAGAATGCAATCTTCAAGGCCGAGAATTATAAGACAAAAGCAATTTTTATAAAGAAAATCAGAATGTACCTGACAATGTAGTGTTAAAAAAAACCTTCCAGAAACTTTAAAACAGTAATAGGCATCAAAAGTGGCAGGGTTTCTGCCTGGTGCCAACTTTCCTGAGTCTTTGTTTTCAAGGTTTTCAAAATGCTGCCTTTGGTCCAAACAAACAAGAAGAGGTAGGAATTCCCCCTCATACTGAGACTGCTGCAATAGAAAGTTCGCACCTGAGCTGGGATAACAGACAATAGAACAATTCCTTTTTAAAGTTTTCCCACCTGATGAAAATTTGTCCAATCAGAATTGTCAGCAAGGGCTTTGCAACCAATCATATGAAGGACTGCAAAGAGAACTTGAAATAGGCCACTTGAAGACAACCTGGCAAATGAGTAGGGTTGCCAGGTCCCTCTTTGCCACCAACAGGAGGTTTTGGGGGTGAAGCCTGAGGAGGGTAGGATTTGGGGAGGGACTTCAATGCCATAGAGTCCAATTGCCAAAGCAGCCATTTTCTCCAGGTGAACTGATCTCTATCGGCTGGAGATCAGTTGTAATAGCAGGAGATCTCTAGCAAGTACCTGGAGGTTGGCAACTCTACAAATGAGGGACCTCAAATCCCAGGCAAAGAGTCAGCAGAGATGACTTCACCTGCTGGTTATTTGTTTGCTATTAATATACATTGGAATGTTTGGCCAAACAGGAGATTAAATAGATATACACAGACCTTCCTTAGCAGCCAGGTTTCTTCCAAGGGGCTGTAGGGAAGATTGAGCTGGTCAGGTTAGTTAACCACACTTTATCAACCCAGCCAAGCCAGGATACCGATGTGGGTTGTGGCTCAGTGGAAGAGCCTCTGCTTTGCATACAGAAGGTCCGAGGTTCAATACCCAGCATCTCTAGTTTAAAAAGGGTCAGATGCTAGGTGGCATGAAAGACATCTACCTGAGACTCCAGAGAGTCACTGCCAGTCTGAGTAGATGATACTGACCTTGAGGGACCAACAGCCCATTCCTGAGCCTTCAGCGGCCGGGGATACCGTGGCCGAAGCACCGTTGCGGTGCCTCCAAAGCCATTCCCCGGCCACTGAAAGGCTTTTGCCCCATTGAGAACAGCGAAGCTGCGCCAGCAAAAAGCTGGCACAGCAGTGCTGTTCTCACCATTGGCATACTGGGGCGAAAGGGGACAGGAAGCTTACTGGCAGCTCCACCCCCTGGCACGCCCCAGGAACACCCCCAGGGACGCCATCGCGGAGGTTTGCACCAGTGGGACACGAGCGGAAGGCCCAGCTGGCATCCCTGGGTGGTGCTGCTGCGGCAGTGCTGGTAGAATGGTGTCCAGGTCCCCCCGCTGATGTCTGTGCCACCCTGAATGGCATAAGTGGCATGGGCACAGGGGGCACGAATGATGGTTCAGCCCCTTCCTGGCAACCTAAGGACTTTCATCCTGGAGGCTCAGGAATGGGCTGCAATGGTCTGATTCAGTATAAGGGAGCTTCATGTGTTATGTATAGTCCTAGGTAGATAAAAAGGCAACATTCTCACACAGTGTTTCAGAGGTATGGGCAAAATTAAAAGCATCCTTCACCTCTGAAGTAACTTTATCCCCCTTTAACTTTGGTAAATTATTTAAAATACCAAATGAGTCCTGCCCCTGGATTTAATATAAGATAGAAGCAAAAATTTTGAAAGGGTCCTCCTATGAACTCTCAGTTGATTAAGCAATTAATGAGAGGAGAAAATCCTCATTGGTTCCATTCTGCTCAATTGAGAGATTATCTTAATGATGAATTAAGGATCAAGGACCTTGTACGTCTCTTTGAATTTGGAAAGGTAGTGGTGAGTTGTGAAAAGAAAGCAAAGGAGTATGATCAAGACTCTGTTATTAATATTATCTGTTAATCACTTGACTGATGATCATAATTTAATAATAATTTTAATAACAAAAAGAATCAAACAAAAATGGGAAAAACTGTTGGGACAGGATAATCGCAAAACCTAAACGATATAACGTTTTTACTACAGGCTCTGTAAAGTGAATTACTATCAGCATGGAAGAAAACAATTATAAATATTATTATATTATATAAACAGGATAAAACATCTAGAGATATCATATATAAATCCCAGAGATGTAGCCAAATATTGGCTTTTACACATGCTGTACCACGGAAATGCAACCCTATTAGGTCAAAATATTAAAAGAAATCAAAACAAATGGCTGAATACAGTCTGCCATTTGATACACTGAAAGCATAGTTAGAGCTGAACATTGGCTTTTGATCTCTTAATTTCTTTTAGCAGCCAAGATAATAATTATGAAAAATTAGAGCACTGGTAAGGCTCCTGAAATTAAAGAGTGGAACACCGGACTATGGAAATTTCACAAATATCATAAATTAATTCGCAGTGCAATTCTCTGCATCTTTACAGAGACTTGCCCCATATGTTCAATGGGGCTTTCTCCCAAGTAACTGTGGGTAGGATTGCAGCCCAAAAGAAGGAAAGCAACCCCCCCAAAAAAAACACCATAGAGACCAAATTTTGAAAATTAAATATCAATATTTTTAAAAAACACAGGTTTGTAATAATACTATATTTGCTGTCTTTTTTCTTCTGTGTCAATCCAAATTGGGGCTGCACCATTTGCCATTTACAGATAGATGAGCCGTTATCTGTCACATCTATTTGGGGTCTAAATTGGTTTTATTGATTCAGGGGGAAATATTTGGCACAGGGGCGCCATTTTCAAGGGCCTCACCTAGTTCTTTTGGTACACAGCATAAGAGAACTGAAGGGAAAGCTGGCTAGCTAGAGATGAATAAAGTTTATTTACTCAGCAAAGAATCATCTTCATTGACTTGTGACTCAGCACCATATTTTCAAGAGAACAATCAGAAAGAAGGTCAAAATAAAAGGTATCAAATCATCACTAGGGGTCAAATATAGATTTTCAATTACAGGCAGGTTGGATCAAAAGCTTTAAAATCATCACTGGACTCTAGTCTATAAACATAAAATAAGCACTGCCCATGAAGGTGATAGACCAACTTCTTTATACAACTAATGTTTAAAACATGGAATTCGCTGCCACAGGATGTAGTGATGGCTACAGGCATAGTTGGCTTTGAAAGGGGATCAGACAGATTCATGGAGGAGAGGTCTATCAGTGACTACTAGCCACAGTGACTAAAGAGAACCTCCATATTCAGAGGCAGTTAACCTGTGAATACCAGTGCCAGGAGGCAACATCAGGAGAAGGCCTCAGCCTCTATGCCCTGTTGTTGGACCTCCTGAGAAAATGTTTGGCCTTTGTATGAGACAGGATGCTAGACTAGATGGAAGAAAGAAAGAAAGAAAGAAAGAAAGAAAGAAAGAAAGAAAGAAAGAAAGAAAGAAAGAAAGAAAGAAAGAAAGAAAGAAAGAAAGAAAGAAAGAAAGAAAGAACTTCCACTGATTTTAATTGGGCAGAAGTCCAGCGAAGAAAGATCATTGGCTTGAATGATCAGGGACGAAACTGTGTGCTAATCAAACCTTAAAATACAGAAAAACAGTCTCCCAAGCTCAAATCAAGTCCCACCCCTTTAAATGCTGCTCTGTAATTGGCTTACTTTGCAGTGCTCCCCGTGAGAGAAGATTTCCTTCCCCCCCAAACCCAACTGCCGCATAAAAAAGCATTTTAAGAACAAAAAACAAAACACAGAGCAATCTGAAAGAAGGGGGGGTAGAGAAATCCAAGCCTCGTTATAAAAAAGCCTTTCTTTTGCTCAGAAAGAGCTCCGAGGTAGCAGGAAGCAGGAAGCACTTGAAACCCCACCTCTTTCCACACTTTCCACTCTGTTTCCCCGTTTAACCATCGGCATGCTGCTTTGAGGAGGAAGTTGGAAAAGGGTGGGGCGTGATGGCGGGGGGGAGCTCAACCCGAGAACAGAGTATGCACGCTCTGTGACTCCGGAATGAGCAAGGATGAACTGTTTAATTCGGGCCAGAAGAGGAATGGGAAAAGCCAGGTTCGTTTTGCATCGAGCTTCCAAGGAATGAGATATCGTGCATACTGAAAAAAATTTGATCCTGGCTGAACCGGGGAATAAAGGAGGTTAAAACGACCGTGCATAAAACACCATTGTCAGGTTTGAACTTGTGTCTCCCAGATCCTACTACAACACTCTAATCACAACACCACACTGATTTTTTTTCCAGTGTTTGAGCTAAAACTGCCTTTGTATAAATATCACTGAAATGATTTGCTGCAATCTCCGTTTTTTAAGAGCACGCTCCAAACAACATTGATTTGTGTGGCCGAAAGGCTGTCAAAGATGGCCACCGTATTGCCTTCCCAGATAATCCGGAAAGAACACATGCCTGGGACGTCCTCGCCTTGACATTTTAAGGCTGTCAAATTGGGGATTTAGCAGCAAGGCTCCCATTACAGTCAGCAGGAGCTGAGCAGTTAAAAAGCTCTTGTGAGAAGCTTTGGAAGCAACCCACTGATGTTCCTGTTTCTCTGTCCAAACAGCACTGTTATCTGTCAATACTGGAGATCAGGGGGGAAAGCCCCGGCAGAAATGTTTGGCTCTCCTAGTAGACAGCAGCTCAGGTCTGTCACAGTGGGATAATTTGGTCATCTTCCCACTCAGCTAAGAGGTTTCAATTCTTTCCCGAGCTGACATAAAGAAGGGCTTCTCAAAGGTGGACTCGGCTCCTGACCCACCACTGTGCCTTGGCCCTTCTTGCCTCGCGGAGCCGAGTTTCAAAGACAAATTGATTTGTCCCTTTCCACTTTTCGCCCCATTGCAACCGGCATTTCCACCCTAGCTCTGCCTGACACACAGCCTCTTCAACAGACAATGTCAATGAATATGTTCAGAAGTGTTATGTCTGCTAATGGACAAGCAGCAAATATAGAGGGTTTAATTTGAGTGCAACGCTAAACTCCAGAGCTAAGCTTCACTCCGTATTTCCAGAAGCTGTTTTTTCCTTTTCTATTTCAGACAAACTGTGGAAGAGATGTGCTGTAACAGCAAAAAGCGGTTTTAAAGTATAAAATAGTAAGAAATTTTAAATATCTTGAATATCTTCAGATTCAAGCACAAAATATTATTTCATATCTGTACCACTTGCAACATTTCATATCTATACCACTTGCAACTGACCCATCACTGATATCTGTTGGTATTATACCTTAATTAAAGATGAGGAATAAAGATGAGGAATTTCATATCATTCAGTGCTACGAATGGGGACGTCTCACCTTGTGTATGTATGTTAAGGGCTGTCAGGTTGCTTCCGACTCATAGCAGCCCTATGAATGAATGACCTCCAAAAGGTTCTATTGTTAACAGCCTTGCTCAGGTCTGGCAAACTGAGGGCTATGGCTTCCTTGACTGAGTCAATCCATCTCACATTGGGCCTTCCTCTTTGCCTGCTGCCTTCGACTTTTCCTAGCTTTATTGTCTTTTCCAGTGAGACTTGTCATATCCTTCATTTGTCCATACAGTTCCCAAGTCAGATGCGCACACTAGAAATGCTAAAAAAAGAACGGGCCCTTAGTAGGGTTGCCAACCTCCAGGTGGTCAGAAACAACAAACAGCAGTTCCAAAGAAAGTTCAAAGCTAGGACATAGCAATAATACTGTCAGGATCACTGGTAAGCGTATCAATCTAGTCTATTGTATAGAAAAACCAAATATACCATACAATCATACAAAACACGGTGCAATACAAGAAAACTAAGTGACACGTCAGTGCAGGGAGAACACTTGGTGTTCCACTCAGCATGTGAACTTGCTACGGTGCAGTCCATGTTGAATCCTGATGAAATCCTATTGAAACAGAATACCGGATCCCTGTCCCAGTGAAGGGTTCACAAAAACCACATTGTCCATTGAAGGGTTACTGAACCATGGATAAAAATCCAGCATTCAAAGACTTCACTTTGGGGAGATCGAACCACTAGGATTTCTTTGATCTCAAGGAGTGTTATATTTCATTATCTGGACTCCATTCAGATATTATTCCTTGGACATTCTTCGTAGCACTTAGTTTTGAACTTTCTTTGGAGCTGCTGTTTGTTGTTTCTGACTTCATATTGCAGCAGGCTAATTTGTTTCTTTTTGTTTACCAACTTCCAGGTGGTGGCTGGAGATCTCCTGCTCTTACAACTGATCTCCAGGCAAAAGAGATCCGTTTACCTAGAGAAAACGGTCGCTTTGGAAGGGAGACTCTATGGCATTATACCCCATTGAAGTCCCTCCCTCCCCAAACCCTGCCCTCCTTAGGCTCCACCCCAAAAATCTCCAGGTATCTCCTAACCTGGAGCTGGCAATCCTAGCCCTTAGTCACGTGTGTGTGTGTGTGTGTGTGTGTGTGTGTGTGTGTGTGTGTGTGTGTGTGATTCCTCACCACCACCCAGAATTCCCATCAAAGCCAAAGCTCTAGCTAGAAACAGATTGGATCGCCAGCTCCTAAAGTGACCTTGAGCTTCCATCTCGACTCTCCTCATTAAGCGTCTTGGCTCAGCAAGGGCAGATTGACTGCAGCCAGCCCAGAGTCCTGTCTCTAATATCCAATTACAACAGCTCCTCTTTCAGTCCTGCCAAGTACAGATAGCAAGGGGTGGAAGGGTGCCACTCTACAGCTAAATTTGGCACCTAGGCAGAGACATTATTAGCTCCCCGCCATTTGATGCTTCCGTAGACAGATAACGAAGCAGCAGGGGCTGCAATGCCTGACTTGAGCTCCTACCAATTACTACAGGCCAGCTCTGACACATATACACTTGTTGCAGATGTGCCAATATGATAAACTTGAAACACCATGCTGCACTGAATGTCTCTAGGGAGTCCACACACACACACACACACACACCCCATCTGCATGAACTCCTGAAACTGAGAGACCTGTGCAGGCCAGGATCTGAGTCCATCTCTCTGTGATCACAGGAGATAAGACTTTTGGCTTTACCTGGTGCCTTAATAACGATTTGTATCTCAACATGTTATAGTCCATTTCACTCTTTACAAGACATCTTCTTATGAAAGTTAGTAGCAGTTGAATCAAGTGCAAACCTTCATCCTATATCCCTTATGCTGTCATGAACAAAAACAAGGTTTTTTTTTTTACTTGTTCATCTGCCATTTTTCTCCCCAATGGGGACCCAAAGCAGCCCACATCCTTACCACTGCACTACACTGTCTCTCATCTTATTTATTATATTTTTAATCCTGCTCTTTATACAAAGAGTTCAGGGTGGCATACATGATTCCCGGTAATCAAAGGTAATGCTGGGTAGCAGGGCAGATAGGGTTGCCATCCTGTAGGTGGCGGTTGGAGATCTCCTGGAATTACAACTCATCTCCAGGTGATGGAGATCAGTTCCTGCAGAGAAAACGGCTCTGTTGGAGGGTGTACTCTATAGAACCCACTGAAGTCCCTCCCTTCTCCAAACTCCACCTGCCTAAGGTTTCAACCACAAATCTCCAAGAATTCCCAACCCTGAGCTGACAACCCAAAGTGTCCCAGAGGGGATTGTGCTTCCCGTCCTGGATAGTGTAAGCTTGTCCTTATCAGATTCAGTTAAGAGCTTAGAGATCTGCTCAGATCCAAGTTGTTTCAGAAAGTGCTTTGCTTCCCTCCCTCCAAATTCATTTTGCACACAAAGTAGCTCCATTTCTGGACTCAGACAACCTGGCCATGCTACTCCATGCTCTTGAAAAATTTAATTCACAGGTTTCTCTCCAGTGATGCCCCAGCTTGTCCCGGGCCAAAAACTTTTTTTAACGTTGTAAAAATGTTCCTCATTACAACAGTCATTTGCTGACATGACCACACCAACAATAAAGGGCTGAAATCAATAAAGCAATAAATACCGAACCTGTGGACAAGACGTTTCAATTTCTCACTCACTTTGACATCAAAATGAGAGCTAAAGACAGCAGGGCATCCTACGCAGTAGGGATCAGCCTCAGGGTACACATTTCTAAAGAATCTAAGAAGTTCTGGTCCGTTGGGTCTCACAATACTCAGCATGAAGCCATACAGAATACCACATATGCGGGCCGACAGAAGTTCCTCAAGAAAACTCTTTTTGATAAACACAAAGCACATTGGTAATCTAGTTGTGAAAAATTAACTCCAAAAGCCATTATTACTAGAAAATCCTATGCTTGAGTAACCCCAGTTTACCCTGACTGGGATAGCCCAATCTAGCCCAGTCTTGTCAGATCTCAGAAGCTAAGCAGAGTCCGTTAGTACTTGGGTGGGAGACAACCAAGGAAGTTCAGGGTTGCTACACAGAGCCAGACAGTGGCAAATCACCTCTGTTCATCTCTTACCTTAAAAACTCTGCGACTTGACAGCCCCCCTGCCCCCCCCCAAAAAAGTTTCTCCCACCAACCCTAGCTGAGAGAAGAAAGTATGGGACCTGGCTTGGTTAAAAAAAGAGGGGTGTGAAAAAAAGATAACATGGCAGTGCCTCCAGTCCACTGCACCTAATGTTGTGGTTTGATAATAGCCCTAGGCTACCCTGGTACACCCAGCAAGGTGTTCTTACTTTAATTATACATATGGCCAATTCGGCCCTGAACAATGTCACACTAAGATCAAAATAACATCTGGTATTTCTTGGAATACCAAGAGACAAAAGAGACAAGGACAGACTCTTTAGCATTCCTTTAGCTCTCCTGCAGTAGACCAGACACACCTTGCCAAATCTCATCAACTCCATTCAGATGGTGGCAGTAATCTCATCAAGTGGCTAGCCAAGCCTTCTGACTCACCCCTGCTAGAACCTTCCCAGCCTCACCTCCATCTCCAATTCTATAGCTCTGCTCTGAGGTGCTTAGCCACAAGTACCTAGATATTGTTTCGGATCTGCTTCACCTCCGGGTCCATTCTCCTTCCTATTCCTAATCCAATCTAGAGCAATCAAGCCTTTGTCACTAGCAATGACTAGCCATTCCCAGGTGCAGTGAGACACCACCTCCAACTCCTTCCCTGGGTATAAATATATCTCCACCACAGCAAAGTGCTATCATTTTTCCTGAATCCAAGACACAAACCGCGATACTTGCATGTATCATTTTCCTTTCCTTGCAAGTAGTGCTGGTCGTTGCTTGTCTCCAAGCAGCTGCCTCTATCTGGAACCTCGCTCCCTGGAAGGTAAATATAATTTCCCCAAGGTACCTTCAATCCTTGTGACCACCCCCTCATACCTTTACTTTCTGAGCCCTGTGTGTATTGGGAATTTTGTGTGTGTGGGCAAATGAATTTGGCTATTTTAATAAAACCCTTAAAATTCACAAAATGCTTCTTTATTGGGAACCTTTTCCACTGGTGCGCTCATCTGCATTAAAATTGGTCTTAAAGATCCCCAAGCCAACCTCTCGCAAAGTTCTACCAGTCTCCAGCTAATTTCCCCCAATAAAAGGAGACCCCTGTGATTGGTGTAACACTGGCCGAGAAGGAAGATGGAGGAAAATACAGCTTCCCAGACCCATTAATCACCCTTTACCCCTCACAAGGAGAACTTAAAACACAAACAGGGTTTATTCAATAAGGAGGGATGGATAATTAAAGTAAAACAATTTTTTTTCCAAAAAAAAAAAAAGCACCTCAATTTAGCAACACAATGGAAAGTTGGGACAGCCAAGCTGATGGAGTGTTTTCCTCTCTGAGGCCTTCTGCAGGAGGCTAGGAAAAGAGGCCTCTTCCTCTATCACCGTCTTTGCAATAGCTTGGCAGGCTCTCTGTCCTGCTTCTGCTACTCTTGGTGCTCTAGCAGATCTCCTTCTCAGGTTACTCTGTTCTCTCCACAGGACATGCCTTCTGAGCAGAAATCTCTACTCCCCACCACCACTCCTTAGACATCTCCTGAAGTTCCTCCATAGGGACAAAAAAATTGACTCCACCAAAGGGCCCAGCCAATAGGGGTACCTGTGGTTCAAACGTGTGAGCCTTGCTTGATTTCTCTATGGTTAATTACTATACCTCTGAGGACTGCCAACTATATGTGTGAACTGACTCTACTGATAATATTGCATTTTGATATGTGATGTGTATGTTCTGTTTGCGGTGTTGTAACTGAAATGGCCCAACACCTGCAGTTCATCACTCAATCTTGCAAGTTTTCAAGTGTGTGAATATAGGAAGCGACCTATGTTTGGTCTATCAACTGCCTATGTTTGGTCTAGTATTGTCTACTCTGACTGGTAGCTGTTCTCCAGATTCTCAGATAGAGATCTTTTGCATCACCTATTACTGGACCAATTTCAACAGGCGGATATCTGCCAGATATTGAAACTGGGAGGATGCCAAGCAGATGTTCTACCAATGTTACAGGGAGAGGAAATTGACCTGGTTTGCGTTACAGAGATATGGCTGGAAGAAAACGATGTGATGTGTCTGTCCCACCTGGTTATGCAGTCCTCCATCAATTACACATAGTTGGTCAGGGAGGAAGCGTGGCCATTATCCTCCATGAATACTTCAACTTCCACAGACTTTCAGTGCAAACCATCACTGGCATTCACTGTAGGCTCCTCAAATTGGGGACTAAGGATAGATTAGGCATTTTTTACAGGCCACCTAATTCTCCGGTGGGCACCTTGTCTGAACTGGCAGAGGTGGTTTTGGATGTAGCACTGGAGCCACCCAGACTCATTATTCTGGGGGATTTCAACATTCATGCCAAGGTCACCTTCTGCAGGCCAGCCCAGGATTTTATGGCTTCTTTGTCTGCCTTGGGTCTCTCCCAAATTGTGACTGACCCAACACATGAAAGTGGCCACACCTTGGACCTAATCTTTTGCACTAAATCTTTGAGGAAAGGTTTGATTTCAGGTCTGGAGATTCACTCTGAACCATGGTCTGACTGCTACCTACTCAAAACCAATGTCAGTGTGGATCCAACACCCCGCAGAAGAGTGGGGCGGGTTAAAATGGTCTGCACGCAGAGACTCATGAATCCTATTGGATTTCAGAATACTGTAGGGGATTTTAAGATTCCAAGCACATGCTCTGTTGAGGTTGCAGTAGAAGCATGGAATCTGAAGCTCTTTGAAGCTATCAACAAGGTTGCCATTAGCAGCTTCTCCTGGTTGCCCCTCAATGACAGACCATGTTATAGAGCTTACTGTAAAACATATGAAGCAGTGGAGGCGGCAGCTTAGAAATGTTACTTCTCTGCTACTATTGCATCAGCTAGTTCCCAACCATCCCAGTTGTTTAAGGTAACACAGCATTTGCTGACTCTGAAAACTGAGCCTTCATTGTATCAAGGTCAGGCAATTAGTTGTAATACATTTGCAAAGTTTTTTGCTGATAAAATATCAAGAATAGAATACACTATGATTTAGATACTGACTGTAACATAAGTCCACTGGAAAAGCTGCCTAATAGACCGCTTGTTCTATTTACGGACCACTTTGACCCAGTTTCCATGATGGATATTGACAAACTCCTGGTATCTGTGAGGGCCACTACATGTGCCCTGGATCCTTGCCCATCCTAGCTTCCAAAATCATGTAAAGTCCGCATCAACAAATCCTTAGTATGCATTATAAATCGATCACTAACTCAGGGCACCTTCCCTCAGCCACTCAAAGAGGCAGTTATCCGTCTGGTACCAAAAAAAAAAACCATCCCTACAGAAAAACAATGTAACCAGTTATGTAATCTGCCCTTTCTAGGCAAAGTGTTTGAGAGAGCAATAGCAGACCAACTCCAGGTCTTCTTGGATAACTCACCTGCTCTGGACCCTTTTCAGTCTGGTTTCAGACCAGGCTTTGGGACAGAGACGGCTCTGCTGGCTTTAGTTGACGGC
Organism: Euleptes europaea; assembly: GCF_029931775.1. Lineage (NCBI taxonomy): Eukaryota > Metazoa > Chordata > Lepidosauria > Squamata > Sphaerodactylidae > Euleptes > Euleptes europaea. The sequence continues at coordinate 99,160,303 of NC_079316.1, read as the reverse complement.
CTCCATCTAGGGTTGCCAGATCCCCCCTCTCGATCGGTGGGAGGTTTTAGGAGTTGGGGCTGGGGCAATCACATGTGTGCACACACATGATTAAATCACTTTCAGGTTTACCCCCGAAAGCGGTGCATCACCGCAGCCACTTTAGCATTCAAGCGATATGGCGCTCTCAGGGGTAAACCTGGAAGTAATGTAATAGCGTACGGACGGCCACGCTTGCACACGATTGCCACTCTTAAGCAGCCACGTGGATTAGCGGGCAATTGCCTGCTGAAACCACCCACCTGTCAACCCTACCTTTGTCTAAATGTAGACAAAAGTCAGGCCTCCCTGTTGTTCCTATTGGATTCATCTGCCACCTTTGACACAGTGGACCATGCCATCTTGTTGAGGTGACTGGAGGCAGAAGTAGGCATCAGGGGTTGTGTGTTGGACTGGTTCAATTCATTCTTCATGGACTGGACCCAAAGAATTGCCATTGGAGACCAGTTTTCATCAGTGTGGGACCTATCCTGTGGGGCCCCATAGGATAGCCCTGTACAAAAGGTGTCACAAAGTTACTTGGATAAATTATTGGGGACTGTGGTCTGTACTACTGTGTACAGTTTGCTGTGGGTTGGATGCATTGTGTAATTTTGCTCCAGTTAATGTGTCATGTTAACACTTATGCCTTGCTTCACTTTCTGCTTTTAGACTTCTAGTTGGTTCTACAACCCAAATCCTATTTCACTGATTATTGAATGTCCCATCTTTTTGATTGTACTGACTCACTTTGTGTAATCCACCTGAGTCCAGGTGAGAAAGGCGGACTATAAATAAAGTAAATATATAAATAAATAAAGTATAAACTGGCCTCTTTTATGTTCACTATGGATGGGAAAACTCCATTTTCTGAATACTTAGTGTTAATTCATTCCCCTTAAGCAGGAGGTCTCTGTTCTTACAGGTTCCTATCACCCCGGTGGGTATGCAACTGTCAGTAGGAAGACACAGACTCCAAAGCATTATTGATACAAATTAAATGGTTTACTGGAAAGCATTACTGCACAATACACTACAAAAACAAATTGCACACTGCAAATGGAATCCAATGCATGATACAGGAATACATTGATACAGTATTTATCAATCTATTTAGTATATGTATTTTGTTTATATACATTTATTAGTAGATTATATTTAGTACATGTAGTAAACCAGATTCCTGAATCATCAGCTGTAGAAATCACAGTGAACTAAATCTGAGCAAGTCAGACAGTAGATACCAGTGATACAAAATGAAATAAGTATGGCTACACTTCCATTTCAGTATGCGATGAAAGAGATGGATTAGTAGCTAGACATCACATGTTCAATCTAGCTGCAATGGAAATCATTTTAAAATGTCCCATGTTTGCCAAATCCTAGTCAGTAGGATTATTTCTACAGTGGGGGAGAATGTTCAAATAAGTCTCTCTTACAAGGAAATATTCTTAGGAGAGAACAGAAGCTGGGTGTGTGGTTTTTTTTAACCTGTTTTAAAATAATAATAATGCCTCTGCAACTCCCTACTGTGAGAGATTAGCTAGCAGCGGCAATCTGCCAGGAAAGAAGATAGGCCCTGTCTCTTATGAAACAAATCTTGTTATCTTGGTACGTTTTCTATCCTGCCTTTTTCTCCAAGGAGTCCAGCGTGGTACTTTAGCCTCACAACCACCTTGCAAAATAGGTTAGGCTGAGAGATAATGGTTTGCCCAAGGCCCATCCAGCGAGCTTCATGTTTGAGCAGGGATTTGAACCTGGATTTTCTGCATTGAAACCAAATATTAGACCTCAGTGGTTCCCAAGGAGATGCAGCTGTCTCCTCTTTGATCTCAGTTCTCTACCCACCCCCCACAAACACACATACACTATCCCATGAAAATGTAACTACGGCTAGGCTGTTGTGAGCCTTTTCCCTCCTTGTAGAATGAAACTATCTTCTGAATGTTTATCTTACCTCATGACAGTAGACCATACATGGTTTTCCCTCCCTCCACTTTATCTTCACAGCCATCTTGGGAAGTACTGGCTAGGCTGAGCTTCATGGATGACTGGGGATTCAAAGCTAGGTTTCCCAAGGCTTAATCTGACACTCTATCATCTACGTTCCCAATTTGTAAGGTTGCCAGCTCCGGATTGGGAAATACCTGGTGATTTTGGGGGTGGAGACCAACTTGGTATCTTGCAGGTACCTCATACTCCAGTATACATTGAGGTACATCCTGAGTTAGATGCCTACTACATAATTTAGTACTTCTCAGTCCTGGACCTAAAGAATGTAAGGATTTTTTTGCCGTATCAGACTAAGGTTTCCCTAGTCCAATATTCAGCCTACCAAGCTCTTCTGGAAGATTCATAAGCAGAGCACAATGATGATGTCTATCTACACTTGTTAGCTCCCAGGATCTGGTTTTTGGAGGTATGCTCTGTTTGGCCTTATCTCTTAAATACCAAACATCAATATGTAACTTCCAGAGGTAAGTCCTCCAGAGCCCAGGCATACGTACGTAAATGCCATTAAGTCGCACCCAACTTATGGTGACCCCAGCAATGGGCTTTCAAGCAAGTTTTTAAGCAGAGTTGGTTTGCCATTGCCTTCCTTTGCAGAGTCTTCCTTGGTGGTCTCTCATCCATACTGACCCTGCTTAACTTCCGAGATCTGAAAAGATCAGGCTACACCATGCCGCCTTTCCTCCCCTAGAGCCCCTGAAGAAGGCAATAATTCAACCTTTGTTGAAAAAGCCCTCTCTTGACAAGGAAATCATGGACTATTGTAGGCCTCTGTCAAACATACACTTCAGGGGTAAAGTGACTAAGAATGGGTGGAGTGACTTCAGGGTTTTCTGTAACTGCACCTCTGCTCTTGACTCATGTTGATTGGGCTTCAGGTCTGGATTCAGAATAGAGCCACCATTAGTTGTTCTGGCGGACAATTTCCATTTCAGAGGGACAGAAGAAACACATCAGTTCTGATCCTATTTGAAGTTTCTACTGCCTTTAATACAGACCATTCTATACTGTAGTAGTTTCTGTCTGTCTGTCTGTCTCTCTTTGATCTGGCCAGAATCAAAAAGCTGTTTGTGGTTCTGACTCAATGGTGTAGGATCTATCCTGTGATGGAGCTTTGAGATAGGGAGTAATTAATATACTAACAATACTCAGTTCTCTCCATCTTTGGATAAGCAGCCACCTGCAGTAGTCTGTGTTCTTGGTCACTGCCTGGATGTCATGGTCAGGTGGCTGAGGGAGATCAAACTCAAACTGAACAAAGACAAGAACCCAGGCAGGTGTTGCTTGGTTGGTCAGGCTGCTGTTCTGGAAGGGATCATACTTCTCAGCGGGGATAAAATTAGGCTTGCCAACCTCCAGGTGATGGCTGGAGATCTCCTGGGATTACAACTGATTTTCAGGTGTCAAAGATCAGGTCACTTGGAGAAAATGGCCGCTTTGGAAGGTGGACTCTAGAGCATTAGACCCCAGTGAAGTCCCTCCCCTCCCCAAACCCCGCCCTCCTCAGGCTCCACCCCCAAAATCTCCAGGTATTTTCAAACCCAGAGCTGGCAACCCTAGATAAAATGGTGCTGGCTTCGTCAGGCTGTGCAAAGAGTCTAGAGTTCTGTTAGATCCTGCTCTGTTTCAGAAAATCAGCTCAACAAGGGTGCAAAGAATGCTTAATTCTAGCTGCATTTAATTCAGAAATTCTCTCCTTTTGTGCTGCAGCTATCAAAATATATCATACCCTGCTAGGACAAGATTAATTGAAATACTCTACCATTTTGAAATGTTAATGGGATTATGTTAAATTGTGTGATGTCTATATAAATTCCATTACATATTTGTAATTTGCAATTTTAGGTATAGGTTATACGTTTTGTCTTTTTTTGCTGGTCATTGACGGTATTAATAAATTTTAGCTAAGCAGACAGGTATGAACATGTCATACCCATTCTATGATAGCTTCACTGACTACCTCTAGGTTCAGTTCTAGGCTCAATTCAAGGTGTTGGGTTTGTTTGTTTGTTTCCTTTAAAGCTTTTCATGACCTGGGGCCCCTTATACTTAAAAGACTGTTTCTCCCAGCATGAACTTATTTGCCAGCCTCAAACCTCATTTTTTTCATGACTGTTTCCCTGTCCAAGACCATCAGAGCATCATGGCCACTTCCCTGTGAAACAGCCATCCAGAAAGTGCCCATTTTGGCAAGCGTTAGAAAGCAGTAGAGTTTAGAAGGGCTTTGATGGGGGCTGACCTTTTTGTAAAGGTTATTTTAGGGGGTTGAATGGGAACTATGTGGTTGGATCCAATGGAAATCTCCACTGAGAGAATGGGGAGCAATTTTGTCTGACTACCCCCCCCCCATGCTATTCCTGGGAGGGTCCCCTGTTCCTCAGCAGGCGGAAGGGTGCAAGGAAATCCTGTTCAGCTGACCCAAATCCCTTGTATCAGCAGAGATTTTTCACAGGATCCAACCCTTGGGCTGTCCCGCTACTGTACTGCATTTTAGGATACTGTGCTAGGTCTATAGATTCATGCTGCTTTTGAGACCTGCTTTCAACCTCCTTCATTAAAGGAAAAGACACGATAGAAATACTTTGAATGAATGAATGAATGAATGAATGAATGAGCACCCTCTTTACTAAGATATATGTGTGCTTTGATTAGGAATTGGGAGGGGGGATTATCAACCAAGGATTCAGCTTCCATCTGCAAGATCATGCCTTTTTCAGTGAAGGTCATTACTGCCTCTCAAAAGCATGGAGTGTGATTGGTTATACACTACGACAAAACTTCGGTACATCTTAGAGGCCTGGAGCTGGCAGGATGCTAACTTCACCTGACCAGGGCAGAGATGCGGTAAAACTCCAGCAAACTAAGGCCAGGGGAAGCGATAACACTCTAAATAGGTCACTTCATTCTAAGTGTCCATTAACTCCTGTTTAACTGATGATGAAGAGGAGGATATAGAAGTAACTGCAGAGTTCTCCTGAATTCTAATAGATTAATTCGTTTATGGTCCGTGCCATCACAGTAAAGGGGCAATGAGCTCTTTTTTAATGGAGTAGTTAAAGTATTAGAGGCAGAGCAGATGAAAGGAGTTTGTGTGGTAGACTAAGCCTTTCTTTTGCAGCTGGCGACCCAATTCCATCATTAAGTATAACATTTGTTATTCCAGAATGACAACTCATAAAGCCAGGTGCTGTAAGTTCCTTGGGCATCAGCTGGCAAATATGGTTGCCCACCTCCAGGTGGAGCCTGGAGTTCTCCTAGAATTACAGTTGATCCCCACACTATAGAGAGAAGTCTCCTGGAGGAACCATAGAATGAAGGAGCAAGGGAAGTCCTAGAGTGGCTACAGAGAACAGATGCTCTAGGACTTCCAGACCTTGGCTTTTAGATTTGTGAATGAAGTAATGTAAAGCACACTGAAGGGGGGGAAATCCACCTTCACAAACACTCTGAAGGGATCTGAACTGGCAGAGACTGAAAAGGGAAGAGATCCAATACACGGGAGGGGTCATGCTGCATAGTATCAACTCACTGTGCTGCAGTAGTAGTGATCTGCAGTGTGCTGCAGTGTTAGTGATCATTAAGCAGAGGGTTGAAAATAAAGGGGCCATTATTATCACAGACTTTTTATAATTCTATGTCGCAGCCTCACTTGCAATACTGTATGCACATTTTGTCACTTCAACTCCAAAAGGATGCTGTGGAGCAGGAAAATGTACTGAAAATGGTAACCAGAAAGATCAGTGGATAGGAGCATTTTCCCTACAAGGAAAAGCTACACGATGTGAGGTTTTTAATTTAGAAATAAAGTGGCTAACAGCCAGTCCCTGAACAGAAAGTCATATTCTCCTAAGCCTATTTGACTTCAATGGACTCAGAAGGGTATAATTCTGCTTAGGTTTATAAAAATGACAAAGGGTAGGGAGGAAGTTCTGAGAGGGAACATTTCCTCCCTCTCCCATAATATTAGAATGTGGGATCATTCAGTTCGTTCAGGACAGACCACCACAATACTTCTTCATACCCAAACAATAAACATATGGAACTTAATATAGGACAGTGCTGTGGGCCATGTTGGTGCGAAAGGGAGCATGTACATATTGTAATTAATTAAGGACACTATCATAGCCAACTTCAGAGGGATAACTCATAAAAACATAAGAAAGGCCATGCTAGATCAGACCAAGGTCCATCAAGTACAGCAGTCTGTTCACACAGTGGCCAACCAGGTGCCAACCAGGTCTACCATTAGCTGAGTAAAATGGAACCTCTATTTTCAGAGAGAGTATACCTCCCAGTAACAGGTGATGAGGACAAAGCTGTTTCCTTCATGCCCAGCTTGTAACCTTCTTGGAAACATCTGACTGGTCATTACTGCCCTGACATCTAGCAGGACATTTCTTACAATGCAATGATGTCTGGATTGTCCTTGGTCTGATAAACTGGAAGTTGGCAACTCTATTTTACTTCGGATGCATACAATCTGGATTCTCCAGAAACAATGCACAGAGGTGGATCAACCTCCTGACCCCAGAACCAAAGCAACAATTTTGCCACCTGTTCTCAGTAGGAGTATTTCATCCTGCCAACAAACAGTAAAGATGGACATGCAAAACCCCATTGCCTGGCAACCACAACAGATAGCTTCTGTGCTCCAGCTGGGTGGAGTTAAGTCTCCAAAGGCGCTGATGAGATTATTCATATTTTATTGAAGGAGATTAAAGGCAACCTGTGCAGATGAGATCCTTTTATCAAAGCCACAGAGCTGCAGAGATGAGAAAAGTAACTGAAAATAAATTCTGACAATGTTTGTTCGGTTTGTCTAAGAAATCACCCAAACCCCCAAAGCACAGAAAAATTAATTATTACCGTACCTTTGATGGAAAGAAGACTGATGCTAAGGGGGTTCAGACACCTCCAAGGAGCAGGAGCGTGACTGAAGAGTGATTTCCATGGTTTCACTGGTAAGAGGTTAATTCAATGTCAGTTTACCTAATGTTGATGAAAGGGTGGTGTCAGCCCAGATTTATAATGATAAAAGGCCCAGAAATACCTCAGGGTGACTGTAAAGGGATAATTTACTAGCAAGCAAGTCACAAAATATAATCAGATTGAAATGTGAGCCTGGGAGGAGAGAGAGAGCAGCTCATGCCAGTGTGATGGGAAGAGGGGGTACATAATTGATCTGAAGATAGCTTTCTGGGGGTGGGGAAGAGAGATGAATACGAAATCTAATAAACCCATAATAATCAGGACCACAAAACGCAGCATACAAACAAGGATAAAAGAACATAAAAGAAAGACACTGCAGACTTGGCCAACCTGAGAAATCAGCAGTGGCTGAACATGGACTGACCCAAACAGGACACAGGGTCTTATTCCAAGACACTGAAAGACTGGACAATTCTACCAACTATTTTGTCAGATTGCACAGAGAAGCCATTGAAATTCATAAACATCAGCCCAACTTTAACAGAAAAGAAGAGAGTTTAAGAATGAATAAGGCTTGGCTTCCTGCCCTGAAAAACCTCCAGACTAACAAAGGCTACAGTCAACAATAGCCATGCAGATTAGCTTTGGATTTCACACATTAACAGATCACTTCAGGATACAATGCTTCCATATTAACATACCACACCCTCATTAGTACATTATCTTGATACTTACAGGACAATGATTAGCACATTACTTCTGCAGGACAGTACTCAGCTCAAACCCAACCCCTCTCTGACTCTTCCTACACACTTGACACTGAGAGACACTGTCCTTCAGTGTTACTCCTCTGAAGATGCCTGCCACAGCTGCTGGCGAAATGTCAGGAAAGAAAATTACAAGACCACGGTTACACAGCCCGGATAACCTACAAGAACCAATGAACTCTGACCGTGAAAGCCTTCGACAATATAATAAGTACCACTGTTTGAGGCTCCAGCATTAAGGCCATTCCTCGGCTGTTAAAACCACTGAGACAGAATGCAGCCCATGAGCAGGGTGGGTCACCTTTAAGCAGAGCAGGTGGACTCAAGTGAAAACTCGACAGCTCAGGCCCTCCTGTTCGGCCCTGCCCCCAGAACAGCCCCTGCCACTGCCCGATTGAGACGCATGGAAGCCTCAAGTCTCGCAGGGGTCGTGGAGATGCTGGCCAAAGACCGCACGTGGTCTGGCAAGCTGTCCCCTCCCCACAAGATATAAATGGGGGGCCCTGGTTAGTCAGGGAGCCATTCATATAATAGTAAAATAGTTGGTCCCTGTGAAAAACCAGGCCACCCCCAGACATGGCAGCAGTCTCTACATGCTCAGGAAACTGCGCAGCTACACAGAAGAAACGTGACTTTGTAAATTAATCAAAAGGAAAAGAGAAGCTGAATTCAAAAATGGCCAGATGAGGACTGAATATGGTCCACAACATGGGGGGAGGTGAGAAGTAAAATTTGTTTTTCAACAGTTTAGGAGGGGGGAAGTTTGGGAATGGAAAACGATTTCCATATTGGACCCTCCTCCCATGATGCCTCTCAGGCTTCTCACTTGGCTCACGCAAGTCCTGAAAGCAGCAAAATCAAGTCTCCTACAGAGAAGGAAGTTCTAAGTTATTTATTACCTTTATTTATAGTCCACCTTTCTCACTGCGCCTCAAGGTCTTTCTACATACTCAAGGGACTCCCCCATGCATGTGGAAAATATGATATTGTAAATTAACCAAAAGAAGAAGAAATACTCTCCTCCCCCCCGCCCCTCAACAAAATGTGTTCCAGGAGGCATAAAAAGTAAGAGCAATTGAGAGTCAGTTAAAAAGAAAAGAAAAAAACCAAGAGGGGAGTGGCAAAATTGGCCTGCCAACCACCTGAAAAGAAGGAGTTGGGTAGGTGAGGGATGGGATTTCCAAACTATTTACCTCCTTCCTCAATTCCTCACCACTCCCAGCTTTTTGGTGGTGGAAAGTGCCATCAAGTCACAGCTGATTTATGGCGACCCTTTAGGGTTTTCAAGGTAAGAGATGAACACAGGTGGTTTGCCATTGCCTGCCTCTGCATCCAACCTGGACTTCCTTGGTAATCTCCCATCTAAATACTTAACGGGGCAGTCTTAGCTTAGTTTCTGAGATCTGATGAGCTAAGGTCTACCCTGCACCATCCAAGTCAGGGCCCCAGCTTATCACTAGTAGGGAAATGCTCATTGAAATGATGGATGAATGATGTGTCAGTCAAGGGAAAACCTGTACACTAAGGTTGCCTGCTTCAGGTTGGGAAACAGCTGGAGAATTTGGGGATGGAGCCTGAGGAGGGCAGGGTTTGGAGAGTGGAGGGACTTCAGCCATAGAGTCCAATTGCCAAAGCAGCCATTTTCTCCAGGGGAACGGACCTGTCGCCTGGTTGTGGGAAATCTCCAGCCACCACCTGGAGGTTGGTAAACCGACTGTACACTGTGATTGGAACATCTGACCTGGGACTTCTGTCACCCATTTGGGATGGGGCTGCATTCCTTTTGAAGGAACAAGTCTGTAGTCTGGGGGTGCTGTTGGGCCCACTGCTGAATAAGGAAGCGGCAGCTGTGGACAGGAGTGCCTTTTACCAGTTTTGACTGGTTGACCAGCTGTGGGACTTTCCTGGGCAGAAAAGATCTGGCCACTGTGGTGCATGCCCTGGTTACATTTGGGTTACATTACTTTAATGCATTCTATGTGGGGCTGCCCATGAAAAGTGTTCAGAAACTTCCATCGGTGCAGAATGCTGCAGCCAGGAAGCTGACCGAAGTGGGTTGTAGGGACCATATCACTCCAGTCTTGACCCACCTACACTGGCTCCCAATCTGTTTCTGAGCACAATTCAAGGTGCCGGTGTTGACCTTTAAAGCCCAATATGGCTTGGTACCAGCATACCTGAAGGACCACCTACTCCCTTATGAATCTACCCAACTACTATGCTCATTTTCTGAGGCCCTGCTTCTGAGATTAGGTGTGTGGCAACCCAGGAGAGGACCTTCCCGGTCATGGCACCAAAATTCTGGAACTTTCTCTTCAGAGAGACTCACCTGTCCCCTTCTGTTACCATCTTCCACCAGCAGGTAAGAATTTTGTTTGCCTGTTTCATCTGACTTTCCCTCAGTGATCCCTCCTTCCTGCTCTATGTTTGAATTGTTGTTTTAATGTTTTTGCATGTGTATTTTAGTTTGGTTGTAATGGTTTTAATGATCATTTTTGTTTGGTTGTAATGGTTTTTAAGATGTGTTGTTATTATGCATGATTTTAATGTATTGGTGGCCTTGATGAGGGCAAAAGGATGGGATCTAAATTTGGTAATTGCATTAAAGAAAGAAATTGTAAGGAAAGTTAGAGCCTAGGCAGAAAGGCACTGTGCTCTCACGGGGTGAGGTCCAGGCCACCCAGATTCAGAGGTGGTGGGCTGGTTTTGTTCCTACCACATCAGAACCTCGGGGACAATGTTTTACTCTTCCCTTAATGAATGGCAGAAATTCACATATATGGGAGAAATTATATAGTGTTCTCACGGTACTTTGTTTCATTGACAGACTTAGGTTTTCTTGATTTTATCAGTGGGGAATAGGGACTGCGGGTGTAAAGCCAAAACTCTTTTTTAACATAGTTTTTGGTGTACAGGTAGGATTGCCAACCTCAAGGCTGGCGATCTCCTGGGATTACAACTGATCTCCAAGCAATTCAGAACAGGTGGCCTGGAGAAAAGGGCCACTTTGGAAGGAGGACTCTATGGCATTATACTCCAGTGAGGTCCCTCCCGTCCCCAAACCCCACCCTCCTCAGGCTCCACCCCCAAAATCTCCAGGTATTTCCCAACCCTAGACACGGGACCAATGTCATACTTAGTGATATTCAGTGGGAAAAATCTCAATGACCCAATTTGATGCCACCCCAAAAGGATTTTCCTGTCACAGTTTCCTTTCAACTTCACTGCACTGTGGCTCCCAACAGGAATTAGAAAGGTTTGAGGGGATTGTATCTGAGTCGGGACATAAACCCACCCATGCTTGGATTGATAATTTAGGAATAATGAGGTCAGCTGAGAGAAACAAGATTTTTTTTTTTTTACGTGAACAAGAAGGGAATTTATTCAGAAAGAAATTTATTCAGAAAGAAACGGCGGAGGGAAATATGAACCACCCACCAAGAGACGTGGGATGTTAGGGTAAAAACAGTACATGCCCACGGAAAAAAACCTCTCTTGGGCAGGTTTATCATGTAAATACAGCATTCTGTAACTTAGTTTCACACCAGAACCAGCAAACCACACTGGAATGCTTTAACTCCTTGGTATCTCTGCAGATCTTTAATTCACATTCCTGAGAAAACAACCCTCCTATTCTCTCACTCACGGCTTCCCACTGTCCAAAATCTTACTGACCAAATCTTAACCTGCGTACCAGTGCACAGCTCTCAATGGCTCTTGTGTTGCCAGGGCCAGTTTCTGACCTTTGCCTGCCACAAAGATTAATATACCAGATAAATCATATAAAAGATCCAAAACGGGGTCCCACTTCCATTGAAATCTATTGTATTCCCCCCACCCCCATCTTTCCTCCAGGAAACTCAGCACAGCCCAGGTTTCTTCGCTCCCTCTTTTTACCCTAGTGTTGCCAGGCTCCTCTTTGCCAACGGCAGGAGGTTTTTGGGGCAGAGCCTGAGGAGGGCGGGGTTTGGGACTTCAGTGCCATAGAGTCCAATGGCCAAAGTGGCCATTTTCTCCAGGGGGACTGATCTCTATCGGCTGGAGATCAGTTGTAATAGCAGGAGATCTCCAGCTAGTACCTGGAGGTTGGCAACCATACTGTATTCTCACAACAACCTTGTAAGGTAGGTGAGGCAACTAGCCCAAGGTCATCCAGTGAGCTTCACGGCCAAGCATGGTTTTGAACCTCAGGCCCAGTCCAACACTCTACCTCCTACTCCACACAAGATATCCTTTAAGGTGTGAATCTAATGGCTTTGAAAATAAAGCCATAAGTTGCCCAGTACACACCCTTGGAGAGCTTCCTGGTAGCCTTGAACTGGAGTTTTAAAATGTGCAGAGGCAGGTTGTAATAAAAGGCACTTTGGATATGCTCAGAAGCATTCTCCAGCTAGAAAGCCAGTGTAGTATAGTGGTTAAGAGCATCAGGCTAGTGTTTGGGAGACCCAGGTTCAAGTCTTCACTTGTCCCATGGACGTTCACTGGGTAACCTTGGGTCAGTCACATTCTCTCAGCCTAACCTACGTCACAGGGCTGTTGTGAGGATGAAATAGAGGAAAGAACAGTGTAAACTGCTTGTAAACTGGTCCTCATGAAGGAAGTGTAAAATCTCAATTTGTTCGGCTTTCACTGTGCATCACAACAGTTACGAAGCATACAAGCTAAAATCCTAGTTTGTAGTAAAGATATATTAGTCACAGTGTAACCTTATGAGCACACAAGCTGAAATCGTAGTATTATAGGGATTTACAGTATCACTGTAGGAGCACACATTATAGAGATACCACCGTATAGTTAATACCAGTTCACTGAAATATGTCAGAAATGTATGGAAAGCACTTCACTGAAGCATTTGAGAGAATGTATGTATAAGCTTTAGATATCTACATAGGCCAGGAGGGATTTGGCTCTCCTCAGAGAAGTAGAAGGTAGAGATCAACAAGCATTCAGAAGTTCACTAGATGAGGCAGAAGTTTAGAAATCACTGCAAGGATTAGATCACACTTATTCAATAGGACGAAGGCCTGCCAAGATGAAAGCTTAATTGGGAAAAGGCATGCCAAAATAACATTAAAAGGTATACCTCTCAGGTGTTATCTCAAGCAGGATGCGCTAAACAGGGGCATTTGGCCAGTTTCAAATGTATAGAGGTTGGCACAGAAATGAAGGTATGGTAGAGAAAAGGCCAAAGGCCAAAGTGCTGCACCAGTTGATAGTGTGGGCGCCCGGGCATGGCTCCCGGGCATGAGTAGAAGGCAATTATGTGAGATCATAGGCATGCGCAGAAAGCAAAAAGGTAGACAAGGAATTCATAATTGTATAAATATTCCCATGTGTTGCATTGCTACTTTGAAGAGTTGTATTTGGCTGTCGTGAGACATACTCTTCCTGCTGGCATAATAAAATTTACCTCTTGCTTCTAAAGAACTCGAGTCGTCCCAGTTCTTGGTGGGTCTGTGCCATTGAACGGGGTCTGGCTTTTGCATTCTACACTCATTGGGGAGACAGGTGAGGCATAACTGAATTAATTAAATCAAAAGTTAATTACCATAATTACGATGAAGAAGTTTTTAAAAAACCTCTTGAAAAGCAATCTATCTTGCTGGCCTGTTTGAAGAACTTCTTGGGCCCATATCTGTAGACTTTTAAGCCACTGAATCACTAAAACCCAAAGATAAAAACATATCCTAATTTTGTGTTGATACATTCAACAGGAGCTTTCAGGGAGAAAACAGTGAACGAAAGGAGGGAGAGAATCCGACAATCTAGTTCATGATGAATCATGCATCTGTAGCCCCATCTTTGACCTCCCCTATTAATTTTTTTCCCCCATCTTGAAATCCGTCCTTTCAGCGGCATCTGCGTCTTCTGCGTAGCTCTGCTCAGTGGGTTGTTGCTGTAATCCTCGAGCTCCAAAGGGGGAAAAAAGCAGAATTTATGACAAGCGCCTGGGGCAAAACAAACATTTGGTCATATTCCGGCTTGCATACATCAAAAAGCTGCCACACGTTTATGCTGCACTCAAAACAGTGTCCTAGTTTGGGGAAAGAATCGCCATTTGGAATCTGGAAGAAAAGAGGATTGATTTTTCAAGACTGTCAGCACTTCTCTAAAGAAGTGCAAAGTTGGGCAGCTTCAACTGGAGACGCTTAAATCGGTATTTACCAAAAATGCATCATACACGGTGGAATTATTGATTTTGGGGGGTTTCAGCAGCATGTGAATTTTTAAAAAGAGCCTCGTGGCATTTAAAGACTCAGACTGATAGGGAGTTCAGTCCCACCTCTTCTACCACCATCTAGCCCTTGCGTGCGCCACAACTATCCAAAGCACAGTAAACGCTGCACTTTCAACAGATGACCGGAGTCTAGCCAGCCATAGGCAAGTGGCCTGCTCTTTCAGAAATCAATCCCTGATCCCAACCTTTTAGGACAGCCTCAGATTATGGCGTAATTAGCACTCAAAGCCAGCGTGGTATAGTGGTTAGAATGTCACAGAGGGATCTGAGAGACACGAGTCTAAGCTAGGGCTGCCAGGTCCCTCTTCACCACTGGCAGGAGGTTTTTGGGGCGGGGTCTGAGGAGGGCAGGGTTTGGGGAGGGGAGGGACTTCAACGCCCTAGAGTCCAATTGCCAAAGCGGCCATTTTCTCCAGGGGAACTGATCTCTATCGGCTAGAGATCAGTTGCAGTAGCAGGAGATCTCCAGCTAGTACCTGGAGGTTCAGCAAACTAGAAACAGCACTTCACGAAGCTAGACACAATGATTATATAGTAATGGTATTTAATAACATATCCACCACTGATAGTGTGTAGGCAAAAACATGTGTTGTTAATTATTGCCTTAAAAGTAACTCCGAAAAGAGGACTATGCCTTGTTACAAACAAATAACAACATTATAGGTAAGTCCATGAAAGGGGGTGCCAACCTCCCTTTCTTCCACAGATATGCTTCTTTCTGTTTCGGCGATTGACACCTTCTTCAGGGACCAACGCTGCGTTTGGCCAATGCAGAGATTGTTAATAACAGCCAGTGTTGGTCCCTGAAGAAGGCGTCAATCGCCGAAACAGAAAGATCACCGGGCTTCTGTTGAGAACAACTGTACTACTGAATTACTACTCTCAAGAAGTAGTACAGCATGCTAACCTTTGTTTACCACAGTACCTGGAGGTTGACAACCCTAGTCTAAGCCCCACTCTGCTGTGTAAGATTGCTGGGTGACCTACCTCACAGCAACTAGAAGAAAGGAGGGGGAAATTAGCCCACTGAAATCCTTGAGAGTTGTATAGATTCCTGGAGGAGGGGAGAGTGGAGGGTAGATTTCCAGATTGTTCCCTCTCCACAAGTCCCCAGTTTGTCTGTCATCCTTACCAAAGAGTTAATGCCTGAATATGCTGGTTTAACTTCTCCCTTTCTATCCTCTTTCCATTATATGTGCTGTGTATCATAGCATATCAAGTGTATCATAGTGTAGGTGCAGTTTTGAACTTCAATGCAATGGCAGAAAGGTGGTATACAAGTGTATTGAATAAATAAAAACAAAATGCTTCCCCTCCTCTTCAGAATGGTTGTATTTATGGAAATGCAGGCAGATGCACCCCAATTAGCAAATTAAAATTCATATGATCAATCAACTAAGATTTCTTTGACTGCCATAAGAAATATTGAAATTATAAATAGCTTAAAATACTATTGTGTGTGCATATGCGCTCAACAGATGTACACTTTAAATCACACTACCAGTTGTGAAAACAGATTTTTAACCTAATTAATGAATTAATGGGACACAAAACTTTTCTAGAGTTGCAAGATCAGAAAAACTCTCCTAAATAGAAACTAATCAACAGATCTCTAAAGAAAGAAAACAACATTTCCTATTTACTCTGAACACATTAAATGCAAAAGGTTTTCAAGCAAGAAACATCAGGGATTTTTATTTCTTTTTTAAAAAAAACACAGTTCCTTGATCTAGCTGGGAACTACAGCTGGATTGCCCGGGAGCTGCGAATGGCTCATAATTCTCCCTTTGGATATGACTGGCCTATATGTAAGAAAGTACAGTGGAAAATTTCTGCATTGATTTTCCCTAACCAGTGAAAAAGCCAAGCTAGTACAATTTATGTGCTCTCAAAGGGGAGAAAAAAGCACGCATCAGCGGTCAATTTGTTTTCAAAAGTCTGTTTGGAAGACTAGCACCATCAAATCCTGAAGTCTTGCCTTTTAATTAAAAAAAAATAGCTGAAGATGCCTACTCAAAGCGTATTCATACATAACATCTGCTCAGATTTGTGTCAACAGTTGGAGAGCCAGCATAGTGTAGTGGTTAAGAGCAGTCATTTGAAGCGGTGGACTCTAATCTGGAGAACCGGGTTTGATTCCCCACTCCTCCGCATGAGCAGCAGATGCTAATCTGGTGAACCGGGTTGGTTTCCCCCACTCCTATACACAAAGCCAGCTGGGTGACCTTGGGCTAGTCACAGTTCTGTCTGTACTATCTCATTCCCACCTACCTCACAAGGTGTCTGGGAGGGAGGGGAAGGTGATTGTAAGCGGGTTTGATTCTTACTTAAGTGGTAGAAAAAGTGGGCATATAAAAACCAACTCTTCTTCTTCTTATGTTGAGTGGTCTACTCGAGTGTACCATGTAACATGGGAGAACAGCACAGCTCAGTAGTTCAGTGGCACATAGTTATTGCCTATGATAACTAAATGGGACTGTATGTACAAGAGGTAATACACCTCAGAAACTTGTGAATAGTGCTGGTGGGGCACCAATATGACTTCACTGCCATGCTCTGCTCGTGAACGACCTCTGCAGGGATCTTGTTAGCTGAAACTGGGTGCTGGACTAGAAGAACCACTGGGCTGGTACAGCACATCTGTTCTTTCAGGATCCCTGTTCATGAAGGATGCAGCTGTATTGCCAAGTACAGTGCTTTGCATTCTCCCAAAGGAGTGAGCAACCAGCCCATGGGAAAGTTCAAGAATTAACACAGGGACACCTCTAAGGTGGAGGTCATACCTGGACTCTGCCCCAGGTACCCCTGAGCCATCAAGGGTTAAATCTGCTCCTGTCTATGCAGGTTTCTTGGTAACTCTTTGTGGCAAAAGGTTAGTAACTGCTTTTAATGTACAGACCTACATTTGTATCCCATTTTTTCCTCCTGTGAGCATATATAGGACAATCAATCAACTAAGATTTCATGAAAATTCTGCGAGAGGGGTTAGACTGGAAGATAATTACTGGCCCAAAGTCAGCCTCTAGAGGTACATACTCCTCATATATGCAGCCATGCTGTAACATATTGGGACATGATTATCAATTTCATCATCTGTGAAATAACTGGGCTTGGAAATGGTCTGTAACAAAACTTTACTGGTTATTTTGCACCAATGAGCATATTGAGAATAAGCTGTTTCTTACAAATTTATTTTTACAGCAAAAAAAAAAATTGCGTATAGGAGATACTGGAGCTCAAGGAGAACCCAGATGAATGGGAGAAAAGGGGGAAATTTTGTACATTGTCAATATGGGGAAAGTAATGTTTCAGATCCGCTAAGCTTGTGATTTTAAAATTTACTCTCAAAAATGGTTGCAGGTAACAAATGATTGAAAACAATTGCAGCCCAATTCCTTGTCAGGTATTTTGTTTTAAAAATTATTTTGTTGCACTTATATGAACTTTCTGCTGACTGTCTCCCCTAAGCCTTATTCCAAATCAAGTACAACCTCTCCGACACATGGGCTCTAGCCCCCTTTTCTGCTTCTCCTTCGCTCTGCAATAGCGGAGCTATGAATTATAAATGCAGCCAGCTGGAAACTTAAGAGGCCGATGAATGGTATGAATTAATAAACATTCTGTTTCTAATTATACCCACACACTTTATCACATTATCAATCCGCTTTCAACTCCCCTCCTCCCATCAGAAGGATTATTCTTTGCGGCTGCAATGTTTCGGCTGAGTTAGTTTACTGCTTTTGCAAGGAAGGATCCGTGTGATACACACGCACGCATGCACACGCACACCCATTGGGAGAGGAGTGAAGGGCAGACTACAGCCAGGACTTGGGTCTAGTGCAAAGAAGTTATTTTTGACAACAGGGTGGGGGAGTTTTGCACTTCTTGGAATTCACATCCGTCCTTCTGCTTGCATCACAGTGCCCTCTGCTGCCCAGCTGCCAAAATGAGGCTCTCTTATCCTATATTTCCAGCTAAAAAGCTGCGGAAAAGGCCTGATCAGAAGAGGAAACTGCTGCACATTTATCTGGGAGGACGTAAAGCCCACATGGTTCTTTTACCTCATTTTACTTTATATGTATAATAAAGGTCAGCGGGGAGAAAAACCATGGCAGGACACAGAAGGAAATGGGGCATCCTTTTCGGTTTCACAATCCTGCTTAAGATGATTCTGAAGGCTCGACCGAGGGGGGGGAAGAAATGTCTAAAAGGGTGCTTGCATGTGGGCAAGAGATCAACCAACCAACCCACTAACGCTAATGCATTGGAAAGGGGGGGAGTGGTGCGCAATCATTTCTTCTGCGAGGAGAGGGGAGAAGGTCAGTGGGGAGAAAACCACTGCAGGATACAGAAGGGAGAGGCATCATTTCCTGTTCTACAATCCTGTTTAAAAGGCTGGGGGGGGGGGAGTAAAATGCGTGCCAGGGCACTTGTGTTCCCGACAGATCAGCAAACCAACAGACTAATGCTTATGCATTGTGTTGTTTCAAAATGCACAGAAAAATGCAGAGACGGGAAGTGAACGGGGGGGGGGGGACAGGTGTGATAGAGGGGGCATGGATTGCCAACAAGAACAAATTCAGGAGAAGCATTTTACACGGAGAATCAAGCCGATTCACTACCACTTTAAAAGGAAAGATCTCTATATAAGCGCTGGAGTAAATCAGGAATAGAGCCCGAACTAACCCCCGGATGGAGCCAAAGACTTGCAGGAAAAGGGGGGGACACACAACGTGAGACCTCAGCATATGCAGTGAAAATAGGTTATGCAAATGTAGCCGCAACCTGGTGACTTTTTCAGGTTTCCCTCTGCACATAGATTTAGGGTGCAAAAAACTGAGTAAGAGCGAAGGAGAGGGAGTAAAGCCCATGTGAGGGCTTAATCGCTTCACAACTGTGTGCTTCAGTGCTAATAGTGCAACGGGGACCCTGTTTTTCACACCAGGCACACGAGAAAGTTCTGCCTTCTGCAAACGCGCGCTTCACGCTCCACTTTTAATTTGGAGGAAGTGAGACTCTTACTGAGTAGAGGAGGGCACAAACTGAATTGTTTTTATTATGGGTATTAACACTTAGTTGGTTGAAATTCTAAACTGCCTCAGGCATTGTGATGTGAAGCAGAGGAAACTAAATATTTAAAATAAATAAATAAATAAATAAATAAATAAATAAATAAATAAATAAAGGGAACAAACTACTATGTGCCTCCACAAGCATGCAGGGAAGAGAGGCTTTTTATGACTGTGGGCTTTTACAGGACTTTTATGCATTCTCATTTTCCTTGCATCTAACTTCCTGTTTCCTCAAGGGGGAGGGGGGTTCAGTTCTGCATGCGTTTTGCTCCCTCTAGTGGTCAATTCAATACAACACCAATTTTTATCAAGAGCAAAAAGCTGCTGATTTAAACTAAAGGGAGAAATACTTTATTTAGAGCTATGTGATGTTGAATGACCATCAGGGGGAACTGGGGAAAACCCCCCCCCAAGAAAAACAGGAAGTTAGACATGAGGGAACTGAGAATGCATAAAAGCCCTTTAACATAATCTCGACAGGTACAATAATTATGAGTGTGCAGTGATTGGAGTAGTGGCTTTGGCCCAAATGATTCAAATAGGGCTGTTGAATTAAAAAAAATTCGGTATAGTTCGGATTCGGCTGAATTCGGCCTGTTTAGATTCAGGATATGCTGAAGTCCGAACTCCCCCACTTCGGGTCCGTGCAATTCGGCGGGAATTCAAAGTTCGGGGAAAAAATTCAGCCGAATAAAGCCATTAAAAACACAACCGCGCCTTTCCGCGGCTCTGGGGGGGCATTTTGGGGGGTAGAGGTCCCAAACTTTCAGCAGAGCTTCAAAGGATGTTTCTTGAAAGACCCCCCAAGTTTTGTAAAGATTGGGTCAGGGGGGGCTGAGATATGGGCCCCAAAAGGGGTCCCCCCACCCTTAATGTGCATCTCTGAGCAGAGCTTGCCGCCCACGCACAAAGCTCCCAGCCCCGACAAACAGCTGAGAAGTTTGCAAAGCATTGCAACAGGACTGCAAAGCAACACAATCTTGTAAGCAACACCTTTGCAACTGTACAAAGCAACACCTGACACCTGGGAGTTTGCAAACCATGGAAAGGGACAGAGGCAGCTAGCTATGCATAATGAGCAGGAGGGGTGGAATTTCCCCTTTTGCATTGGACTCCAAATGCATTCTTTAAGTCACCATTTGAAAACCAGTGTTGAGCAAGCATCCAAATAGACCTAACCGCTCTTATGAATGAGGGAAAACCTGAAGACACACAACTGAAACCCCCCCTCAAACCAGGGAGAGAGAGACTCGACGGGTAACACACACTCCAGGCAGAACCGGCAAAAGCCCCCTTTGGCTTCCCCCCCACCCACAGAAACTGCTCCCTCCCCACACACACACAGACTCTGCTTCCCCCCCCACACACACACAGAGGAGAAAAAATATAGATTAAAGCCCCCAAAGGGGTCTTACTGGGGCTGTCTTCTGTTCCATCAGGAGGGGCTGCGGAGGACTCGGTAATCCAAGACGATTCCATTTAGGCACGGGACGTTTTGCTCTGGAGATGCATACTGATCCATTCATCCCAATAGGGAAAAGGGGAAAGGGGAAAGCCCATATCTCGGGACCCCCTGACCCAATGTTTACAAAACTTGGGTGGTCTCTTAAGAAGGCTTATCTGAAGCTCCGCTCAAAGTTTGGGATTTGCACCCCCAAAAATGCGCCCCCTACAGCCACGGAAAGAGAAAAGGGGGGGAGCCGATATTTCTGCCCCCATTGAACCTATCTTTACAAAACTTGGGTGGTATCTTAAGAAGGATTGTCTGAAGTTATGCTGAAAGTTTGGGGGCTGTATCCCCAAAAAAGCGCCCCCTGCAGCCACGGAAATGGAAAAGGGAGGGGAGGGAAAAGGGGTGGAGCCCGTATCTCGAGACCCCCTGACCCAATGTTTACAAAACTTGGGGGATATCTTAAGAAGGCTCATCTGAAGCTCCACTGAAAGTTTGGGGTCTGTACCCCCAAAAATGCGCCCCCTGCAGTCATGGAAAGAAAAAAGGGGGGAGCCCATATCTCGGGACCCCCTGACCCAATGTTATTGTTAGAAAATACAAAGAAAAACAGAACATCACAGTTAAACATGAAAAAAACCGATACATAAATTACATAGACCAAGGAAAAAACTAGAAACAACACTACAAAGACCAAAGAGAGAAGCCATGCATGAACTTCATTTGGGATTTGCAGGAGTACTGAATTACACATAATGGAGTAAGCTCTCCTTCCCTGGAGGTTTTTAAGCAGAGGCTAGATGGCCATCTGTCAGCAATGCTGATTCTATGACCTTAGGCAGATCATGAGAGGGAGGGCATCTTGGCCATCTTCTGGTCACAGCTCAGCCCACCTCCACCTTTTTCTCCCCTGGCTCCAACGGACAGCACTGTGTCCATCCAGCAAAAACCTCCTTCTCTCCCGGCTTCTCCTGCTGTCAACCAGGAGCAGCCACCCTTTTAGGACACCCATTCCAGATTCCATTCCAGACATTGCAGAAATCAAGCAGCTTGGCCCCCCCTCCCACAGCTCTGC
Organism: Euleptes europaea; assembly: GCF_029931775.1. NCBI lineage: Eukaryota > Metazoa > Chordata > Lepidosauria > Squamata > Sphaerodactylidae > Euleptes > Euleptes europaea. The sequence goes on along the minus strand of NC_079316.1, from coordinate 99,138,744 downwards.
TCCTCTACAGCTACCATTCATCAGCCGCAGTGCTCCTGACATGTCCCCCCCCCAATCCCCCAATGCCAGACTTTTACAATCCTGCTTCTGACGGGGGACAGAAGGAGGGGGAAAAGATGTACTTTGCAGAGGCTGACAGCAACCGGGGTGAAGACGGTGGGGCCGGCAACAGCCAGTGCAAGGCCTGGGGGAGGGGAGATTGCCAACCCAGATGTGAGATCCTGGCTGCCTGGAGAAAGCCTCGAGAGCCACCTGTGCCGGGAGGGGTGAGGAAAGCATTCCCTGCATCAGAGCCAGGCATTCTTGGAGGGTCCAGTCAGACAAAGAGACTTGATAACTGCCTTCCACCCACAGGCGGTCCTGGTTTTACCGAGTATGCAGCCTCGGCAGCCTCTCAGCTAGTCCAACCGTTGCCAGATGCACAAGCACTGCAGAACCTTTTCCTGGATGCAGGCTTCCTCATTTTCGCTACAGCCTGCCAGTTTGCAGCGGGAGGGTCTGATACCACCTATGCCTTCCTTCCTCCCTGGCCTGAACTGGTTTCCGTGACTGATAGCCTCGGTAGATAAAAACTCTGCTCAGGGAACGTTTGGATGACCTTTGGGTACATTCTCCTTTTGGGTCAGAACTTTGGTTGCCTCCTTCCCTGATCCTGTGCTGCAGCCAGGATGCATTTGAAAAAGGGGGAAACACTTTGGGGAGGCTTGGGAAGTTATGAGGCCTTGGCAAGGACTTTGCAGCGGTTACCACCTCACCATCTTTTAGTTTGAAGTTATGAGGCTTTGGCAAGAACTTTGCAGAATGCCACCTCACATCAGCATGAAGCATCTTTTAGTTTGCCTTTTTCTTTTTCCGTGGATCTGTTCCAGATGACCTGGAGCAAGGACCTGAAGCAAGGAAGGAAGATTTTTGATGGAGATTTTTGGGGGTTTGAGAAAAAGTAGCAATGGTTGCTTATTTGGCTCTGAGAAATTTACTCAGTTTAGTAGCTTTCTTGAGCATAAAAATAGTCACTGCTTTCTTTGTGTCAAAGTAAGGGGGGAGCCCCCCCCCCCCGTGTCAAATATATTGCTCTTTACATGCTCTATGCTCTTTACATGACTCTGACTTTTGAGATTTTCAGGTATCTTGTTCCTTACATGCAAAAATTGAATTAATTGCCTTTTGAGTTTTCCAGGTTTTACTTTCAGCTAGGTTTTACTTCTAGCCACTTTTGTCTTTGGACAGAGCTTTTGTGTGGCTAAAAACTCTTTACTATGGACTTTGCTATGGACATTGCTTTTCTACTTTTTCAGCTATACTCTACAGACATTAAATGCTCTATTTTTCCAGGCCACTATGGACTTACAGGCCTTTGGAACTCTGCATATGCTCTTTATATTTTTATCTCCTGCTGTCTGGCTCCTGCTTGCAACGTACACAATTTTTCTTGATGTCAGATGAAGTCTTCTTGAGCAAATGAATGTATCTATTATATGTTAACATTGTTTGCCTTATCTTGTTTTCCTGTGGCTCAAAATCTGGGCTCCGAATTACTTATTGGCAGAAACTGATGGTGTCTGTGGGAAATTTTATTTCTCAAATTGATTGTTTACAGAATGATATTTTTGGAGATGCAGTTCAAATACTGTGATGTTTATGAGAAAGATTATGCATGTTTCCATACAAAGTCAGCAAAGTGATTCTGGTATTTGGGATGCTTTGTTTGCGAAAGGATAAAGGGATGTTGTTGGTTTTACTCTAGAATGTACTTTCCCCACCCAGAGCTGGTAACCTTAGATCTCCTGTAGGAACCACAGAGTGAAGGAGAAATGGAAGTCCAAGTGGCTATGGAGAACAGATGCTCTAGTAATTCCAAACCCTAGCTTTGAGACATATAGATGAAATGTAATGTAAACTGGTTCAGGTTGGAAGAAGTAAGAGACTGAAGCCCTTTCTCCTAATAGAACATGGCCCCTATTTAAAACAGGAATTAAATAGAACACTGAATTCGTATCTGAATGTTACAAATGGTGGGGACCTCAGAGCCAGTCTGTGTACTCATCGAATCATAGAATTGGAAGGGACCACCAGGGTCATTTAGTCCAACCCCCTGCACAATGCAAGAAATTCACAACTACCTCCCCCACACACCCCCAATGACCCCTACTGTATGCCCAGAAGATGGCCAAGATGCCCTCCCTCTCATGATCTACCTAAGGTAATAGAATTAGCATTGCTGACAGATGGCCATCTAGCCTCTGCTTAAAAACCTCCAGGGAAGGAGAGCTTACTCTATTATGTCTGATTCAGTACTCCTGCAAATCCCAAATGAAGTTCATGCATGGCTTCTCTCTTGGGTCGTTGTAGTGTTGTTTCTAGTTTTTTCCTTGGTCTATGTAATTTATGTATCATTTTGTTTTCATGTTTAATTGTGATGTTCTGTTTTTCTTTGTATTTTCTAACAATAAAACTCTTAAAAAAAAATACTCCTGCGAATCTCCATTCAAAAATGGAGCTCTCTGGGTATCTGAGCTGGGGTAACTCACTATTAGTCTAAACCGCCCTCAAAGGGTCAAACCTACTGGGCCTACCCCACAGAACAGTGCAAAGCTGAACGACCACTTGCATGAAGATCACCAGTGGGCGCAGCGTAGAGATTGGTGGACATCCAGAGCGAGACACAAATCTCTGCTCAGGCATGAAGCTCCTGGGTGACTTTGGGCCAATAACTAACTTATCTCAAAGAGCTGCTGTGAGGATAAACAGGAAACCCCCAGCTTTGGATCTCAGCTCCTTGGAGAAAGTGTCATGCACAAATTAGATTCGTTTCAAGTATGTACATGCCACCTTTATGCAGCCTACAACTAGAAACAATGCCATAAAAACAATAAGCATAGAAAACCCTACTAGGAATGAGGCATTAAAGAAAGGCCACGCGGGATATGAGCATCGAACATACTGGGAAAAGTCCATAAAATAGACCTCATGTCAGAAGCAGACCATAAAACAGCTTTAAAAAAACAACAACCCTAAACGCCTGGGGGCGGAAGGGGGGAAAGAAATGTTGCACACAGAGAACAGGGCTTGGAAGGCAGAGCTTAAGTGACAGGTGAATCAGTCCAGGAAGAGGCAGCCCTTCAAGACATATAAAGACTAAGTTATGTAATGAATGAATGTTTAAAGCAGCTAATGTGACATGTGAGAATACCTTAAAGCTTGTAAAAAGAGCCCACCGTCTGTTCCTCCAGAAATACATTCGTACTTCAGTGATTTACACACAAGGACAGGCTTGTGTGGTTTCTCTATTGCTGCGGCACCCACTGATACAATGCAGCAGTAACTGGGCCTGCCACATGGCAGGTTGGCCTGTCCCAGCCCGCTCCCCCAACCAGGGCTTTTTTCATTTAAAAAAAACAGCAATTAAACACTATCATATGTAATGTCAATAATCTACATCAGGTTGTCTCAATTCCCCGCTTTCAAAAATAAGTCTCCAACCCCTTTCAAGCAGAGATACGCCTTATAGCTGCACAAAAGGAAGCTTTTCTTTAAAAAATGAAAGCTGGGAATCCAGAGACCCAGTACATAGGTTGTTTTTTAAAATCAGTATTAGTATTTGATCACATGAATTATATTTAATTACGGATTTAAATGCCAAAAAAAAAGTGCGTGCACACCCCAGTGACGAGGAAAAATGGCAGCTGAGGGAAAGGGTCAGGGAAAATCCAAACTTTCCACACCCACATTGCAAGCTGTCCTGACTTTACCAAGATCTTTCCCAAAACTTTAGAGCAAAGCAGGCTTGAGAAAGATTGGGGAAATCCCAGGAGGTGCACGAATGTACCACAGTTCTACAGGGGAAAAACCTGCTTCCCCCAATAACATTGAACCTGGGGTAAAAAGCTCATGTAGAAATGATCTCTGTTTTACTCTTCCTTGGCTTGTTCACCATCTCCAGATGTTTAGGGGACTTGTGAACAGCTCCTGCCAGTAAAAGCCCTGCCGATCTTCTGCATGTAGTCGTACATTTCCAAGGTCTCATCTCCAGTGCAGCAGAAAAGCAATTTCAAATTCTTCAGGTCAATTAGCTTTGGTGATGATGAGTTAAGAGTTGCAGCTTTTCCTCTTTTCAAAATGCTGCCTGTTAAGCATAGCTTCATTAGCATCTTAAAGTTACCCGTTTTTATTTTATTGTATTTTATTTTATTGTAATTTGGATACTCCTTCCCTTCAGAGAGCATTTTCTCTTGCCAGGGTTAATGCCTTCCCATCTAGAATTTTGTACGGAAGGTTTCACCTTCCAATTCAGGATCGAATTTGCCCATGTGACTCTAACTCCCTGGATACGCTTGATCACATATTACTTGACTGCTCTTTATATGTATCACCACGTGAGAAATGGTTAGGAAATAGGCTACATGCCAAGTCTCACTTGCCTAATAAAATAAAATGCCAATTCTTAATGAATGATGTAACTCCAGAGATCACTGTGGATGTAGCCAAGTTTTTGGTTGAAGTGTTGAAAACCCAAAACCTTAAAATCTTTGATACTTATGGTTCTCAGTTTTGATCTTATCGTACCGATTTTAAGATGTATGTTTTCTGTTTGTGATATTTGTCATAATGTCTATGCCATTAAAGGTTTATGGAATGGAATGGAGTTGCCCGTTTTTATTTTTACTGAAGCCAATAAGGCCTGCAGATTGGCTTAATAAAAAAAGCCATCTACGTTTGACATTATGGAATATTCCTAACATACCTGTGATTCTAAGGTGTGTGTATATAGTGGTACCACAAGGACTCCAAACATCTGTCCTCAGAGACAAGACTCAGGCTGCTGCCACAGCATGGCGACACAAAAATAACGTATTTTCACTGTAGGAGTTAAGAAGTTGGTTGAGAGTTGGTGCAAATAATGCTTAAAGTGTCTGAGTAACCTGGAGTTGACATCCACACTAACACAGAACTCTCTCGGGTGACCTCGTACCAGTTACCCCCAATCTAATGTACTTTACACAATTAAATTGGAGGGGAACCATGCCAGCTAATAACATCATTTATATTTTGTAACCTTAAAGATTGATTCCCGCAGTGTGCTTTAACCATGAAGACTGTTCAAAGGCTTCCTAATTTGGTGGAGGCACTAATGCTGACCTCGAAGTCTCACTTTCCTGCAGAAATTGCCCCACCCCAACCCAAAAAAACCAGAGCCCTGCTTAAAGGGCTGTTTTCTTGGGAGACCAGGACAAAAGCACAGAGGAAACTTAAACTAATCATGCACCATCGCCAAGGCCCGTAGCTTACATAATTTCCATACCAGGCTGCAGAGACAACAAAACAGAAGTCCGGTGGCACCTTAAAGACTAACATTTATTCCAGCATGAGCTTCTGGGAGTCAGAGCTGTTTCATCAGATGCTATGGGAGTCATTTTCCACTTTTTGACACTGGTGTTGCAAGATAATCAAAGCTATTTATATTTCCTTTACAAACTCAGTTCCTGAAACTCTTATAATCAAGCCGACCATTTGCACGTCTCTGTGTGAAGGATGTCAAAACAAAAAACCATCAGAAACACCTTAGGATATGCTTATTCAGGTGCCCCTTCTCTTATATGAGGACTACCCAATCACAGCCTAGATTCTCGACCTGCACCATTGGGGATCAGGATCTCATATCTGCACCAATCAGAACACAAATTGTTCAGAACTAGGCCCCAAAGTGTGGTGCAATTCCAGAACATATCAGTTATGCTCCCAATTGGACCAATAGCAAACTTTCTCCATTAGCATCAGCATCACCAGCCTCAACCATTTGTAGTTGGTTCTGCTCCCTACTGAATATCATTTCATCACCCTCCTGGACTTTGGTCCCCTGCTGAAAGTCACTGAACTCCTCCTCCCCCAAGACGACTTCCTAGTGCCACAAACCTGAAAGTACTGGGACCCTCCTCTTCAAGACAAGTGACATATGATTTTAGGAGTCCACTTTTAATAATCTCTGGGGGTTATTGCACCCAGAACTTAGCGTGTTATCAGCTTCGGTGTGTGAGTTTTGGCTGTGTATTGGCAATTCCTGATCGCACCGTGCAAACTCACAAAGCTTCCTTCTGTTTTACTTTCGTTCTGCTTCTCCGTTTGTGCAAAACATTCAGGGGAGGAGTGCGTGGAAGCGCCGCATCATGCCTATGTCGTGGATGCTTCCCCACCTCCTCCCCTCCTTTTTTAATGCATGCGCACTAGTGTTGGAACGATGGGACGCTGTGATTGCCCTGGTTTCCAAGTTCCCTTGTTTTCATCCGCCATTTTATGAGTGGTGGTGCTGGGGCGGCGGAGGCACTGTGCTGCCACTGCACAGCATATCGGAAGAACTTTTCCATAATGTTCCATACAGGCACTTCTCCCCCCCCCCCCCAATCAAAAGCCGTACAAATCATCATACGAATCACAGAGCTGTCTTACCCTTGGGGATTAGACCAATGTCCTATCATTCCTTCGTAGTAAAAGCACCATGAATACAACAAAATTAGGAACTGGAGGAACCCTGTACATCTGATTGTGTGTTGTGGGGGCCCTTTTGGAGAATGCTGAGCTAGTCATCGCCACAGAGAAATGTTCCTAAAGGGAAAGGAGTCCTCAGTGCCCTGCTTGGCGTCGTGCACGGATCGATTGCTGCCGCCCGCTTGCAGACTTGCGCTCACTTTGCTAATTAAAAGGATCCTGCAGCTTCCTCCCACCTCTCTTTCACTGACCCCATCTCTTCCCGCCGCTTTCCTCCCTTTTTTTTCAAGTCCCCCAAAGCGGGGAACTCTCTTTCCCCTGCCGGCCCCCAAGTCCCACGGATAGGGTATAAAATCCACTCCAAGGAAAACCATTGCAATGAAAGAAATGCATCCAGAAAAAAATAGTTTAATCGGGATTCCCACACAACTCGTTCGTTCAATGTCCCATTGTTCCAACGTTCCTTTGGTAGACCGCAGGCGGTTAAGAAAAAAAAATTAAGCAAAGTAAATGATTGGTGGACGCAGATGGGAGGGGGAAAGCTTTGTATTGGGTGCCGCCAACAGAGGGGTGGAGAAAACAATAGTGTCTGTGACTGAACGCACCCCTTGGATTGCCGTCTTTAAAACGACATGAGGAAATACTTTGTGGAATAGGCGTTTGGGGAATACATAGACATTTGACACTTCCAAAGCATTTCCAAGCCAAAACGGGAGGTGTAAGGTGCTATCAAACATAGATAAAATGTTTTTATAAACATATTATATACTTAGTGTGGTAACCCTCTCTCTCTCCCGCTTGCAGTTGTTGTCTTGCTGCTGAATTCCTGCTCCACAGCTTCCCCATTCTGTCCCGCCCAAAAGTTCAACCTCCATGCTTTTCTATCCACTCCAGCTTCTTGGCTCTCTTTCCTGTTTGCAGCTGCTCCATCTTTTTTAACAGCTAGAAGATTTTCCCACTAGCCAGGTGGGAGAAACAGAATTCAAACCTAAAAGTAATTTGGGCATTTTATTTAAATTGCTACAATTGAATATTAGGGTTGTGCCAAAGTTACTACCCTGACCTGGAAGGCCCAGGGTAGCCTGATCATGTCAGATCTCGGCACTTAAGCAGGGTCAACCCTGGTTAGTATTTGGATAGACCACCAAGGAAGTCCAGGGTCACTACACAGAGGCAGGCAATGGCAAACCACCTCTGAACATCTCTTGCCTTGAAAACCATATGGGGTCGCCCATAAGTCGGCTGTGACTTGACAGCACTTTTCACCAAAGTTATTAAATGGTACTGGTTTCCATGATATAATTACTTGCTCATTGCTTTTTCATACTGATTCCCCATGTTACAGTCTGTATTGGCCTAGACTAATTAAAAATTACTTCCTGTTTGTTTCTCTTCCATCTTTCCCTCACTGGGAGATATATTGTGTCAGACTAGGATCTGGGTAAAACATCAGCTTCAAGGTTCCAGTTTAGCCCATCACTGTTGCTTCCGGGTTCTTTGTGTGTGAAGGGATACCCTTCGCATGACAGACTGGGCATGAGGACTGTTTTGGATAATGGAGAAGTGAGCATGCAAGATAGGTGTAAAGAAGGGGAAATGTTATACTGTGGGCAAAGTGTCACAAAGAACACAGGTCTACACTCTCAACAGCTGCACTGCATTCATCAGTGTGGGAGTGGATAGGGAGAAGAGTGCTTTCTCTTAGATGAACCATCAGTGTAACAGCTGACAACGAAGACAGACTTAAAACACAGAACATCAGAGAAATAGAAATATCAGACACTACATTTAGAACAGCAACTCTGTGACATTATAATTTTAGTTGCAGAATGATAGAAAAACAAAGGATCCAGAGATCTCTCATGCTGGGAAAACGTCTGGAAGAGGATATTTTACAGAGCCGGCCAAAGGCTATTTGCCAATAAAGATTTCACTTGACAACACAAGGTGGCAGAACAATAATTTTGAAGTCAAGATCCAGATTGCCATAATTTACCCAGGAAAGCACACAAAAGACAAAATGACAGTACAACACAAGACACTTAGAATCATGAATTTTATTCACTAAAGCAACAGTGAGGAGAGACTTTACACATAAGATCTTGAATCATCTTTACAAGCAAATTCCAATATACAGTATTTACTTTGAACATGGTTTTTATTTTAAAGGGAAAAAATGTTTTAAGGGAACTTTTGCAGATAGTACTGAATTTAAAACAAATACTGTCATTAATATGGATTTATTGTGGTGCTTTCGACATTTATGTAGGCAGTGATCAGCTTTACCACAGCAGTGATCAAAATACTTTTGGATTTTCATAGAGAATGGTTGCAGAATAGTCCAAAACCAGAATCCATGATCATGTTTCAGGTGGGTACAATCCAGCCAAAGTTCATCATTTAAGCCCCGCTGATTACACTGAGAGAGAGCTCATTACCAATGGACTTTAGAAGTGTTTAACCTTGGCCAGACAGTGTCCATCATGTTCAGAGAAGCTCTGCAACCAGATAACAGACAAACCAATCCCATTCCTAACTGATGACCATTTTTATAGTAGAATGAACCTCTATCAAAAATGGGAGTTATGCAAAAAGTAATTATATTCTTCCCAGGCATGCTAACCTACCAGTATATGAAAGGTTTCATGAATGCATATGGAGTGACATGCAAGGGACAAAATAAACCACAAATGCCATTCATATTATCTAAGTTGCTTTAAAACAAATATCAGCATTTAAGACCAAAGACTGGTTTAGAAATGAGCCTATGGCTGGATTTAGAGTTCACATAATGCATTTCCCCGTGAGCTACTATAATGATTCGATGCTCATTGATTACTCAGTAGCTCACTTGACTGATTTTCTGGGAGATTAATATTGCACATGGCTTCATTTAACACCTCAAAAAAACCAAATGTAAATATATAAACCTGGAAGGCCGAACCTCTGCTAGGCATGGAGCATTAGTTTCCGCAAGTGCATCTCAATGGGTTTCTTTTTTGCCACAATTTTCAGCAACACTATGCAGGAGGCTTATCGGCATCACCCTTTGAGGGTTTCAGCCCTGGAGTCCTTTAAGTTATGAACATCGACTGGATATAATGAAGAACTAGTGGCGGGGACTTGAGGAGGCAGGAGGTATTTTATGGACTGTATTGTCCATGTCAACTTCCATTGTTTAGAACAAATCCTAACTATACATAACAAAGACTCAGCCACAGGCATTTAGATTAATTTAGGCACAACTCCAAGCAACGGAGTTCATTGTTTAAAGTGCAAATTAGTTTCATTCCATTTTCACATCCATTGTTAAAAAGATCAATACCTTCGTACGCACATGTGAGGAACAGTTTAATACTTTAGGAATTATTGCATAATATGGGAGAATCCAAAAGGATAAAATGCGCAAGACGTTTAAAGAAACCTAAAATGTCAACAAATCCCAACTGTTAATTTATATAGTCATCATAACCTTCTGCACTGGTACCAACAGCACTGTCACTTTAAATAAGCATTTGTGTCCCTTGAAATGTGTACTTATACCTATTAGAGTTCCGCTTCTGACGTGAAATTCATCAAGCACCTTCTCCATACTCAAGTGAGCCTTTGGTCCCACCTCTCTCCAACTAAATGACCTTTGCCTCATACCCTGGACTTTCTAAACATACACTGAAACATTCTTTGATATAGTCACACGCTGGAGTGTTCACACATCCTCTTTAAAGGGAGCAGTCAAATACCCACTGGGAAAGCAAGCATCTTCTAATCTGGCTTCCTGGATGATAACTGAATGGCATGGCAGTGACCCAAGACTGTGCACCCATCATTCAGCATGCTGCGATTACAAACTCACTCCCTAGATCCTTAGTGTGGCATCAGACAACATAACCTCAGCTGTCACAACCGTATTTGTAGTAGGTCTGCTGTCCTCAGCTTCACTTAGTTACCAGACTATTAAAAAAATACTAGTATATGTAACCCTAATCTTTAGAAATTGTTTTTATAAATTACTGTACTTAACTGAAGCTACTATTTGAAGAAAAGTCAGGTCCTGTCTCCAGTGTTTTCTGCTCATTGAGTGCTCTAAGGAATGCTATTGCAAGTAATTTTAATCATATGCATAAAAAAACACCCTTGAAGCTTTCCCACTTTAAAATCAAAGCAGACATTCAAACATTATGTAAGGATTTCTGAAACTCTGCTCTCAGAATAGTCGTCCAGGGCATTAAAAATGTCACAAGTGGCAACTCCTTCTTGGAGAGCAGCTGATCAGACTCGCTGTGCTAGCTACGCATAAATACACCTTGGTGGACCAGTGGGTTTTATATACATTGACTGGACTGGAAGTGACATAGTGAGAGTAGATGTGAAACAGGATGCAGTCAAGTCAAAACAACATTTAGCCAATAACAGTCTCAGAACTGCATAGACAAATCCAGGTAGAAATATTGTCGAAGGCTAGAGCTAAAGAACCGAGAACTTGGTTTTCCAAACTTTTAATTATTAGAAAACCAATGGGAACAGCATTACTGAATGGGAACCTGCTATATTTTTCTTTTCAAGGGGGAAGACCGACCTGCATCTCGACCCCAACCAGAAACAAACCATTTTGCTAAAATATCTGCTATAATGTCTGTAGATGAATGCCTAATAAACTATTATCCTATTTCAGCTGTCATAACCGACTGACGATATAAGCAAATAAGTTTAGTCAGACTGATTAAACAGCGCGAGAATGTGGTTTGTAGTCCCCTACATCCCAAAAGTTCAAGATGGATAATACTATAAAAACCCTTACAAATATCAGAACTTAGTCCTAACACCATAATTACTTCTGGCCACCAAAAGACAAATGAAATTGGTCACTTTAACCTTGAAGAATCACCAGAGCTGGAGCCTTGCTGTTGTCTTAAAGAGTTCCACAATTGAGGGCAACAGCCAAGAATATTACTTAGCATAAAAGCGGTGCACAGATAAACCTAAGAGGATGCTCTCAGTTGATTCTGGGTCTATGGCATATTTCTCAATATCCCTTCTAAGGGAGGTAGCTACGCTTGGCTTAAGAAAAGCAAACATTACAAAGGCTTTGGCTTAATTTTTTTTTAAGGCATACCTCTTGCAAGCCCACCTTTTGAATTAATACTTGAAGGACTTGAACCCTCTGATGTGGAACATCACCGAACACCTGGAGATGCCCTAGCTGGCAATTGTGCTCTGGTTGGAGTAAGACACAGATGCAGTTAACCTAATAAAGGGTTTGATTTTGGGGGATGAAACGATGCCTCTCAACCAACTGTTCATTCCTTATGTGCTTATTTAAGTAGTGGTTTATTCCCATGCTGTATGGTCCCATAAACATCTGGCTTCAACCATCTTCAGACATTTCACTTTTCAAAAGAGCTTCTCATTCCATTTCTCAGTCACTCCTCCACTTACTATTCACCACTTAGGAACTCGCATTGAAACCAAAATTATTAATCTCTGAAACTGCGAGTACCAGCTCTGCTCAGTTATCGCCACAAGATTCCTCAAAGCAAGTGTGGGATTTTTTTTTAAAGTGGTTTTAAAATCAAAGCTTTTATTATGAAAAAATAACTTTCAAATCCCTACATTTATGGCAGAGTTCTGTGCAAACATTTCAAGTTGGGTACTTTGAGTCTTGCAATATTAACAGAAATCAATAAATAAATGTTACAATAAAGTTAAACCTTACATGAAACACGTTATGAACATCATCCCCATGGGTATCACGGACCTTTAGGCTCACAGTCATATTATATACTATTACACAACAGTCTGCATATCCAACCATTGGTGTACAGTTATACTTCAATACCTACAGAATACAGAAGAATTCCACAGGCTCCCTACAATGCATGGATGGATTAAACGTGTCAATATAACTAAGATCCATTTCACCCTGTGAAATGAACTGTGAATACAGATCCAAAAAAAGCAATGAAAGCAAATTGGGACCCATTGTGACAAAAATAAAAACTAGATTAAATACCAAATATACATCCTTTAGAAAGTCTTGGGTAAAGTGTTTCTATAAATAGGAACAATTTGCATAGGCCTCTGAGATGCTGTCAGAATGATGGCTGAGAATGAAGATAAAGACCAGCTCTCTACAGAAGTCCACCACTTACAATTGCTAAATCAGAACCAAAAAAAAGGGTAGACTTAACGATTTATTACTCAATTGTCCAAACTAAATAGGAGTAGAATTTTGAACGAGCACCCCGTCCTCCTCAAACCAATTGCAGAACTCCAGCCACAAGTGATCACTGCAAGCTTCAGCATTTGCCAAACAATTCCTTTGAAGCTGTTCTCTTCAGTGCCATCGATGGACACCACAGGCTTCTGCAACCACTCGATAAATCATGTTCCGAAGAAATGATGCACATTTCTGTCAGGCCCGAAATCATGAGAGATCAGAGTAGAATAGCCAAGTACCAGCAGAGATGCATCATTCAAATGCTTGTAGGCTTTTGATGAAGAACCTTGACCAAGTTAAGAAAGGATGACAGTAGCAGCGTAGCAATACAAGACACAGAGATGTACATATGCAAGTTATAACTTTCAGTATGTCTTTGGTTTAGGGAGGCGGGAATGCCGGTTTGAAGTCACACTGTCACCAGAATGAATGCTTGAACTTTGATTCTGCATATTTTCTTTTGCCTGTGTTGGTGGCTTGGAGCGGTTTGCCTTTGACCAGGTATTTTGAAGCTCAGGAGGTACTGGGAGTTTCGGATTTGTCGTTTGCTTGGGCCTAAAGGCAACTGTTGGAGGACGGAGCTTAGAAGTTCTCTGGTTCTTACTATTCAGGTTCATCTGACTGGATCCTGACTGCAGTTGCGTTGGGCTGTTTGGTGGGAGTAGCTCAGGCTCATTTGGAGCAGAACAGTCTTCCAGCGATGACGCTGCAACAGTAGCTGAAGGAGGCACTAAATCATTCTGATTCAGGGGCTTTGTAAGTTTTGAAGTCTTTGGCAGTGAAGCCTGGTTTGTCCGTAAGCAATGCTTTTTTGGGACCAATCTGGTCTGGACTTCTTGGATACTCACTTGGGTAGATGATTGCAAAGAAGAGGGATGTGGCTGTGGCCAATTCATTTTTCTACCAGTCAGCTCTCCTATTTCTTCTCTGGCACTCACTTCCTTGACGGAATGTGCATTCTCCTCTGGCTTCCTTAACTGCATATTTAAAGTGCTTGGTTCATTTAGGCTACGGGTGAAGGAGCCATTTGCAGCATTTTGATATTCGTGGCCACATTTTCTCTGTTGATCTTGATTGGGGTGTTCACTGTGGGCCGCGATGTGTGATGTTTTTATTAATTTTCCCTGGGCGAGGTCTGTGAAACGGGGAAGGAGGCTGGAAGGCTGTAGTACTTGAGGCTACAGGAGAGAAAGTTACATGCCAAGAGATTAGGGGGTGAAATCAATAAAAAGAACAGAAGACTCAGTGATTTACTAAGACACTTACAAAGTCAATTTTTACATTAAAAGTTGACATTTAGAACACAGGTGAATCACAACACATTCCAGACATGTGCAAAGGAATACAACTCAGCAATATCAAATGAATTGTTCAGCACAAAGAGACTCAACCTCTAGTGATGTTAAAGGGACATTTAATACCTCAGCGAAGATCCAGAGGGTAGCCATGTTGGTCTGCAGTAGAAGAGCTAGATTGGAGTCCAGTAGCACCTTAAAGATAAGATTTTGGGGGTATAAGCTTTCAAGAGTCAAGGGGAGCTTAGAATTTTGAAAGCTTATAACTGAAAAATCTTGTTATCTTTAAGGTGCTACTGGACACCCTATCATTGCACCTATCATTTTCTATTGTACAACAGTTTTTTCATAAATGCGTAAATATTTTAGAGGTCGTAAGCTTACATATGTTTGAAGTGTTTTCCAATGTATTTTGAAGACTTTCTTGAGATGAACACTTCATTAAAACATATCTACTCAGTGAGCAAAAAACCATTTTTAATAAAAGACTTTGTATAAGCCCTGCTTACTAAAAACGTACCTTGTGACTGGCTATTTTGGCTACTAATCTTCATTCAATCCCACCACAGCAAGATTTAGGACAGGGAGGGTCACAATTCAGCTCAGTGACCGTGTGTGCTCTGCACGTGCAAGAACCAGGTTCAACTCCTACCGATCTATTTAAAGCATTTTAAGCTGCAGGGCTGGAAAAATCTCAGCCAGAATCTTGGAGAGACATTGCCAGACAGAACTCAGCAAGATAAGGCAACTTATGAGCACTGCATTTGATTGCAAGAATGTGCAGGTTTTACCAAATGAACTACTGAAATTCATTTCTATTTTGTAAATATTTTAAAAATATTTGTTCAATGTATATTTTTAAATATCTTAGTTCATTAATCTTTCTCAATTGAATCTCAATTGAACAAATTGCCGAAGATTTGCTTATCCTCGCAATTACCGTATATACTCGGGTATAAGCCGACCCGAGTATAAGCCGAGGCACCGAATTGGACCACAGAAAAGGGATTTTTTTATTGAGCCGAGTATAAGCCGAGGGTCAATAATGCTGCGCTCTAAAATGGCGGCCGCCATTTTAGAGTGGGAGGAGGATCTCGCCCCTGCCCTGGGTCGCCCTCCCACCCACCCCGACCCCAGCGCCATCCTACGGGTGGAGGGAGAAGAGCCCTTGAACCCCCTACTCACCGGGAGAGGCAGCAATGCAGCCGGCTAGGGGTGTGCACCAGAGGCCCCACAAGCACCAACAGGCCCGCTCATCAGCTGGCGAGTGGGAGGACCGGCCCGGGCGGGCCCCGCCCAGCCGACGAGGCGCCGATGACGTTCCCTGGCCCCCGGGTTGGCCAGCCAGACGGGGCTGCGGGGAAAGGTGGGACAGCATGGTGGTGGGGGGAAGAAACCGCCGCCGCCCAGCAGAAGGTACAGGGCAGGGGCTCCCTGGCGGAGCGTCTAGCGCACAGGCCGGGTGATCCATGGGGGGGGGCAGGGCAGGAAACCTCCGGCGGCGCGGCCAGCGCAGAGGCTGGGGGATCGGGGGGGAGGGCAGGGCAGGGGCTCCCCGGCGCGCGTCCAGCTCCGGCGGCACGGCCAGCGCAGAGGCTGGGGGATCAGGGGGGAGGGCAGGGCGGGGGATCAGGGGGGAGGGCAGGGCAGGGGCTCCCCGGCGGCGCGTCCAGCGCGCAGTCCGGGTGATCCATGGGGGGGGGAGAAGGGCAGGGCAGGAAACCTCCAGCAGTGCGTCCAGCGCGCAGGCAGGGTGATCCATGGGGGGGGAGGGCAGGGCAGGAAACCTCCGGTGGCGTGGCCAGCGCAGAGGGGATTGGGGGGGAGGGCAGGGGCTCCCCGGCAGCGAGTCCAGTGCGCAGGCCGGGTGATCCGGGGGGGAGGGCAGGGCAGGAAACCTCCAGCGGCGCCGACGACATTCCCTGGCCCTCGGGCTGGCCAGCCAGATGGGAACGCGGGGAAAGGTGGGACAGCGCGGTGGGTGGGGGGGAAGAAACTGCCGCCCAGCAGGTGCGGTGGGGTAGGGTGGGGGGTGGGGGGGAGGCGGGACAGCCCGTCCATCAGCTGCCCGGCGGAGGGGGGAGCACGCTGGCGCGGCAGGAGACTCAGCGCGGCTCCATGAAGTGTGTGTGTGGGGGAAGAAACTGCAAAATACCGCATTGACCCGCGTATAAGCTGAGTTGGGATTTTTCAGCCCTTTTTTGGGGTTGACAAACTCGGCTTATACGCGAGTATATATGGTACATTTTTCAAAGCCCAGTACATTGCAAATTAGTGGAACTGGTTAACAGCCAGTTTGAGCTTTTTCAAATCAGTATTTGAGTTGGGAGTAACTGGGCAATGCAGCATGATAAATCTTCATTGTAACAAGGGCCATTATGACAACTTCATGGGCATGGGAGGGCGTTGCTCCAGTGAACTGGACCTGGGCCAAAAAAAATAAATCACTCTGTTGTCTTGAACAGGAATTGGAACTGAACACCAAAATGCAAAAAGGCAGTAGCCAAAGTAAGTGATATCATCAGATCTTCATCCCTAGATAGGGAAGCAAAAGAGCCTGTACTTCCCAGGAAACCATGGAGGAAAAGAAAAAGGAGAAGGAAAGAGGATTCTGGGATTAATAGCTCTCTCATTTACTTTGACCACAAGTGCAAACTAATTCTTTCAGATACAAGGATACTGAAAATCACTCAGGTTGTTTAGAATTTAGCAACATTAAATAAGCCTACAATTGATCTTTATGCATCTTCTATTAGAAATGCCTGGCACGTGCAGATTATGATTTTGAGCCACTCTTTAATGCATGTGCACAAATTCCAAACAGTGAGGTAAATGTGGTCAAAGACTGATTTATCATCAGTGAGCCACCTCACTGATGAAAGAACTGCTTCACAGGATCAGAACACTGTCCCTCAATTCTAGCATTCTGTTTCGAGCAACTGTCAGCCAGATGCCTCTGCTCAAGAACGAGGCAGCCAATCCGTCACTTTGCCCTAATTAGGAAAAATGTGTATGTTTATTGAGGTCTATTAAAAATATTCATAATGAAAGTTAAACTGAACCTCCATCTTTAGAACTACACTTTCCCTTGGCACAGAGCTTCCAATTAACTATTCTGGCCATTCTCCCCCTCATTGTTATTAGCATTTAATGGGAGCAACATAGTTTCAAAGGGTGCTTTTACTCCTTTTAAACCTCCACAGCAGTGTTGGAGAGTATATTTCTAGCAAAGTGAAGATTATAGGATTGAACCTCTCCCCCTTCCTCGCATGGCCCCCATACAAATAGGCATTTGTAGAAGGACTGAGACCTGCGATTTTCACCCATGTGTTTCTGCCTGAAGAAACAGAGTGTCTAGTGCACACCCCCTCCTTCAGTCATGCCATTTCACAGCAGAAAAGATGGAGTGCTATTAACACAAGTTATCATCGTGCTCTAGAACTTTAACATCTAGAGATGAAACCCCAAGGAAGGACACAGTACAAAATACTTTAAAAAATTGGCTTATTTTATAGACAGCGAGGAGCATGTCAACAAGTTCTCAGAACACTTAAGATTACAGAGAAAACCAATAAAAATGTTTAATGACGTATTTACTATGGGTATTTCTGAGCAATTTTTCATTTTTGGCTACTTAAGTATATAAATGCAACGCATAAGGTTTATGCCCTACCCAACCTTCTGCCAAAATTACATATAGAAAGAGGTACGCATATACCAAATGCTGCATTATACTACAAGATGCTACCCAAACACCCTTCTTTACACTTAAGTCTACTGATATCCCTGCACTTCCATTTCATCATAAGACCACAGGTGCCCCACATCTATGTATAACCCCTTTCTGAGTGCCCAGCATTCATTTTTGACTGCCTGTAAATACACTTTCCCATTTCCCAAGGCATCTAAAGCTGACATCTCGATGGGAGCTTTTGTGAAAGCAATTGAAGAATTCAATATCCCAACCTGTTATTTCCTGGCCTTAAGAGGTAGCTATACAAATACAACTGCTGCAGGCACACCAGGGTTTCCTGCATCAGTGTGAATGAATGTTTTTTTAAAAAATGGCCCTGGGCTTCCAAATTTGCAATCATCCAAACTGCTGCAGGAAACACTGAACTAATACCAACACATTGGCAGCATTTGTTTTTGCCGAGTAATGAGCAGATATGCTCTTATCTGATGGTGGAGATGGAGAAAAGAAACAGGCAGAGGAACCAGAAGAATTCTCTAAGCCTTACAGCATTCTTTCATTCTCTGACTTAGGTCTAGGGGGGAGAAAAGGGAAAAGGAAGTTGTGGAAAAGGAAGGGTAGGGACACTGAACTACCTGCCTGTCCCCAAGACATCTGCAGAAGCTGCTAGGTCAGTATTATGAAGGCAAAAATGATAGTTTGAGACTACAGCAGATTCTCTCTCCTTTCCTTCTGCCACTATCTAAAGCAGCCCTCATTTCATTATAATTCACCATTAGAATATTTACATAAACAAAGCATATTATTAAACGGGGAAATTTGTACTAGGTAACCACAGTAATGGTTACAGAGTGTTTACTCATGGTGAGATGCAGAATGCTCTAAACAGGACCATCAACTGAAGCAGCCAAAATGAAGAAGAAGAAAAGAAACCTTGAATATACTGCCCATTAAAAGTTTTACTCCATAGAGCAGATCTTTGGCCATGACTTCAATTTGTTTATTGTCCCTTCCAACTCTGATTCCTCACTGTGAACAGCCATGAAAATACTGTAACCTATACATAAGTGATTTAATGGAGAATTTGAAAAAAAACTTGACTCGGTATCATTGCCCCATAATTTATTGTTATGTGGATATGTTCTCACTTTAAAAGCCTTAAAGACTATTATTGCAGAACTTCAGAAAAAACACCTGAATGACAACTAGATCCAAACAATGGTTGCTGTCTTTGGAAAGTATCCAGCCTGTCATCAATGGCCCCTTGGTAGCTATGCCACTGACTGAGTCTGCAGTTTTAACTGAATGAAGAGTCAATTGCTCAGGCAGATGTCCTTCAGCCCACCATCTAGCCTGTCCCAATCTAAAAGTTCAGAGAGCATCAGCTATGCTAGCTTTCCAGCTTCCAAACTACATGCAGCAAAAGTTTCCTCCTAGTTGTCTTATAGGGGCAATATTTGGGGACAGAGATGGGAAAGCTGAAAATTCTATAAAAAGGCCCTGTCTACTATGTGAGTACATGTTTACAGCTAAGATGGAATTCATGCTGTCATTTATGTATAACTGTAAGCTTCTTAAAATGGAAGATAATACAATATTTGGAAAATATTTACGGACAAAGATTCAAAATCAGAATGAAATTCTTTGTCATAACTATTCAGCATGGAGCATCAGAAGTTCTTCTGACCAAGTGCTTTGTACTTATGGAGTCCAGGTGACTGAAATAATTTGTCTAACCCCAAAAGAAATGTTGCATGTTGACTTGCAAGATTTGCTGTAGTCACAGAAAAAGAAAAAAGTTGTACTCCAACTAACATGGTACATTGCAAAATGTACACATGAACTATGTTTTTAAACGTATGAACTATGTTTTTAAACGTATAAAGTATCCACCTATAGGCACTACACTTGGCTTTGTTAAATCTGGGTTTATTTACTCCTCTATTTCTATTTACTTGCTACAATCCAGGCTTCTAATGACCTAACTGAATAAGTGCTAAACTAGCTACACTGTATGGTTAGGGCATTGAATGTAGGGCTCAGCAGAGATGAGTTTGAGCTTCCACTGATACAGATCTACCTCCCATGAACACCAGTAGGCTTCGGGCAATTTTTTTTTTTTTTTTTGCCAGGTGCTATGAAAGTGGGGAAGTGTTTATCTGTGAGTGTCAGGAGAGAACAAAGGTGCCACCGAGGAAAAGGCAGTTTGGCTGGTTTACATGCTGTTGGTGGTGGTGAGAATAGGGTAAGCAAACCCTTGCAGCAAGACATGGAGCGTTGTCATGCCTGAGTCTCCAAAACCTAAAGTCAAAGCTCAACCACCACAGCCACCTTGGAATGGCTACTCCCTGTCTTCATATTCCCTTTAACCCCAACTGGCTCAAGCAGCAGACAAAGGTAGTGCTAAGCCAGCAGCAGAGGGAAGAATCAGGCTCTGAACAGTTTCAAGTAGCTACAAAGAATTAGGACTAATGATTTTCCCCAGGGGATTTTGTCTCTCCCAAAAGCACTACTTCCACCTTGGAATGCTCCTCAGCAAGTATTCACCCCTAGATGAACGGGTGTGCAAACACTGTTTGTTAAACTGCTTTATTGAGCTTCCCATCAATGTAGCAAATGTAAGACCTGGAAACCTTGATAGTAAAGAATAAAGCAAGCTGAGAAGGGAAGTTTTCCATTTAAATCTCATTTTTGCCATAAATCAACTAGGGGTGCTAGGCAAAGCCACGTTTTCAGCCTCAGCCACCGCCCCCCAGTATTATTCACATAGGGGATAATACTAGACTACCTTACAGGGATGTTGTGAGGATTGACAAGAATCTATATGAAATGCTTTGAGAACTTAGAAATGCTTTTTTAGCACAATTTAAAATCATTATTCTGCTATAAAATACTCCTGTTGCCATGCAACAGAGGAAGGCAGAAACTACAAAACATTACGGACAGTGCAAGCATACACGGCAGTACAATTTTGGACCATCAGTATTCTCAGTGGGAGATACTTTCATAGCAGATGGATGCTTTCCAGAATCACTATCACCAGATTTCTCAAAATGCATTAGTTATAAAGGACCCAATATACCCTTGCCACAATATAGCAGCATCCTGTGAAGACTGGTTTCTACATAAGCAGTCATGGGATGCTCAACAGCAGAAAAATCAATGAAGAGAATCACCACTTAAAATATGTGTTAAACTGGAAATCGCTTCATAGGTTTCAAGTTCACATATAGCTTGATGTCACTCAGAAATGTGGTGGGGGGAAACACAGGCATGGACGTGTGGCAATTATCTAGCTCATAACAATAGTAATAAGGTGCTGGCCTTGATTTTGTTAAGGACTACAAAATACTTTTGGAAGTAGGAAGGAAACAAGACAACCGCATGCACCACTTTGATATGCATGCACCATGCAGGGAGCGAGCACTGTGGTGAAGTGGAAGGAGGAGACAGGGAGAAATCTGAAGTTGTACTGTACCACGCTTTATCATAGAAGTAATGGACTAACTCCTCAACTCCTTGCCCATAGCAAAATGGAAAGCAGAGACAAGAAAGAGACAAGGACAATGATATCAGAGGACCAAGACATAACAATGAGCAATTGCCATGACCAAAGAATAGTCTCTTCAATTTCCATGGAGGAACTCTTAAGTAACGGTTTCCATTTCAGCAGAAATATATTGTGGGTAACATTTCTGGATTTTGATGTATTTATGGTAAATTCCTTGCAGCGCCAAAATCCTCTTGGAGACTAGTTTCTACTCACCTTCAGCAGGACATAAGCAGTTACCCCATTTATGGTTCCTCCCTGACACCCAGTCCTTTAATTTACTTCTGGTACTGTTTAACTTCATATGCTGGAACATGTATATTTAGCTGTGTCTGCCCACCATCACATGCTTCAAAACCTCTTGTGATGCACCACAGACATATCTCCTTTTGGGCTTTTAAAGACATATTTCCATTACTCATACCCACTAAAAGTGTAACTGCTCTGCCTAACCTCCAATAGTGCTTGCAAAAGTTTCTACCCGGTAATTATACAGACTCCAATCTATTTGCTTCCATCACCCTGTCTCAAGACATGTTAAGAACTGCTCCTGGTTATCCAAAGCCCTTTTTAAACCTCTAATTGTTAACGTGCCAGAGTCAAGGACCATCAAGGGTAGCAACTGCTATGGTTAAAGTATACTGGTTACTATGGTATCATGCATAAGCATTAAAAAAAGGGTGGCAGATAAAAACATTTCCCCAGATTTAATAAAAGGGGTTTTTGTGAACATAGGCTGATTTTCCCACAGCAGTATGAATTAGCATTTGTTGCATGAATAGATTTGCTAAGCTAACCTGTCAAAGGCTGTGCATAAAACTACTGACAATCTGATAGCATGGAAACCCTATTCACTTCACCAATCACTGCAGCATAATTCAAGACACATGGATAAAAAGTTAGCACCCTGGGTTGGATCTAACATAGCACAATGGTGTTCATGGATCTCTCCTGCTCTCCCTTTTTCCCCTGCAACCCCCCACAAGCAATGCTGGAAGTTGTGGGATCTACATGGACAAAGTACCACCAGGAGCTGCAGTGAGGAGGAAGAACTGGGCAAAATAGCCCCAACTTCCTCTTCTGCCACTTTTGAGGCGAGAGCAAAACAGGGCTATTTTATTGAACTCCCCTTCCTCACTTCAGTGCCTGGGCCATGTGGGCTCGCTGTCTATGCATGTCCTGCAACCTCCAGAGTCAGCTTTTCAAAGATCTCAGGAGGTTGTTGGAGGAAGGGGGAGGCAGGAAGATCTGACTGGCAAACACTTTCCACTGCCACTTTGCTGGATCCAACCCCAATTGGAATAACTGAAAAAGCTATTAGGATATGTCAGGTGTGGGGGAGACAGAGACAGATAACCTGGTTGGCCACTGTGTGAACAGACTGCTGGACTTGATGGGCCTTAGTCTGATCCAGCAGAGCTTTTATTATGTTCTTACCAACATGCCACTGATCAGCAGAATGAGCACTACAGAAGTGCCTCCTCCTTACAAGGGAAAGGCTACTGAACTCTTATATAGTTAACACTCACTTTAAACAACTCAGAACGTTTTATCTGACAAGCTGCACAACTATGTTACGCTGTTTTTTAATGTCACTGTTTCAAAGAGGGTGAACAGTAGATGATGCAACTTATAAAAAGACATACTGAAAATTCAAAAGCCCAGTTGGATCAGACTGAAGGCCTATCTAGTTTTGACATTCTGTGAGTTGAACAGCCAAAAAAGTTTCCCACCTCTGATTGAAAGACAGACCTAGGCACGAATGAAAAAGCTGATATGCAGAATTTGTTTTTTAAAGTCTTATTTTCTGCAGTATTCTCCTGCCAAGTTAGAATGTAAAGGAATAATTCTCTGGTAAGATTAAATATATTTCCTCAAATATAATATGCTCAAGCAATATATATATTTAACAGACATTTAGCACACAGTATGAGAAAACTGGAAATGACTGGCTGTAAGGATCAGTTTATTCATTAAGCTTTATCTTTAGTAACATAGTTTTGAATTTTCAGTGCACAAGCATAGCGCCAACCCTAGCAGCAAGTCTGCACTTATCACCAATTACATTCAGTGCCTCTAATAGTACAATCCTATGCAAAGTTACTCCAATCTAATCCCACTGATTGCAGTGGGCTTGGACTGCAGTATCTTAACAGGATTGTGCTGTAAATCATACATTTAGGGAGCAATTTTATTCAGTGGGGCTTAATTCCAGGAATACGTTCATGAGATTTGCAACTCTAGCCAAGAACTAATCCAAGTCTATTTGCATACAAGTTCCTGTAAGGATTCATGAGTCCTGATCCCCCCTTTTCTGTCTACCCACATTGACCCAGAACATTTAGGCAAAGGGGCCATACTGAAAGATAATGCAGTCATCCTTGCTGAACTAATTAGACAGTACTTATGAGCTCTTTGCTCTGACTTCCTAGTATTGAAGCACTCCAGAGATGAGTAAGAAACGGTACCCCTCAGTACCACCTGGAAGATTTTCTGTGCTTGTTTGGAACTGAACTGTCCAGGAATAGCAGTATGTAATTTATTTTGAAGCAACAAAACAAACACCTAGCACATTGATGTGTTGCCCGTTATAAAACAGTAGCAACCAATTTCACCCAGTATAAGTGCCACGACTCTCAACCAAGCAACCACTGGCAACTGTTCTGTGAAGGGGGCTCAGGATTTCTAACTCAGGCCTGCTCATACTCTAACAAAACCAATCCCCATTATTCTCTGAATCAATCTACAATATTCAGCTTTCAATTGATTTACAGTTTAGACAGAAAACACTAAATTACAGCACTGCTGGTTGTGAAGTTTCATAACATCCAGCTAAAACCATGGATTATCCCAAGGCAACCCCTCCCATTCACTGGGATTAAAGGGAGAATAAAAACACAGCAGATGGAGAGGAAGAAGTCATCCTAATTTCTCATATTTATGCAGATTAGAACAGGAACCATAATAATCTTCTTATCGTGTTGCATATATTGACTAGCATCGATTGGAGTATTGCATGGCATTGTTACAAAGACAAATGCTACATATATTTAAATATAGCTATTTCTCATATGTCATTCAATTACTATAGTATGGAACTTCTGCAAACAAAACTGACAAAACCAAAGTAGCTAAAAGAAAACAGGGGTAAAAAACACAAACACAAACACAAACAAATCCACCCTTCTACAAGGCACAGGGCAGCTTGCTACTTTTGCAGCCCGCTTGTACCCAATTCCAGTAGCGGCTGTGTGTGTGTGTGAAGTGCCGTCAAGTCGCAGCCGACTTATGGCGACCCCTTTTGGGGTTTTCATGGCAAGAGACTAACAGAGGTGGTTTGCCAGTGCCTTCCTCTGCACAGCAACCCTGGTATTCCTTGGTGGTCTCCCATCCAAATACTAACCAGGGCCGACCCTGCTTAGCTTCTGAGATCTGACGAGATCAGGCTAGCCTGGGCCATCCAGGTCAGGGCTGTAGCACAAGCAAAAACGTAACAGCTGCTGAAGCAAGCCAACGGAGCTAGAGGGCAGAGCTGGATAGCTCTATCTTGCTTATTTCTAAAAAGGGGAAATCCTTCTGCTACATGTCCTAGCAGGCATTAATCTGCACTCCTTGCAGGAGATGTCGAGTCTGTTCTGTGGCCATTCTGTGCAACAGGTTCCCCAGATTTCCATCTGCTGCTGCGACATCAGAGGCACGGCTAAGCCCCAGAACAAGGGCAAGAGGATCCCTCTTGCAAACGTGTTCATAGTCTAGTCTGACACGCTGTAGCACAGCATGCACTCAAGTTAAAGCAAAAAATGAGTTTGGTGCTGACTAGAAACGCCAGGTACTCTGCTACTTCCTTTTCAAGGTGTTACTCACTGAGTATCCAGCAGGAGGACCAAACAGCTGGCCACGTCTGAAGACCCAGTTACAGGTACTAGGTTTGTTGATATACTGAGAAGAAATCCAACTAAATGGATGTTGCAATTTCTGTACCTCATAAAAAGAAAACAGTGCATAACACACGAGAATGTAGAAAAGGTCGCTGCTAGTGTATTGTGCTACACTAGTTTTCCATACTGGGAAAGGTTACTCTTTGTTGATACTGAATAAATTTAGTATCATTTGAAATACTGAACACTGTTTCTTAAATTACTGAAAAATCTTGTGCATGATAACAAGTTTTTAAAAAGAGTTTTCTATAAACCATTGCTTTGCATTTTAGCTTCAGAGTATTTCAAAACTCAATGAACTGTCATTAGCAAATTAAAGTGTTTGGCCAAACAAAGTGTTCAGCTGACACAGCTCCTGCAATGTAATGTTAAGCTACTAACTCGTAATAGAGAGACACTTACCATTTTCTTACTATACATAAGTACAGTACAAATCAGCAAATCTGTCTTCAATTTGTATACCAAAGACAACATGAAGGACCCCGTTTTTGTTCAAGCAGTTGCTAGTTCATATGTAATATTAGTAAATCATGCATTGTTTGGATAAGCCAGTTTTTCCTTAACGTGTTGCATGTATCTCCAAACGTAACTGCTTTCAAGACACATTGATTTTTTTTTGCTTTTCCTAATACACAGCTAAAAGAAAAGTCTAATATTCCATGACAGCAATGCTTTACATACTGTTCTTAAGTATGTAGTTCACAAATCTTATTATGCAAATATATCTATATAAGCACACATGCAGATAACATGAAAGAACACGACAGACACACACAGTTCGAAAAGCCACAGGAGGGTAAAAAAAAGCAAGCAAGACATATGTTGCAGGACGGGCCTGAAACCAGGTTTTCAGCTCGGTTTTAAGGTTTATTATGAAAGTGCTTTTGGCAAAGCTGTAGTTATATAGGCAAGGAAGGAGGCGCTGAGGTTATGCCACATATCAGCATGTGCCTTCTGTTTTTGCTCCAAAGAGAGGAATGCTACACGGATGAACAGGGCGTGCAAAGGGGGAGACTGCTACTGGAGCACAGGGGAGGGATATGAGTGAGGAGTCCAGACTCACTCTGTCTGCGCTGTGGTGGAACAGTCCGAGGGATGCCCTGGAGTGAGCCCTGCCAGGGAGAGAAGGAAGGAGCAGAATACCCACCCTGTGCAGAGAAAGAGATGGGGGGGAGAATAATAATAAAAAAGAGAACGGGGGGAATAAACACCATAAACACCATAAAGCCAAATTGTTCCATTTTTTAAAAAACACAAACGAATTTGAATACAGCCACCTCAAATTACTTCAAAAAGATAAGCAAACCCATTCAATTTCAACTCTTTATTATTTTGGGCAGAGTCCTTATTTCACTAGCTTACATCACCTCATTTTGTAACAACTCCTGAAAGATATTTAAAGGGAAAACATGGTTTTAGGGATTTAAAATGTATTTGCTGAATACAGCACCAAGTCAGCTAAGACAGGAACAATGTTTGGACCCACATTTGAGATTGTCTGATTATACCTGTTGTCAAAATTAGACTTCACTGTAAAATTACTTGGCCAATACTTTCAAAGGAAACAAAGAATACTTCTGTAAAAAATTATACATTTCAAAATCTGGAAAGGCCACCAAGTAATAAAGAATCAAAAGATTCTGTAGCCTGAATATTTCAAGATGTTTGGAAACTATATTAATGGACCATAGTGGGGTGGGGAGGGCACATACTAAGTCCAGAAAGCTTTCATGTGGCCGATTAATTCATTTACCAGCAGCTGTGCCGTCCCTCAGTCTCTGGACTAAGCCACATCTCCTGACTTTTGCCAGGAACACCCAAGTAATCACAGTGTTGCAATTTGCTTTTTGGACTCGTGACAATACAAAAGCAGCAACCTGAGAAGTTATCCAGCACGCACACAGGACAATCTCTTTTTCAGGTTGTTTTGACTGTCAGTCACCAAAAACTGCTATGTTGATTGGTCATGTAAATGATACTGTGTACTAGCATGAGGGCAGGAAAAAAGTCTTCCAACCTCTCCATAGCAACTAAGAATTATTGTTGTGTGTTGTTTTTTAAATTACATGGGTTCCTCATGCATACACACCAGAGATGCTGCCAGGTTGAAGATAAGTGGTATGCTTCTTTCAAGTTGCCACAATGTAGAAAAGCGAGATGGGAAAATTCCATTGCTTTTACTAAAGCAGATGTAAAATTAGATGTTGAAAGAATGGGCTGGGGAACTGCATGGTATTAACAGTTTTTTTTTTAATTAATCAAGCCTAAATTATCTTCTGAGCAATCACACAAGGAGTTACTATTCTCATGTCATTATGCTGGAAGACTCATGAAGAAATGTGAATTCACTTGACTTTAGCCAACACACTACACATACAAGAGGGACTGTGTTGTTTAAATTAAACACCCATGTAAAACAGCTATTTCATCCCAAAACTTAGGCGAGCTTCCACAGATTAAAAAGCCACTAATACCCATTTTCAATTCAATATACTACTCAGAAAAAGCTGTGTGTGTGTTTGTATAAAGTGCCATCAAGTCATAATCAATTTATGGCAATCCCAGCAAGGGGTGTTCAAGGCAAGTGAGAAGCAGAGATGGTTTGCCATTGCCTTCCTCTGCAGAGTCTTCCTTGGTGGTCTCCCTTCCAAGTACTAACCCCCCCCCCCCTTAGCTTTCGAGATCAGGCTATACCTTGCTGCCTTCGTTCCTGACACAAAAGAAACTAGAAACACCAATAATTGTCTCTGGCCCCCAAATGGCTGGTGAAGTATTATTAAAGTATTAAAAGGTTTCCAAAGGTTCCTCTGTTTGGACTCTGGAAAGTCTTAGAGAATATTCTGCAATTATGGGTCAGCCAAGAAGCCCTCTTCTTTGTGGACATGCTCCTGATGATGACATGCAAGCCCTTACAATTTTTTTTCAAAATCACTATACCAAAATATGCACACATCTGTCCATGAATGCATGACCATTTGCTAGCTTAATACTCGTGGAGTAGATTAAATGGTCAGCAACCACAGGTCATGGGGGAACGGAGAATTTTGTTCAAGTTAAGCATCTAGATGCCAAATTGAATTGTGCATCAATAACATTATCAAGCCTGAACTCTCCCTAGAAGCTCTAACATTACTACACTAAGGCTATTGTACTTTGGTCACATCATGAGAAGACAAGACTCACTTCATAAGATAATAATGCTAGGAAAAGTTGAAGGCAGCAGGAAAAAACGGAAGACCTAACATGGGGTGGACTGACTCAATAAAGGAATCCACGGCCCTCAGTTTGCAAGACCTGGGCAAGGCTGTTAATGATAGAATGTTTTGGAGGTTATTCATAAGGATCACCATAAGTCATAAGCAACTTGACTGCACATAACTTTGTGTGTGTTATCCTCTAGATATGCTATATGAAAACATGTACTGGAGAAGGCAGAGAGATTCATGCAGCCCAATCCAATGCATGTTTTCTCAGAAGTCCCAAAGAGCTCAATGCGATTTACTCCTAAGTATATATGCACAGCACTGCAGCCCTAATCTAACTGAACTATTACAGATTCTGCTAATTTAAAATGAAGAAATCTAAGCATGATATGGAAAAAAGGAATTTATACACTCAACAATTCTTCCGTTAGTTCCAAACTTTTAAGATCTTTTTTAAAAAATGGGTGCAATAGGCCTTTTCCTTTAGGAAATGGCTTACTTTAAAAATGTATCTCCTGAATTCCAGGACTTCCAAGGCTCACAAACATGTAAAAATACAAAAAGACTTAAATGTTTCATTTTAAATTCACAACAATAGCTCATCCACCTTCGCATAGAAAACTAAGTCTGAGAGAAAAGGCAAGTGTTAGCCTCATAGCTAGTACTTGCAAGATTAGACACAAGGCAAACTTGTGCTGGAAGAGAACTGTGTGGGAGAATATTTTCACTTCTGAAGCTGCATGTGCGAACTGTACCCATTATTGTAAGTCTCAGAGAGGTCCAAAACTTGTTACACAACGTCTGCAGTTAGATATGAAACAGTTGAGACTTCTGACAGGGAAGCAACCCATTGAGCAGTGCAATCTCTGAAGAAGAGATAGCACAGCGCAGTAAATCAGGCTCATACATACCTCCTCATTCAGTTGCCTGTGCTAGGAATCCACAGGTGAGCAGGGGGAAAGGTCTACATTACAGATGATTACCAAATCTAATACAGGGCCCTTCCACGTCCCTTGGACTGCTCATCTAATTGAATTCCATTTCATGGGACTTCCAATTAGCAGTTCAATCAAGTGAACAGGTCCCATTTTTTCCCTGCAGTTTTGGCAGAGATCACAGACACTGGGAAAGAAAATATTTCTAAGTGCTATTGAAATGCAGTCATGTCTCAGTTTATTGACCATGGCAAATGCACTCCCATGAATCCAATTACTAAGATTACTAACATCATGCGATCACATCAGCACACTCCCACGGTGTTTCGAAAGCCTTCTCTAAGTGGCAAAATCACTCCCTTTACCCTTCCAATAGAGGTACTAGCAGACATGTTTGCACTTACAAGGTGTTCGGTAAACATCTCTGCTGAATGTGCAACTGTGGGCTCTGGGTACAACTTCTACATGCTACAGGAGCACATTTGTGTGATCTTGCAATGTAAGCAAGACTTGGCAAATGTAGTTCCATACTGCAGGACTGCACAAGCAGACTCCCTTATAGTCCTTAAGAGTTTTGTTTCTACAGTCTATGCAAACATTGGGTCTAAAATTGGTTAAAACAGCAGTGTGACAACTCACTCTGTACTTCTGGTTCTTGTCTGTCAAAGTTCCCAAACTTTGACGGGAGATCTTCCAATCAAATCTCCTGTAGTGGAGAGGGATCTAACTCAAGAGGGATGAAGCTGCATGAATCTGCTTCTTCCTAGTTTATACTAGTCCACCTCTCTTAGGCTTCAGTTTCAAGGCTACAGTGGCCTCTACGGAAGCTTACAGTGCAATCCTAAAGAGAGTAACTCCAGTCTAAGCCCATTCATTTCAATGAGCTTAGACTAGAGTTAGTTATACAAGGCATGTTCTGTAGAAGACTGCAGGGTAAAGACTAAATATTTCCTAACAGACTACAATCTAACCCTGACAATTTTCTGAAGAACAGTTTTTAAAAGGGTGAGCTTGTAACAAGAGTTATTCAGAGGGTTGACATTTGATATTAACACAACTGAAAAACAGGATGGTTTATGCAGCACTATGTGACAGACACTATGACTACCCAAAGACAAGGCTGTTGATTTACATGAGGTTTCAAGAGATGGTTACACATTACAAAAGCTTATTAAGCATATAAAAAGGATGCAGCTGTATTTTCACTGATGCAGTGAAGAGTAGAGTCACTTTCTTTTTTGATGGAACCTTAATGCAAAAAGGAACTCTTTCAGGTGGTTCTTAAAAATCTACTATTAACAATGAAGTGCCTGAATGCTTGCATTATAAAGCAGCTAGCATGTATGCCGCCTGTCTGATAATCTACTAGAGCCTTCTGAAAGTAATATACCATTATTAACATTTAATGACCAATCCTAAAACATCATTCTAATACTATATCACATGATCACATGAAGATGCCTTATACTGAATCAGAGCCTTGGTCCAGCAAAGTCAGTATTGTCTACTCAGACCGGAAGTGGCTCTCCAGGAAGAAATTCATTATATGAATTCATTATATATAATGAAGAAATTATATGAATTTCTTTGCAGCACACTCTGTATATTCAAAGATATAGTTTCCCCTTTTCTATAGTAAAATTGACCATCAGTCTCTACTGCTAATTTTACTCAACATGAGGAGTATTAACCATGCCCATTTTTAGCACACTGATCCTGTTTAGGACATCCTGCAGATATCAATCTGTACCTTGTTTTGTTACAGAAGCTAATGTATCTTTTGTTTGGTACCAGTGATAATTTCCACTTTATTCCAGCACATGTCTTCTTTAACCACCTCAGCTTTAAGCAAGCAATGTTTGGTTCCCAACTTTGTAAGGACCAAAGGCATGTTATCAGGCTTAACAAAAAGCAAAGTAAAGTGAGACTATTTTTAGCACTTCATTCTATATTGACATGTGGGGGCCCTGCAAAATCCGTGATGGGGAATACCATCTCCCTCCCCCCCCATCACTGTCCACAGTCACTTAGGAGCCCGGCCACAGCAGTGTCGGTGTCGAGGAGCCGCTCTGAGCCTGAAGAAGCCCCTAGCCGCTCTACCACTGGCTCCAGGGCTCTGCCACTGCTGGACTCCCGGTCTCCACTACCTCTAGGCTCTGCTACAGCCGCTACCACCAGGCTCCAGGGCTCTGCCACAGCAGCTGCCGGGCCCCTCTTCAGCTGCCCAACAGTAAGTGCGATTTGGGGGTTTTAACCCCCCCCCCATGAATTATTTTTAACTTTTCAGATTTTTCTGCAAACCTAAGGGTTTCCCCAAGTTTGCAGAAAAATCTGTTTGGGGTAAGTGTGGCCCTGATTCGTCGATTTAGATATCTGCATATGGGGGCCACATTTGGAAAATAGAGATAAAGAATTGGAATGCATGCACCTTTTAAGTTTTATAATATCACAGGCTACATTCAGACATCACAAGCAACTGCAAGGAAACTCTAGTCCTACACGAATACAGCTTGCTGTGTTTGCATGTGGCCTTTGCTCCTTCCTGCAGATTCAGAATCTTGGCACACGTAGGGAATAAACAAACCCCAATTCAATGACATTCACCTGCATTTGAATATTATTGTCCATTTATTGTCAATTTACCTGATCACACTGGGAAGGTTTGTATCAAACTCCACACCAGGAGAGGAGAGAGGAGTAAGATGCACACCTGAGCACAGCAACAAACTGAGTTACTGTATAACTTGCATTTCATTGCAGCTTGTTGTGGTCTGAGTGACCTACCATAGCTAGTTAAGCCTACAAAGGAAAGACTGGGTCTCTGGATTTTTGTTCTTGAAACTGTTGGGCAACACTTTAAATACCTAAAGGCATCACACCATTGCTGACTTTTGGTAAAATGTTTAATGGGGGGAATTAAGTTGGAAGGTCAATTCAAAACTGTTCAGCAGTTCTGAAGCAACTAGGTAGTGCTACTACTTAAGAAGTGGGTGTCAAAACAATTTAAGAAGCAGAGGCCAAACATTCAGGCCCTGCTCTAACTTCATAAAATAACCCTGCCTACTTGTGGTATGCCAATAACCTTTTTTTGGGTGAACTTAGGCCAGTCACTTTTAGCCTAACCCCCTTCAACCCTGTGCAATAGATTAAAGCTAAAAGAGAGAGCAACCTATACTACTCAGAGGTCCTTGGAGGAAAAGTGAGATAAAGAACTAGATAGGTCATAGCAGAACAAGTAATGGATTCTTTTTCGCTACCCTCACCAATTGATATGGGCAGGAAAACCTAAGTCAGTAGGAGCACAGGACAAGACGGGATGTGACACATTAAATGACAGAGAACTCGAGAAAGCATTCACATGGGTTCCCATGAGATCTTTTATCCAGACATTTGTTATAGATGCTTACAAAACTCCCATCTGCCTGCATTCTTGCTGAATTTTCAAGATCCATATCACCAGACTGGCAGATAATATTAGAACCAGAAGTTCTTCTTGACTGGTATTTCTGAAATTAGTGCTGTAAATAGGACGGACTCACATAGGAAAGAGGAAGTCATTACACCTTAAGCTAAGACCTAGGTTCACTATGGGAAAATAAGTAATTCAAAGCAAGTTTTTCCCCTCTTCTGGAGAGAAGGGAGATAACTTATTTGTTTAACTCAACTCAAAGGAAAAGGAGGGAGCAATTCTTTTTCTACTTTTTTTTTTTTTTTGGTAAATGTTATTCTATTTTTTGACCAAAAAAATCTTTTGTACCAGAGCTCTAGCAGTTAACACAAAAAATGTTTAGATTCTTTACTGTGAGAATGAGTGCAAAAAGGAGAAAAGGTTGCGTAAACAAAACCAAATCTTAAATTATTTTCAGAAACCTCACTTTTCCAAAAGCAACAGAGATTTTCTGAAATGTATTTATACACTATTACTGTTATGGAAGGAGAAGTGCCATCAAGTCGCAGCCGACTTATGGTGACCCCTTGTGGGGTTTTCAAGGCAGAGGTGGTTTGACAGTGCCTTCCTCCGTATAGCAACCCTGGACTTCCTTGGTGGTCTCCCATCTAAATACTAATCAGGGCTGACCCTGCTTAGCTTCTGAGATCTGACGAGATCAGGCTAGCCTGGGCCATCCAGGAATGTACTGGTTACTAAAGAATTCATTGATGAAATAACTAGTTTCATATAGATTTCCTTCAGAACAATATTCAGAAGTAGATTAAAAGTCTGAAATTTAAATTGGAACTTAATCTGGGCGCGCGTGTGTATATATATATATTATATATATATATGCGTGTGTGTGTATATACACACACACATGTATAATGTGTGTGTATATATATACATACACACACACGTATAGATATATATGTGTGTGTGTGTATAGATATATATGTATACACACACATACATACACACATACACAAATATATATATATATATATTTGCCTTAATCATAACTTACACTTTTTGATAAAATGGTTTAAAATGCCATTGATATTGCGCTTTGCAAGCAAAAACATGAAAATTCACAAATTCAGATTCCCACAAATAATGTGCAATGTAGTTCTCAGCACAAAGTCTTCTGCATCAAATAGAGGCTCTGGTCTACAAGGTGAGGAAAAAAAGTAGATCCATGTAGCCTAAGAAGTTATATAAAGGAGCTACAGTGTCTTTCAGTGGCCAAGGGGGGCGCTGACATTCTCTGGTGTCCTACAGAATAGGCTATTTTGCCTCCAGTCTTATATATCAGGTAGCAGTTTAGGAGTGGCAGACAGGGATGTCTGGGCCATTGTGAGAGCCAGCAGTCCTCCTGCTTGAGACACAGCTGTTTCATCTGTGGAAGTTATTCTGCAGGTTGGCCATCCATGGACTACATAATGCACACCTAGGCAATTCTACTATAAAAGTGGAAGTACATGCCACAGTTGAAATGGCTATTTTTACCACAGAAAAGGTTCTCAGCCATCAATGCTGAACAAGATGTATAAACTAAAGTAAAACGTGTTCCTCCTTTTGTGCAGGTTCATGAGCCCTAAAAAGGAATCCAATTTTTCTAATTCAAGTTCAGACCAAGTGGCATTTCTCAAAACATCTGTTAGCTGTACAGTTTTTTATCCTGATAGCATCAAGTGTTTTAGGAGGATTCATGGCACACACATGTTTCATTTGCAGCTGTGCGTTATGAAAACTAATGGCTGGCAATGTCTCCTCACCATCCATAAAGCTTAAAAAGAAATAAACAGCAACTAACACCCATTCCTGGACTTATATCTGTTTCCAGTAATGAAATTGGCATTATAAGCAGCCAAGGCATGAAAAATTAATCTTGTGAAGAAAAACAATATCGGCAAACTGTTTTCACAAGTTCTGAAATTGAGAATTTGTCCACAACAAATTACAAATGGAATAAAGCATCCACTTGTACTTTTCCTTAAATTAAGAAACCAGTCAAATAATTTCTGGATTCTGGCATGTCTGCAGCTCTATACTGCAATTCAATCATTTCTGGATTTTGATAGCACTCTTAATAAGGTGACTACTTAGGAATCAGAAATTACTAAGATCAAAGGTTCTACTGGAATTTTTTTATCTGAAAAAAGAAGAGGAAAGCAGATTGACACATAACAGACCCCAGTCTTCTCCAGTGCAGCCACATAATGGAACACATCTTTTTGTACAGAATTTCGAAGTCCAAAGTAATACCAAAAAAAGTGAATGGATCCAAACAAGCAGCCACTGTAATTAGAGAAATGTGGATGAACTACTCACAGCACTTTTCCTCGAGGCCGTCTGTGTATATTTGTCAGCATACATGCACCCAGCCACTTCAGATTTCTGGCCGTCTTTGTTGCAGTTACACCTAACGGACTTTAGACATACAGAAAGCGCAAAGGATTGGGTGAAGATGGATAAATTGTATTTAAGACAAATATATTTGTTGCTTGATAATGCAGTCTAATGGCTGGTTCACATGACATAGCTTAGAAGTAGTTACTTGTGTACTATTTACATATGAACAGTAGTGTATGTTTGTGATACTTACAGTCCCACCAACTACAGCAAAACCATCACTTCCCAGATACCAACATGGAAGATTTCCAAATAGTTTACAACTGCTTTAAAACCTTTTAGAGTTTTAAATTGAACTGTAATTCTTGAATGTGTTAGCCATATATAGAAGCACAAACACTACATATTTTTTGTAGTATGGTTTCCCTATTCAAATCTCCTGCACACCACACATCAGCTACCAAAAAGCTGCTACAGCCCAATCCAGAAGTTCTTTTTCCTCATATGAGCTCCAGTTAACTATGCTTCTCCTACAAAAGAACTATCCAATGTATTAAAACACTGAGGAAAGCTCGATACACACACACCCTCTAAACAGGAAATCCCCTGAACACCACTGACAGATGCTGCATAATTCTGTGTAATTCTGAACCTAGTTCAATGTCAACACAGATTCATAATCCCACTACATAAAGGTGTTCAGCTGCGTTTACAAATTACAGGTTGTATGAATACCTGAAGTCTAACTGCACCATATTCAAAAGGAATTCAAAGAAATTACGTTGGTGATCACATTCTCTGAAGATTTAATATACTTACAAGCCGGTTTTCAAGTCGTCTGATTGTTTCATCTTTCTTCTTTAAATCTTCTTTAAGTTGTGTGATCTCACTCAACAAATCATCAGTCTGGCATAAGGCATAAAAGGAGACTAATTTCTATACTCTTATTTAGCTAAATGTTTATCTAATTACCTCTCTCAGAGAAAAACTTACTTTCTGGCAAAATTGTTTCCCCTGTTTTCATTTGAAACTAACTCTAGAAATATAAGGTTTCACTGTGTTTTCATTACCAAATGACAAAAAGCAATACAAAGGGCAGATATTGTGAGCTTTCTACAAGATACAATTACAATGTGCCAACAGTGCTCTTATTTTGTTTATTTCTGATTTTGTACATATTAAATGCCTTTATTTCCAGTTATTTCATCATCAAGAATCTACAGCAACTCTGAGAATGTATAAGTGTAACTTGGTTTTGTTAAGCAAGAGAATGTGTGAACTACCCCTTAAAACATCCAGAGGGTTCACCGGATAGCATTATTAAATATACCCCAAATGTATTGTATCTCAGCCCCAATTTATCTACTCCTCTATTGCTAAGCATTGCCTGAAACTTAACTAACGTAATTAATGAACATTATTTATTTAGTTAGTTTTATGCCCTGCCCTCCCCGGCCAAAGCCAATGTCCTCTATTTTCTTTATTTCCCTTTAACTCTTTGTAAACCCCAAAATTCAGTTTTAACTCTTTCGCAACCTCTCTATAGCTACTTCCTTTGACTGAAATGCATTACCTGCTGAAATCTGATTCATGAGATCCCTGTTGGATCCCTTTTAGACAGCCCCCATTATGGAATAATTAGAAGTCTTGTTACATTACTTTATTATATGATTGGTCATCGCGATGATTATCTTTTTTCCCTTTCTTGTATTGTAATTACTATAACTTTGCTAAAACTGAACTTCACTTTTCATCTTTCCGGCTCTGGTTTATCCCATCTGTGTCTATCTGGAGCGAGCATTATTTCTTATTATTCTTGGAAAAAGGTGTTTGGCCCTTCCGTTTCCTCTCTCACATTCTATGGCTAAATTTTAAGAAACTGGTAATCTAAAATTCAGCTCTTTTTCTTGACTTGGTTTGTTGTTTAGTTCATTCTCATTTGAATGACTGCGATGCCTGAAACACGTTTTTCATCCCACTTTTTTGACATTTTCTCTGCTAAGAAATGTCATTACATTAATATCTTGCTGTTCTCTCTTCACTGATAACTTACCCTTTTTTATCCAGTTAAAGGCTGTCAGCGTGCAAATGTTCTTTACACATTTATTATCTTTATTTCCATTTGACTCTTTGTAAACCCCAATATTCTATTTTAACTCTTTTGCAACTTCTTCGGTCACTTCCTTTGACTGAAACACACTATCTGCTGAAATCTGATTGATGAGATCCCTGTTGGATCCCTTCTAGAGAGACCCCGTTATGGAATAATTAGAAGTCTTGTTATATTAATTTTATTATCTGATGGGTCATCATGATGGTTTTCTCTTTTCTCTTTCTTGTATTGTTCTGTAACTTAAACAATAAGCCCTGGGAGAGGCTTCTCATATCAACCACACAGGATGCAAAAACAGCTTATTTGAAGTGTTTATTTGATTTTTTATTTGATATAATGAATATTAAACTCAGCAAACTTATCAAATGGCATTTGTGAAAAACCGCCCTTGCAAATGTTGAATGACAAAGGTCAAACCAACTGTAAGACAAATGTGTACAAAATAACTAACATTTGCAAGTGTACAGAAGGTTGGATCTTATGAACTGACAGTCCAAAGAGTTTGGGGAGGCAAATCTTTGCACAACAGTCTAAAACCCCTGAAAAGTTAGAGCCATGGGCTGGGAAACCCTCAACAAATGCCAACAGCGCAGAATTCTGCAGAGAGGAACGGAATTGGGCTGGTCACATGGAGCCACTGGGGAAGCAGAAGGCATGCACGATGACCCTCCACAAGCTCCCTGAGCTGACAGCTGGTAGGATCCAACCCAGTTTGTCCATTGTGGTTCTACCTCTTCCACACACAGAAACTCAATGGAACTTTTAATCACATGCTCCCTTCAGTTTTCTATGGATGCCAATAATTCAGAAGGTTCTGCTCTGCTACAAACATAGCCAGTTTACCTTATATATTGGTTCAGGCTCCTGGGGATCTGGGCTTGGAGGCACAGAAAGAGTGATGTTGTGGAGTGACACATTTTCGTCATTCTACGAGAGAGAAACATTTCCTCCTTTTATTTGCTAGCCATGTAAAAGTAATAACTAAATTAATACTACAACAAATTCTTCCATCGGTGCTGGAAGTGTCGTTTGTAAGAGCTACATTGAATTCAACTGTTTAAGGCTTGGGTCAGCATTCTGTTTCAAACGCAGAATTATAAACCCATCTTCTGAAATCTCCCAATAATAAAACACAAAGAAGCACATAGGGGACAAGGCCAGAACCCTTCTTCCTGATGTTCTAGTGTCTGAATACAGCACAGACACAGACCAGTCTTAAACTCTCACTGAGGTGTGAAAGGCCAGCCTTAAAGAGACTGTTCCAAAAAGCCTGCCAGTATAGCACACCAGCTTTGGCTCCTCATAGCCTAGATATTAGGTTATTCTACAGGAGCATGTAAGATAGTTTGCTTTAATTGTTAATGCCACGCCTTCTCTCCTCGGACTCAAGGCAGCTGTTCAAGCAGCCAACGTTGCAAGAACACAAAAACACCATAGCTTCAGAGGGGTGATCCGCAGTAGAAGAGCTAGATTCGAGTCCAGGAGCACCTTAGAGACCAACAAGATTTTCAGGGTATGAATAATTCAGGTTTATATAGTCTACATTTATTTGTATTGTATATATATGTATATTTCTGAACCCGACAGAGGCCCTGGCTGTTTATTTTGGGTTGGTATGATTGGATTTTGATCGTGAGACTCTGTATGAGATGTCTTTTGAACTATGCCTATTAAAGGTTAATGAATCAGGGTATAAGCTTTCCAAGTCAAAGCTTCCTTTGTCAAAAACACAATTGTCCAGTAACAAGTTAAACACAATCCACAATTGAGACTAAAAACTAATTCATATACGGTAGTTAAAACACCACCAGACTGGGGGGAGGGAGGTGTTAATCTGGGGTTTTAACAAATTTGTAAATCATCCTGAGCAATGGGAAAGGCAGGATATATATATTTACACAAACAAAATGTGGGCAAACTATTGAATAGAGAGTTATTGAGAAAGTAGAAACAAGGCCCCATCCTAGCTGTCTCTGTCTTCTTTGTCCAAAACTGATGGATCCTATTCAGAATCTCTAACTAGAGTAGGGCCATTTTTTAACTGTTCTGGGATTATAGCTATTAACCCTAGCACTCACAAAGGGCTGTCTAAAAGACTATTCCCCCCCTTTGCCTCCCACCATTGTGGCATTTCCCCCCACACTTTTATTTACTTTGCTGCAATATATCAGGTAATAAAGCTGCAATAAAAGATTTACATGGAAATGTCTCTATTAAGGAAAACTGACATGGTAGTATTGTCACACAGAATACGTACATGTATCATGAACAGGAATGGAACCAGCTAAAAAAGATTACAAGTATAAAACCACACATGGCTCCATCCTAAGTGACATAACTAGAAGAGCATCTAAATCTTTTTAGTTTTGTGCTAAGAGGTATATGAAAGTCATAAGTATCAAGGATTGCAAACACTGCATGAAGACTACATCTCCCTTTAGAACCTCCCTAGTACTATAACATCATTTACCAATTTTACTTTTTGTCCACATGGCCTGTATCGAAGTCTTAGTATATTTTCCAGAGTAGATGAAAGAAACATAACCTCCTTGACCAAAAGCTACATAGCTGCATTTAGGAACATAGAATGCTGAGCTCTGTTACTCAAATGAGTTTCATCATCTATGATGTCACAAACATTGAGAAGAGAACTCTTCTACATAGTTACTGCTGGTACATTAAGGAAAAAAAGAGATAATTTCAAGGATTTCGTAATTTAAATGTAAATAATTTCAGCAACAAAATGCAAAAAGGTGCTTATTACATTATTAAAGAACTCAGTGTTTTCAATTTTATGAAGTTTAACTTAATGTTCAAATATGTAGATAGTCCTACCTATTGTGATTGTATGAGAATGTTTGTGTCCAAATACAACTTTCATTTACTACAGAATTTTTCTTTCTTCCAACTCCCTCCCCCCATCAATCTTTCAAAATGGCAGAAATTAAGATACATGTGCTACAGATAGTAGCTTAGGATGCAGCAGTTTGCAGCTCTCTCTCACATACTAAGTATACTTACAATTTTTCTTATGGAAAATGGAGGCATTTATACCTTTAAATTCTGAAAATATGCCCAACTGGAAAATTTTATATGCTAAGCTATAAATTTTGCATTTTATAGTATTAAATCAGTATAGGTTTGATAGGAAAAGTATATTTCAAATTTCCCAAAAATACGAGAGTTTAATGAATCAACATTTCCTGACATTTTACATCTCAAGCTACAATTTTTCTACATGGAAAATGCAGTGAAACACAGTGACCGAACATACTGGCCCTGTCCTATTTTAACCCTGCCTTTCACCAGTAAAGGGACAGCTATTGAGAGAAGGGGTTCTCCGCAAGAGCATGTTTCTTCCTTCTGCACTCACCTACTTCCTCCAGAGACACACCCAGCCAGTTATGTTTTTCACCCAGCCTAAACACCTCTCAAAGGAGGAGTTATGGAAGAACTGGGTGGAGTCTGGGATACAGGATAGACTGGCAAAAGTTACTCTTGGTCACAGCTGCACCCATCGAAACAGTGTTGCAAACTATCAACTCTCTCAAAAGCACAAAACAAACATCACATCACCACCATAAGCACAAAGTGCAAGTGACAATCCAATACACAGAGAACACCACCAGCAAGGCAATCGTTCCTGAAAGCCTTTTTTACCCAGAAGACTAAAATCACATGTAGGAACAGACAGCATGATAACTATAGAATGTGCATACACGGACAGATTTCTACCACTAATTCATGCCAGAGAGGATACAGAAACATATGGATCTCTACGCTAAGGATATAAAAATCATATATAGGAAAGTATTTTACTGTGTTTCCATGTGAAAGCAAACACATCCAAAGAACAGATAACATATAAACTGTCTCACAAACCTGATTAAGTATCCTTTTCATTTTTAGTAACTGAGTCTTCACAGTTGTGCAGTCTTGAACCATATGCCGAAGGGTCATTTCATCAAGCATCACAGTGTTCGGCGGCAAGCCCACAAAGGGTGGGTACCAGCATGGTGCTCCATACCCCCCTTCAAGATGACCAATAGGAGGAGAGCCTAAATAGTTGGGAGTCCTGAAAGATGTTGGGGGGGGGGAAGGGGGAGAGTTAAGGTCATACATTGCACTTAAGCAGGAAGCATATTATGCAAACATGTGTATTAGCTTAACCCAGGAGTCCCCAACATGGTGCCCATGGGTGCCATGGCGCCCACCAAGCATTTTCAGAAAGTGGGTGTGGTCGGGTGGGACTTTTACCCAGCAAGCCTTCTGATCAGCCGCTAGAGATTTGATCAGCTGTGCAGACTTTTAAAAACTTTGTTTTGGCATCAGCTGTGATAGTGTGGCTGAAGGGTAAACTGTGGCAGCAGCCATTTTGAGGCTCTGCCCACCAGGCTGTGTCAGAACTCCAAAGGTGCCCACAGGCTGAATATGTTGGGGACCCCTGGTTTAACCAAATACCAAATGTTTTTCGATGTACCCAAGAGAAGCTATAGTTCTGCACCTCTAGCCAAATGGAGAAGAGGAACAGTTTACTCTGCAAACTGCAGAATCAAATATCACTAACACTAGACACATTCTTTTTTTTTCTTTTTTTAAAAGATGGTTCATATCCCCAAAAGAAGAGTTATCTAAGGATCGTATACTGAAAAGGAAATTAACATTCCAGACCATAGATTACATTGACAGATCAGGATACTCTTCTTTAAGAACATTTTCCTGACCGAAATCTTATGCAAATATCCATGAGTTGATACAAAAAGATCAGCTCACCAAAACTTATTTGTTCAGCACTAAACCAGTTCACACATTCCTATACTTCTTTGAGCTTTAATTCCAGCATCTTTTCAAGGAAGAAGAGTATTAACAAAACAAAATATGCACCACCTTGACCAAACATGCTAGATTACACTTGACATAACACTATGGTAATCAAGTGAGTATAGATTTAAAAATGAATCCTTTAAAAAAATGAATGTTACAAGTTATTCTATCCATGAAACTGAGAGAAGCATAAACACTAGATGGGATCCCCAACTTTTCTGAGCCTGCTGTTTTGAGAGGTGGTAGTGAGCACCTCAAAATGGCTGCCTTAGGAAGCTCAGCCAAACACAGTATTGCCCGCCTAGCTTTCCAAAACCATCACATGGACACCACACTGAACACGTGAATCTGCAATACCCAAAATTCCACCACGGGTCTGTGAAGGTTAGTCTTATCTGTACTTTGGGTTGGAAGCACGGTCCATACGCCGAGAGGACAGCAAGCCTGGAAAAGGAGGGAGTGGGCTTCTAACTCCTGAACGTTCATCTCCTGTCATGCAACAGCCCAGCTCCCTGGACTCTAAGACTTGAGTACAGCTTCCCCTGCACTTTGCAAAAGAAGCTTGTGGCAACACATGAAGCACCGCTATGCTGAGTAAAACCCCTGGTCTATCAGGGTCAGAACCGGCTCTACTTTAGCAAACATTCTTGGTGACATTCCCATCATCTAGATGTCTCTCAGGCTTTGGGGGTGGAAAGTGTTTTCAAAAACTTCCTTTAAAAATGGATGAGCTTGTTTCTCTAAGAAGAGTGGGGTGGGGAGTCAAAAGGAAGGAAGGAAGGAAGGAAGGAAAGCCTGAGTGGAGAGGGAGAAAGGAAAGAGAATAAAAAGAAATAAAGGAAAGTCGGACAGGAGGAAGGGAGAAAAGAGTGTGGAATAAAAAGGAATGAAGCCTGAAGATGGAATGGTAGCACACACTGACTAAAGGAAGCCAAGAGCTTACCAGACCGCCTGATCCTCCAGTGGAAAATGTTATTTCAATGAAGCCATCCAATAACAAGCCCTGCTTTACAATGGCTCTGCCCACTTTCAGAAAAGTTCAGTAGGTGCCAGTGGTGCTGGATACCCATGGTCACCATGTTCAGGAACCCTGAACTGGACCAATATGTGCTGATGTTTCCTAGAGGAAAAGTATCAGGACTGGTCCTCTAAATAAAACTTGAGGCTTCCATCTTGACTCCCACCATCCGAAGCATTCAGATTTAGATCCTATGCTTCTTATGAAAGAAGCTTACCTTTGCTTATGCTAATCTACAAAAGCACCACATACAGTAATGCCACTAAACAGTAATCATCAACATAATTTATTTCCCTTACCTGTTAACATCATTTCTGCCATGGTGATAGTGGTCAGGATGACCAAGATGATAGTGATCTTGAGTATTCCAGCGTTGTGGTGTTCTCTTCCATAGCCCTTCTTTCTGTTGTCTGATATTTCTCTCTGGTCGCTCATAACGATTCATATTTTCGCAATCCACTGGAGTTTGGAGAAATGTTCATAACATTGGTCTACAAAGAGAACCATTACCACCCAGAAATCTAAAAGAGCAACTAATTAACCACTACTTATTAGTGATTTACAACAATGTACCTTATTATTATTAACAGTTGGTATAAAGAAGTTTGATATTAAACTGGTGCTGCTAATTTGCTTGTTTTGTTTTAATATTGTGATGTTTTCTATTTCTAATTATTGCTATGGACAACCTTAAGCACAGGAGAGGTAGATGGTATTTTAAGTGAACGAATTTAGACTACTCTAAATCTGAAGCAGCAAAAATTTAATACTAGGAATACTCAGTTAAGCAACTGACTATGAATGGGAACAGGGCTGAAACTGATGACTTTACAACACAGTAGTATTTTGTTCTAAGGAATAATCTCCTTGCTGTTAGAATCTCAATACTCCAAGAACTTTTTAAAATGACACACACCATTTTACATTATAAGGCAGTTTCCTTCTTCAATACCCTTATAACTAACATTCATTAGGCTGCACAAGATGGGACAGATTTTAAAAACTGCTCTGTCACTTTGCAGATGGGTTGGATTGAGGAGGTTCTATCTGGCAACTGAGGAGGGAAGGCAGCATGGTACGGCCCGATCTCGTCAGATCTCGGAAGCTAAGCAGGGTCAGCCCTGGTTAGTATTTGGATGGGAGACCGCCAAGGAATACCAGGGTTGCCAGGCAGAGGAAGGCACTGGCAAACCACCTCTGTTAGTCTCTTGCCATGAAAACCCCATAAGGGGTTGCCATAAGTCAGCTGCGACTTGACGGCACTTTACACACACACATGCATCTGGCAACTACTTATGACAAGTTAAGCCAAAACATACATTTCAGGCAGACAGAAAAAGTTTCGAGAAACCCTTTAGACGTTCGACTTACCCAAATACTTTGTCTTCACATTGTTAGCCCTTGACTACAAGCA
Organism: Euleptes europaea; assembly: GCF_029931775.1. NCBI lineage: Eukaryota > Metazoa > Chordata > Lepidosauria > Squamata > Sphaerodactylidae > Euleptes > Euleptes europaea. The sequence goes on along the minus strand of NC_079316.1, from coordinate 99,094,278 downwards.
GCTTTTCATAACAGAGCAGTCTCTGACTCTGTGTCTGAGTAGGCAGCAGTTTTGCATAAGAGTGGTAAACAGGCCTTCCTTCCTGCCCATCCCCTGCTTGCACACTGTTGGGAAGTGAGCCCAGTTTGACCCTGTGATTTAAAACTACCGTCCTCCTTCACAGAGAACATACTTGTTGCACTAGAACAGCTGCTATAAATAGAGTGTGAGCTTCACCCCAGACTTAAAATGGAACAAGGAAAATAACAAGCCTAAGAACTATTCTAACACTTTTGCTTGCATTTGAAAGATGATTAATAATTATAAATATTGTGACTTGAAGTATATTTAAATATTCCACTCAATCCCACATTAAAACACTCTTAAATAGAGATCACAGAGTACACTCCTTAAAAGTAATTAAAATACAGAGAATAAGATTTAGTGGAAATGCAGTTACACAGAACTCTCTCCCACACTAGATGCTTCAGCAGAATTAAACAGTATTTTTCAGAAGCCAAGAACAAAGACCCAGTGTGGTTGCTAATATCCTTGGAAGAATCTTGAGTTCAAGGACAACAGTGGCGGCAGAGGATATATGGAAAGGGAGAATGCAATCCATGTAGCAAGTGGGCACCTGTGAATTAAGACATGTTAGATTTCTTTCACTAACCATTATCACAGGGTACATCTTCTGGTAACTCAACATCAAGCATAAGATCATCATCTTCAAGATCGCATGAATCAAGATTATTCAAGATATCCTACAAGGAAATAAGCATACAACACTGCAAAATATGTTCACTTCAGCCTGCTTCTTCAATGGACACTTATTTATGTGCATTTTAAAATTCATATTTTACTCAGAGATTGTACCTCCCAGACATCTGATATATTAGCAACCAGAGTAAGAAGTTGTCAAAATGCAAATGTTTGTAAAAGGCACACTCTATCTATTCAGGATTCTGAAGAAAATCCAGGACAGCTAGATCCTTCTGCCTTCCTTGGCATTTCTACAGATAAGGGAATAGGTTTGAAATCAGAAACACACACAACATGTGTAACACACTCAATCCTTACCAACTGCTAAGCAACTCAGTGAGATGGACAGCAGAGTCAGGCCAATGGTTTCAGTAGAAACATCACCAAAATCATACCCCCCCCAAGAGTCAGGAACTAAAAAGCAAATTATGGAAACACTTACCTACAAACTTTTGAAGTTAAGTGGGGGGTATCCATTTGTTTGTTTGTTAACAGGTTACTGGCATAACATTAGTATATAGTGTAGTTCTTATTTTATTCAAAATCTGTGCATGATACATTTGAACTGGAAAGTTTTTGCTTCAAGATACATTACTTTCCATTATTAAAAGGACCAAAAATGCATCTATCACAACAGACTGAGTAGTCCTGTATCTCAAATATACTAAGAAACTTGACTGGCTCTAACATGTAATCACCTTGCATCATTAAGATAAAGGAAGAGGCAGAGAAAGAAGTGCACAGGTAAAATATAATACAGATACACAGTATAGAAATTGGTATAATACAATTCAAGCCCTGTTCCCATTCCCTTGGCCATGCCGCAACATTCAGTTTAGTGTCAAACCGTGCATAAATAAGTGATGGAATTAAAAGTGAAGCTTTATGCTCCCCCACTATGTTACAGCCGCTACTGACAGCTTGTGACAAAAGTACAGACCAGAAAAACTTGGCTATCAAAGTGGCACTAATCCTTCGAAAGGAAAAAAAAACCCAATAATTGCAAGATATAAACGTCTAGTTTTAGGACAGCTCAGAATTCAGCACCAAAGTCCCCTGAGTGTCACAGTGTTCCCTACCCCCCACATAATTAGCATCGTGTATTGTCCATACCTTCAGAAAAGGGGGAAAAAAGAGGATGAATAGTAAAAATACTTCAATGAGCTGCAGAGGCTGGGCTTGGGCTTATTATTACTGGTACCATGACAACCTTGTGGCAAAGTCAGGGAGGCCTCCCAGCCCAATAAACCTGCTATCCAATCAGGAAGCAGCAGCCGCTGACACTGCCTGCATCTTCAGCCTCTCTGAAGCCACAATCACATGGGCTAGTATGCCTGTTGTCATGGTGAGAACACAAATGCTGCTGTAAATACTATTCCTCTACTGCCTCTTTTACCAGTTCAATCAAGGCAGACAAATCATGCCACATAAATCTCCAGTGCAGCACATTTTGAGGTTACCAGAAAATTGATTTGGACAAATGTGAATCGGTGGAATCAGGATTCAACAAGCTACTCAAAAAGTTGTTTGTTAACTATGGCCCTGCCAAAGATCAGATATAGGACAGTGCTAGAAATCTCAGACTCATGTTACTTGAAGAGCTGTTTCCTCAAAACCATTAAGAATAGTCTTCTTAACAAAATGGAAGCCAAGTACTCTATTAGGGCTGCTCATCCCCCTACCCCACAAGATATAAGAACTGAAGAATTACTTGAGTAGAAACATTTCTGTGAAAATCCCTACACTCGGTTCGGAATACAAGGAGACTAGGCTGTATGCACAGCATGTATGTCATTATTTTGTGATATATTCATTTCTATGAGACTGGAATCAAATGAGATGAGGAACTGAAAAATACCAGCATTTCTCTTTATGGGCTCATTTTTGTTCGATGCAGCAGGGTGTGACCTCTCTGTAGCCCTGTATTTTATTTTGTTGCCAAAGGCAAATCTTTAGACAATAGGGGGAAAAGTAGCATGTGAAGTTCTAATGCGTCTGTAAATAAAATACTAACAAGATTCCGGCTGGTAGAGCAGTTTTGACTAGAAGCAGATGAAAACATTCACATAGCCCTAAAAAGCTGACAGGCCCCAGGAGCTAAGTAAGAGTCATAAGCAACTTGCAGAGCTTTGGAATAGCAGTTAAAACTTTCTAATACCAAAACTGAGAATTAGTACATTGGGAACAACACTGATAAACAGCAACAAATTTAGCACTAGGAACTGGACCTATTTCACAAACTTTGAAGAGAAAGACTATTTTATTAATCTCTCATTATAATCCTTTTTTTAACAATGTTTTGTTAAGGTTCTGTGCAAATACTGCAGTTACGCAAGAAAGAGTTCAAGAGATTGCACTTTTAGATACTGTGGGTTGTATTCTCACAATTTAGAATGCCTTCTTAAAGGACACTTAATCCAACTATCTTGCAAATGAGATTATGACAACTCTGAGATATGGCCACAGGGCTCTATCCACAGATCTCTTGTCCCTCTTGTGGCCCACCCCTTCCCTGCCACCAATCAAATACGGAAATGGACAGCCATGCACATATGGCTGACCAGGAAACTGGCCCTTTTCCCACAGATGTCTCAAGAAATCTTCCTTCATGATGCACTTTTGATTTCCAAGCAAACATACTGGGAAACATTTGTATGCAAGGGGAAAAAAACTCTGAAGTACTCAAATGCATAACACTGGACTGTTTTTCTTCCCTGCCACACCTCCCTTTTCGTATGCTATTTTGTCTATTCTGTAGTTCTAAATTTTTTTTTATTTTTTTTTTGAGCAGCTACTCTAATTCCCGGCGACTTTCTTTTTATGAGAGAGTTTGGAATGAATGTATTCTATCATTTGTACTTACAGAGATAGCTAGAGAAATCAGCCCAGAAAGTCACGAAGAATCATTGTTAGAATTGTAGTTCCTGCAATTCTTGGGATTAGTTAAACCAGTGATTTCACTATTTGAGATCTTTGTGTGTGTGTGTGTGTGTGTGTGTGTGTGTGTGTGTGTGTGTGTGTAAATAAAAAAAACAGCTTGGAACTGTCCTATTATTCATATTCATATGCGTATACTTCTCAGCCTTGTGTTAAACTGCCTGTAAGAGTGGTGTGTTGTTGTTTTTTAAATACACATTTTCAGGACGCTTTCTGCAGCATATGCTCAAAGGCAGTTGCCATTAGTGCAAGATTTTTAAAAAAGACATCAGGGAGGCAATTCTGTAAATGAATCCTATGAAAAAATATATCTTAAAAATGGACAACCAGTTTAATGTTGAAAACAGCATGATTTCATATGTGAAGTTGCTAACAGAAGCAGAATACCACAGATACCCACCAATATTTTTTTTAAATATACTTACTCAATGTTTCTTGCATAAAAGGTGCATTACTATCAGTACTAAGCCTCCCTTCCTATAACTATTTTCCTTATAGGAAGATTTACATAAATATTTAAAGTGGCTCGCCTATACCCTAACAGAAAGTTGAACATCTGCTTCTTGTATGGAAACTGTATCAAGATCGCCATAAAACTGAAAATATACCTGGCACTACTAATCTTAATTTATAGCACATTTTCCTGGACTGGAAGATTTTAACCAAGATTTAATTTGGTCAAGTAAAAAAGTATGCTAGCTTCTGGCTGATCAGACATCTTACTTTGTAGAGACATTTGATATCAGTTTTGACATCTGACTGCACAAGAGAGGGGAGACATGAAAGCAGTCATGCTGTGGGCCTTGAAGTGTTGAAGCCAGAAGAAGTTCTAAATAATAGAGTAACAATGCTCCTTTGCTGAGGCCTGGTCTCCACTATTGCATTTACTTAGCATATACATTAAAGTAGTCACCACCACACAAAGTTCAGTCAAATTTTTAAATGGCATGGAAGTGTTTCCTAAGTGCGGGAAGGATGCTTAGGTAATCTATGTGGAACCTGGAAAGGATTAAAGGTCCCCCCCATTTTTGCCAACTGACCCCCCTCCCGATACTGCTGCATGTAACTGACTGTATCATGTAGCCTGGTCCTTAATTTATCACTGAAATCAGGCACCTTAAAAGCCTGCCTAGCTAGTATGGTATGCTTTTCCAAGGAGACTGTTGGCAGTATACAACATTCACAATACAGCTGTGCGTGTACAGGCACATATGTAATCCGGAGCCTCTCACAGCCAAGCTCGTGCCACTGTGGGGCTGCCCTTGAAGACCGTCCAGAAGCTACAGTTGGTACAGAATGCTACAGCCAGAATGCTAACTTGTGCAGGCTGTAGGGACCCCATCATTGAATTCTTGCTCTATCTACACTAGCTCCCAACTTGCTTCCAGGCCCAATTCAAGGTATTTAACTTTAAAGCCAAGCCCTATACAGCATCCCTGGACCACCTACTCCCATCTGAACCTACCTGACCACTGTGTTCGTCTCCCAAGACCCTGCTTTCAGTGTCTAAATATTTTATACATATTTGTGTTCAAATTTTTGTTGTGTTGGGGACCCTGAATTGGATGGAAAAGCAGCATAGAAAAGTTTTAAATAAATAAAAGGAACAACTATTTTTACACTAGTATGATTATTACCATGAAGATGCCCCCATGTACTTTGATTATAGATGTTTGCAAAAAAAAAAAAAATAACCTTGTTAACTAAGCATTATTTAAAGGGCTCTGTTACTCTAAGAATTTTAAGACAGCATCACTTCTTGCGATCTGGTCATATACAAAACTGAACAAGAGTCAATGAACAATGCTTTAAGAGAACAAGAAGCAAGTTTCACTAGTGGAAAAAAATCACTCCCAAACAGAGATAAATATTTAGGCAATGAACTTATTCTCTTTGATCTCTTCAGTTGGGAGTTTCAGTAGAACAAGTACTCCAAGTAACAGTGCTCAGCACTGCAGAAAACCAATCCATCCATATAAATCACTTTCCTGAGAGGTGAGACCACACTTGCTAGATTGTTGAACCAAATAGTTGACACTCACCTTGAAGATTCCTTCTATCTGGAACTTGAGGACGTAAGTGAAAGCTGGGTACCACCTTTTCCCATCATCCTTAGAAAAGTGGGGTGCTGGTTGCAATTTTAGTCTCTACCCATAGGTGGCGCCCTCCCTGTTTTGTTCAGAGACTTTCGCAGCCACATATGAGTAAAATTCTGTACAGCATCTACAGCGACAGATATAACCAGGAACAGATACAAAGAATAGTTGCCCAACAAAAAAGATAAGGACCATAAATATACATATAAGGAACAAGCAGAATGCAAAGTAAGTATGTGGCTTACCCAGGTATGCATAAGTCCCCCGTAACAAGAAGATGGGACAAAAATGATGCCCTCCTGGTCTAGATAAAAGGACTGAAGAAAAATGTTACCTAGTTTTTACAAAAAGGGGTCCAGAGGGGAATCAGGAAGTTACAGGATTCAGTTAGCTTAATGCCTGCTAGGTAAGTCGGTAGAAACTGCTAAAGAGAAAATTGATCAGCACAAAGAGGAACAAAGCCTGCTGAGGTAGCTGCTGCAAAGGGAAGCAATGCCTCATGGACCTATTGGAGTTCTTTGAGAAAGCGAACAAGCATGTAGTGAATGGTGAGCCGCACGGCATGATATACTTGGACTTCCACCAAAAGACTGTTGACAAGGTACCTCACTAAGGACTCCTGAGAGAGCTTAGTAGTTGGGGGTAAGAGGACGGGTCCTCTTATGGGTTAAAAATTGGTTAAATGACAGGAAGCAGAAAGCAGGAATTTCTGGCAATTCTCTCAGTAAAGGAACATGAGCAGTGGGGGTCCCACAAGGATCTGTATTTTGGGTCAGTGCTATTTAATCTGTTCATGAACTGGAACTGAGGGTGAGTAGTATAGTGGGCAACTTTGCAGATGACATAAAATTATTCAAGAAGGTGAGAAGCAAATCTGTGAAGGGCTGCAGGAGGATGGCTCCAAATTGAGTAAGCAGGCAACAGCGTGGAAAATAAAGTCCAACAGAGGTAAGTGTAAGGTGATGCGCACTGGAATAAAAAATCCCCTTTTTAAGTATTTGCTAATGGGGTGTGAAATTACTAAAACTGAGAGGGAAAGGGATCTTGGTCATGTTGAACAGCTCAACGAAAATATCGACTCGGTATGTAGCAACAGTAAGAAAGGCAAACTCAGTGCTGGGGATTATTAGGAAAGGAGCTGAAAATAAAAAAAATGCCTATATTATGATACCCATGTACTGTATAGATCTTTTGGAATACTGTGTGAAGTTTTGGTTGCAAACCTTAAACATTACATCACAGAGCTGGAAAAAAGTACAAAACAGGTCAACCAAGATGACTCAGGCGCACCCAATGAAGCTGACGGGCAACAGATTCAGGACAGACAAAAAGTAGTACTTTTTACTCAACAAGCGATTAAAGTACAGAATTCACTGTCAGAGGGTGCAGCGATAACCATAAGCATACACAGCTTTAAAAGGGGATTGGATAAGTTCATGGAGGATAGATCCATTAGTGACTACTGGTCAAAGTGACTAAAGGGAACCTCTAAATTCAGAGGCAGAATAGCAGTGCTGGGAGGTAACTTCAGTTAAAAGCCTCTATACCCTGTTGCTGGCCCGCTGTAGTAACTGGTTGGCCACTGTGTGAGACAGGATGCTGGACTAAATGAACCACTGGTCTGCTCTAACAAGACTCTTCTTCTGTCCATCACCATAAGTATCTAATGTCCCATTTTCATCAGGATCTAAGTGTATAATTTTGAGTACTGGAATGCTAAAAAGCACCTTTGGGAAGGAAGGACTGCAAACTACAGTATTAAAAAACAAGCTAGAACATCCTATAGCTAAAGGCCACTATACTAAGGCTGTAGCGCCTGACAAAAGTAGGCACCAAAGAATATTTTGCTGCTCTGAGGATGTTTGCTATTCAGATGTTAAAGGCACAGATATGTATGCACTTCATAAAGAGTGTGTTGTGATATCTTCTGGTGGTTGAAGACCTCGAGACCTGTACCCAATGTAAACGCATTGCCTTAACCACTTTCTCAGAGATGCTTCTGACACTTTCTTTTGCAAAAGGGCTGAAGGTGATGACTACTGGAAGATGTACAATTCAGTTCTTTTCAGAAGTTAAAAGGAAAGCTGGTGGTGCTAAGACTCCATTCTATCATTACCTCCAGATAATAAATGTTTCTTACAAATAATGTAGTCCCAGACACATATTTTCCATCCTTTAAATAAATTTGAATGTATGATGGCTAACCCAAGAAAAATAGATATACGAATAGCATCTATCTATGCTACATTAACTGACCTAGAGAAAAGGATGTTAGTTTATGAAGACAGATATCTTCTGAGAAAAATCTCAAAAGGAGAAGTGGCTTTTGCTTCTCACAGAAATTAAATAAATGTCTACCAACAAAGACATATGGGAGAATGCACTGAAAATATTGTATAGGTGGTTTCGGACACCTGATGGAATAATCTTATAATAATACACTTGACAGAGTACTAAACTCTAAGTATGATAATTTGATGGGATATACATCTCTATGATTGTTTTCTCAGCTTTGCATATATTACATATTCAATATTAATTTAAAAACTCCAATTTCCAAAAGGATTTTGTTTTCCTAATAAGTGTGTAAAGCCCTGCAAAAATACAACATGTACCGGCTCTTCTCCTTTGGATGAATGGGCTTTGGATAAAACCAAGGCAATCAAATCTCATGACTTCTACGAAAAATTGAGTTCACTTCCAAGATGAATGAAGGAGCTGGACAAAGGAACACCTTACCCTTGTGGAATACACAAAGGCCTGCACAGATGGGAAGCGTGCTGACCCCCGACTCTCTCCTTGCTGAAGTAAACACCACTACGAACAAAATCTTAAGATCACTGTATTTCAGAGAAACTTCCCACAGAGGTTCAAATAGAAACTTAGGGCCAAACTAGACATGACAGCATCTTCATGGCTGTCACAAGGACACTGTCACCATTTTAAAATGCTCCAAGTGCTCGATCCTGATTGGACTACATCATGGTGGACTAAGCTGCTCATTTCGTCCCTCCACACACTATCAAATGCCGAAATGGGCACCCCCCCTCTTCAGTAGCTATTTCAGCACCTGATAATGCATGGGGCTGGGGGGGGGACAGTATTGCCACACTATGGACTGGATCAGACTTGGGCCCTTGTGGCATTTTGAAATGACAGCAGTGTCCTCATGGCAGCCATGAAGACACCATCATATCTAGTTTGGACTTTAGTGAGAGTCTGCAGGACTGTGTCAAGTTTCCAAGAACGAAACTGGTGCATTGCCAGAGGACAACACAGAACAGCCCCTCTGCTTCTCTCCAGACATCTTCATGTTAAGAAGTCAATCTACCTGTAGAAAGATAGAAACAAGACCCGCCATATGTCTCCACAAAATGTCTGGACAGATCCTGCAAGTATCAATTTTGTAAAAAATAAGCAGCTGTGGAAGAGTAGCCATTTGGCCCCTGTGTTGGTCACTCCATAGGTGAAACAGAATAGGTGTAGTCTACCAGGTTATTAGTTTTCAGTAGGATATAGAATTAGGAATAGGACTGTTCTGCAAGAACAAAAAATGCAAAATACAGCTCAGAACAGACAATTTTACTGTAGCCTCTTTATCTTAACTGTATGAGTGATTTTTTTATTTAAAAACATTGCAAACAATTTTAAGCTGAAATTTTCCTTGAGACATTTATTAAGTATCTTAAAAGGCTTTTTAGAACAGCGCTACAACAGTAAAACTCCAGATGCTTGGTTTTGCAGTTCTCAAAACTGAATTGTGTCTGCAGAGATAAGATGCCTCATCTTCACATCAAAAATGTTATAAAATAAACATAGAGTTGAGAAAATGACCTTAACGCCATTGTTCCTTTGCAAATCTATGTATCAGCCCCTTAGCTCTTAAGTGCTAAGTTTCAAGAAGTTCAATGAACAGAAGATTGTTTGGAGTGGAATAGATCTGCACAAGGAGCTAAGTGTGAGGAGGGAGAAAACCATGATTTAAATCTAGTCTTACTGACTAGTGATTTAAATCGATTTGATTTAAATCCAATCCACCTGCCAAAAAAAGTCACAAAATAACCCAACCCTTCAGCAATAGTGGAGCAGATCATCCAACCACCACCAGAGGCTCTCTAAAAAAGTGTGTGTGCATGTAGTAGCTGTAACCTCAAAAAGCAGAGATAACCACTAAAAGCGAAATTCAGGAAGCAATTAGAAGTTGTGCAACTGTTCACTGCAGAATTCAAGAAGAACCTAAGCTTTAATATTAAATTCAGTGGTGTGCATACTAAAAATATTTTAGATGACAAACATTGGCTGCATTTTGTTAAAATCCTTAAGCTGTTAGGAATGAATGGATAAGGAATTAATAACTATAACTTGTGAACATTCTCTTCATTTGTTTTCAGTTTGAACTAGACGTGTTGTTTGCTCTGTATACAGGTTTTGTGTATTTCTGCATTTTAATATAAATTAAGAAACAATTCTGTGAATTCAAATTTTTCATAATTTATTCCACAGTTTTTACTATTTTGTGTAATTTAGTATTGTTTTGCTTATTGTAAGGAAGGCCAACATGCTACTCAAAGCACTAAACACTGTTAACATCTCTCTCCGGCTATGAAATTTCAGCTGCTATCACCCATATATTTAAAAAAACATCTAGCACATATGACTGTAGATTTGCTTGCTTTTACAAACAAGGTAGGTAAGCAGCCTGGTCGTGGATTTCTATATCTAATACCTCACTTTCTACTCTTGTAGAATATCAGTGTCCTTACAGTGCAGCAAATATTTTTCAATTAAGTGAAAAATCCAAACGAGATTTCAAAAGAAAAAAGACACAGCAAAAAAACAAGAACTGATTTCACCCACCAAAGCATCAAACAAGGAAAATAAATCTGAATGCCACATTATATATGGCATATTGGGCAAAGTTTTCCTGAAACAAATATCACCTTGTGCAGAAAGCATGATAATTCATGATAATGTGTAATTCTGCAGGGGCTATTCAGAACTAGTGCCTTCCTTCTGAATTTATACAGAAATAAAAATACAGTAAAGTTGTATGAGAACAATCCAAGGCTCTTATTTCTTTGAAAGGCTATGATGCCACTACGCAGCATAAAAAATCCCAAAAAACCAGCCTTTGTAGGAAGTAGATATCATTAGGGATGTTTATCCATTTTGGACAGAGGTACTCTGAAAAGTTCTTGATCATTCTCACATCAGGTCCCAGTGACAGTATGACAAAAAGTTTGTTGAATGTAGAAATTATTCACGCTGCCCAGCATTTGAGCACAGAAAATCCCCATATTATTTGTGTTTAAAAAGCTAAGAAAAATCGTATTCCTATTATGTACTGACACAAGCTCTTAAAATACACTCCAAAGCCTTCAATTCAAGGAAAATTTATCTGTGTATTGCCTTGTTTGTGTGTGTGTGTGTGTGTGTGTGTGTGTGTGTGTGTAAAGTGCCATCAAGTCGCAGCCAACCCCTTTTGGGGTTTTCATGGCAAGAGACTAGCAGAGATGGTTTTGCCAGTGCCTTCCTCTGCACAGCAACCCAGGTATTCCTTGGTGGTCTCCCATCCAAATACTACCAGGGCTGACCCTGCTTAGCTTCTGAGATCTGTCAAGATCAAGCTAGCCTGGGCCATCCAGGTCAGGGCATTGCCTTGTTTACACACATGCAAATATACAAATATACCACACCCATCAGAACTACTACAATGTGCATCTCAGCAACTTTAAAATGCAAAACTTGCAGCATGGAGATCAATAAGTCAGTGTTCTCTCACACAAGTAGGTGGTGGTCTTTTAAGATTACAACCTTTTGGAGATTGTAGCCTTAACGAGACATAACAGGAAATCTATTCACAGATCTCCTTCTGTTGTTGTTTTTTTGAACTGCATATAGCAGTGATAGGCAACCAGATTCAGGGCAGAACCACAATGTAGGGGGGAGAAGGCATTTAATTCTCCCTCACCCAGATTATTTTTGCAACCTTAATCTCCAATTCTCCCCAAATTGCTATTCGCTCCATAGGAAAACCCATTTAGCACGAGTATCAGCCCTGGTGATAGTGTGAAATATGACTGCAAAAAAACAAACTGAAGTAGAAATTGCTTATGTAGGGATAAGCAATTTGGGTCAGGAATGCAAGGGTTTAATAATAATTTGAAGCTTTAAAAACAGCAAGCCTGTTTACAGATCTCTAATAATCATTTTAATTTAAGCCCTCTGACTCGACTCCTAGATATGTTCACAAGGAGGCAGTGTGAAAGAGTAAAATATTTTGAACACTTAGCCACCAGAACCATCTCTCCAGAAGAAACCAATGTTGTTTTAAACTTGGTCATAGTACTACACTACTCTAAAAGCAAGAGTACACTGCACTACTCTTAAAGCAAGCCTTTTATTTCAGGGGGAAAGATCAGCTTCTGCAAAGCTCTCCATGTAGTGAACTGAAAAAGGGTGGCTCCCCAAAGAAGACAAAAAGCTAAAGGAGTCTCCAGCTTCCTAAATGCAGTGGAAGGAACAACCCATCCATCAAGAATGCTCTCAGAAATAAGTGTATGTTGCTTTGTGTTATTGGTATGTCGTCAGTGGATGTTCCTATTACAGCAAGTCAGTAGTTTTTTAAATCTTCTACTGTTATAAAGCACTTATCTTACTACTGTGTCACTCACAGAACTCCTGTACATTGGAGAAAATTTACAGCTTGGACTTTACACAGGACACGCCTGTTGGGCCTCATCAAGCAAGATTGCGTTTGTACCTGCATGCTGCAAAGAAAGATCGTGGTGGAAAACAAAGGAAAGGCTTCCCCACCCAAGCAATGCATACCTGCTCTGAAATGTTGTAGTATTCGAACAGGCTGCCATTTTGTGACTGGCCCCACCCAACAGGCCACTAGTGAGCCCCCAAGGCTCTTAAAAATTAAATTGCTCCCAGAACAAAGCTTGCCCTCCCCTGCTCTAAGCCAAAGTTTCTTAAACTGTGGGTCATGACCCCATATGGCAGTGATGACGAACCTTTTAGAGACCGAGTGCCCAAACTGCAACCCAAAACCCACTTATTTATCGCAAAGTGCCAACACAGCTAGAAGTCCACATGGGGCTAGGGGTTGCCAGGTCCCTCTTTGCAACCTGCAGGAGGATTTGGGGGCGAAGCCTGAGGATGGTGGGGTTTGGGGAGGGACTTCAATGCCATAGTCCAATTGCCAATGCGGCCATTTTCTACAGGTGAACTGAAATAGCAGATCTCCTGCTACTACCTGGAGGTTCAGTATAGGAATAGCTGTAAATAATGCCAACAAATTTGTGGCTATATATTTTCAGTATGTGAAAATATATAGCCACAAATTTGTTGGCATTATTTACAGCTATTCCTATACTGAATTTCTCATCTTAGGATAAGTGTATAGAGGTGTCTGATTTGTTTTCCACTACCTGGAGGTTGGCAACCCTGCATGGGCGGCCGAGCAGGGGAAGGAAAGCAGCTGGAGCATAGCCCCCACCCCTTCAGTTTGGTTCTTTTTCCAACTGTTATCTTCATACGAATTTTAAAAGACTGTTATGGGGGGCTGATGGTGGGGACAGCCCTTTGCACGCGCTCAGAGGCACCTTCGGTTGCATGAACGAGCAGAGTGGAAACCCGAGCTAAGAGAAGGGCTTGGCTCCAGCACAAATGCCAGGCGGGCCCCCGTTCGGCCCTCACCGCCAACCCCCTGCGCTGCAGTCACCAACCAGCCCGCCGCAGACGGCCGCCCAGGCGTCCCACTCCTGGTCCAGCCCTGTCCCGGCTCCACCTCTTCCAGTCCTCGGCAGTCCTCGTCGTTGTCTTCACTTCCGGAGCGCGCAGCCGCCGACTGAGGAGAAGGCACTGGGAAGGAGCCCGGCGCTTCCCGGAGGAGCTGGGAAGGCACCGCTGGTTCCCAGCCTCCTCAGCCGAGGGAACAAACTCAGGCAAACTCTGTACTGGGGCGACGGCTCGCATGCCCATAGAGAGGGCTCTGAGTGCCACCTCTGGCACACATGCTATAGGTTTACCACCACTGCCATATGGGGTCACATTACTGAATGTGGGGGTCATGAAAAATTTGAATTATTATCAGTAAATGTTTGATTTGTATATCTGTTTTATATACATATATACCCAGGGTCGCATAAAAATTTCTCTGGCGAAAAGGGGTCACAAGTGGCAAAAGTTTAAGAAGCCCTGCTCTAGGCAACCAACGGCACACCTCACTTGGACCCATCCTCCAAGGCAAGATGTAGAAGCCAGCTAAAGCCTAACTTATTTTGAAAGCACCCTCCCCCCGAAAGATATTAGCTCAACCAAATAACCAATCGTAGGAAACGGGAATCAAAAGTAGAAAGTTAAGACTGAGGTAGCACATCAAAACTAGCTCTACCAAATGTTTGTTTGATAAAAGCAACACAGTCTCGAAGTGCATGATATAACCCAACTGGAGTCATCAACCAATATAAAACTTTGCTGATTAAGCAGTTAGAGAACATAAGATTCAATTCCATTTTTTGTATTTACAAATACAGGTGTATGGGATATGCAACATGTTATACTACGATAAAATTTACCACTTGCTAAAAGGCTATTTTTTAAAATTCCATATTACAGCAATATATCAGAGTCAAAGTAAACTCAAGTAAACAAGTGTGACCTAATTAACAGTTGCCTTTACCAGTTAGTAAATGAATACTTAAGTGGACTAGCCTACCAATTAAAGCTTGCAGCCTAATTCCAACTACATCTTGTCTGCAATTCTACAGTGAATTATCTTCAGGCTACTTTTCCATTGGTAATTAGTCTTGTAGCTACATCAAAGCCTCAAGACTAATTTTTTGTATTAGTTCATGATTTGAAGGAAACACCAGAATCAGCTGAAATTTTTTTTTTAAGACCCTCGGACATTACTGAATAGAAATTTGTCTCCAAAAGACTCAAGGTTAAGAAGTGATTCACGCATAAAACAAACCATGGCTGCCATTTTGAGAATGCCGCAGGAACCCTCAAGCTTTCTGAGCTTCATTTGCTGTTTTATGTGAAGACGCCTAAGCATAATTTAAAATACTGTAATAGATTACTTTGAAAGAGTCTATGGGCACGATTGCCTAGCACTCACAAATGACCACAGCACAGCTCAATGGAGCACACCTCACCACCACTACAGGAAATGTCATGAAACAGTGTGCACTTCACCCATGTTACCCATATAGGCCTTCTTCTCCATGCCCCATAGATGACTTACGCTCCCTAAAGTCCCAGTACATTGCCTGCATGTGAACCCATGGAAACACAAGGGAGGGGCTGTGGCTCAGTGGCAGAACATCTGCTTGGCATGCAGAGGGTCCCAGGTTCAATCCCCGGCATCTCCAGTTAAAGGAACTATTCAAGTAGGTGATGTGAAAGACCCTTGCCTGAGACCCTGGAGATCCGCTGCCGGTCTGAGTAGACAATACTGACTTTGATGGACCAAGAGTCTGATTCAGTATAAGGCAGCTTCATGTGTTCATGTGACAGCTTAAGCCCCACTGAGAAATTCAATTTGCAGGTATTGCACACACTGTGCAAGTGTATGGTATCATTTTAGAAGACATTCATGTACACGTTTGTACGACAAAAGTAAAAGAATAGCTTTTGTGATAAATAACTGTCCATCAGTTTCTAATAACTAAGCTCAAATATCTGCAAGACAAACAATAAGAACATAATCCAACTAATGAACATTTCCAGCACTAACAGGCCAATATTATGAATGTTTATTAGGAAGCAAGTCTCCCCGCATCCCATGCTCAATAGGTAGGGTTGTCAGGTACCTCTTCGCCACCAGCGGGAGGTTTTTGGGGTGCAGCACATAGCTCAAAGCTTAATGGAAAAAAAATGCCAGTAAATTTTAATGAAGCCCCTTTCAGCTGTCAGTGATTATCCATTTTTACAAAAGTGCAGTGCCCAATAAATAATGCATTACCTTTCATATTCTAATTTCCTTTTGTATTTGCTACTCTTTCTCTGTCACATCCAAATTTAGATTGCAAGCCTTCAGGCAGAAGCCTGCCTTTTTTTTTTTTAACTTCCTGGAACCTTTAGCTTTTTTCAGAAATCATGAATAAGAGATATACGTACTATACTGTTCATTTCTGAAGAGTCGTAGCTTCCACATGGATGGACACTTCCAATGGGCTCCAGTCCTTCTTCATCCCACATATAGGTTCCATCAGAGCTATCAGATGGAGAAAGCTCAAAAGAAGAGCCAGCTCTGTAGTCCGCGTCAGAAGAAATCACATTGTTCCCAGAAGGATGTTTCGCATTCTCACTCTTGTCATCGACAGCTTAAGCACAAAAAAGTTAAAACTGTACTTGAACTGTATATGCATACAGCATTAAAGGTAAAGGTAGTCCCCTGTGGAAGCATCAGGCCATTACTGACCCATGGGGTGACGTCACATGGCAATGTTTACTAGGCAAACTATGGTTAAGGGGTGGTTTGCCATTGCTTTCCCCAGTCGTCTACCTTTACCCCCAGCAAGGTGGGTACTCATTTTACTGACCTCTGAAGGATGGAAGGCTGAGTCAACCTTGAGCTACCTGAAACTGACTTCCACTGGGATCAAACTCAGGTCATGAGCAGAGCTTTGACTGCAGTACTGCAGCTTACTACTCTGCAAACAGGCCCTTTTCAAATGCTATTTCTAAAAGCAAAATCATAATACAAATGATGGAATAACTGCATCAAGCAGGTGAATTGCGAGGTTACCTGCGATCTAATGACAAGCCTTTAGGAACAGAAAGAACAAAGTATTTTGTAGCCAAACTGCATGGTTCTCATCTGTTAACACTGATGTCAACTGAGTCAAGTAAACTGGAACACTAGATTTACCATGAAGGTTCCTTGTAGTTGAAGAGGCGGCCACTCTATAATCAGGCACTCTCCTACCTACAATCCCTAGAGGCAGGAAATCAGTTCTTCCTTCTCCAGTGGGGAGGGAACGCCCACCATCCTCATTTCAGATACTTCCTTTACTAATGTAGCTCAGCAGAGTGTGCCTTATCCAAAATGAATTGTAACGCTGTGGGAGATGGTACTCTCAAATAGAGTACACTGCATATGTGAAATAACAGAAGGTAGAAAAGAGTCCCCAACTGCAAAGACAATTATAAGTTGGAACAACACATGAGAAACCTGAACTGGTGTTGATCCCCCCCGTAACAGAGGTCCACATTCTTTGAGGAATCAAGCCACTTGCTGAAGAACCCATCGCCCAAATGCTGCATCAGCCAAGGCAACAGAATCTATTTTATAATGCCTGATGAACATGGAAGCCAATACCTACATAGCAGATTTACAGATATTAGAGACTGGAGCACTGGAGTTGAAAGGTGCAGAGGTGGCTGCGCTTCTGACTGAACGAGCTGTGACTCCCACTGGCACCTGAAGACCTTGAGAGGAGTACACCCAGCTCAGGGTTAGACTTTTTCCACCTCACTAATGGATGGTACGCCACCAACAGGCTGAAGATCTGGAAACTCTTAAGCAGTTTGCGCAGCCAAAGGACTGACACTCTGACCATGAAGGATGTGGCCACAGAAGCTTTAATTGGCAAAGCTAAGACTTAATGGGACTGGTATCACACTGCATAGCTCTTGTGGTCATTAGTGTCCTTAAGGTATCTTTCTCTCTCCTTGGGGAGGTGTACAGGCCACGCTAGCTACAGGGATGTCCACCACTTGAAGTTTTAGTAGTCTAAGAACCTTAGGAGGAAAGCTTTTCAGAATGCCCAGCATGAAATCTCTACAACAGCCCATTCTTCCTTCATCTCTCTGGTAAAGAACCTGGAAAATGTAAAAACATAGCATAGCTCCCTGGAGTCTGACAGAACTTCCAGGTCCCCTTCATATGATTCTTCCTCATTTGCAACTTGTGGCTGCTCTGCTTTGGGAAGGAGTGAGAGGAATTCATCTGAGGGGAAGAAAGTCATTTGGTGTGCTGAACAGAGTGAGGGGCTCTTTGTCATCAGACAATTCCCTTTCCTCCCTGGCCTAGTCATGGTCAGGGTCTGCTGAATAAGTCACAGAATATTCCTCATGGGACCGGAAAGAGGAAAAGGATGAGGGTGCTTGTGGCAAGGCTGTTGTGCCTGTCATGGCTGTCTTGGTAGGCCAGGCTTTCTACAATATGGTGACAGCCTCCCTTTGTCCCTCAGAGGACACAAGTGTCTGATCGAGCAGGCAAAGAAACCACCAAAGCCACTGCAGTAGCTGAACAGAGGGCTTGGAGAAATGGAAAGTAAACGTCAGGAGAAAAAAGCAACCTCTTTCTCTCTTTTTTTTTTTAAGAGCACAGAAGAGTAGACAGATCCAGTAAATAAAGGCACACAAAGGAAGAAACAGTTTAAAAGCTCAATGAAGAACTGTGGAACTCTTTCTTTGCTCTCAGGTGGAGGCAGGAAATAACTAAGGAAGGTGGACACTCCCCAGTAGAGACAGAAGGAACAACGTATTCTCTGCCTTCAGGGTTTGTGGACAGGACACTACCCAATTGTCAAAGTGTCCTCCTCTCTTCAAGTTAAAATAGGCTTCGATTCCCCTGTCAAATTAAATGGGACTTTAACACGCTTAGATTTGGCAAGATCATTTTCATTATTCCACTTAAGTTTGTACATACATATTTTCTATCGTGTGATAGTTTAGAGAATCTGAACACCAAGATGTCAGGCTCAAGAACAGCAATGGGAGAAAACGAAACCACAAAACAGGCAATTGCTTTGACAATTATTTGGATTGGTGATGCATGCACATTGCATTACCTGAGGTCCTCTGTAGCAATTAAAGTTTTTTGTAGATCTGAGTTCCTTGGTAACCATCGCCTGTCAAATTTGTTACTACTACTTTAACATAACTGCAGACAGTAAGACACTATAGCACAAAAAGTAAAGGGAATATTTGCTTGGGACCTCAAGCTGGTTTGTCATCTTAATATGTACTCAGCATTTTTTAAAAAAATATCAAAACACCTATGCTTTGGGAAGAACCAAAAAGTATTCCTGTTTATTTAGAGGGCTTTATGCTGCATCGGCAAAGTCCTGCACGAGGCAATTACAATCTTTATTCCTTATTATTCATAATCTAAGATCCATTATTGCCATATTTACCTGAAAATGAAAATCCTGAACATAAGGTAATTCCCCTCAAAAAAAGTTACACAAAGGGTTT
This sequence comes from Euleptes europaea, assembly GCF_029931775.1. Lineage (NCBI taxonomy): Eukaryota > Metazoa > Chordata > Lepidosauria > Squamata > Sphaerodactylidae > Euleptes > Euleptes europaea. The sequence goes on along the minus strand of NC_079316.1, from coordinate 99,075,286 downwards.
TTTAAATAACTGTACATAAATATAATTTGTACAAAAACATAAGATTGTTTTTCTTGACAGCACATATGGGGGAAAAAACTAGCTTTCCTTTCAGGTATATATGGGTAGGAGACAGATGACTATAGGGGGGAAAATTGTTTGTAGCTTTCATTGACCTAAAAAGTGCTTTTGACTCTATTTCTAGAGAGAAATTACGGGACAAATTGTCAAAATTAGGAATTGACCCTGGGCTGCTAATACTTCTAAAGAAATTACACTCAAAACAACACTTGCCAAGTTAAATTCTCACCCAATGGTGGTCTAACAAAATTTTAATTCAAAGAGGCGTTAAACAGGGGTGTGTTTTAGTTCCCTGCTTTTTAATATTTTTCTTTCTGATCTAGCGCAATCACTAGATTCAGTCAATGGCCATCCACCTAAATTGGGGTCCCAGTCTTTACCGCTACTCCTCTATGCGGACGATACCGTCATTCTTTCTTTTACTAAAGTAGGCCTACAACGATATTTAGATGCTTTTAACAATTATTGCCAATTGAACCTACTTTCTATTAATCCCTCCAAATCAAAGGTAGTGGTGTTTTCTAAAAAGTGGTCTTTATATAAATGGCATATTGGGAAGGATTCAATCGAACAAGTTAAAAGCTATAAGTATTTGGGGATTACTTATAACTATAACCTCTATTGGACTGTACATCGACATAACAATCAAAGCTACAAGGATTTCCTTAAACCAACTTAAGCATTTTTTTTTACGCGAAAGGGAATCAATGTGTCCCCGCAGTGATCAAAATCCTGAACATAAAAATACTCCCCTAATTTCTGTTTGGTGTTCCTTTATAGATTGGAGCCCTTAATCAAGGAATGGAGAACATCCAAGCCATATTTCTTAGACAAATACTGGGGATACCTAAATGTGTTTCATATTTTACAATTTGCCTCGAAATCGGAGAAAACCTGATTACCATTAAAGCTTGGATTCAAACAATAAGATATTGGCACAAATTATATTTTCAAACCGAGCCAGGTTCCCTTTTAAATCTTTTGAAAAGGGAACTTCACTACTCTTCATGGGACATATTAATTAGATCTAAACTTTATCAAATTGGAATTGATTTAGATAACCTTACTCTAGACAATGAATCTTATATTTTTAAAAGAATTAAACAACGTCTCCTGGATGTAGAACTGCAGAATCTTAAACCAGCTCTACCCTCCATCTGTTCTCCTGTGGCTTTAGGCCTTAATAATTACTTGGGTAAAATGGCTAGGTATTTGGATAATCTAGAGGTACCTTCTCAATGCCGCATTTTTTTATTAGCTAGGGTTAACGCATTCCCATCTAGGATGCTCTCAGGCCAATATCTTCAGATCCCCAGGCATGAACGCTTATGCCTATGTGGCTTAAATTTGCTTGATACAATTGATCACATCCTCTTAGATTGCCCTCCTTATGTGACTCTGCAGGATAAATTTATTTACTTTGCTCCAGCCCATGAGATACAGGAGCAATGAAGTGAAACGTAAATTTTTATTGAGTGATCAGGATCCTAAAATTACGGCTACTGTGGCTGAATTTCTTACAGGAGTTCTTAAAGAACAAGAAAAGCTTTATTAATCTGAATTGTGAATTATATGTATTGTCCTTTGGAGGTATATTGTTGTTTTATTTTTGTTCTTTGGCATGCCAATAAAGGTTAATGATGATGATGACTAGAAGCGCATTAAAGAAACTTGATGTCTAATCTAAAAAGAAAAAAAATATCATATTTACCAGGCACACGAATATCCAGCCAGTCATCAGAATTACAATTAGAGCTTTCGTTTTCCTTAAGAGACAGAAGTTGATCTAATGGTATTTCATTTCCACACTCCAACTCTTGAACAGACACTTCTTCTTCTTGAATTCTTAGTGTTCTTTTTCGATATTCTAGATCTACAAAATCATCACTAAAGTCTTCACTCAGATCATTTTTCTCAGAAGATGACAAAGAAGATATAGATATTTCATCTACATCACCATCTGTGCAAATAACTTTACCACCATCTTCTACCAAATTACACACAGGTTCACTAACTTCTGGTCTTTCACTGTTTTGTGTGCCTTTTCCAGCAGTGCCTCCATGAATATTTTTTGAAACCGAAGAGTCCTCCTCTAAGTATTTTTCAGTATCGTTATTTGTGCTGCCATCCACTGGAATCCTTCTCCCCAAATGTTGGTTGCTAGGCTTTAATAAAGAAGGACGGCCTGTTCTAAATCTTAAGGATGGTGCATCCCCAGAGCCGTTTGACAGCGGTGGTTTCTTCAATCCAGAGGACCCTAAGGTAGTATAAGACCTAGGAAACCGACACCTTAGGGGTTCATTACCATTGGGTATCTCCAGCTGTCGAGCATTTCTTGATAACAGATTTGACCTCTGAGATGTTCTAATAGCTAGGTGTTGATTTTGATAAGGCCTTGTAAGATCCACAGCTCTATTAAAAGAATGGGACCTGGTTAAGGTTGCCGGGGGCAAGAGGCTGTTTTGAATGGAATGAGAAAAGCTTTGTGACCTAACCATTTTTTCACAGGAAGGTTTAACATTGTCTATTGACTTTGATAGACTCTCTCCTGAGCTGCTTCTCAGTGTAGTGGAATTACTTCTATTCCTCTGAAAGCCTATGGTTGACTGGGTCCCACAAATTCCATTCAAGTGTGACTTCGGAGCATTTAGTCCAGAATATGAAGTCCTGCCTAACAATGAACTTTTGGTGAATTTAGCCGAACAAGGCAGCCCAGACAAAGACTTTTGGCTTAATTCTTCTGCAGAAGACACAAACATGTTGCTTTGTTTTCCAGTTTGTGAAGATGCGCTGTGTGAACCTATCCTGAGCACTTCTTTACCAATTGCTCCTTGAGACTGAGGGCACTTTTCCGAATTAGTCAGTCTTTCATTGGAATTGTGATTGGAGCTAGATTCATTGCTGATCGGGTCACCCAGCTGGTACTTATTTGATTTTCTCCAGTTAAAGGAAAAGGAAGACATACGAAGAGTGCCATTGTGCTTGCTGAAATTTTTCTCAAAGCTCTGAGTATTCCCTGATAAATTAAGAGCTGTCCCATTTGGAACAGTCTGTAGGATACTTCCCACAGGTTTTGTTCCATACTTTGGTAACCTGGAAACCAAGGATGTCCTGATAGGATTTTTTTCTTCCATGAGCTATAGTCCTTCCATGAGAGCTAGCCCTTGAATGCTGCTGTATTCTAGAGAGAGGGAGATAAAAATAATATGAATGACTGTACAAGTATTTTAAAATTAGTACACTTTAAGGATATCTGTACAATATAGCTAGCTGTCTGTTGAAATAGCAACCTCAGCAACTGAAATACATTTGTGCTTATCACACTGGCAATCCTTTCAAGAAGAGACCAAGTAAGACTGCCAAATATAACCATTTTGAAATAGCATGACTAAGGAAAAAGACATGGAGTTAGATCAGGATTTTAATAAATTAGCTCATGGGCACTTGTGGCAATTCTTAATGTTTCACACTCGTGGGAATACTTATCACTTGCTTTAGCACATACTCAGAAACAGGATTCATAGGAAAGAACCACACAGTGTCCTCTGCTGGATCCAGCTCATACAACTGTATTTGGACTCTTTGGGGTACAATAAGCAACCATGTCAACAGTTATATATAACAAGCCACATGTCATGTTAAAACTGGCTTCAAAACTTGCTAAGTTCTATTCCTTGGCTAAAGTTCTCATTGATCACAAAAAAACTGTTCTCTAGAAGACATGCAGCATTTCCTAGAGCTCCACAGCAACAACTACAATGTATCCATTTGATACTTTGGCGCTATTAACAACTACTGGCATAAAAAACAGCAACACTTCCTCTAAGTGAAAGCCAACACTCTAAGCAGGATCAGCTGTTCCCTTTTGAAGGAGAAAGCTATTCCTGCATACATAAAGTAAGGAAAATCTGAAGAGTGAACTGACAACCTTTTGGAATGACTTGACAGTATTCTTGCAAACGTAGACTTTCATATTCTAAAGAGACCAAACGTTTCTGACCATATGGACTGATGCACTGCCAATTCACACATTATACCATATCTATATGCCAACATGGAATTCATTTTTACCTCTGCAAAAGGGAAGCATGAATGAGGCTCACGAATAATGTCTGGAGAGGTTTTAGCATTTTCCCAGAGAAAGTTTAAGAGACTGCATATGAGAAGAGCACATACATTAAACTTAGTTCACAGGTTTCTGTATGTAAACACACTCATGTGTGCTTGTAGCTTTGGGAACATTATAGAAAATGCTCTGGGTATCTACTGTGCCCCAGTCGAGCACAGCATCATATCGCATGGAGAAGCTCCACAGCTGGGTGTGCCTTAGTTAGGATAGGGGCAAAATTTAGAATGCTAAAGCTACCAAAAATCATAGTTATCAGATGCAACTAACAAACAAATCCTTCCTATAGCAAGTTGTTACTTTTGATTCCACTAAAAATAGCAAGCAATTTTATAGCTGGAAATGGGTCATTCAAAATCCAACAAATCCTTATCTGCTCACAAGCTTCTATGGGAAGTAATTGGTTATAAAGGAAAAAAAAATTCTACAGAAAGCCAGGACTAAGGTACCTTGCTCCATTGCTGTTAATGTGTTTTGAAAGGAAGATCTACATCATAAATATTAAAGACTGCTATGGTTTATAAGAGCTTACAGTGACATTTTAAACAACTGAACAGTCAAATCAATCTCTAGTCAACTTAGTACATCGTACTGTGGTTTCAAGCTAGTCATGACCTACATTGCTTAATGTGAAATGTAGGTCATGTGAAACAAAGTTATAGTTTAATACAGCCTTGACAATAACTACTCAGTGTTCTTGTCCCACTCAGAGGGCAGCAATACCTTTCTCCATCCCTGTACTTCAAGCAGCTCCTTTCCCTTGTGAAATAATGCCAGACATATCTCAAGCAAAGTTACAGGAAGAAAGCTACAAGACCATCTCCATACCAGAATTCCACTATGGAGATTTTAAACAAGACTGTTTTGCTTCCAGCTACAGCCGGGTACCCTTTTAGAAGAGAGAATGAGAACCACCCAGTCATTGTGGCATAGCTCTGTCTCAACACAGAGCAACATATGGGAAGGGGGATCACTATAGCTCTTTCCCAACAGCAGGGACTTGTCCAGCAGCAGTTTTAAATGCTATTATGGAAGTCCAGAAAACAAATTTAATTTACTTTCTATATTTATACACCACATTTCTCCCCAGTGGCTTTCATCGTTCTCCGCTCCTCCATTTTGCCCTCTCAAGAACACTGTGAGGAAGGTTAGGCTGACAGTGTGCAACTGGCCAAAGGTCATCCAGCAAGCTTCCATAACACAGTGAGGATTTGAAGCTGGGTCTCCCAGGTGTTAGTCCAATACACTAACCACAACAACCACACTGGCTCTTGGGGAAGGGATACAATTTATTCCATTCCAAACCCACCCACTCCATGTACCTTGTTAGGAGCACTGGAAATTTGGCAGAACACTGAAAGAGATGTTTGAAATATTTTTTGTTTGGAATCACGAACATAATTTCTGAAACAAGGTTTCACTCACTCAAGAACTGGGCGATATAAAGATTTTTTCCCCCTTTATTAACAACCTACAGCACTGGGTAACTCCTGTGTATACATATAAAGCACATGTTCAAGGACACAAGTCCTTGAACAATATGACACTCTGTACATAATACAATCCTGGATGAGCCAATGTTTTCAACGCCCAGATCTGCTGATAATCTTAACTGCTGTGACTGAATGAAGACTGTTGTGAATCCAAACAATAAACTTCCTTTCACCTACTAAAAATATGGTTTCTATTTTCAGTGTTTATGGCAATGACATATCACAATGTAAGTGCTTAAGTAGCACAGGTTAAAGGGAGTTTGCAGATCCCTCTCTCTCCCCAACAGAAAATACTTGCAATTGGTTGGATCTCTCTTGCTCCATCTTATCATCACATCCACATTGTAAAGTAGGTTAGCCTGGGAGACAGCAACTTGCCAAGGTCACCCCAATGTGCTTCATACTCACAAAGGGATCTGAACTTACATGTCCCTTTTCCTAGCTCAACTCTACACTAGGCTACACTGCCCTGCCCTTTAAACCAGAAGTTAACGCATGTCTGTAGAGACTTTTGTTGACATTGCCAAGCCCTGTGGAACTCTTCACTTTGTGTAATCTTAGAATAGCAAAAAAAAAACTGCCAATCAATATGCCATCACTATGCCATGCTGTGATTGCAATGACCATCATCTTTTGTTTTTCCTTCATTTTTTCTGTTTATTATTTCAAATTTGGCAGGCGCAGTTTACAAAAACAAGTGTTCAGTAGTTTGCAGTTATGTTTTGTATTGTGATTTTCCCATCAATATTGAACAAATTTAAAAGTTAACCAGACAAGAAGCTTAGCCTCTGGATTCATTTTCTGACTTATTTCCCAGTTTAATTTTTTCACTGGACTCACCTGGGCAATAATGAAAGCTCTTGGATTACAGGGATTGCATTGAGCTATTTTTGACTCCGCTTTAGACCAACTGGGCTCTAATTCCCACCTGATTATACAACGTACGCTAATAATAAAGCAGATGCACAGAAATGATCTACATTAACAACATTATTTCACAAAGATACCATTGTGGTATAATGGTTAAGAGTGGTGAACTCTAATCTGGAGAATCAGGTTTGATTCCCCACTCCTCCATGTGAGCAGGGGACTCTAATCTGGTGAACCGGGTTGGTTTCCCCACTCCTATACATGAAGCCAGCTGGGTGACATTGGGCTAGTCACAGTTCTCTTTGGCCTCACCTACCTGACAAGGTGTCTGTTGTGGGGAGAGGAAGGGAAGGAGATTGTAAGCAAGTTTGATTTCCCTTGAAAGGTAGAGAAAATTGGCATATAAAAACTAACTCTTCTTCAATATTGATTTAATTTACAACAATTTGCAATTCGCTGGTTCAATATCCTTTAAGGGTTACCTGGAGCACATCTAGATACCAAGTTATATCCAACAGAATCATCAGCAGAAGGAGTATGGTTGTTTGCTACATTACCCTGCCTGCAGCAGCTCTTTCTGACCCTAGGAAAGTTGATACCTGTAGTCACTCAACCAACAGGCTAACAGCTACATAGGTCAGAGGGTCACAGCAAGAAAGCGAATGGGGGCAAAGGTGTGTGCCTCCTACTTCTTCTGCAAGTGCAGGCCTGCTGACAGAAAAGGGACAAAAGGCAAATTCACCTCCTCTCTACTACAACCCTGACCCATTTGCCTTTTTGTCTACATGGGTTCACTTCTCCACAGACCAATTCAAGGAACCATTAGGCAGGATGATTCTGTGGAAGCTGTTGTCATATGAAAGGATTAGGAAGGAAGATGACCTCCCCATGAATGGGCTCCTAATTCTTGTACTCTTAACTACCAAGTGATTACTGTTCTTATTAGCAAGATTCCCAGAAATATGCTGCTGAACTAGTGGCGTCCTATATTTACCCAAAAGACAACCCTGAATATAGAACACTTCCCCCCACACACACGTCATATGAAAAAGAGGGTTTTATTGCTGCCCCAATGTGCATCAAAGAGACCTCTTTTGCTTGATGACACATCTGGAAAAACCTTGTCTCGCATCTTGGTAAGTAAAATAATTAAATTAAGCACAGCCAACACAGCAGTACATCTACAAGTAAAGAATAAAGAAGTTTAGATATTAGTGCCAGCATTTGGCAAGACACTGCGCTCCAACAATTATTGATTTGTTAGTGCAAAAAATCAGGACTTTAGTCACTTGACAATTATAAAATAGACTGCAGCTTAAAATAATTTGACAATTTAATATCCCAGCTGTATAATTTTACAAGTGCCATCCACTGCTTACTTTAGAGCACTCTTGAAAATAAAGGCTCGAAACAAGTATTAGAATATACTGCTTGCAGTTTTCCAATCCATCATCCAATTCCAACAGTTAAGCTCCTTTAGCATACTGTGCAGCTCTAATGCACCAAATATTTATTTTGCACTGATTTTACCAGTATTGAATGACAAAAAGCAAGAATACCAGAAGTCTTTTACATATTGTATACCTGGTATTTCAAAGATGTACTTTTTACTAGAATCCAGAGAGTAATGTTGTTACAATTCACAGCTTTTAATTACAATATGTTATTACGGCATCAAAGTCTAAACCACTTGGACTGCTCAGAAAGGCTTAGGATTTACCTCTAACAGACGTATTCAAATTTTGTCCAATTAAGATTATGCCTTTTAGCAAAGTAGGGGCTAACCTACACTATGTGAAGTAGCATACAAATTATGCTCCACAAAAGTGGTGCCCTATCTTTTCAAGTATAAGAACCCCTTTCTAACATGGAACATTTTGCAAAGCTTCCCCCACAGTATAGCAGTTGTACCATTAATATTTTATTAGTATTTGTTGACTGAGAAAATACTTAATAACAAAAAGATCCAAATGAAAGTGCTTAGTGCACACACAGATTCATGGAGCCCTTGCAATAGTGCAGCAGCCCCCAGGAATCCCTGACCTCCAGGCTGGGAACCACCACTCCAAAATGTAATTTTTAGAAGAGATACTTTATATTAACTCTGAAGCGCTTTAATTACTGCCTCCGTTTGTGTTTATATTATTTTTTGTTTTTACATGTTCACGTGGTTTTGAAAACAAATCCAGAAACCACATCCCACTAACATCAGCACAGAAGTTAAAAATGCACTCTCTCCTAGACAAGCCATTATTGTAGCATGAGCAACTGAAGACTTGTAAGCATAGTTATATCATCTGTTAAAGGTAACATTTGAAAAATTAGATTCAGATTCTATAATTGTTTTCAGCAATAGTTCAAAAACCACCACAATGTGGTATCTGCTTTAGCGGAGTACTATTTCCTTGCACTTCAAACCTGAAGTGCTATAGCTTGGCAGGGAAGCCACTTCTAGGCAGAGGCGGCCCAGTCATATCAGGAACCAGAAACCATTTAAAGAAATGCAGCCTCTACTGAGTCTGGCACAGCTATCCCCATTGATTTCAACAGACTTAAGCATGCCTAATTCTACACAAGATCATATTCTGTAGTCTATGCAGGACTACAAATCATTAACTTAATCAAAAAAGAATCTTAAGCAGACTCCTGCAGAGGTAACTTTTCAAAAGATTTCTCTGGCCAATTACCATGAGTCATAGCACAATGAATTTGCAAGAAAACTGGATTTTAAAAGACCAACAAAAACACCTGTCTAGCAAATGTTTGACTTTTTAAAAAGGATATCTGTTTTTCTAAATGCTTACAAGAGTTCGGAGAAGACCCCTCGTGAACAGTATTAACACATAACCCTTTTTAAAAGAACAGTATTTTTAGCTATTATTGCTATACACTCATAATTGATCAGTTATTTATATATTTAGTTTAATCCAAGCCAATCTAAAATTTCATTCTTTGTTTCTAAGTATATAAAAAATAACCCAATACTTTTGCAGGCCAAACAGTGGGATCCTAAACTTTGGCTAAATGAGTGACGGATGGAGATGCAAACCTTCCCTCCATTGCCTATGGAGAAGTTGAGGAGACTTCCTCAGAGTTAATCCTTTCTTGGGCATTTTGTTCTGTGGCCCTACCAACAACATACAGGAATTTTTCTAGAACTGTGGCCTTCACATTAAGGATCAATGAAAGTATTCGTAAAAATCAATATGATAGCTTCCTGTATAACTGTTTGGCATGAGCATATAGCTAAGGTTTTCATTTAAAATTTAATAATACTAGAGAAGCCAGGTTTTAGTCATAGCTCTAACAGTTAAATAACAGTTAACCTGGCCTGCAAAATTCAGAAAATTACACACAGAAAAAGAACAAAATGTTAGAATTACTCATACTGACCTAAATATACAAACAACTGGTCAACTGATGAGTTTTAATCACATAATAATGGGTAAAAAGGTGTTCTTTTTAATTGATCATATCACTTTAAAATGTTAAACATTTACTAGAGGGGAAATTTTGTAGTTCTGTATCTTAGTCTGTCACATTAGAAAAACAGGAAAAAAACACACAGAGGACAGTTATTAACAAACCTAACACTTTGTCCACTGCCCCAGGTAGAAATGTAAGGAACTGTGTTGTGCGCCACAAGGCACGAGTAACTCAACCCGTCTTCACACACAAGCTACCCTGACTGACTGCTAAGGACCACACCTACAGAAAGTCTCACTAGAAGCAAAGAACACCCCCAAGCTGTGCCCTACTGCAAGCCAACAGTCATCAAGTTGGAGGGAAAGCCAGAAACCATGACTTTATGCACATCAATAAGCCCCACTTTGTGCAGTGGAGCCACAACACCGTGGTAGAGCATTCATACAACCCAAGTTCATAAATTCAATCCCAGGCAACTCCGATTAAAAGCATCAGCTATCAAATGATATACAAGTGCTTTGGAGAGCTACAACCAGCCAGAGCAGACAAGGCTGACCTTGACAGGCCAATGCTCAGAACCACTATAAGGCACTTTCATGTATGTTCAAGCACATACAACACTGCAGCCTGAGTGAGGACGCACCTGCTCCAACATCTGGTTTCCATGCCAGGGCTCAACCCTATAACGGAGAGAATTACAACAGATGGCAGCACCCCCGAGGCAGCGCAAAGCATTTCCCTCATCCCTGAGGGGCTACAAAAAGTCCCTCCTAGCCCAAGGGTAAGGACAAACAGCTTCCAGATCATTCACAGTGGGTAGCCATGTCAGTCTGTCTGCAGTAGTAGAAAAGGGCAAGAGTCCAGTAGCACCTTAAAGACTAACAAAAATATTTTCTGGTAGGGTATGAGTTTTGTGGCTCACGAAAGCTCATACCTTACCAGAAAATATTTTTGTTAGTCTGTAAGGTGCTCCTGGACTCTTGCCCTTTTCTACATCTGTCTTTAAGTATAGGAGAGTACTTATATACTATACTTAAAGTCAGATGGATTCACATTCTAGCTGTATCTGAAGAAGTGAGCTGTGGCTCCCGAAAGCTCACACCCTACCAGAAAATATTTTTTGTTAGCCTTTAAGGTGCTCCTGGACTCTTGCCCTTTTCTACATCTGTCTTTCAGTATAGGAGAGTACTTATATACTATACTTGAAGACAGATGGATTCACATTCTAGCTGTATCTGAAGAAGTGAGCGGTGGCTCCCGAAAGCTCACACCCTACCAGAAAATATTTTTTGTTAGCCTTTAAGGTGCTCCTGGACTCTTGCCCTTTTCTACATCTGTCTTTCAGTATAGGAGAGTACTTATATACTATACTTAAAGTCAGATGGATTCACATTCTAGCTGTATCTGAAGAAGTGAGCTGTGGCTCCCGAAAGCTCACACCCTACCAGAAAATATTTTTTGTTAGCCTTTAAGGTGCTCCTGGACTCTTGCCCTTTTCTACATCTGTCTTTCAGTATAGGAGAGTACTTATATACTATACTTGAAGACAGATGGATTCACATTCTAGCTGTATCTGAAGAAGTGAGCGGTGGCTCCCGAAAGCTCACACCCTACCAGAAAATATTTTTTGTTAGCCTTTAAGGTGCTACCGGACTCTTGCCCTTTTCTACAGCTTCCAGATCAGGCGGCGGCGGCGTTTCCTTAGCAGACTGGAGCGAAGTGCTGCTTAAGCCCCCCCCCCCCCGCCGACCCTTCCTTTTTCTCAGAAGGAGACCGGGCTCCCTGAAGCTCACAGCACCCACCATGCAAGCGTAGCAAGTCACGGGGCCAGGAGATGGTCGCTGCCCACCCCCCGCGAGTCTCCCTAAATCATGACACAGGCACCGCCTCGGGGCCTGGGAAAGGAAGGATGGGGATGCGGCAGCATCTTCTTCTCCCCCTGCGCAGGAAATCCAATCACGGCGGCGCAGCCAATCACGCCCGCCGAGGCATCAGGAGGTTTTGGGGGAGGGGGGAAAGAGAGAGAGAGAGATGGAGAGAGAAAGAAAAGAAAACGGAAACGGGGGGAGGGGGAAGGGACGAGGACTTTATTCTGACTCAGCTGACGGGTGAGGAGATGCTCCTCCCCAGACTAACCAGCAAACACGGGGTAGATCTCGCGTTCGTGTGGACAAATGAGGGCCAGGTTACCCCCCCCCCTCTAGTTTTCTGCCCCCTTCTTACTCCTGGCTTCTTCGGGGGGGGGGGTTCGGAGGGGAAAAGCCCTGCCCCCTCACCACACAGGGCCGCTTCCCAGGCGCTGGCCTTCCTCACCGCCCTGGCGTCTCTCCTCAGGCTCCGGGCTGCGATAACGATGGGGGGGGGGGGGGAATCGGCTCTCCCGGCTGGCCGGCGTCCCTCCACGCGCCCGCCCCGGAACTCAGGGCCGGCCCCCTGCCTCATCCGCCGCCGGGCGTCACGGGCCTGCCAGCTGACGCTGACGTCATGCGCCTCGGAAGGGCGCGCGCGGCACCGCGCGGCCTGGCTCTCCCCGGCGTGCGCGCCCCTCGCCTGCTCTCCCCTCTCGCTCCTGGGGCGAGCGTCGCGGTTAGCCAATAAAAACAACCCGAGCGAGGGAGGAGGCGGGGCCGCCTACTCTCCCCCTCCCCCTCCCAACGTTCTTTCCTCTCACCCCCCCCTCTTGCGCTTGCCTGCCTCCAACGACTTTTCCCGCTCAAATTCGAACTTGCGGTAGTAATGCGTGGGACACTCTTGAAAGCGTCTGCCTTTGTAGTGTAATGCCTATAATCTTCATTGTTATCGGAAATGTATGAGTTTATACTCAGTCCGCATACATATTGTTATCGGAAATGTATGCTTTTATACTCAGTCCGCAGACTCACACTTATAAAGATGCTAACCCCGGGGCATAAGGGTCAGCATCTAGCACAATACCATATCCTGCACACATATATAATGGCAATACCCCATGTGTAAGGGGTCAAGCATTATTCTTTGGTTCCTATTCACTCCTGTGTGATCACTGAATTAGCATAAACTAGCAGCCATTATGAATCAGGCGCCAGTGAGATCATCCTTGCAGGCCTGGTACAGCTAGCCGCCCTAATGAGGCCCAAGGCAGTGATTTAAGGGTGTCAGATAAAAATGTTAAGTTTCGTTTCTCCATTACAGACCATGTAGCCCCCTAAATCCACGCCTCAAAACCACACTGATAGGTCATGCTAATCCAACTGTATCCATTATTGGGTCTTTGTGTTTCTACGCACTATATGACATATTTGTAACACCCCTGACCAGAAGTTATAAACGTTGTTGCAATCCTTTGTTCTGGTGTGTGAATTGTCCAGCGCAGTTGGGCCAATTCTCACCCGGTATGTATATTGGGCCTCATAAACAAACTGTTTTAAACTCTCAACCTCCTACTGTGTTATTGTCATTGGGAATTAATACAATGATACAGGCTTATCAGTAGGAGGGAGGCCTGTCAAGTCAAAGCGTTACGCCTTCCTCATCACTGCTTTTGAACAGGTGAACAAACACAGCAGGAAAAATGGAAGACCCAACAAGAGATGGGCTGACTCTATAAAGGAAGCCACAGCCCTCAACTTGCAAGACCTGAGCAAGGCTGTTAAAGAGAGGCCGTTTTGGGACACATTCATATTGACTGATAGGGTCGCCATGAGTCGGAAGCGACTTGAGGGCACTTAACACACACAAAAAACACACAACACAGCCCCTAAAAGGGTTGCCAGCCTCCCGGTAGTGGGGAGCAAAATAGACCCCACTGTACCAGTATCTAAAGATTTGGAAATCAGTACAGAAGTGAAAACAATTTAAACAAAGTGCAAAATTCTTTATAAGCTACTACATGAAAATAAAGACAACACAAGACAAAATGTACACCAAAGACCTACAAAAGCCATATATACGTGTCCATATGTACAATAGGAATAGTTTTTCAAAGTTGTCTCAATTATGAGTACAAATTCTTCTTGTTGAAGGCAAATATCATGTAGTTAAGGTAGAGGCCAACAGTTTATGGAGGATACGGCCGTTTCAAATTCTTAGCTGTTAAACAATTCTTCTTCAGTCCTTCCTATATTATAAATATATTTATATTTATATTCCACCTGTAGTGGCTGGAGATCTTCCACTATTAGTTCACCTGGAGAAAATGGCTCCTTTGGAAGTTGGACTCTAGGGCATTATACCCCTTTGAAGTAAGTCCCTCTCCAAACCACACCTTCCTCAGGCTCCACCCTAAGGAGAGAGGCCTTGGCTCAGTGGTAGAGCATCTGCTTGGTATGCATAGGGTTGCCAGGTCCCTCTTCGCCATTGGTGGGATATTTTTAGGGCGGAGCCTGTGGAGGGCAGGGTTTGGGGAGGGGAGGGACTTCAATGCCATAGAGTCCAATTGCCAAAGAGGCCATTTTCTCCAGGTGAACTGATCTCTGTCAGCTGGAGATCAGTTGTAATAGCAGATCTCCAGCTACTATCTGGAGGTTGAGCAATCAAAATATACACCACCACACTATTACACACAGTCAGGAACTTAGGATGGAGTCGGCTAGTTAATTTCAAGTCATTCACAGACACAAAGTAATCCAGAACTTGACAATTTATCACATAGGTGCAAAAGTGCAAATGTGCAGTGAAAGACAACATACAATTCTATATACAATCCTATGTTCTCAATCCTATAAGGTAACAATCTCCACAATTTTCTCTTGAGTAATCTTCACAAAGGTAACTGGAGAGCAAAATTCAAAAAGTCCCGTGAGGGTAAGGTTTCAATAGTATTTCTAGAAGAATGAAGAGAGGGACGATCGTTTCAGTTCTTCTTCAGCCCCTTTTCAGTTTAATTCAATTGTATATGTTCACAACTTATCTCCATTTTTCCATTCAGGATAAAGCTGCAGCCACGTACTGTATATATTTTTTCAAAGTTCCCACTCAGGGTATATCATTTCCCATACGTGGTTGCTCAGATGCTGTTCTCTGTTCCCAAAGGGATACAAAGTGCATCTCCAGTTAAAGGGACCAGGCAAGTAGGTGATGTGAAAGACCCTGAGAGAGACCCTGAGACCCTGGAGAGCCGCTGTAGACAGTACTGACTTTGATGGACCAAGGGTCTGATTCAGTATAAGGCAGCTTCATGTGTTCCACCCCCAAATTCTCCAGGTATTTCCCAACCCAGAGTTGGCAACCCTATTCCCTAATATAACAATGCAATGCGGAAAACATGCCTGATTTTGTCCCCAGCTAGCCTCAACCATGGCTGTGGCCCCTACCTGGCTGAACTCTCTGTCTAAGAAGACCAGGGCCCTAACTAGGGTTGCCAGGTCCCCCTTCGCCATTGGCGAGAGCTTCTTCCAGGTGGGACTGGGGGGCAATCCACGAGTGCGCATTGTGTGCGATGCACGGGACGTTCTAGCATTGTCCTCCAAAAACTATGGAAACCATAGAGTTTGGGGGGGGAGAACGCTAGAGTGTCCCCATCGCTTCCTGGGTAAACCCAGAATTGACGTCATCACTGCGGGCACCATGCATGCCAATAGCTTCCACCCTTCAGCGGGCCTGCTTCTGCCCCCCAGCCAGGGGAGGGTAGGCGGGCAGTCCAGTTAATTGGCAGGCAATTGCCCACCATAACCAGGCAAATGGCTAGCCCTCAGTTCCACAGGGCCTGTAAGACAGAGATGTTCTGCCAGGCTTGTGGTTGAGGACAGTGATGGTTTACATCTACAATGATTCTAACTGTTGGCCTGATCTCTAAACCTACCTCCAGTTCTTTTGCTCCTTCAGTTCTTCTTTCAGTCCCCTTGTTTTGACTCTAACCAGGCGGTGTATGTGGGTTTATATCTCCATATTGTTTAGGATATCTGATCTAAATACTAGCCTTTTTTTCAGTCGTGGGGAGTTGTTGTTTTAGGTGCTATATTTTTAGATGTATGGTATGGTATGCTTTTATGAAAGTAAGTTTTTGCTATGCTATACAGTAAATAGTATATGAACTTGTTTTATCCTTGTGTTGTACGCTCCCCTTCCCCCTTGGTGGGGGAAGGTCGGGATATAAATTAAATAAATAAATAAATTACACGCAACAGAAGAAAGGGTTTCTCAGTGTTACTCCGAATGCCACAATGGATTGTTACAACATACTTTGTGGTTTCCAGTTAGTGTTACTGTAACCATTTTGGAGCACATTCCATGTCCTCTAATAGTCCCAAGTACACCCAGTGTTTAGCGGCGGGCTCTAATCTGGAAAACCGGATTCAATTCCCCACTCCTCCACGTGAAGCCTGCCGGGTGACCTTGGGCCAGTCACAGTCCTCTCAGCCCACGCAGAGGCCGGCAATGGCAAACCACCTCCTAATGTCTCCTGCCTTGAAAACCCTACGGGATCACCATAAGTCAGCTGTGACTTGATGGCACTTTCCGCCACCATCCATGTTTGCTAATAATCATGGTGTCTTGGATGACGTCTACGTCACTTTTTGGCTGTCTGTTTAACACGCATGAGTGGGTCTGTTAGTCAGTGCTACACATTTTCATATACCAAACAATCAACAATATCAAAAGCTATGAAAGAAGTTAAAAGAATGATGACATCTTAGATTTTAGTAGAATAGAAGTATTCTGAGATAATCATATTTCCTTAAGATTGTTCACTTCCAAAAATATAAGATAGCCTGATGTGTTTGAAGGCAAGTCATTCCTGATTCACTTGTATCACAAAAGACTCTAGCAGTCATGATTTATCATCAAATTCAGAAAGGGACTTCTTTTTAAAAGGGACTTTTTTTAAAATGGCATTAATATCAGGCATGTTCTTCCAACCAAGAACACTGGAAAAGTATCCCTTTTCAATCTCTAAGACAAGGAACTACAGAGTGTGACTATTTCCTGTTATAACTAAGCCTGGAAGAGAAGAGCCTATAGACAAACCTTTACACTGTATATTTAATTTACATAGTCTTTACATTACAATTTACAATCTTCTCCTTGAATGAGTTTGCCAGATGAATTTACCATAGTGAGCAAATCCTAGGATTAGTCTGTTGACGTGGCAAGCATCCTGAACTTCTTACAAAATGGTTGGCATCTGTTCAGTAGCTTTGTAACTACTTGCTGTTCTAGTTGGTTGATCTCCGGGCCTTATTAACAGACAATCCCATTGTTCTGGGTAACCAGGTTGTTCCAGATCTGGAAGGATGTGTGGAGTGGAGCCTGGTGTACCATGGGTATGCAAATTTGTGGGGGAGGGAATTGGCTGCATCCAGGAGCAGCGGCAAGACTGTAATGTTAGACATGCCCCCACCCAGTAAATTCTGACAAAAGGTTTGTTGAATCTTTCATCCAGTTGTAGCTAAATCAGGAATATATTTGCATCTGGTTATTATGATGTAATCTGAATCTTCAGGGGTTCAGACATTCCTGCTGATAACAGTGATCCCCAACAGGGTGCCATGATGCCCACCAATGTGTTTAATGTTGTCCACTCCCTTCTCCCTTCTTCTGGCTCTTCTCCTCCTCACTAAGGTTGCCAACCTCCAGGTAATAACTGGAGATCTCCTGATATTACAACTGATCTCCAGCTGATAGAGATCAGGTCACCTGGAGAAAATGGCCGCTTTGGCAATTGGACTCTATGGCATTGAAGTCCCTCCCCTCCCCAAAGCCCGCCCTCCTCAGGCTCCACCCCAAAAACCTCCCGCCAGTGACAAAGAGGGACCTAGCAATCCTACTCCTCACTGGAGTATGAGGTGCTTCAAAAGAGCCCAGGAGGCACCAGGCATTATTCAGAGATAACTATCAAAAAGTTTGGTCGATAATAAAGAAAGATTTGAGGAGTGGTCTAAACTGAAGTTGTCCTGGCTGGGCAGAACAGCTGTGATCAAAATTAACGTATTACCAAGATTGGTTTTCTTCTTTCAAATGTTACCTATCTATATAGAAGAAAAGATGTTGGCAAAGACAAATTAATAAATTTGTATGTGATGGTAAAAAACCAAGAATTAATTTCAAAGTAATACAAGATGATAAAAGAAGAGGAGGACTGGCACTACCTAATCTGGAATTATATTATCAAGCGGTGGGACTACTGTGGATTATGGACTGTATTAAAGATCCAGAGCAGAAATTATTGAAGATAGAGGAGAATGGAAACAAAGTTTACACTGTTATCTTTGGAAAGCCAGTAAACAAGAGATTTTTGAACACAGACATGTGATTCAAAAAGGATTAATGAAGATATGGATGAAAACCAAAGTTAGACTGAGTCCATGACCTGTCCTCTTGATGCCACCAACTGATACGTACCTAAGCAATGTAAAAAAGAGGTTGACAGATTTCATAAGATACCAGGATATGATAAATAAACAAGCTAAAATTAAATCTTGGGAAGAAATCAAACAAGATAATAAGAAAATAGGTTGGCTAACCTATAACCAGATGATTACAAAATTCAAACAAGACTGTTACCAACAAGGTAAATTAAAAGAAAATACAGAATTTGAAGTTATGGCAAATAAAGAAACGGACCATATTTTGGGCAAATTATATAAATTGCTGATTAAATATGAGACTGAGCAAGAACAGATTAAAACATGCATGATAAAGTGGATGCAAAATTTCAAGAAAGAGATTTCAATGCAACAATGGGAAAGACTCTGGACAGTATCCATAAAATTTACAGCCAGTAATAACTTGAGAGAAAATTGGTACAAGCAATTTTTTAGATGGTACATCACTCCGATGGACATTTAAAAAATGAATAAACATTTGATAATTGTTGTTGGAAGTGTAAAGAGCAAGACCGAACTTGTTTTCATTCGTAGTGGACATGCAAAAAAGTAAAGATATTTTGGATACAAGTTCACCAAGGAATGCAAAATGTGTTGAAAGTTAATTTCCCCATGGAACCAGAAATGATGCTTTTGGGAATAGAACCTGGAAATTTAGAGAAGAAGCATAGAGAATTATTTCATTACATGATTACTGCTGCAAGAGTGACATTGGCAATGCTGTGGAAACAAGAAGATGTTCCAGAACTGGAAAGATGGCAAGATAAGTTGGCTGAATACACAGTGATGGCAAAATTATCCAATTTGTTAAAAGGAGAATCGATGGAAGAATTTCAGAAGAAATGGGTATCTTATTATTAATATGCAAAACTTAAGATGTAATACAGAAATGTAGAAGTTAGTAGATATCAGTATTTAGATGTATAGTAACATGCATATCCTAAATGATACAAGCTGAAATTATTAGATAACCGATTCATATGAAGTAAAAAGTAGAAATAGAGCGTGCAGCAAAGCAGAAGGGGAGAATAAGCTTAATTAAGAATAGCTATAATAAATATTGTATAATCTTTTAGTGGAGAATGGGAAAGTAATCGGAATAGCTAGGAATGCAATTATAATAAATGCAGCTATAATGGCAATGGTTATAGAATATTAAGTAGACTAACTTTCTTTTACTGATATAAAATGCGAGTTTTTGAAAAGGCAATTACCTACCGGAACCCCGAGAAGGGTAAAATAAGACTGTGTGAATGTATATTTGTTATTGTTTTGTTTGTTTTATAAAATTTTTAATAAAATATGTTTTTTTAAAAAGAGCCCAGGAGGCATCACCTTTGTGTGTGCATTGAGTACCTATCATAGGTGCTCATCATAGGATAACACTTGACTTGGAACCACCTGGCATGCTGTGATTGCCGTGGGTGCTGCAGCCAATAATTTGATAATTGGGTACACACACACACACACACACACACCCCACCAGCAACCATTTTGTGGCCGCAGCGGCTACCTGTTTTCAGAACTTCAAAAGTGCTCAGAAGTTCAAAAAAGTTGGGGGCTCTTGACTTACAAAAGAATGGGCTTGCGTGCACATGGGTACGTGTGTGTGTGTGTGTGTGTGTGTGTGTGTGTGTGTGTGTGTAAAGTGCCATCAGGTCACAGCTGACTTATGGCAACCCAGTAGGGTTTTCAAGGCAGGAGACTAAAAGACGTGGCGTGCCATTGCCTTTCTCTGCATAGCAACCCTGCTGTTCCTTGGTGGTCTCCCATCAACCCTGCTTAGCTTCTGTGATCTGACAAGATCAGGCTAGCCTACGCCATCCAGGTTAGGGACATATACCCTCACAAAGTTGTGTGAATACACCATTGTCCATTTCAGAATGCCACTTCTTCTGTTTCTCCAATATACACAATGCCATAAAAGAAGGAAAACCTAACAGTAACCGAAAAAAGGGAGTCAATGGACCCAATGTGGGGATCCAAATAACTTGTTTCACAAGTCTGTGTTCCTCATACCATCAATTGAAAGGAGTTTTGTTGCAGTGTATTAGCTGCCTGTTTCACCATTAAAAAACAAGCCATGGCAGCTTTGTGTTATACGTGAAGATTGACTAGGAATTGATTGATCCAGCTGACTCATTTCTTTTTCGATCCAATTCATACTTGGACCAAATAGTGTAGATGCAATACATTAGTTGTACCAGTTGTTTTTCCAGTGACCCTCCATGCAGACTGTATGGTTATTTATGATACATAGTGTGATCTTACTGGCTGTGGTGTGATTTTACTAGCAGTTTGTAGGTTAGATGACTTCTGGCTACAGGATTGCCTATGGGTGATCTTTTTCTTGGCATACTCAGATTCTGCCATGGGATCAATGAAGGTTGGAGCAGTTAGTATGCAAGTAGCATTTTCCTCAATATGCTGACATAGTATGCAGGAGTTTAACTGCTATGAAATAAAACTGTTTGTTTTACTGATAGCCAGGTCTTCACAATATATAGTCCTTTCACAAATGGAAGCATTTGCAGGGCGTTTTTAATGATTAAAACTCAGTTTGTGATTTCTTTAAATGCAGGCACATTGCAATTCATTTCACTATACATAAATATCATTTCCTTGTTGCAATTTATTTCACTATCATATAAACGTTTCCCTTGCTGCTTGTTAAGATGCATGAATGTATAACTTCATTCATTTAAATCTAGCATTAGCTGCGTGTTCCTACATTCCTACACCCACCCCTCATCTACATGCTCCTAGACTAGAATTACGGTGGAATGCAAATGCATAGTATCTCCATTAACTCAATTCAGCATTTTGAGACCTGTGTATAAAAGCTGTGTATGTGTCTTGATAAAACAGCAGCTGGAAGTGTTTCATATGCAGCTTTGGAGTGCTAAGAGCAGGAGAAGCACCAATGTGGTATAAGGATCCTCCATAACAGCATAGCTTCTGCTCACTCCATAATTGCTAACTGTGAGCAGGGTGAGCACAGGCTTAATGTATGGACAACGTGGACGGTATGAGAGAAGCCCTCCCCTTTAGCCTACTTTGGCTGTAAGGAATTCAATTTGCTGGAGACCAAAGAAAACGCAAGCTTGATTTCACTCATGAAAGCATTTATTTCACTCATAATAGGTATACCTACTTCTAATTAATTGCAGTTGGCCAGATAATACTTTATTGCACTCCTCTTCCCAATGAGGTATGCTTTTGCACACTGCCCCAAAGTCAAGTTGCAAAACTCACATGATCTTAAATGAAAAGCAGGTTCATGACTTTTATTTATTTGTTTGTTTTTTCATTTACAAAATGTACATGCTGCTTCTCCAGAAACCTGCTTGAGGTGGCTTACAACTTCTTGTTGCAAACTCCTGCACTCTTTCCTCCTATATTCCAACCCTCTTTCCTCCTATATTCAGGGCTGGAAAGGACAGGATTTTTGTCAACTTTCACCAAACGGAACATCCACCCAAAAAAACCCTACCCCACTTTAGAAGAAGTCAAAATTGGCTTAAGATGCTGCTGGTATTGTTTATTTAGAAACTGTTTAGTTAGATGAAGGGAGCTTTGACTGTCGAAAGCTTATACCCTGGGAAATTTTAAGAGGCTAATTCTACAAATTGGGACTGCTCAGTCTACTTACCTAACAAAAGATTCTCAAGCAGGCAGGTATTGCAGCACTAATTTCTGCTTGCTCCAGATCAGCTACAATAATAGTGCAATCCTACAAGGTTATACCCATCTAAATCCACTGTAGTCAAGGATTACACTGCAAGGGATGCAATTAGACTGCATGTTAGTGTCATACAATGGAGTTGCTTGGATGACAGCCAGCTCAGATTTTATGCTGCCTAGAATCATCCTTGTTAGATTTATAATGATTAATAATCACCCCACCCACCAGGGAGGGTCCAGAGCTTAGTGGTAGAGCAGATAGATCCTTTGGGAACACTAGATAGCACACAAATGTACCAGGGGTCTAACTCAGTATGAAGCAAATTCATATTTCATATAAGTGAGCCCATTTTCTTCAATTATGCCCAAAGCAATCAAAGTTTCCACAAATAAATCAGTGTACAACAAGGATTGTGTGTGTGTGTGTGTGTGTGTGTGTGTTGCTGATCGGTGCCTCCCTCTGAAAAACTGAAATGCAGTCTAATACCAGATCATTTGGCATTCACCCATACCACATAATGGAACATTCTGATGCTGTGACACATCTTCCTTGTGTAGTATAATGTTGCTAGACACTGCCTACATTCATGATGGCTTATTTTGCACTTGAATTGCCAGCGATCCTAGAGAATAATTTTCTATGAGGAACTGAAAGAATGTGTAACAACAAATAGTTCAACTGCCTGTCAAATTTCCACCAGTACTAACGGCATCAGCCTCTTCTGGTATACAAACATGAGATAAATTAAAAATGAAAATAAATCTATACAACAGGGATGGGAAACCTCAGGCCCTGGGGCCGTATGCGGCCCCCAAGGACATTTTTCGTGGCCCTCGGGAGCTCTGGGGCCGGGTGTGTGTGTGGGGGGAGGCATGGAGGCTGGGGCCTGGTCGTGTGTGTATGTGGGGGGGGGAGGCTTTTCTTTCTTCCTTTTTCTGTCACTCTCCTTTCTCTCCCTCTCTCCCTCTTTTTCTGTCTCTTTGTCTGTCTCCCTCCATCCTTTTCTTTCTTTCTCCCCCTCCCTCCATTTCTTCCTCCCTTTCTCTCTCTTTTCCCCTCCCTCCCTTTTCCTCTTTCTCTGTTTTCTTTCCTTCCTCCCTTCCTTTCCTGTGGATCAGCTGCGGGCTGTGCCCCCCTGGCACCTCGTTTGCTTGGGCCCACCACTGGCTACCCTCCCACCTGGGAGGGGGGAGGATGGGGGAGCAGGGGTGCCCTCCAGGCCTTCTCTGCTTGGCCTCCCCTGGGGTTGCCAACCTCCAGGTGGTGGCTGGAGACCTGACAACCCTAGCCTCCCCCCGCCCCGCCGGGAGACCTACACCTGGTTATGGCCCCAAAATGTTATAAATGTGCAAATGGCCCTTGGCAGGAAAAAGGTTCCCCACCCCTGCTATACAATGTAGGTCAAGGACCAAAGAGTACCTTGAAAGCATTGTTTTGTCTTGTATTTGCAAACTACACCATATTTGACTCTTATCTTTCTTATTTGCTCTCACAGGAGTATTAAGAAAAAAAATTTTTAAATCAAAACAAACATCCTTTATTTTTTATTGCATTTTCAGGATTAAACAGCAAAGTTCCTGAAAAGACGCTCCCTTCAAAAAGCAGATTAAAACATGCCATCATCTTTGTTCCTCCTCTTGTGGGTATTGGATTTAACATGTGCCATTGCTAGGGTTGCCAACCTCCAGGTAGTAGCTGGAGATCTCCCGCTATTACAACTGATCTCCAGCCGATAGAGATCAGTTCACCTGGAGAAAATGTTCGCTTTGGCAATTGGACTCTATGCCATTGAAGTCCCTTCCCCAAACCCCGCCTTTCCTCAGGCTCCATCCAAAAAATCTCCAGGTATTTCCCAGCCTGGAGCTGGCAACCCTAGCCATTACAAGGAATTTACATCAGGATCATTCCCTTTCCATCAGAATTTCACCTTTTCCCAACAACATTTACATGCAATTCTTTAAGCTAACTATGATTGTGGTCAATGCTTCTCCATTTCCCCTTCAAGTGGAGACTAGGTTGAGAGTTTGATCAAACTACACACACCATTAAATAGCTGAGCAGTACTAGTACAATATAATACATTTACAACTTGATATAAAGGTCCACTGCTTTGATAGTAATTGCAGCATCTGCTCAATAAACTAAAGTAACAGGTTTTCTGCCAGTGATTGTTGTTCACAGGGACCCCGATCAGGACTAATTCGAAGTTTGCATGACTTTATCCTGTAGGTTTCTAGGGGAGTTGCAATTAACTTTCTTTGGACTAGTACCAATGTCGGCAATCCCCCCCAACTCCGCCTAATTTTCTTTCTTCCATAGTTCCCCATTAGGGTTGCCAACCTCCAGGAGATCTCCTGGGATTACAACTGAGATCAGTTCACCGAGAGAAAATGGCCACTTTGGAAAGTGGGTTCTATGGCATTATACCCCATTGAAGTCCCTCCCCTCCCCAAAGCCCACCCTCCTCAGGCTCCACCCCCAAATTCTCCAGGTATTTCTTAGCTTGAAGCTGACTGCTTTGTTCCCCATCCCACCTGTTGAAAGACTTTTAAAAATTATTTTCAGGCACCAGGACCATGATCAGACTAATCTTGCAAACAAATGCACTCCAGCCTTCATTAGGGAAAGAAATGATCTTAAAAAATCAGCAGCATCTGATAAAGTGAGCTCCAGCTTAGGAAAGCTGATGCTGGAATAAATGTTGTTGGTCTTTAAGGTGCCTGAATAGCTCAGGCTAACCTGGGCTTCCCAGGGCTCAGAAACTAAGCTGGGTTGACCATGGTTAGTACTTGGAATTAGGGCTGTCGATTCGGTTCTATCCGACAAGAAAAACAGCCGAATTTTCCCTGATTCGGCGGTTTCTACTTAGGATAGAACCGAAGTCAAAAAAGGTGGAAAAACGGCGAACCGAACTCAGCGAGTTCGGGCAGACACCGGATAAATTCGTACAAGTTCAGCGCCCCCAAAGCATTCTCCTGCGGCCAATCGGTGGCCAAGCTGGGTCTTCTTCTGGCCAATCAGTTGTGGATGAGTGCGTGAGCCCAGCTGCTGCATGGCCCGGGGAGAGAGAGAGAGAGAGAGAGAGAGAGAGAGTGTCTGTTTGTGTGTGAGAGAGATGACCGTGGGGGGGTGTGAGTGTGCACATTCGCGGTTTTCCGCGGCTGCAGGGGGGCATTTTTGGAGGTAGAGGTCCCAAACTTTCAGTGTAGCTTTAGGGGACCCTTCTTGCAAGAACCCCCAAGTTTTGTAAAGATTGGGCCAGGGGGTTGCGAGATATCAGGCCCGGAAGGGCCCCCCCAAATCACAACTTGGAATAAAGTACTTAAAAACACATTTGCAGCTTTCCACGGCTCTGGGGGGGGGGAATGTTTGGAGGTAGAGGTCCCAAACCTTTGGGGTAGCTTGGAGGAACCCTACTTGCAAGAACCCCCAAGTTTTGTAAAGATTGGGTCAGGGGCCCCCGAGTTATGCGGTCCCCCCAAATTGGAATAAAGCCATTAAAAACACATTCATGGCTTTACACGGCTTCAGGGGGAACATTTTTGGAGGTAGAGGTCCCAAACCTTGGGTCAGGGCCCCCCGAGTTACACGGTCCCCCCCCATTGGAATAAAGCCATAAAAAACACATTCGCGGCTTTCCATGGCTCCGGGGGGGCATTTTTGGAGGTAGAGGTCCCAAACTTCCAGTGTAGCTTGAGGGGACCCTTCTTGCAAGAACCGCCAAGTTTTGTAAAGATTGGGTCAGGGCCCCCTGAGTTATGTGGTCCCCCACATCCACCCATTGGAATGATTGGGAGCAGGCGATCCTTAATGTGCATCTAGAGAGCGGCAAATCCAAGGCAAAACCTCCCGTGCATAAATGGCCAGAGAGAGTCTCTGTGTGTGAGTCTGCTAGAATCGTATTGGATTACTCCTGAGTCCTGACTCCCAGTCCCTGCTCCTGATGAAGAGAAGAAGACATCCACAGTAAGACCCATTTTGGGGCTTCTCTCTATAACTTTTTTCCTGTGTGTGTGTATGTAGGGGGGAGATTCTGTGTGTGTGTGTGTGTGTGTGTGTGAGTGAGGGGGGAAGCCAAAGGGGGGTGGGTTTACCTGTTCTGCTGGGGGGTGGGCTCGATTGCCTCTGTGTGGGACTGTGCTTTCTGCTGTTTTCACCGGTTGCCAACTTCGTCTGGAGTTAACTGTGGGTTAACAGAGTCTCTCTCTGGCTGGCTCCTATTGTTTTCAATGGGCTGTGCAGCCACTCCTGTTGTTTATAATGGGCTAGCCTGTCATTCGTTTTAGTACATCCCATGTCAGTGAGTCTCTCTGTCTGGCCCGTTCTCCTTCGTTTGGAATTTGCGTCTTCTGGTTTGGGAGGGCTGCTCTGCGGGGGGGCTTGATTGCCTCTGTGGAGTGTGATTTGGGGGGGGTTACCTGTCTTGGGGGGGCTTGATCTCTTTGCGAATGGAAAGCCGCGAATGTGTTTTTAATGGCTTTATTCCAATTGGTGACTTTGGGGGGGACCCCTTCCGGGCCCGATATCTCGGGACCCCCTGACCCAATCTTTACAAAACTTGGAGGTTCTTGCAAGAAGGGTCCCCTCAAGCTACACTGAAAGTTTGGAACCTCTACCTCCAAAAATGCCCCCCCGGAGCTGCGGAAAGCCGCGAATGTGTTTTTAATGGCTTTAAA
This sequence comes from Euleptes europaea, assembly GCF_029931775.1. Classification (NCBI taxonomy): domain Eukaryota; kingdom Metazoa; phylum Chordata; class Lepidosauria; order Squamata; family Sphaerodactylidae; genus Euleptes; species Euleptes europaea. Next base: position 99,048,647 of record NC_079316.1, on the reverse strand, counting down.
TGGCCGAATTTATTCGCGAACTCCGAACCTAGTGCCGAATTCCACAGATCCGAATCGGGGGAGTTTGGAATTCAAGATTTCCCAAATAAAACAGGGCCGAATTTTGCCGAATCCGAATTTTACCCCAAAAAACTTTTTAACAGCCCTACTTGGAATGCATGGCAAAGCACATCTGCTGATCTCTTACCTTCAAAACCCTGGGAGGGGTTGCCATGAATTGGTTGTGATTTGAAAGCATTTAATTATTATTTTAATCTTTAAGGTGCTACTGGGCTCTCATTTCATTTTTCTAACACAGCTACCAATCTGGAATTGCTGCTCTTGTGATACTCAGCCACTGGACCAGAGTCAGTTTATGAAGATTCATTGCCAAAGTGGTCAACTTATTTCTAAACCAGAGACAACCCATGTTTTTTTGCAAATTTACAGGAACACTGTACAAGGAATCTTTTTTGTAGCCCTGCCCAGAAGTGGTATGATTTCCAATCATCCTTTAATGGGTCTCTGCCCAGAAAAAATACATTGCCATGGTTATAGACAACTGAGAGAGACGAAACTAAGGCAGGCTGCCAATGGAGATATAAAAGAGAAAGAGGACACTGAAAATCTAATTCAGATGGCAGCAGGTACAAAGGAAACACATAAAGCAATCATTTTTCAGGATGAGTAAATAATGTTTGAAATGGAATCAGGAGCAGCAATGGAAACTGCTTTTGGGGAAAGCACTTAGCGTGGAAACAGCGGAGTGGGTGAATCACTTTAGATGGGGTGTTTGGCTTTCCTCCATTTCTAAATTGCTTTCCGCTATGTGTTTGGTTTAGAAGTGTTTTGAACTTCAGACTGTAACCGTCATCTTCAATTTTGCTGTATATTTTTATAGCCACTAGCATCTTTCTCTTTTCAAGGGCAATGTAGCACAACGGGTACACAGTGAGATGAACAAGAGGTGGGGTGTCTCAGAAGTGAACACTGGTTAATTATGTATGGACAGCTGCTTCCATTGGCCATGATACGTGGATGGCAGAGGGGAACTGGAGGGAGAGTGAATATTCCTTTTATTTATCTGAGGCCAAAGCTAAAGTAATTTTTTAAAGCTATCAATGCTAGTATTTTTGGATTGTAGTATGAGAACTTTTACCCACAATCACACAAAGCATGTACCCCAGTTACATTTGGCTTTGCTGTTAAGATAAAATAGTTGTTTCAGAAGACAGTAAAGGTAACACTGGAAGGAGAAGAACACAGCCTTTTTTTGTTGCAAAACAGAAGTGCTACTGACTTTTATGTTGACTGAAAAAGCACACCAGAGCATAGAAAGAGTGCAAGATGGTGTTAAAACAAAACTAAAACAGAACGAACCAAACAAAAAATCACAAAATAGCATAATGAGGAATCAGAAAGGATAACCTTGCAGGTGCCTGTCAATTCAAAAAAATGACATTGAGCCTTTTCACTGGCCTCATACAAAAAGGCAACATATAACGTCTGAGTCATTACATTTCTCTAGGAGCAGAGTGTTCTTTGTATGTTGTTCATTGCATGAATAGACTCACATACATTCTTCAGAGACTTTAGACAAATAAATGCTATTCTCTATATTTGCCAACTGCTGGTTGGGAAATTCCTGGAAATTTGGGGGTTTGCCTCCAAGTGTTAAGAAAACATTATTGACTTGCAACGTGACTTGCAATTTTCTAACATATTAGGGCTCAGGGAGGGTTTTTTTCAGAATAGCTCTAATCACTGCCTCCTTGAGCATGAGCTCAAGTCCCCCTCTAGTAGCTTTTATCATCCAGGAAGGCCAGGGTCAAGAACACAGGTAGTAGTTTTCACCTGTCCAAGGATCTTGTCCACACCCTCGGGATCCACAAGCTGAAAAGTATCCATATAAATCAGACAAGCAGATGCCAAAGTTACATCAGGCCAACATGCATCCACACCAGCATCTAACCCAGTGTGGATCTGTGTGATTTTGTCTGCAAAGTAAGTGACAAATTGATCATAGTGGGCCATCATGTGGTCACAGTCCAAATCCTTGGGGGCTACGATGTAAAAATTCCTGAAGCACATGAAATAGTTGGGTGATTACCTGCAGATGCAATGGTGGCAGAGAAACACGGCCCTCTCGCCATCATCACTGCCACAGAACAAGCTCTAATGTGGGCTCTGTGCCATGTTCAATCAGTCTCACTCCATGTTTTCTGCCAGTAACGCTCTAGCAGTCATCCCCCAAGGAATGTCTTTCCTGGTTTTTAATTATAGAAGCAGACTGAATTGTTAGCATTGTAGCATCAGTACACATAAGGCTTGCCAACCTCCAGGTGGTGGCTGGAGATTTCCTGGGATTACCACAGAGATCAGTTCACCTGGAGAAAATGGCTACTTCGGAAGGTGGACTCTATGCCCCATCAAAGTCGCTTCCCAAACCCTGCCCTCCTCAGGCTCCACCCCCAAAATCTCCAGATATTTCCAAGCCTGAAGCTGGCAACCCTAATTACACATGCTGACATCCTTTGCCAAAAGGTGGGACTTCACCGTTATACAGAAATTGCTGGGACTCGATGCAATCATAAGCTTGTGTTTGACAGAGGCAGCTATTAGCAACCAGCTGCATAGAGTAGGGCCTTGATAAGAGAAGAGTATATAGCAGATAGTTTGTTGGGCCCTCCTGTTGAATATCTTTTTACATTAATAACCCACAAGAGGCTATGATTTGACAGCTGGTCTGTAGCCACATAGCACAGCTGGGAAAATCCAACTGTTGCTCTGGGTCTGGAATATTAACCAGATGCACCGTTTTCAGAAATGAAGCTGTTCACTTCTTATTATGATGGATTTCCCATTCTCTCAACTCCAGTGCCAACACAGTACAGCAAATATAAGATGCTGTACTTAAACTGTTCAAATAATATAATTAAAATGGAAACAACACTGACTAGAAGGTTCAGTAGTCAAAAAATGCTCAGCAATGGACCAGTCAAATATTTATTTAAAATACTAATTTAGCAGAATGGTAACAAAAAGAAAGGTTTATACAAATTATAAATTATCATGTTAATTGCTATGAAATAATCCAATTATTATTTATAATTCACAGTGTTGTATGAATATAAAAGTATGCCAGTGAAAATGAAGAAATTAAACTTGGCTTCTTGGTTTTTATTTGTATAATATGAAATCAAATACTGGGTGTCAATAAAATTAAAGCTACCTTGAACGGGGATTTACCGTGCAATCCTGGTGGAGGGGGGTCGGAGCCACATAGGACTGTGATAAGTGGCACCTACACCGACAAGGGGGCACTTGTGCCAGCAACCAGGGAGCGACGCAACAGCGGGGGCCTCAGGCACCAGTGCTGCAGTGTTCCCGGAAGTGAGTACCCACGCCAGCATTGGAGGGGGTGATCCTGGGGCAGTCCCAGGGCACACAAACGGTTGAAAATTTTGTGTAATATGAAATCAAATAATTGGTGTCAATAAAGTTAAAGTTCCCTTGAATGTGGATTTACTATACAATCCTGAGTGGTAGGGGCTGAAGCAACATAGGAGCCGGCATGACCCCTACACCAGCGTCCATACTGCTTTGTGCCATGGCACCAAAGGGAGCTGTGCTGCAGCAGGGAGAGGAGCAGCAACGGTGAAGGCAGATGGGTTCCTAAGGAGTTTAGATCGGCGTGGGATGGCGAGGAAAATAGTGTGAAATTAGAAAAATTAAGGGTGATGCTCAACGGAGGGGCAGTGCTGTGGCAGTGCAGGTGGGGCAGAGCAGGAGGAGGGAGATCGTTGAGATGAGCATCAGGGGGGAGGGGCCTTCTCCCGGCGGGGAGGAGACTGGAATGTGAGTGGATGGAGGTGGCCGCGGCCGCATGACAGCAGTCCCCACTTCTTCAGTGGAAACTTGAGGAGGAAGGGAGAGGGCCGCCAGGTGGGGGGAAAGGGCCGGTGCTGGGCCACAGGGGGCCATACAGAAGAACTCCCAGCAGCAGCCAGGAATCTCTATGGGGAGAGGGGCGGGGGCCACCTTGGTGGCGTCTCCCACCTAGGTGGCCCCGACATGTCAAGGCGGCCGATCCATCCCTCCATAGCTCTCAGTCCACCCACCACCTCTGTCCATGAGTGACATGTCACCTCTGGAGTTGTTGCCGCTGGCTCTTGGGGCGTTGGGAGGGAGTTGACCTCCTGTGGCAGGGGGGCTGTCCCCGGGTGGGTCTACATGTTGCTGTCCCCCTCCTGAGTGTCGCAGGGAGGGGTGACCCACCGGTGGGGCAGCTACCACCTCATGCATCAGGGTCCTCAGCGCCCCCCAATTACACTTGCCCCTCCACAACAGTCGTGGTCACTCCAAGCATCACTGACAGATGGCCCCAAGTGGCGGTTGCAGCAGCTGCCATAGTTTCCTTCCACCTATCTGTCCAATCAGTATTCCCCTGCCACTCACGGCTAGCCTGATGACTCCCCTGGTCCCACTCCCCTTCCTTTCCAAATGTGCAGCCCCTCAATGGGGGTCAGATGATCCCATGATTGGGTGCGTCCCGGGTGCATACAGGATGCGCTAAAGCCGCCATGGCAGGTGGAGAAGGTGGAAGGAAGCCCCAGGTATGGCGGCTCTCCCCCTCCCAATCCACCAGCTGCCTGCACTGAACACCCCATCCAACCAGCTGCCCGCCAGGCAGGTGATTGCCGGCCATCTCCCACCACTGGTGGCATCGAGGCACAGCTGCTGGCCAGGAAATGCATGTCGGCAGGAAAACATTAGCCAGCACCAGGCGTCATGCTGAGCCCACTCCTTGCACACAGCTGGATGGAGGTACTGTCAAAGGCATCTGGGGTCTCCCGGCACAGTCCTGCTGCTGAGATGGCCACTCCCGCTGCCGTCCAGGGCCAGAGTGGGGCAGCTATGCCCTTGTGGGGGCACAATGCAAAATCTCCACCAGGAGAGGCCTCTATCCTTTGACGATCAACGGAAATGTCCCCCTGAGGAGGGGTCTGGGGTTTGTTGGTGACCGAGCTTGGAGGTGCCACGTTGTGGTGAGTGCACTAGGCTGCACTGGGTTGTGGACACTGCAGCCGCCATTGGCCCCAAAATGACAGGCAAATGGTTAAAAGCATCCTGCCACCAGGGCGGGACACGGGAATGACTCATCTGATCAGATGGCTGTTCCTGTGCCCATGCAGGACCCAGGGATCCCTGCCTTGATGGCGTGGGATGTCCAAGCTCAGATGTGTGAGACTCAGGTGCCCATCCCTAGCGTCCCATAAACAGACACACTCAGGCAGGTGATCCTAAGCAATGCTAATTTATTAGAAGCAAAAAGACAGATTAAAAGAAGCTGACTGCCTCTCACGCAGGAGAGGTTGCTAATGGGGTCTATGCAGGTAGGTTACAGTATAAAAGCATTCTAGGCAAAAAGTGAAACCACAGTGCAGTAACAATGACATAACGGTTCCCAGAGAATTGCAGACATAACACGGGCACATCTGTGATAAACAGTACACAGGATTTGCAGCATGAGAATAAACCTTGACCAGCAGCCAGAACCTGGCCTTGACAGGAAGCCAGCCTCTGGCCTGCAATTGCCAAACCCCTATTCCAAAGGTAGCAAAGACCTGACAGGATGGCAGCCAGACCCCATGAGGGATGTGAGGGGGCGATGCCTCCACCTGCCTTGACAGCCATGGCCAGCAGGTAATGGTGGATGGGGTGAGGGGGAAGGGCCCCCCAATATGGAGGGGCCTGAAGATGATAGCAGGGCTGGGAGAAGGGTTGCCAGGGGGGCCTGTGGGGGCCCATTTGGGCCATCTTTGGCAACATGCAAATGTGCGCATAGAGGGCAGGGAAATGACAGATGAGCACTGCCCTTGCAACCTCTCCTTCCTGTCCATTGCCCGCCAGAGCTGTCCAGCTATTAATCTTCCAGGTCGCCTGCCTGTGCCAGAAGGTGACCCAGGCTGCTGTCCAATACCTCGGTCCTGGGTCCCTCACCAGGCCCACCACGCTCTCCAGTTCATCTTTGTTAGCTGTGTGTCAACCAGCCCAGGATTGGCCTTCCCTTGCCCCCACTGCCCACAAGGAGGGAAGCGGAGATAGCGGTGGTGGCAAGGAACACTTTATGGGGGGGGGCAGAATGGGGGTGGAGAGTGAGGAGTGTAGTGGGGGGGGGGCTGATAGGTGAGCAACTGGTGGGCCAGAGTCCAGGTCCGCCACGGCAAGAGGTGCCAATTGCCATCTGTGGCCCTTCTGCCGGCTCTGACATGTCCGCTGCCAGGTGCTGCCATCCTCCCCTCCCTAGGCGGCATGCCGAGCATTCTGTGGGGGAAGGCTCCGCTCCACGCAGCATGCTGGTCAACCCCTCGTTGAGAGCTGACACATTGGGGGGGAGCTCCTTCGGGTGGATGGCCATGGTCTAGCCAGAGCAGCAACCTGTCCACCGCCTCGATAGTGCTCCCACCCCGCTGTGTGGGCCAAGGCCAGGCCTCCCAGCGAGGTGGACAGGACTGGAGATCTGCCCTGCGCTGCCTGAGGCCTGTGCTGCTGCAGTGTTCCCGAGGGCAGGTGTCAGTGCCCCCATGAAAGAACTGTGACTAGCCCAATGTCACCCTGCGGGCTTCATGTGGAGGAGTGGGAAATCAAACCTGGTTCACCAGATTAGCATCTGTTGCTCTTAACCACTGCACCACACTGGCTCTAAACACAGTTGTAACGAAGATGAGGGGTGGAAGAAAAGAATGAGGAAAGCATTGTGAGAATGTATACAAGCAAAGAATTTCTGGTCCAGTCTTGGACATTTTCATTTGAAATGGAGTGTTGAAAGATACCTCCCCCCTCACCACCACATCAAGTCATATCTGACTTATGGTGACCCCTGGTGGGGGTTTCAAGACAAGAGGTGGTTTGCCATTGCCTGCCTCTGCGTCATGTCCCTGGTATTCCTTGGAGGTCTCCCATCCAAATACTAGCCAGGGTCAACCCTGCTTAGCTTTTGAGATCTGATGAGGTCAGGTTAGACTGGGGCTATCCAGGTCAGAGCTATGGATACCATGGACCTCCAAAAATACAAATAAGTGGGTTCTAGATCAAATCAAGCTTGAATTCTCCTTAGAAGCTGTGGGAATTGGCACTGTGAAATGCAACCTGAAGCAAGCAGAGGAGTGATGGGGAAAGAAGGGCCTAGGTGCTCCCAGATCCCACAGGGACAACCACCTGGAAGCTGAACATCAAGCTGAAGACAGGGTAAGAGTGGGAAAGTTCAAGGAGAAATCACGGTAGACTCTGAGTCCAAGAAACTTCAAGCATAACAGGAGGATCTGGAGGACAAGCAGCTTCGTGCCTTCTGTTCTGAAGCAAAAGGGAAACAAAGATGTATAGCAAACCTTCTGCAAGAATTCCTATGCCCACACTACTAACAATTTCTTCGTTTTAGCTTCTAGCTGATGCAAATGCACTATGACAAGCACCAGGCCAGAGAAACGCATTCGCCTGGATTGGAAATTACTGCATTTTTAAGCAGCAAAACACACAAACTGCACACACAATGAAAGATCATCCAGAAGCCATAATGTCCTCTTGAGCAGCAAAAGGAAAGGCTCTGTTTTCAGATACCACATCTGCACTCATTTGTATGCTCAACACAAACTGGCCCCTTGCCAATGTTGTTTTGAAAGGATCAAAATGATGCAAAAAGCAATTTGTTTGAGATCCCATTTGGAGCTGAATTTGGAATTGGTCACAACAACTTTACCCAATGAGAAAGCAGGGAATCGGAGGAGCACTTTGGTAGCGAGAAGTACCCGGGAGAAACTGGGCTTTTCCAAATTCGCATTTTCCTCACTTCTAAGTACCAGTTTCTTCGGGGTAGGGGGTTTCGGTTCTGCATGTGTTTTGCTCCTGCTAGTGGTCAAATCAACATCAATCATCTCTGTCTGGCATAAAAACCTGCAATTTAAATCTGCAGGGAGAGACACTGGATTTAAAGCTGTTTGGTGTTGAATCGACAACTAGAGGGAGCAAAACGTGTGGAACTGACCCCCCCCCCCAAGAAACAGGAATTTGTGTGTGTGTGTGTGTGTGTGTGTGTGTGTGTGTGTGCGCCATCAAGTCACAGCTGACTTATGGCTACCCTGTAGGGTTTTCAAGGCAAAAGACATTCAGAGATGGTTTGCCATTGCCTGCCCCTGCATCACAACCCTGGTGTTCCTTGGAGGTTGCCATCCAAATACCAACCATGGCTGACCCTGCTTAGCTTTTGAGCTTTAATGAGAGCAGGCTAGCCTGGGGCTATCCAGGTCAGGAACTTAGAAGTGATGAAAATAAGAATGTGGGGAAAGCCTACCATGTTATAGTCTTGCTCTAGCAGAGGAGTAACTCCCAGCAATGCCAGCAGGTTTTCTACACAGTGGCGATAAGGACAGAAAACAGAGGTCACCCACACCAAGAGCCCTGCAACCATGCAGAGATCATTCTTATTCGAGGAGTCGCCATGTTCTCCAGACATGGGGGACATGAGTTAGGGTTGCCAACTTTGGCTTGGGAAATTCCTGGAGATTTGGGTGTGATGCCTGGAGACGGCGGAGTTTGGGGATGGAGCTCAGCAGGGATGTGATGGCATGGAGCCTGATCTCTGAAGCTGCCATTTTCTCACGGGTAACTGATCTCTGAAGCCTGGAAATAAATTGTAATTCCAGGAGAACTCCAGAACCCACCTGGACTTTGGTAACACTAACATGCATATTCTGTAGGTGCATGCAGCTTCGATATGCGTGAACCAATCACTTGGTTTTCCAGGGCTGTAGTTTGCTACTACCAGAACTGAATGTGCATGTCAAATATGTTAATCTCCTCCAGTTCAGACATCATGGTGAATGCACACATGTCAGGAGCACCGGACGGAGCACACATTCCCAATCTGTATGGCTGCCAGGCTCCCAGTATGTGTGGATGTAGCAACCTGATAAATGGTCTTTTTAATTTTATTACCAGAAAAATACAAAAATATAATGGCACAGCATTTACAGTATTCCAATGTATGTTAATAATCAAATAATGTCATTCTGTTAGACATATGTTACTATAAACGACTATACATTCCTATGAGCTGTCAAGTCGAAACAAACTTATGGTAACCCCGGCAAAGGACTTTCAAGGCAAGTGAGAAGCAGAGGTGGTTTGCCATTGCCTTCCACTGTACAATCTTCTATGGTGGTCTCCCATCCAAGAACTGACCCTGCTTAGATTCCAAGAACTGACAAGATCAGGTTATACCAGCCACCTCCCCTCCCAAATACTACTATATGAAGGATACAATTTTTAATCTTACATTTCAGTCTGGATTTAATTTATTCCAGTATATCATAAACAGCTGCCAATTTTGACTCAGCTTTTTTTGGGGGGGTGGGGTGAGAACTCCACACCAACACACACACACTTGCTTATAACATGTATTTTGTTCATCAAAATCACAAACAATTATCTGAGCCAGTAATGTGTTTGTGTTAAGTGCCGTCAAGTCGCTTCCGACTCATGAATCAATGTTCTCCAAAACATCCTATCCTTAACAGCCTTGCTCAGATCTTGCAAATTGAGGGCTGTGACTTCTGTTATAGATTCAATCCATCTCCTGTTGGGTCTTCCTCTTTTCCTGCTGCCTTCAACTTTTCCTAGCATGAAGAAGAAGGAGTAGTTGTTTTTTATATGACGACTTTCTCTACCACTTAAGGGAGAATCAAAACGGCTTACAATCACCTTCCCTTCCCCACAAAAGACACTCTGTGATGTAGGTGGGGCTGAAAGAGCTGTGACTAGCCCAAGGTCACCCAGCTGGCTTCATGTGTAGGAGTGGGGAAACAAATCCAGTTCACCAGATTAGCCTCCGCTGCTCATGTGGAGGAGTGGGGAATCAATTCCGCTTCTCCAGATCAAAGTCCACTGCTCCAAGGCAAGATTGCCTTTTCCAGTGACTCTTGTCTTCTTATAATGGGACCAAAGTAGGACAGCCTCGGTTTAGTAATTTAAGCTTCTAGGGTCAGTTCAGGCTTAATTTGATCTATAACCCACTGATTTGTTTTTTTTTTTTGTCAGTCCACGGTATCCATAACACTCTCCTCCAACACTACATTTCAAAGGAATCTACTTTCTTCCTTTCAGTTTTCTTCATTGTCCAGCTTTCATACCCATACATAATAATATGCAGGGGATGTATTTCTTTGTTTGTTTAGCCACTAATAATCTTCCTGATATTATCAGATTATATAAGTGTGTATATAATATAAGTGTTTGTGGCTTTTTCTGCACTTCTGTGTGTGTCAAGTCTAATAAAACCATCCCTGGATCAAATTTTATTGTGTATCCCAAAAATTTTCCAATTACTTCAAATATCTGCTTCCACAAACCAACAAACATTCCCAGCAGAGATCCATTAATGTGCCTATTTGTTTCAAACACTTCTGCCGGAGAGATGAACGTGATTCATTTTGGTTCCAGTGGGGCAGCATGTTGTTATTCTTTACAGGGCCGCTGGATTTGTTTTGACCAAGCGGCAAACTTTCTTTTCAGCTCCTTCCCTGCGTGGCTGCTATACAACACACATTCCACTGCTGTAGAGTGCATTAATCTGTAATATTGCCCCAAAGGTAATCAGTTAATGGTCTTTGATTGCCAGTGCGAACTCCAAGGCAGTGGAATGTGTGTCACAATGCATCAATCCAGGGTGGGACCTGTAAAAACGTTTGCAGTGTGAACGCAAATTGAAAAGAAACAAAGTCTGTGTTTGGCACTTGCTCGAGCAGGTTGCTACATGGGTTCTCTACCACAGCAGCAGTTTCTGGACTGATGTGAAATCAGAACCGCCTGCTTGCTGGTTTCCTTCTTATCTCTTCATCCTGTAGTGAAATGTTTTATTTAAAAGTACAAGCAGTGCTACCTATTACCGAAGGAAATGGGACCTTCCTATTGTTTGGAAGAGGAATGTGCAAAATGCAGCTAATTTCAAGGTAGGAGATTTTCACATAACTGTACTATTGAACCCTGACAGGAGCGAGGGGTGAGGTATTTACCCCAAGTGCCACATGCATTCCAGTCATTGGAGAACAGAACCAGATCTAATCCAAAGATCAGCCGTGTTGATGTGCAGAAAAAAAACTTGAACAAGCAGGTAACGCCTTTTTATTAGGATCAACGAAGAAAGCAACAAAACAACACACAAGGAACCAGAACCCTTCATCAGGCTGCCTGTTTACTACAACAACAAGCAGGGAGAAGAGAAATATTTGTCTCCTAGCTTGGGACAGAGAAGCAAGAAAAATGACACACACCCTTGGAGAAGATAAAAGCCAAAGGTCAATCAGATCTCTCCACGAAACTACCTGGAACACACAGCCTTTGTAAGAGAGGGAGGAGGAAAAAGCCATGGTAGTTCATATATAACAAAGCCATAGGTTCATTGCAGGTAATGAGTAACAGAAGCCAGTTTGGGTAATATTACCTAGTAGTTAAAGGACATTTTTTGGTAAACTCAGAATCGTGCTCAAGTCTTCTCAATGGGGCATTCTTTCAGACATCGTTCTCCTCGTCTCCATTTTATACTCACAACAACTCTGTGAGCTAGGTCAGCTGAGAGTGTGTGACCGGCTTAAGGTCACCCAGTAAGCTTCCATGGCAGAATGGGGATTCTGTCTGTTGTGGGGAGGGGAAGGGAAGGTGATCATAAGCCAGTTTGAGTCTCCCTTAAGTGGTAGAGAAAGTTGGCATATAAAAACCAACTCTTCTTCTTATTTACTCCATTCTAAGTTTTTGTCTGAATAATGTAGATAGGGGTTTCAGTTTTCCTCAGTCATTTATGGCATAAGTACAAAACCATGCACCGTGCTGTACACACAATGATACAGGTATCCGTCCTTTCTCTTTAAAGTACAGAGGCATCTGAGCAATGTCACAGATATACCCTAGAATCCAAGAAGAGCCTGTGCTTTGTTCTGGGTTAATCAGATAATTCTGAGGCTTTTTGTGCGGGCCGACAATAGAGCTTAGCTGTGACATTCTATGGAAGTTCGGTCCTTGACGGTCTAAGACATCAAAGGTTTGCAAACAAGTGGCCCCCACAATCATAATCTCCCAGAGTACAGGACTGCGGCTGGGCTGGAACTCACGTACCACAATGACTGTAACATCCTCTGAGTCACGATGGGTAGGGGTGAGGTTACTGATCCTGCTTCAGTTCTCCCTTAAGACAGCACACAGGACACTCCGGTGACTTCACAAGGGGTCTCTTTCGTACTTCCAACTGGGAAAGAACATTTGCAGATTGAGAATACTTATATGGGGACACTGCACCTAAGAACAAGACCTGAGGCCCCCTCCCCTGGAAGACTTGAGGGAGAAACAAGCTGATTCTTGAGTGCTCGATTCAACATATTCGCCCATAGATACATCACAAAGATTAAGGTTGCAATACTAAACACACCTACTAGGGAGTAACTCCTATGACTGCAGCAAGACTTACTTCTGAGTATACATGTTTCAGACTGCAGTATAAGAGCATAAGCTCCATATGGCGGGGAGAATGGGGAGGGCAATTCAGCCCCATACCAAAGCACAATGTCACTTCTGGGTAGGGTTGCCAAGTCCCCCGTCACCACCAACAGGAGCTTTGTTGTGGTGGGGCAGGGGGGGTTGGTTGTCACAATAATGTCACTTCAGTGGTAAACCTGGAAGTGACGGGGAAGCTCTAGCACATTCCTCCAAAAACTCTATGGTTTCCATATGTGCTTAGTTTTCTCCAGAAGTGATGTTAATCGCCCCCCTTCAACTGGCCAGCTGAGGGGCGGTGGGCAGCCCCTTTAATTGGTGGGCAATTGCCCACCATTACCTGGTATTTGGCAACCTTACTTCCAGGGCAAACCCAGAAGCGGTATCATTTGTCAGCTCAATGCAGTACGATTCCCCACGCAAAACGTGCGGGGAAAGCAAGGTGACTTCTAATGGGTGGAAAAGGCATGCATAATCAAAAGGAAGCCCCGAAGTAGTAGGTGGGGGTGACCACAGAGAAATGTTCCTGCATCAAAGACACTTCATTCTAAAATCTCCCCCTTCCCTCACTTTTTGGATTTAGACATAAAAATGCTGCTCTATTTCTTTTTCAGTGTTATCCCTCTGCAGTTCTAAAAAATGGCTGGAACTAAAAGCAAACCAAATGTGAAAAACATTAGCACCAAACTAACCTATAGAACCAACGTGGGAGTCATGGAGTACTGTAAAGTGACTTTCCTAAACAAATCCAAAGAGAAAAACCACACAAACATTATGGTCATGAATGAGGGGCTTCAGGAGGTCAGAGTATTTTCCAAAGCCAGGTTTCTGTGAACAACTGCTTGGGATTACTCTTGGGTTAATGTTGACCATCCATGACCAAGATAAGGAAATTACGGTACATTGCTCAGAAGCTAATCACATTAACATTGAGATAAGGCCTTAAGCTGTGCTAGCTTTGCAGCTTTTGTCTCATCCCTTCAGTCTCTCATCTCTTCAGCAGAATGTTTACCTGTGGGATACAGGCACTCTCCATTCCCTGCCCCCCCCCCAAGCTCCTGGGAAGCCCCTCTTGCTCTTGTCCACTCCCGAAGGACGGCAGTCTCTTCAGACCCCTCTTTGATTGTTCAGAACAGAAGCCTTTAAAATATTGTCGAAGGCTTTCACGGTAAGTTCATTGGTTCTCGTAGGTTATCCGGGCTGCGTAACCGTGGTCTTGGAATTTTCTTTCCTGACGTTTCGCCAGCAACTGTGGCAGGCATCTTCAGAGGAGTAACACTGAAGAACAGTGTCTCTCAGTGTCAAGGGTGTAGGAAGAGTAATATATAGTCAGAAAGGGGTTGGGTTTGAGCTGAGTATTGTCCTGCAAAAGTATTGTCCTGTAAGTATCAAGATAATGTGCTAATGAGGGTATGGTATGTTAATATGGAACCGTTGTATCCTGAAGTGATCTGTTAATGTGTGTAATCCAAGGCTAATCTGCATGACTATTGTTGTCTGTTGCCTTTGTTAGTCTGGAGGTTTTCAGAACAGCAAGCCAAGCCTTATTCATTCTTAAACTCTCCTCTTTTCTGTTAAAGTTGTGCTGATGTTTATGAATTTCATTTTAACATTTCCAGAGCTGGGATCCACTGAGCTACAAGCACAGGGTAAGAAGTCACATGACATTAGAATCAGGTAACAGGAAGAGGAGGGGCCGACTGATGACCTCACTAGCGTCAAGGCTAGGAGGGTGAACATTACTAGTGCTCTCCTGGCAACGTATGGCGTCACTTCTGGTTACATGACCGGAAGTGATGGCATGTGACCATGTGCACTGCTTAGCCCTGCCCCAGAAAGCTCCTGGGAGCTGAGTAGGGTTGCCAACCTCCAGGTGGTGACAGGAGATCTCCTTCTATTACACCTGATCTACCAACGATAGAGATCAGTTCCCCTGGAGAAAATGACCGCTTTGGCAATTGAAGTCCCTCCCCTCCCCAAACCCCGCCCTCCTCAGGCTCCACCCATCCCACCGGTGGCGAAGAGGGACCTGGCAACCCTAGGGTTGCGGCCCTCAGCTGGAAACCCTAGCTCAAGTTCAGAAACACCTAGAATTGATCCCACCCAACTGTGGCCTGACCTGGAAGGAGAAAAGAGGATGAAGAGCCATGACATAGGTAGGGTTGCCAGCTCTGGGTTGGGAAACTCCTGAAAAATTGGGGGGTGGAGTCTGGGGAGGGCATGGTTTGGGGAGGGGAGAGGAGGGACTTCAATGGGGTATAATAGCATAGAGTCCACCTTCCAAAGAGGCCCTTTTCTCCGAAAGAACTGATCTCTGTCATCTGGAGATCAGTTATAATCCCAGGAGATCTCCAGCCAACGTTGGCAACTTTAAATGGTTCATGGGGTGAAGTGAGGAAGGAGGCAGTCTGGTACTGCAAGAAGAGCGCTTAAAAGGAGCACGATGAGAGAGAAATGGTGGAGAACCATACAAAGTTATGACACCCCCAGAAACCCTAAAGAAGCCAGAGTGAGGCAGGTAGGGTTGCCAGGTCCCTCTTTGCCACCAGCAGGAGGTTTTTGGGGCGGAGCCTGAAGAGGGCGGGCTTTGGGGAGGGGAGGGACTTCAATGACATAGAGTCCAATTGCAGAGGTGGCCATTTTCTCCTGGTGAAGTGATCTCTATCGGCTGGAGAGCAGTTGTAACAGCAGGAGATCTGCCACCACCTGGTGGTTTCAGGAAAATAGGTAACCTGTGCTGAAATAGTATAGACTGAAAGAGAAGGCAGCACGAGGCTCAATTACAAAGAAAAGTTTGTGTATATATATATATATATAGCAATTGTTATAAGAACAAAATTGTATACTTCATTCATCAACAAAGCAGAAAGGAAATTTACTCAGGAGTAGAAAGGAAATTTACTCAGGAGTAATATATTGCAGCATACAAAAAGTTGCCCCACAGGGTGTAAATTGACTAAAAAGTAGAAAGAAAATTTACTCAGGAGTAATATGATACAACATACCAAAAAATGCCACACAGGGCTTAGTTCTCTACAAAACAGAAAGTAAGTAACTCAAAGAGTAATGTGTTACAGCACACATAATTACGCACACACAAAAACGTTTACAAAAAGCCTCACAGGGCTACAATCTGTCAATAAGCCACTCAGGGCTACTATTTATCAATTGTGACAACAGTCACAGTATAATCACTGAAAACCAGGATGAAAGAGAGAAATTAGCTAGTATAATAATAGCAGGTAGGTGGCAAGAACACATTTCAGAAAAAACCTTCTTCAGCTTGCCAACCAGAGGGCTGTTGCGGAAACCGCCGCTGCAAATTGCTTTCAGGTGTTAACAGGTATTCGTGGCCTATTTCTGAATGCAATAAAATGAGCATCATTGTAACAAAGGTTAATAAGTTACCAAATTTTAAACTACATGTACAACTATAAAAGCAAGGATAGAATAGCTTACCCACATATTCAAAGAGTAAGGAGTATAAACTCAAGGATTGTCAAGATGGAAATACGGTGCCAAAGACTTCAATAGATACATGTTTAAATTTGGGTTCTATAATCTTTGCTTATAAACTGTTATAATGATGCTTACTTTTTTTCTTGAATATGCTGCACAGCCTGTCATTCATATGATACAGCTGAACGTATCTATTGAAGTCTTTGGCGCCGTATTTCCATTTTGACAATCCTTGATGAGAATTAAGCCCTGTGCGGCATTTTTTTGGTATGTTGTATCATATTACTCCTGAGTAAATTTTCTTTCTACTTTTTAGTCAATTTATGCCCTGTGGGGCAACTTTTTGTATGCTGCAATATATTACTCTTGAGTAAATTTCCTTTCTACTCCTGAGTAAATTTACTTTCTGCTTTGTTGATGAATGAAGTATACAATTTTGTTCTTATAACAATTGCTATATATATACATATATATAAAAAACCTTTCTTTGTAATTGAGCCTCGTGCTGCCTTCTCTTTCAACCACCTGGTGGTTGGCAGGTGACATCATTTTCCATGGGCAAGACAGGGCTCTTTCCTGTGAAAGACAAAGGAAGGACAGTCTGGTACAGCTGCCCTCCTTTTTCTGAGGCTTCGAGCCCCAGGGTAGCCATCCCATTGGGAGGTGGAGGAAGAAACTGATGAGGAAGCCTAACAAAGAAAGGTAATACTGTAAGATGGTTTCTTAATGGAAAGCATTTGACTGTAATTTTTCAGCAGGGTGGGAGAAAGCAGAGTCCACCGCTCCTAGCCACTACACCACGCTGCTGCAACCCAACAATGAAATGATACCATGGTATCAACACATGGAAAGAATTCTTGCCCACATTTCTAGCTGCTGAAAAAATCCTAGTGCCTAATTTAGAGGGTGGGTCGATTGAGCATGAAGCCAGTAATGGCAAAAAGGCTATATCTGACCCGATCAATCACACACCCATCAATTTCTGAGATAAAGGGCAATCAAGTCCCTTGAGTGGTTATTCCAGGGCTGACTTTGTCCTGTCAATGAAACATGCCTGGTCTCTGCGTGTTTTTGTCGTGATCCTAGCAGCCGAATGTGTAAATTTTCCTGTAAACATAACAGTTCCCAAGCACCCTCCAAGCCCTATGACTGGGCTGAGGAAAAATGGATGGAAAACAGGCACCAATCGCTGCCAAGGGGGCAGAGTTATAACAGAGAGCATATATGGAGTAGAGTTGCTTGCCAACCCCAGGTTTGGAAATACCTGGAGATTTGAGGGTGGAGCCTGGAAGGGTGGGGTTTAGGGAGGGGAGGGACCTCAGTAGGGTATAATGTAAATATAGTGGGAAATCTGGGCTTGCTGCCGTGTCATGGGTGGAATGGCCCTCAGCTTTCTGTAGTTAAAAATGCTTATAAGAACATGCAAAATAGATTTTCTTATGGATTGCTTGCTGGATTGTGTAACACAATTCTATTGTCAAATGATTACTTGGCTGTCAAAGACCCCCTTTAGCACCATAGGTAAAGCTTGGCAAAAGAGGTTACAAAGCATGTGGTGATGGTTGTTGACAATGAAACTTTCTCCTTCCTTGACCACTGGGTTAGGTTTTTTTATTCCTTTGATGTCATTTTTATGTTCCTGGCTTGCTTTTGTACTGATAATTAATGATGATTTTATTTGTAAGGCGCCTTGAGTAGGACTCTGGAGAGGTAGCATTATAACTCCCTGAATAATGAATACAATTCTGTAAGCGCAACTTTTCTTACTTCTGAATGAAAGGTTGGACTTGCCTTACTTGTTTAAAAAATCATGGAAGCTGCCCAGATTACATTTCTCCAGGTGTTTCAGAGGGGCAATCATTTCATCTTATGTACTTCAGGTATTAAATCCGACACTGTAACAAACTTCTTTTCTTGCACAGAAGAATTGCATACGCCTATGACTGGTGTATCCTTTTGAGACGTACTGAACTATTGATCTAATTACATCTCCCACTTTCCTTGAGTGGTTCTGAACATAATTACTGAGCATGTTTCAACTAATCAATGGCACACTTCACAGCTGCTTCATAGATCAGGGAATAAATCCAATCGGGGAGAAAATTATTATTCTATTGACATATGTATCATGGTAGCTGTGTTAGTTTGCTGTAGAACAGCAAGATTCGAGTCCAGTTTCACTTTAAAGCATGGTATAGTAGTTACGAGCGGTGGACTCTAGTATGGAACCAGGTTTGATTCCCCATTCCTACACATGAGTGGCAGACTCTAATCTGGTGAACTGGGTTGGTTTTCCCCCTCCTACACATGAAGCCTGCTGGATGACTTTGGGCCAGTCACAGTTCCCTCCAAACTCTCTCAGCCCCACCTATCTCTGATGTGGGGAGAGGAAGGGAAGGTGAATGTAAGCCGGTTTGAGACTCCTTAAAAGATAGAGAAAATCAGGGTATAAAAACCAACTCTTCTTCTTCTTCAAGATCAACAAGATTTCCAGGGTATCATCTTTCTAGAGTCAAAGCGCCCTTGGTCAGATACAAGTAGGAAATAGCTGGAAAGACCTCCTTCGGGAAGAAACTAGTTCATATTCACAAGAAGCTCGATCAGTTGGCTGGTTGCCAAGATGTGGTGATGTTATGGCTGTTAAAACTGTACCTTTTCAATTGAATGTTTAAGAGAAAATGCTTAGCTTATAAGAACAAGAAAATATTAAGGAATTTGAGTCCCCCTGAAAGTAAAATGTAAAGTAGATGGTAATCCGAATCCATACGTTCCATAAGAATGGGGAGAGGCTGTGGCTCAGTGGAAGAGGCTCTGCTTTGCATGCAGAAGGTCCCAGGTTCAATCCCGGCAGCTCCAGTTGAAAGTACCAGATAATATGGGATGTGAAAGACCTCAGCCTGAGACCCTGGAGAGCCACTGCCTGTCTAACTTTGATGGAGCAATGGTCAGATTCAGTATAAGGCAACTTCATGCATGTTCATCTAATGCAGTTTCCTGTTGCTCCTCCAATGCTTAAAATGAAAGAGCTGGTTTTCTTCTTTTTACCTCATGCCAGCTAGGCATCCTGCCTCTGTGTGTAATGTACTGTCATGAGCCCAGGTATAGCAAGCCACTTGAGTCCTTGTGTATCTCACTTAGAGTGATCCAACAAAATTGTTCCTCAATGGTCCCCCAGTGCCCAGCAACATTCCACAAGGGTGTCTCTCGCTAAGGGCTTGGAGAGGAGCCAGGTGTCTTTTACAGCGGCAAGCGAAAGGAGAACTGCCATAACGTTGCTGCCAAAATATTCTCTGTGGAAATGGGTATACGTTTTCCTGTACCTTGTAATGCGCTATAAAAAGGGTCTTAATTTAAAGGTCCCGTGGTGGAGTTTATAGCAGATGATCAAGTTCCCAAACACCTTTCTGGGATTATATTGCGGTTACCACAAATTTTTATTGATTCATAATATCTGGGAAATTGAGCATAGTAAAAAGGCATTCTGGGCACTTGAGCTTGTAAGTCATTTCCCTTCCTTTCTGGAGAAGAGGCAAAGCTCTTTTTTTAATAAAAAAAAAACATAAATGTCCAGATAGCTTTTGAGGACTGAATTTTTTAAAACACGCATTAAGTTATAACCCTGTTTACGCAAAGCCAGTATGACCTTCCTCTCCCAATGTTGTATACTCTCTCTATTAATCGTTGAGATGTTAGGCTGAGTTTATTTTTTTTATTTGGTTTTGCTCTCTTGCTGTATTTCCAAGCACATAAAAAACAAATACTCCTTAATGGTGTTTACTGGTCTGTACAATTTATGCAAAAATAGATGTGGGGGGGGGGTGAGTCTAGGTCAAGGACCCTAGCTTGGTGGGACACCAGCTATACAGACCCGATTTATAAATTCATTAAGCTTTAGAAAAGAGCCAAGTTCTGAGCAGAAGTCGCAAGTTGTTGGGTCTGTTAGGGGACACAAAAATGAAACAGGACCGGTTTATTGACTTAAGTAATACATTTTTATCCCACTTTCCAGCAAAAAAAAATTGGATGCCCTAACAGGGTCACCTGGTCTTTCTTCACCAATGGTGGGAGGTTTTGGGGGCAGAGCTTGAGGTGGGCGGAGTTTGGGGAGGGGAGGGACTTCAATGCCATACAGTCCAATTGCCAAAGCAGCCATTTTCTCCAGGTGAACTGATCTCTATCGACTGGAGATCAGTTGAATAGCAGATCTTCAGCTAGTACCTGGAGGTTGTCAACCCTATGCCCTAAGCGGTACTCAGGTAGCAACTAAAAGTCAATCAATCTTGTTTCCTGAGGAGGGGATTATGCGCTGGCAGTTTCCTGGGCTGCCTCTAGGCATATGGAAGCTGGAGGAAACAGGGTCCTCAGTTTATGGTTGCCAGGCCTACAACCATGAATTATGGGGGCTTTGGGGATCGGAGCCTGGGAGAGGGAAGTGTCACAGACACTGTGACATCACTTCTGAGCAATTACCTGGAAATGACAGTACAGCCGCCCCCCCCCCCACCACATACACACACTCTAGGAATCCCCCAAATCTCTATGGTGAAGACCATTGATATTGGGGAAGTTCCTGGAGTGTCATGTCATGTCATGAGGGGCTATCAATCACTTGCTGACGATCTCCTGGTATGGCTACCTCTGCTGGATCTGGATCCAGGCAGGATACAAGGGGCTACCTGTTAACCATTCTCCCTCTTAAAGGCTTCAGCTGTGGTGGTAGCTTGGAGGAGGAGGCTTTCAGCTAGAATTGGATCCAGGCACCATGCCCATTGGCTTCCTATTCACCTGCTGATAGCCCTATAGATGGAAGAGGGATAAGTCATTGCATTTGGATCCAGGAATGATGGGGAGACACCCGGCTGCTGCCTCCTCACTTTTTCTGGTGATCTCCTGGTTATGCTGAGATGCTGGGCAGCCAGGAGGGCTACTCTGATGGGGGCTAGAGCCTTGCTACACTTTACAAAGGCTTCTTGTTGTTTACAAAGTGTTTGTTGCTGGACAAAAAAAGGACTTTATATCAGATTTTCAAGGTGAGGGGAGTTGTGCCCTGTGTGAATGCCAGCTCTTTTCTGCTCACAGTTGCATCCCATGGAGAGGAACTGCTTCAACCTTCTCCTCCACCCCCATGCTGTTTTGTGTTTTCAGACTGCCCCATGGAGCTACTATTAGCTCAGTGGTGGAAATTACATGTAACCCCAAGTGTTATGCCTCCAAATAATCAGACTTTGCTGTACAGGGAGTAAGTCTGCTGCATGCATCTCTGCCTCTGGTATAATTGGATCAATCATCCCTGGTGCAGAGACATAGGAGAGTTACCGCAAAAGAGAGGAAGCTGCCTGTTGTATCTCTGCAGGAATACTTGTCCGGTGTTAGTCTCCCTCATAATAATTGGTCACAGAAGACTGAAAAGAATCTTCCTGTTTTTTCATGTCTAAGTCAGTTTGATTTTCATCATTCAAGACACTACCATCCAAGGTCACGCCCAAATCTAGCAGTGCCCACCTAGCTTTGTTTCCCTTTTCACCCTTGTGCATGCTTTGGAACTGCGGAAAGAGACGACTTTCAGGAGTTTTTCAGTAGCCTTTCATACGGTAGTCATGGGAGGGGGGGAATTCTGCAAAGAGCAAATGAACCATTAATAGTTGCCTGCAGTTTAAGAATCACAGTTTTAAGAGAACTTTGGGGGAAGGAAACCATTAGTCCTGCTTCTCCCAAAATGAGGCCAGAAGCCTGTATCCATCTTGCAGAGAGTGAAGACAAGAGTTCTATGCAAACTCTGAGAGAATGAAAGAAAATTTAAAAGCTGAACATTTGGAGGACCAAATTGCCTAAGTCTTCCTGTATACCTGGTGCAGTAATTCCC
Source organism: Euleptes europaea (assembly GCF_029931775.1). NCBI lineage: Eukaryota > Metazoa > Chordata > Lepidosauria > Squamata > Sphaerodactylidae > Euleptes > Euleptes europaea. The sequence continues at coordinate 99,026,806 of NC_079316.1, read as the reverse complement.
AGACTGGAACACACCGTTGTGGTGTGATACAAAAGAAACTCACAAGGTCGGAGGACCTATCTACAGAGGATGCCTGCTGTATCTCTTCATGATTCACTGTTCTGGTTTTGCCCTCTTCCTATCAACCCTTTGCTGCACGGGGGGTGGGTGGGTAAATCAGCAGCTTATCACATGTGACTGAATCTATCAGGATGCAGAGAGGTAAAAGAATTACCTCCAAAAACAAGAAACTGCCCATTGTGTCTCTGCAGGAGTTCTTGTTCAGGGCTTACCTCCTTCCAATGAGAAGCTCAGACATGGAGTTCTGGGTGCTTCCAATTGTACTTCGGGGGGGGGGGGGAAGCATGCCTCAGCTACCAAAAGTTTAGAAAAGTGCATACCCCCCAACCCATATTCCTCCACAACTGAAAGTCCAAGACAGGGAGCTAGGGGATCAAAACTCTGGTGGCCCTGATCACCCTGTTTGCCCACAATGCTGGGCACATCATGTGATTTGTTTTCATACAATCATAGAGTTGGAAGGGACCACCGGGTCATCTAGTCCAACTCCCTGCACAATTCAGGAAATTCACAACTATCTCCCCCCCGCCCACATACACACCCAGTGACCCCTACTACATGCCCAGAAGATGGCCAAGATGCCGTCCCTCTCATCATCTGCCTAAGGTTATAGAATCAGCATTGTTGACAGATGGCCATCTAACCTCTTCTTAAAAACCTCCAGGGAAGGAGAGCTTACCACCTCCCGAGGAAGCCTGTTCCACTGAGGAACTGCTCTAACTATTAGAAAATTCTTCCTAATGTCTACACGGAAACTCTTTTGATTTCATTTTAACCTGTTGTTTCTGGTACGACCTTCTGGGGCAACAGAAAACAACTCGGCACCATCCTCTATATGACAGCCCTTCAAGTACTTGAAGATGGTTATCATATCCCCTCTCAATCTTCTCCTCTTCAGGCTAAACATACCCAGCTCCGTCAACCTTTCCTCATAGTGTAATGCCTGGTTATATAAAGGCATGTAGTGACTATGATCTATGCACACACATATATGTACAAGTAATGTGCCTCATATATAGAAGGGCAAGAACTATATACTCCTTATGTATATGCTCACACGCACATATAAAGGGAATGCCCATATGTATAAGGGCTAATATTAGTTGTATTTTGTGCACCCATATATACTTACATAGAAGGATTGAGTCAGTTGGCAACCCTTATTATAAGTTGCCAGCAAGCTTCGCTGGCTGGAGCCTGGTACGGCCTTGGGCTGGAAGACCTGATTTAATGACCCTGCGAGCATCTCTTAGGAATGTTAAGTTTCGATTCCTAATTAGAGGAACAGGACACTATCCTATATCACGCCCTCAGGTTATGCTAATAGGGTATGATAATGAGCTATAGGAAACTGCTAATTGTTTATTGGTTCTTTTGTTATACGAAATGCTACCATTTAAGGTAGCATTTCCCCCCCATCCTGTGGTATAAAGGATCAATCCTATGCTTTGTTCTCGTGTGGATTGCCCGCGCTCTGATTTAAGCGCTGTTCACCCGGCTCTGTTATTTGGCTAAATAAAAGATCTGTTATTCTTAACCTCCTCCTCGTTATTCATTATTGATTTGGGGTGCAATAACGAGGGCATTACAATAGGACTTTGTTGCCCTCCTCTGGACACTTTCCAGCTTGTCTACATCTTTCTTTAATTGCGGTGCCCAAAACTGAACACAGTACTCTAGGAGAGGTCTAACCAGAGCAGAGTAAAGCGATACCATCACTTTGTGTGATCTGGACAGTATACTTCTGTTGATACAGCCCAAGATCACATTTGCCTTTTTAGCTACCGCATCTCACTGCTGACTCAGGTTCAGTGTTTGGTCTACTAAGACCCCAAGATCCTTTTCGCACACACTACTGCTCAGACAAGTCTCCCCCATCCTATAATTATGCATTTTATTTTTCCTACCTAAATGCAGAACTTTACATTTGTCTTTGTTGAAGTGTATTTTATTAGTTCTAGCCCAATTCTCCAGCCTGTCAAGATCATCCTGTATCTTGGCTCTGTCTTCTACCGTATTTGCTACCCCTCCCAATTTAGTATCATCTGCAAATTTAATAAACATCCCCTCTATTCCTTCATCCAAATCATTTATAAAGACGTTGAACAACACAGTGCTCAGGACAGATTCCTGAGGAACTCCACTAGTCACTTCTCTCCAAGTGGATGAGGATTAACAACCATTAACAAGCACTCTTTGGGTGCGATCTGTCAACCAGTTACAGATCCACCTAACAATAATAGGATCTAAACCACATTTTCCAAATTTTTCAACTAGAATACTATGTGGAACCTTATCAAAAGCCCTACTGAAATCAAGATAAACTATGTCTACAGCATTCCCCTGATCCAGCAAGGTAGTTACTTTCTCAAAAAAGGAGATAAGATTAGTCTGACATGACTTGTTCTTGAGAAACCCGTGCTGGCTCTTAGTGATCAGATCCATCCTTTCTAAATGCTCAAGGACTGACTGTTTGATGATTTGTTTGAAAACTTTTCCCAGTATAGAAGTCAAGCCGATGGGTCGGTAGTTAGCCAGATCCTCCTTTTTCCCCTTCTTGAAGATGGGGACAACATTTGCCTGCCTCCAGTCTTCTGGCACCTCACCTGTCCTCCAAGACATTCTAAAAATAATGGTAAGACATCTGCAAGTTCTTTGAGTGCCCTTGGATGCAATTCATCTGGCCCAGATGACTTTTTTTCATTTAAAGAAACTAGGGGTTTGTGCACTACCCCAATGCCAATTCTAGGTTGCACATCCCTTCCCTTGTCAAGTGTTCTGTTTAAGCCATGTTGAGCACAGCTTCCCTCGCAAGAAAAGACTGAGGAAAAGTAGGAATTGAGAAGTTCTTCCCTCTCTTCATCTCCTGTTATAATTTCACTTTCTGGTCCTTATCATGTTTTTGTTCTTATTCTTACTCTGTACATAGGAAAAGAACCCGTTTTTGTTGTGTTTAGCATCTCTCGCTAGCCTAAGGTCATACTGAGCTTTAGCTTTCCTAACATTCTCCCTACAAGCACTAGTTATTTGTTTATATTCCTCTTTGGTTATAACGCCCTCCTTCTACTTCCTAAATGAGTCTTTTTTATTTCTTAAATCTTTAAAAAGCTGTTTATGAAGCCACCCTGGCCTCTTTAGACTCCTCCCATTTTTCCTTCGCATAGGAATGGTTTGTGATTGCGCCTTCAGTATTTTTAAGAAACCCCCACCCTTCTTGAACTCCCTTCTCCTTAAGTATTTCTGACTATGGGATTCTACCCAGCATAAGTTTAAGTTTGTTAAAATTTGCTCTCCTAAAGTCCAACCTATATGTCTGACTATGTACAGTTTTTCCTTTCCCCAAGATTGTAAATTACAAGATTACAAGGTCACTACTACCCAGAGTGCCTACTACTTTAATCTCATCAACCAGTTCTTCCCTGTTGGTGAAAATCAAGACAGCAGATCCCCTTGTTTCCCTGTCCACTTTCTGGAGTATGAAGTTGTTGGCAAGACAAGTCAGGAATTTATTGGATCTTGCATTTTTAGCAGAGTTGGACTTCCAACAGATATCCAGGTAATTAAAATCTCCCATGACCACCATGTCCCATCTCTTTGAGAACTTTGTAATCTGGTCTAGGAGTGTCTCATCCAAGTCATCTGCCTGGTTTGGCGGTCAATAGCAGACCCCCACCATAATATCACGATTATTTCTTACTCCTTTTATTTTTACCCATAGACTCTTGACTGAACTACCATGCTCAGATTCATGTACTTCTTCACAAGTGTACACACCTTTGATATACAATTCTACTCCTCCCCCCTTATGTGTCTATCCCTTCTAAACAAGTTGTACCCTTCCATTGTAATTTTCCAATCATGAGTGATATCCCACCAAGTTTCAGTAATGCCAATTAGGTCAAAATCCCCTTCCTGTATTAGGGCTTCAAGTTCTTCCTGCTTGTTTCCCATACTCTGTGCGTTAGTGTACAGAGATCAGAATACATGGTTTAAGTGCCCCGAGGCCTGTCATTAATTTGGGTTGGATCTGGGTGGCATGAGTAAAGGGGCCTTAGTGTCTCTTGGCACTCCTGTTTACAAATCTACCCACTTTGAAGCTAATCCTAACTAATTATAAACATGTGTGCACGAGAACTATTTAACTGAGAAGGAGACAGAGCTCCAGCAACTTCTAGCATCCTGGAATAGAGTGAGGGTCAAATTATAATCAGGGAAACATGCTGCAAGATTTATATCCCCCAAAGCAAATGTCTTGATATCTTCAATTATATCTATATATCTAATTCCTGTCTGCCTCCTGCCTGTGGATACTTAAATCCACAGATAGAGGGCAGACTGACCCCAACAGGTTTTTCAGTATACTCAGGGGACCCCCTGGGTCTGCAGAAAAATCTGAAAATTAAACAAAACACAGGGGGGGGGGTTAAATCTCCCCAAAACTAAAGAAGTACAAAGTACAAAGAGAGTTTAATACGGTCCAAAACCAGCATAAAAACATACCAAAACTAAAGAAAGTGTTCTCTGTACATGAGCGGAGAATGCACCTACCATTGGCGACTGCCAGCGAGACAGGGTTGCTGCCTCGGCTGACGAGCCCTCTGTGGGCTTACCAGCTGAGATCAATACTTGGGGGGGGGGTTTGCTGCCTCAGCTGGCAAGCCTGCAGCGGGCTTACCAGCCTAGATTGAGGCTGGGAAGGGGGGCAGCCTCGGTGGGCTCAGCAATGGGGGAAGGGATTTCATTGGGTGTTTTGCAAGCCCCCACTTGTATTAACTAATCACTGAATCTCCTCTTGCAAAAATGTGTGTGTGTGTGATTGAGAGAGAGAGAGAAAGAAAGAAAGAATGAATGGATGGATGGATGGATAATCTACCTGTTAGCAACAAGTTCCATCCAGAAGAATTAGCAGATATTCCTGCCAAAAGAATCATCTGCATTGGAATTTGTGAACACAACAATTCCACTTTTTGTTAATCATTGCACTGTTTAGACAGGACTTTCTTGATTTTGTATTAGCAGTAGCAGGTCCTGTCTGCTTGCTATTCTTTGTTCAGTGTTGTGCTTGGTAGGCATAAGGACAAATGTTATGTCTCCTTTATCTGGAATGCAGGCAGTTGTGCACGCTGGGGAGAGAGATAGGCCAAGCTCTATCTTTCCAAGGAGACAGAGATTAATGTTTTGCTTACGCTCTCTGGAAGGCAGGTAGGCAGGGCTGCTGCAGACTTGGGAGCAATAGAGGCAAATGCATCCGCCCAATTAAACTTAGTAGTTCACAAACATACACAATAGATGAGACATGAGAGAGCCATGAGGAGGAAACATCTGAGATTTCTCAGCATAGCAGAACAGTGATTAAGATCTTTAATGTTATTTAAAATAAGCTATGAGAGAACTATTTGGAAAGGGGCTGTGTCACTTGCAGGAGATACTAGTAGTCTTTTTTAGTTCAGGGGCAAATGAGGGAGTCACATATATTTTTGCAAGAGTTTGGTGTTGTTGGAGTGAGAGCGACTCAGCATGCCTTGTCATGGGGGAGGGTTAATTTACTCTAAGTTTGTAGTTATCTCTTGAATGAGATGTTCCTCTTTGACTGAACCTGGGGACTGCCCTCTAACTACTACTCCTTCTCTCTCAGTAGCCATTTTGTCTTTCTCTTTTCCACATGGTCTGCATGGAGGCAGACATTTCTACAGATCTCTCCTGTAAAAACCAATGCAATCATCACATGATGCTGGATTAGCAAGCCACTTGTATAGGAAAATGTATTCTTTCGATGAGGTTTTCTATCTTTTATCAACTACAACAAGAATGTTAACAGACTAAACTTGAATAAATGTAAGTTCTACTTTTTGCAATTTACCTCTTGGGAAGATTTATTATATTGCACTCAATACCACACTTCCATGACTGGGCAACCTGCCATATTAACTATATATAAAACCCAATAGGTGTTTCAAGTGTAAAAAAACTGGGGGGATGCCTATTGTACTAGCTGGGCTGGCTGGCTGGGCTGCTACTGCAGCACGGTGCAGAGGGAGCTGAGAGCAGGCGTGGCAGGAAGCGGTGGAGGGTACAGAAGCCAAGGCTTCCACAGACTGGGCAGCTGCACAGGAACAGTGGGGTCAGTAGTGGTAAGGCAAAGTCTGGGAAGCAGTCCAAGAAGTCAGGCCAGGGTCTCTTAAGTATCACAGGCTAGGCAGCAAGTGTCGTCGTCAAAACAGTCCAAGGTCGTTCTCAGGCAAGACAGCAAATGGGGTGGGGTGTAGGAGTGGAGCTCAGCTGAAACCGTGAATTCAGTACGTTGTTTCCACGCCTGGGCTGGCTTTAGCCGTGCCTTAAATCTGCCCAGCTATCAGAGTGAGGTTGGTCTTGTCATCACTCACTGTCATTCTCTACAGCTGGAATGCATCTCCGGTTTTGCAGATGAGCCAATAGTCTTCTTTCATGTAGCAGGGTCCAGAGTTTCTGCCTCGGGTGAGCCATGGGAGAGGACTCTTCTGGGTCTCTGGCTGGCTCTGGCAGTCGGGCCTCCAAGGGGGACAGGAATTCCTCAGCCTGGCTAGATGTAGAAGTGTCTGGCGGCCCCTTTAATTCAGCATCTGGCTCAGAAGGCTCATCAGCTGCATTCCCTGGAGGGCCGGCCAACTGCTGCAGTTCTGCATCCAAGGCCTCGGACTTGGCCACAGGAAGGGCCATGACACCTATTTTTACACAAAAAATGGTATACATGTGTGGATGAAAAGAGATTAACCCTGTCCTTTCTTATGCCTTTCCTCACTAGTTTCAGACAGTTGTCTAACATTTATCTCTCAGTCCAACTGCAATACCTGAAGTCAATCAAGCTTGGAGAAGATACAGACAATCAGTTAAGCACAACAAAGCAAGGGGAAGGACAAGATTTACCTCCCCTCACCTACACACTCCATTTTTGTTTTAAAATAGACCCTACCCTCCATTTCATGATCAAAGGAAATGAGAAAGAACTAACCCACCAATGTTGTGATTTCTCCCCACAACCACTCTGCAGGCAAGATTTTTAATTGCTGGAAATTTGGCAAGCAGGATCCCTTGGCTGAGGGGTACAATCCCTGAAAGGATCACACCCGAATATGAGATCCTCATTTGTAAGGAAGAAAGTAAACCATTACTTGTAGAAGTGGAAGGGTTTAATCAATGAGAAATTCATGAGTGGAAGGGAAGGGAGAGAAGGCATCTCGTGGCCTCGGGGCTCCCTCAGGATGGTTCATATAACAATATTTCTCATAGTGGATATCTTCAAATGCATTGCTTGTATGACTGGCCTGCAGTCATAGATAAGTTGCTTCTACACCATTGCAGTAAGGTGTAAAGATAGCCTTCTGCTGCCTGACAAAGAGGAGGGCTTAGAATGAATTCCAAAGAAAATAAACCACACTGGCAGCTCCTATAACCTAAACAGAAACAGCATTAATTCTTGTGGATGATCACTTCCTATGGGAGAATTTAAAGCAGCAGTGATTCCGACATAGATGCTAGCACAACTGTTGGTTGTGTATTCCTTTCAAAACCCAAATGGATTCACTTCTGTTTATAAATAAGTTGAATTGTGGCAATCTGTTTCCTAATAGCATTACAATAAGGATAACTGGGATTCATTTCAATTTATGCAGAAGGCAAACAAAACCAAGCCCGCAATACTGAACAATATTATATTCCTCCTCTCCCTCCCCTACACCCTTCCTAACCCATCAGGGAATAATAAACACAGCTATTTGCAAAAGTAAATAGCAGGTTTTAATTCAATTAGCTGTTTTAATCGCAAAATGAAAGGGTAATTGTCATGCCAAGGCTGTTTTAGGAATATCTGCAAGCCTGATCATTCTGTGCCTCTCGTTAAGCAGAAACGCAACTTTCATCTGGAGTATTTATAATGCAGCATAATGTAGAAAAACACCACTGGTCGAAAGAACACCAGTCAGTTTCCGGGCTTTGCTTAAGAGTGTTTCCCTTGCATTCTGCACCCTCTGCTGGCTGCAAAGCGTAACCCTCTGGCCCAGCAAAAACGCTTTTTAAAAAGTGTACGAGGGCAGCAGACGAAGTGGGCTCTGACCAGCAAAAGGTTCTGGCCCAACAAATTGGTCGGGCAACGAACACACGGGGTTCCTTAAGCCTCAGGTGGGCCACCGCCTGTGACCCATGATGAGCTGCATATGGCCCTGCTGGTTCAGTTTGTTGCAGTCTGTTGTAAAATACGCTTCCACTTCCTGAGCAGTATTGTTTCCCCCTGATTATTGAAAACAAGAGTTATAATTCTACATTTATGGTCCCTTGGAATAAGCCAGGATGCGAATGGCAGACTTTCTCAAGAAGAGAAGGGAAAAAGCAATTTGTCCCCCTGCCCAGGGAACATTGTTATCTGAGCACTTCAGCAGCAACTCATAAAGCAAAAAAGCTTTTCTCAAGCCGAGTAATAACACACACCACCTTGTTAAAGCAAGGGTGGGACAAGCCCAGTTACGAGGTTTCCCAGATGTATCTCAGCTCCTTTCTGGCATCTATGGGCCAGGACATCCCTACATGGAAGAATGTGGGCCCCGACTTGGAAAGTTCACAGTTGATTCCAAAGCAGAGCTACACCTTCCTAATCCCACAAAACGATAAATGGGTGAAGCAGCCTCTCCTCTGCACATGGCAATGTATGCACACAGCGGTGCAAACTCGGGAGTAGGGCTGGCAGGGGGGAACCTTCTCTGCAAGGGCAGTTCTGGTGGAACCAAAGTGGGGTTAGATACCTCTGTGTGATATCTTGTGTGTGGGGGGGTGGGGGGGCTGTTAATAACCTATTGGGATTTTTCTGGCTCCCCAAAGGTTATAGAGTGCACAAAGACAAATTATGGAGCAAAGCCCATATAGTCTGTGTGGTGTGCTAAAACAAACTTAACACATGGAGCCTCTTTTATCTTGGCAAACTAATATGCTTCCTTTATTGTAAGGAACATTCTAAACAGGATAGGGTAGAGATAGGTTTCTAATCTCGTCTAACCGTCTAGGATGGGATAGGGATGTAGGCTCCATGTCCTGCTCTCATAGTGCCAAGATGAAGAAGAGAGTGTGCATGTAGAGAGAAATTGTGAAAGTGGAAGGAAGTCCCAAGAGTAGCAATCTACACATCAAAGGGATAGCATCAGAGCAGTAGAGGAAAGGATGCTCAGTGTCCTGACCTAGCTATCTCCCTGACTCTCTTGTACTCCCCCTCTGAAGTCTGAGGTTAAGAGACAGCAGAAAGTCCCTCCCTTCCAACAATGGTAATTTATGCATGGGAGTTTTACCTGAGGTTCGTTGCTGGCTGGACCCACAATTTCCTGTTGGGAATCTCTGCACCAGCAGCCTCCAAACTCAAGTCCCACCCCTTTAAATGCTGCTTTGTAATTGGCTTACTACGCAATTCTCATTGTGAGAGAAGATTCCCCCCCAAACCCAATTGCCACATAAAAAAGCAATTAAGAAAAGAAAAAAAACAATGGAGAAATCTGAAAGACAGCAGGAGAGGAGGGGGGGAAATCCAAGCTTCGGTTTTAAAAAGCCTCTCTTTTGCTCAGAAAGAGCCCCCAAGAAGCAGGAAGCTTTTGAATCCCCGCCTCTTTACACACTGCTTTGTGATTGGCTGTGAGAGATGCCAATTTTCCTGTAGCCCGTGCTTTGCCTTCTGCATGGTGATTTCAGCTGGGCTGAGTTCATGGCAGATGGAAGAGTCAGGTTGACAGAGGAACGGGAAAACTTGGCTCCACCATCAACCAAAAGGGAGACTGCAGCCAAGAAATCAGAAGGAGATTGAGACTAGGAAGGGCAGCCATGAAGGAGCTAGAAAATATTTTGAAGTGTAAGGATGTGTCACTGGCCACAAAGACTAGATTAATTCATGCCATCGTATTCCCTATTACTATGTATGGGTGTGAAAGCTGGACAGTGAAGAAAGCTGATAGGAAGAAAATAGATTCCTTTGAAATGTGGTGTTGGAGAAGAGTGTTACGGATTCCGTGGGCTGCCACAAAAACAAATCAGTGGGTTATAGATCAAATCAAGCCTGAACTGGCCCTGGAAGCTAAAATGACTAAACTGAGGCTATCATATTTTGGTCACGTCATGAGATGACAAGAGTCACTGAAAAAGACCGTCATGTTAGGAAAAGTGGAGGGCAGCAGGAAAATACAGAGGAAGACCCAACAAGAGATGGATGGACTCAATAAAGGAAGCCGCAGCCTTCAATTTGCAAGATCTGAGCAAGGCTGTCAAAGATAGGACATTTTGGAGGACTTTCATTCATAGGGTCGCCATGAGTCAGAAGTGACTTGACGGCACTTAACAGACACACATGGTGATTTCAGCTGGGCTGAGCTCAGGGCAGATGGAAGAGTCAGGTTAACAGAGGAATGGGAAAACCCGGCCATTGCCAGGGCTGGCAGCGAGGTCATTTCTAATGGATGGAAAACACATGCAGAGCTCCAAGGAACAAATGAGTCAGACAAACAGGAGTTAAAGGAACCCATGCATAAATGACCAATATCTTGGTTTTAAACTGCCTAACCAAAAATGCACTCCAAGGATGACAACATGCCAGTGGCTATGTGATATTGACGTTCCCTGGGGTTGGATCCTGTGATCCATTGGCAGAAGTGACTGATGGCTGCTGATCTTCTTGGCTTTCCTTCCCCGCTCCCCAGAAATTCATTCCTGAGTTCATGGGATCCATGCGGAGTAACAGCCACGCGGTGGGGAGCAGGTAGAATTGCACCCTCTGCCTCTTCCATGAGCAGAGCTTCCTTCTCATTACCCAACTGCAGCCTCCCGACCCACATGGCTATTATTTCAGATGGATTCCACAACTGCAAGAATAAACTTTCCTGGGATCCGAAAGGACTGTTGGGGAGAAAGGCATGCTGGGAAGATCCATACTTTTTATCGTTAAAGTCCTTGCATGATTCTTGAGCAATGGTTGTGCTGGATCCTCACTTGCCCTCCTCTCTGGGTTATTGCTCAAGAACAGTAAAAAAAAAACTAGCCTTTTATGGTGGTGGCAATACCTTTGTTTTAGCTGCCTAGCAATTTTAATTATTGTAACGGTAATTTCTATGCCATTAAAGGCTGATATTGATTGATTGAACAAAAAATTATACCAGGGTCATTAGGCAGTACAACGGCTCTGTTCCATTCAGTAATGAAGGTTCGCTTACAAGCTTTCCACTTTCACTCTCCTAGATGCCAGCATCTTCCACTGCACGGTGGCCGATGAACATATTCAGCACCATAGTTTTGTCCTGGGAGAGCCCTCTGGTACCCCACAGAAGGGCACATTTTGGGTTTATGCAGGATAGGACAATGCTGCAATGCCAGTGTTTTGTTTTATTGCTGTTACTCGCTCACTGTTGACTGGTGGAGCGATAGAGTGGTTTGAGTGTGAGGGTATGAAGGGGTTGAGATGTTCTTTTTTTAAAAAAGATATTTTATGAACATTTTCAAAAGAAAAGATAACAAACAAACATAGACATACACTTTCATTCATACATTTTGCGCTTACTTCAGGAATCAATTTACATAAACATTGTTCTATTATTATGATATTTACTTAAACATTACTGAACTTGTCTACATTTATGCTCTAAATTTATCTTTATCTATAACTTGTTCAAAATATATGACTATTTAAAAACATCATGTAATTTCAAAGGCAAGTTTGGTGGCACTATACTGAGTAAATAAAATTTGGGATCAAATGTTAACTTCATATCTAACATCAACTGAAGATCTCGATGAATTCTTTTCCAGTATATTTGTAATTTTGGACATGTCCACCAAACATGAAAGTAGGAACCATCTGTGTCTTGACATTTCCAGCAGGCGCCTCTTTTTCCAGGAGTGGTCATCTGGGAAAGCATATTGGGGGTCAAGTACCATCTGTAGAATGTTTTGTACCAATTTTCTTTCACTTCTTGACAGACAGTGTATTTCATTTCAGAGGTACAAAGTTTTTCCCATGTATCCATATTGATCATTTCTAGCTACAACCGCAGCTAGAACGGTGCTGGCAAGAACATGGAAACTAACTCATATACCCGAAATAGAAGACTGGAAAGAAAAACTGTTGGAATATGCTAGTATGGCAAAAATGACTTTCGAGTTAAACTTAAAATCCAGTGACTCTATAGAACAATTTGATGAGAAGTGGGCGTCATTTTATACCTATATGTATTGCAATTAATTTGAATGAAGTACGTTGGTTTAAACATCTATAACAGGTTATGCATTATTTTTCATGTTTTAATTAATGGCTAAGTAAAACTTAGATTATTAGACAAAAGAATGTTAATATGACACAAGTAGAATATCTGAATAGTATTTTGTAACTATGTTTTATTTAGAAAATCTTTTATAATACCGCATTGTTTCTATATATATAACGATTTACCCTCCCTTTTTTTCCTGTACCCTCCCAATCATACAAATAAAAACTTTATTTAAAAAAATATATGACTATTATTTTCTATCTCTGTTAAATTTTTATTCTAGACTTTCCAGTTAGAATATTCAAAATAGCATTCCCCTTTCTTCTGTGAGTCATCAATCGTTCTTTCTTTCAGGATGTTGGTTAGTCTGAGATGTTCTTAACTATTGTGCTTGCACACCTTTTTAAGGAGTGGTTGTGGAAAGTGCAATTAAGTCACAGCCGACTTTTGGCAACCCAGTAGGGTTTTCAAGGCAAGAGACTAACAGAGGTGGTTTGCCATTCCCTTCCTCAGTGTCGCTATCCTGGTGGCCTCCTATCCAAGTGGTAACCAGGGCTGACCCTGCTTGGCTTCTGAGATCAAACTAGCCTGAGCCATACAGGTCAGAGCATTTTTAGGATCACAGCAACATTATACATAATACTAAACGTTTTTGATGTTTAAGTGTGCTGATCGGAATTGCAATTGGAACGAGGTAGTAAACAAACCCTCAGATTCTACTCGGAATGACACTACAGACAAACGGTTTAGCAAGTGGTTATATGCCTTCTTACTTGGAAGGAAGTAGTTGTGTGTATCTACCTAATTCTAAGAGGCACCCTGAAACCATCTGCAGATGGTAGGGAGGAGTTTTCACTAGTTTAGTGGTCTGGCAGACCACTCAGAAAGCTGGTGCAAACAATTTATGAGGAAGCTGGGAATCTCTAACCCCAGTTTATGAGGCCATGGATCCCCGTGGGAATGGTGTGCTAAACATAAAAAGCTTTTTTATCAGCTTTTATATCATAAATTGAGCATTTAAGAGTTGGGGGATCTCCTTGCCGATGGCAGTCGTCAGCCATAAGAGTTCATCCATATCGAGTGGCCTCAGCAAGTAAAGAGAGAGGGGAGCCCCCTCCTCCCCAAAAAACCTGCATCAACAATGGTCAACCACCAAGAGAAACTAAAATGGCAATGAAATACCTTTCGTGGTCCCCAAGAGAGCACAAAATATTAGCAAGTGTTCCTTTTTAATATTGATCTGCTGGTCTACTGCATATTCATTGGTATCTGCTGTTGTTCTGCATTGGTTAAGGATATGTTGTCACATCATAAGCACCGTGCAGAGAGAAGCAAACCTCTTTTTAGGTTACAAATTAATAAAGCTTGTACAATTCCAGCAGCTTTGCATTTGCAGCCAATTACACTCCTCCCCCCACTCCCAGGACACACACAAATGGTCTGAACAAACAACCAGAATCTTGGGGCTTGATAGGAATTGCAGCAAAGAGATTAACTCAGTATTATCCAGCTGAACTCAGGGAGCTCACCAGGGGCATCACCTTCAGAATTTGTTACATTTGTCAAACTTAAATGCATCTAGCAAGTATGTCAAGTGTGTTAGACTATCTACATTGCCTGCACTGGCGAGGACCCTTTTTTCCCTAAAGTTCGGTAACAACTGGCTGAATATACCAAGAGAGAGCTTTAGAAGACTTTGCCCATTTTCTCACTGAGACTCAAGGCAAACTGCTCCATGTAAAACCATGGACTCAAATAGCATAGGAGATCTAATAAGCAATGCAATAGGACTAAAATTATGAAAATCAGACCCAGTGTGAAAAATAGCAGACATGATGTGTCAAGGCATACAGAAAATTATAGAAGTAGAAAGCAATGCAGTAACAGCAGGATAATACACACAACAAACAGATAACATATAATATATACTAGGGTTGCCAGCCATGGCCTTGTAACCATGCACTCTAGCGTTTGGGGGAAAACTCTACTATGGTTTTAACATAGTTTTTGTAGAATGCTAGAGCATCTCATGTCACTTCTGGTTTAAACATGAAAAGATGTAGGCACACCAGTGCAACACCAATGCACCAGGCCTTCCCTTCCCCCCACCACCACCATTTCCTCCTGCCAGTACTTCAAAGGGAATTGCCTGGCATTCCCAGTATACCCAGTGATGTAGACTACAGTCCTGTTCTCTTTATAAAAGCCTTCCTGACCCATGTTGTTTTACTATTGCCTTAGTATTTCTATAAAAATGCCCTCCTGAACAACTCCATTTTGCATAATTTGTGGAATGACAGACGCGTGGGAGTCTTCGTGAGCTCCGGCCATTCCACAAGGAGGGGGCCACAACGAAGAAATATGGGCAGCTAGCAATCTTACTCATTTACAGAGTGGCACCTTCAGATGAACAAAGCTGGCGTGGCGGAGTATAGGAGAGGACGCGGTCCTGTAGACTGTAGTGGGGCTAGCCATGTTTTTAATGCGTCTTCATCATTCACTTACAAGGCAGCAAGTAGAGTCCAATGAAATGAAGAGTGCATGCCGGTGAGGGTACTGCAGTACCCTCTGCAGTACTCAAAGCTTTCCAATATTTCATGGATTACAACAGGAACATGCTTTTAACACCCCAGTCCTCATGCCAAATACTGAAACCCTGACCAAAAGGAGGGGGAGCCTAGAGTATACCCACTGTAGGGTTGCCAGGTTTCCCCTCTCCTCTGGCGGGAGGTTTTTGAGGCAGAGGTAGGGAAAGATCACATGCGTGTGTGGCCGTGCAGACGCAATCACATCACTTCCGATTTACAACCGATAAAACTCTCATTCATAAATGACCATTAAAGGCTAAACCCAGGGCGTTCCAAGCCTTGTTATTCACTTACAACTTCTAGTAACAGGAGGCCAAACACAAAGATTTATAACTGTGATCTCCTTGGCTAATAGGACTGACATCCCCCCCCACCCTGGAGGGGGAGAGCTTCAGCTTCTCTCCTCTATACATCAGCTCATGTTTGAGACCTTTCCTCTCCTTAGACGTTTTGCTTGTTTTCTTGTTCTAACAGCCAGGCAACCAAACTCTCGGTCTCCTAACATCAAGAGCAATTTTGCTGTTTGACTACTGGGCAGCCATCTTAACTGAATGATCACTAATATGAACAAAGTGAGGGTTCTTCATGCGGCTTGGATGGCTGACTCAGAAACCAGTGATCTGTTTAAGTTAAAGGACTAATGAAGACCTTGGGGAACAGGGAATATCATACTAGGGTTGAAGGAATTAATCTTCAGAAGATAAGGTCGCTTGCTGAGTATTGCTGCAGGCAATAGCGTCAAGCCAGTAGGCTGTCAAATTCTGCAAGAAGATAATTGGAATTCTTTTTTTATATATTTTCCTCCCTCTGTGAGATGGTTTCAGGAAAATAAACTGGTGGCATTGAAATGTACTTGTGCAGTTGAATGGTGAAGGTCACCTGAAGAGCAAGTAGGAGTATTTGGTGTGTCAATGTAGATCGGGTTGTACGTAATTAACCAATTAGACCACCTTACCAGCCTATCTGTCTCCCAGTTAGAGATGATAAAGTTGGGATGGGTGAACAGAAAAGGGGGGTGCCATGAGGATATTTTTATTTTTCTAATGGAAAATGTGGACATTTGGAGAGAGCACTGGAGAGGGGAAAACTCCTACGAAATATTTCCTCTTTTGGAATGAGTGAAATACTTTTCAAGACAAGATTTTACTTACTCCAATGTAAAGTATGAAGCTTTTTAGGTAACACAATCATCAGCATTTTTTATGCCGTCATGTTGCAGCCAATTTATAGGCGACCCCACAGGGTTTTCAAGGCAAGAGACATTCAGAGGTGGTTTGTCATTGCCTGCCTCTGCCTAGCAACCCTGGTCTAATACTAACCAGGGTCAACCCTGATGACAAGACTGGGCTAATCTGGGCTATCCAGGTGAGGGCAATCTTCAGCAAACTGACTAATAATTCTTGATTTGGATTGCAACTGGTGTTTCCACAGACACAAGGGCTTCTAAATATTGTCGAAGGCTTTCATGGTCAGAGTTTCTGCTTGTGTAGCAAGATTTTCCTGCTGTTCCTCCTGTAGGAGCCCAAACGCCCCCCCCCCCAAATACTGTTCCTTGGGGATAGAGGTCCCACATCCCCTAGGAACACGGTTTCAGGAGGGCTTTCAGGCTCCCATGAGAACTTGTGCCCACAGAAATGTTCGTTGGGATCATAATGGGCCAAAATGCATGGTCTCTTTAGGCTCCTTTATTCCCTGTTTCAGCCAGGATTCAGCCAGGATTCAGCCAGGATCGAACACACGTTCGGGGAATATGCATGCGTTCGATCCTGGCTGAATCCTGGCTAAAGCGAAGATGCATTTTCGCCCATATACAATTTTTCAAGGATAGATATATTGCTTGTGTGCCATCAAGTCACAGCCTAGTTATGGTGACCCCAGTAAGGGGCTTTCAAGGCAAGTGATTAAGCAGAGGTGGTTTGCCATTGCCTTCCTCTGCAGAGCCTTCCTTAGTGGTCTCCCTTCCAAGTACTGACCCTGCTTAGCTTCCAAGATCTGATGAGATTGAGCTATGCCATGTCGTCTTTCCTCCCTGATATGTTACTTAAGCGTAGCTATTTTTTGTCCACAATTAGTATGATGTAGTGTATATAATGCACAACTGAAGAGTTCATCGTTTTCATTCTTATAAAGTTAAGTTTGATATTTGGACACACTGGTAGTCCTGTTGTGACTGCAGGACACTGTTTCTGTCCAAGTGCTAGATTTCTTTTGTTTACCATAAAATTTGTGCTTTCTGTTTTTACATTTATTTGTTCCTTATCCATGTGTTAAAGTAGTATACAACGCAGCAGTTAGCCGCTCTCTCTCTCTCTTTCTCTCTCTAGTATCGGGATTTGCAATTTTGCATGTAGAAAATGAAGGAATGGATACTTTTAAATATCATAAATATGCCCAATGGTACAAATTTTATATGCTAAGTTACAAATGATGTATGTTATGTTAAAGCAGAAAAATCGAATTTATGCTTGATAAGAAAGTATTGCTTATATTTCAGGTTTTCCCAAAGTTTCTAGGTCCCCTTTCCCAAGGGTCATGAATTACTCCGACTAGGTCTCATTTCTTGAGGAAAGGCTGCAGCTGGTGAACTTACCAAAGCTGGAAAATGTGAGAAGACAAGACTCACTAGAAAAACAATAACATTAGGAAAAGCTGAAGGCAGAAGGAAAAGAGGAAGACCCAACATGAGATGGATTGACTCAATCAAGGAAGCCACGGTCCTCAGTTTGCAAGACCTGAGCAAGGCTGTTAACAATAGGATGTCTGGGAGGTCATTAATTTATAGGGTCATCATAAGTTGGAAGCGACTTGACAGCACTTCACACACACACACACACACACACACACACACACACACACTGTAAGTCTGGATCTAATGGCAACCTGCCCATTTGAGGAAATAGCCGTCCAGAAATAGCCATCTCCCAGTACCCATACTAACCAAAAGCACCTAGATTGAGCTTCAGTTTATTTGTTTCTTATTTAATCCAGCCCATTACCAAGTCCAGGCATCAGTCCAGGGCATCTACTGCCTCAGTTGATCCTTGTGGGAAGTAGAGCTAGAAATGTATGTCATCCACATACTGGTATCACCTAACCCCATAACTCTGGATGACCTCTCCCAAAGGTTTCATGTAGATATTAAACAGCATAGAGAGACTAAAACCTTGAATACCATATCATAACAACCATGGCACCAAACAAACCTCCCCTGGCATCACTGTCTGGAACGGTCAGCCCAGTAGGAGCAGAATCATGGCAAAGCCATGCCTCCAGATTACGACTCAACCAACAATTCCAGAAGGATACCATGGCCAATGGTATTGAAAGCCAATGAAAGGTCCAGCAGAATCAACAGGGACTTACTCCCCCATCACATTCCCAGTGTAAGTCATCTGTCAAGGTAACCAAGGCATTTTGTAGCCCCAACCAGATGTGGCACCCAACAGAAAAATATCTAGATAACCTGCCTTTCCTAGAACTGCCTGGAGTTGTGACACGCTACTTGGTTGAACACCTTTCCCAGAAAAGGAATATTGGCAACATGCCAATAGTTGTCAAAGGTCTCTGAATTTAGTGATGTTTTTGCCTTTTTCCAGAAGCAGGTAAAGAACAGCTTTCTTTAATTTTACTGGAATCACTTGAGTTGCCAAAGAGGTATTGACCACTCTATGATCTGTGGTGCTACATCCACTTCCCTCTTGGTTATCAGCCAGGATGAGCAAGTGAGGAAGTGGTAGACCTTAACACTCCTAGTAGTCTGCCCACATCCTCAATCCATAACAGCTGAAAGTCATCTAGCAAAATCGGACCAGACTGTGCACTGGAAACCCCCGAAGACTAAAATGACTCAGCAGTACAGTACAGTTCCTAACGGATGCGAGCTACTGTATCCGTGGATTTATTTTCATTTTAGTTTTTAGGGTGCTGTTTTTTTTTGTTTTTGTTTTTTTTTTGCAAAATTGTCCCATTGAGTTGCAGCACAGCAGAATGTTCTGCCATCAGGGGTCACATCCAGTAACCCTCTCACAGTCCGGAACAACTCAACTAGATGGCTGTCTGTGGATTCATGACGGTGAAGAAATGATGCCTTGGCTACCATCGTCACTACACTTTTGCATATGCTTTAGTCATATTTGTTGTGAAACGTCTCCACGTGCTCTGATTGTCTCCCCCGTTTCATTTCCCTGAGCTCCGCAGTGAACCAGGGAGCCAGATGGATTCTAGAGGAAAGAATGTCTTGGAGTATCTACAGCCCTAGTCATTTCCACATCCCACAAATTGAAAGGACCAATTACAGGGTTAACCTTCCTTCGATTTCTACTACTGCTGGCACACAAGGCATCAGTAAAACAAACTGCAATCCACAAAATTCTTCGGCCACATCCAGTACACGGTTAACACACTTCAGGCTTCAGGCTTGCCTGTAGGCATAAGGCTGTGGGAATCCCACAGAGATCAGCAGGATCAACTTCCAAATAAATATACATAAAATTGGGCTGTATGGACCAGTGGAATCTGTGGTCCTTACATGTACTTCATTATGTGCTGGACGTTGATCCTGGAGTTTTATTTCCGTACCTCGGTTCTGACAAAAAACAGAAGATAACAAGTACACCACCCAGTGGGGTAAAAATAGTAGTGATAGACCTTTCTCTAAATAAGGTGAAATTAATGCAGCAATGGATTTCTGACAAGCTGGGTTTTATTTCTTTTTGTACTTACTCCCAAAAAAATATATATTTGAAAATAATTCCATATTTGTTTTTTGTTTGTTTGCTGTGAACTTTTTTTTTTTACAAAAGAGAACTCCTTTCTCATTTTGTGATTCCTCAGCTCTTATCAACTGGTTTTCTTCGACTGGTCTTGGTCATGCTATTTTTCTGTTTTCTGATTGGATGAACGTACACATCATAGGAAATCAACACAGATTTGCTGCCAGAAGTTACCTCAAACCAATCCCACGCATACCTCAATGTTACATCAGTGTTTCTAGGTGAAGTATGAATCTTTTACCCCCATGTACATACATCTGGAAACCCAGCTAAAGTGTTTCCCACATACATTTGCGAGTATGCCTTGACAGATAGATGGATAGATCAACAGATAGCTGTATCAGACACTTGTTTTGAAAACATATGGTGTGTCTCATTCACAGATTATATTTTACGTGTACCCTTTAATAGTATTAGGTACCCGTCTATAATATAATGTGTAGATTGTTCCTAACTCCTAGAAAAGTTTTGAAACTCACATTGAACAAAATTACTTTCATATGATGAATTGTTTCTCCTAGTAAAATTCATGAGGAGATATCTTTGGCCAGGGAAAGCAGCCAAAGATCTGGATATTGTAGGTGTGAGAGATCCCCCTCTCTGAGTTTGCTTCTCCAAATCAGTTGCTCAGACGTTGATACAGAAACAATAGATTTATTGAAGCCTTCAGGAGATGAGACAGGCACAGGTAGAAAGTTGCAAGTGAGGGGCTATGCGGGTTTACAGAATATATTGACTCCAGGGCACTGGGGCACTGGGGTTCACACTTATTGTTATGGGAAGTTACAAGCTTGGCATAATACAAAACATCAGACGGATCCCAGGAAGTCTGGTGCGGCTATCACACTTCCAAGGCCGCACCGGCCAGAGGGAGTACTGGCAGGAAGAACAGCGGGGGGGAAGATACATGGGCCATCAGGCCCGGCGCCTGAGACCAGAAGGTGTGAACTGCTTTTACGAGTTCACTGATAACACCGCAGGTGATGGAAAGCAGAGACACAAAGACAGAGACCCTCACATTCTGCCCCCCTTAAGGCCCCCCTCCGAGAGGACGAGGCTTATCGGGATAAGCGAGGTGGAATTCTCGGACCAAGCGAGGAGCTGCCATGTGGGGTGCGGCCACCCATTCGTCATGAGCGGAGCCAAGGTTTTTCCAGCGAACAAAGTAAAACAGTTTCCCTTTCTTCCATTTGGAATCTAAAACCTTGGATATTTCCAAATGGGTATCCCCTCCTACTACGGTAGGAATCTCATGAGCGGGAGGGGGGTGGAACTGGGGAGCTGCTACATAAGGTTTGAGGAGGCTTATATGGAAGACTGGATGAACTCCCTTGAGAGTCTTAGGGAGACTCAGTTCCACGGTAACCTCGTTGATTACTCTGGTAATGGGGAAAGGTCCTACATAACGGTCGCTCAGTTTTTTGCAGGGGCGAAGAGAGCGAAGGTTTTTGGTGGACAGATAGACTTGCTCCCCCACCTTGAGTTCCCATCCCGGAGACCGGTGTTTGTCTGCTTGTTCCTTGTACTTGCTTTTTGCCCTTTCCAGATTTTTGAGCAACCATGGCCAGGTGGATTTAACCACCTGAATCCACTCCTGAAGATCAGGGGTAGACTGGAGCTCTGGCGAGACGGGGGCAGAACCGAAAGGGCCAAAATCCGTCCCGTATATAACTTGGAAGGGACTAAAGCCGGTAGAGGAATGAGGCGCATTGTTGTACGCATATTCGGCAAATGGCAGCAGGTCGACCCAGTCGTCCTGGTGGAAATTTACATAGCAACGCAAATAACATTCTACTACCGCATTTACACGTTCCGTTTGACCATCCGTTTGGGGGTGATAGGCGGACGAAAGGCCCTGTTCCTCCACTCCCATTAACTTTAGGAAAGCCCGCCAGAATTTGGCAACAAACTGGACCCCCCGGTCGGAGAGGACCTTCCTCGGGATCGAGTGTAGCCTGAGGACGTGCGTGATGAACAGTTTAGCTAAGCCCTGGGCCGAAGGAAGACCTGCACATGGAACGAAATGAACCTGTTTGGAAAAGAGGTCTGTGATAACCCAGAGAACCGTTTTCCCCCGACTTGGAGGTAGGTCGGTGATAAAATCCATGGCGATGACTTCCCAGGGACGGGAGGGGTTCTCAAGCGGTTTGAGAAGCCCCGGGGGTTTTCCCATCCGTTTCTTGGCTGTGGCGCAGGTGGGGCAGCTGCGCACATACAACTCTACATCAGATCTCATACCGGGCCACCAGAATTGCCTTCGAACCAGGTGAAGCGTTTTTATGAAACCAAAATGACCCGCTAGCCTGGCCCCATGTACAAGTCCCAATACTTCTTTGCGAAGGGAAGATGGGACATATAGTTTCCCCCCCTGCACCCACCAAGTGTTGGTTCGTTCCAAGCCAGTGGGGAGGAGATGGTGCTCCTCCTCCTGTAAGGAGGCGTCCCGGAGTCGCTGTTGGAATGCTTCCGGGATACCTTTGAGTGTAGGGGGGGTCTCCGGTTGGCGGGCTTGAGATCGGGTGGTGACGGCCAAGCCAGGGACTTCCCCTCGCTGTTCGGGAGTGAACAGGGAGTCGACGGGGCGATCGAAATCGTTGCGATACTGGGGAAGTCGTGACAAAGCATCAGCTAGGGCATTTTCTTTGCCAGGGACATGTTTGAGGGTGAACCGGAATTTTGCAAAAAATTGGGCCCACCGAATCTGTTTGGCATTGAGTTTTCTAGCTCCCTTGAGAGCCTCAAGATTCTTGTGATCTGTGCACACTTCGAACGGCAGCTCGGCCCCCTCCAAGAAGTGTCTCCATATGGTAAGGGCATGTTTGACCGCTGCTGCCTCCTTCTCCCAAATGGCCCAGTTGATTTCGGACTGGGAAAACTTCTTGGAGAAGTAGGCGCATGGCCTCAACCGTCCCCCCTCATCCCTCTGCAATAGGGCCCCGCCCATGGCTACATCCGAGGCATCCACCTGCACCACGAAGGGCTTGGTGCAATCCGGGTGAGCTAAAACGGGTTCAGATGAAAAAAGTAGCTTTAAACGTTCAAAAGCTTGCTGGCATTGGGGAGACCATTGCAGACGGGCTGAGGGGAGTGCGGCGCTAGCCCCCCTGTCCTTGGTACGCAACAGGGCAGTGAGGGGAAGCGCAACTTGGGCAAAGTTGGGAATGAAATTCCGGTAAAAGTTGGCAAACCCCAAAAACTGTTGAAGTTGGCGGCGGGTAGTGGGGGTTTCCCAGTCCCGCACCGCCTGGACCTTGGCGGGGTCCATTTCCAACCCTTGGTGGGAAATCACATACCCCAGAAATGTAATAGAAGGTTGGTGGAATTCACATTTGGACACCTTAGCATACAGTTTGTGCTCCCGCAGCCGCTGGAGCACTTCTCGCACTAGGCGCACATGTTCTTCCATGGTCTCAGAGTAAATAAGAATGTCATCGAGAAATACCACCACCCCCCGAAACAGTAAATCATGCAAAACTTCATTAATTAATTGCATAAAGACACTCGGAGCCCCCGAAAGTCCGAACGGCATGACCAGGTACTCAAACATCCCAAAACAACTGGAAAAGGCCGTTTTGGGTTCGTCTCCTTCTTTGATGCGAATGCGGTGGTAGGCTTCTACCAAGTCCAGTTTGGTGAAGATTCGGCCCTCCTTTAATTGTGCTAGAAGGTCAGGAATAAGAGGGAGGGGGTAAGCATTAGACTGGGTGACTGCGTTCAGTCTGCGAAAGTCAATACACAGTCTTAAATCTCCCGTCTTTTTCTTTACAAAGAAAGCTGGGGCTGAATAAGGAGCCTTGGAGGGGCGTATGAAACCCCTCGCCAGATTGACATCCAGATAGTCTCGCAATACAGTCTTTTCACTAGGGCTCATGGGGTAAACCTTTCCCTTGGACAGTTTGCCTTCCCCTACAATCTCGATGGCACAGTCCGTTTCTCTGTGGGGAGGCAGTTCGTCGCACTCTCTAACATCAAAAACATCAGTAAACTGCGAGTACTCAGAGGGTAATTGAGGAGAGACTGGGGCGGGGGACCCTACCAGTGCGGCGGCTGGAGTTCTGAGTACCCGTTCCTTGTCATGCAACCCACAGGGGTTTTCGGGGAAGGAAAGCACCCGTTTAACCCAATCAATGGAGGGATTGTGTCCCCTTAACCAGTTCATCCCCAACACCACAGGGGTTACAATAGGGGCGATGGTGAAATACAACCGTTCCCAATGTTCCCCCACGGACATAATCACGGCTGCAGTTCTGTGGGTCACAGGGCCCCGTTTAAAGTCACTCCCGTCCATTTGGGAAAAACGGAGGGGCCCCGGAAGCCGTTTGCGCCGGACACCCAACTTCTTGGCAGTTTCCTCATTTATCATGGTGCGGGCACACCCCGAGTCGACCAACGCGGGGACCTCTAACGGGGGGCCCCCTTTGGGTAGGGACAGATGAACACGCACAAATACATTGTCCTCTTGGGCGCTTACCATCGGTGGAGCTCCTTGCACAACGATAGGGACGGTCTGCTGCGGAGCCCCCTCTACAGCAGACCGACGGCGTTTTTTGCCGGCTGTTCCCACTCTTCCTCCTCGCTGGAAGAGGGGGACGGGGTGGTGGCTTCCGGGGAGCCGTCCGAATCAAAGACGGTATTTGTAATCCGGGACCCCGATGGGACCGTAGAGTCGGATGCCCCATCCTGGGGGCGCGCGTGGAGAGCGGAGGGTGCGCCGGAGCGCCGGCTCAGTGGTCCACTTCTGCGGCGAGGCTGGCTGTCGGCGGCCGGTTTCGTCGGCTCGGCCTGGGTTTGGCGGGGGGGGGTCGGACGGCCGGAGCGAGAGGGGCATTGCGATGCAAAGTGACCCTTTCCCCCGCAGATCAGGCAGACGCCGGCCTCGAACCGCTTGCGGCGTTCCGCGGCCGAGAGACCCCCGCCACCCCCTTGCCGGAGTTCCCGGCCACGGTCACCTCGGGGCCTGGGGTCTCGCCCAAGCCGTTGCTTGGACAAGTTCAGGAGTTGTTTGCGATTCTCGATGTCAGCAGCATGGCGAACCCAACCTTCCACATCCGGGGGGTTCCCTTGCATGAAAGCCCAATGTTGGAGGTCTGGGTTGAGACCCTCCCTGAAACATTGTACCAAGGTAGCTTCACTCCAGTCCAGAATTCGGCTGGCCAGTGACTGGAACTCACTTGCATACTGCGCCACCGACTTAGTCCCTTGGCGCAGTTGCATCAGGGAGGCTTTAGCCCGCTCACCCAGAGTCGGGTCCTCAAAGCGGTTTCGGAGCGCTACCATGAACTCGTCCAGGGTTCGCAGCACCGGCGAGCGGAGTTCATACTGCAACACCATCCAGGCAGCCGCCTCCCCTTGCAGTAAGGAAGCCACGTACTGCACCCGGGACTCCTCAGAAACGAAGGTTCGGCCTTGTTCCCGCATAAAAATGTCTACTTGGACCATAAAAAAGGTCAACTGGTCTCCCGACCCGTCATACGTGACTTTCAGGTCCCGACGGGCCGGGAGGGCAGGGGTTGCGGGCGGAACTACCGGCGCCCCGTCTGGGGGAGCACCGGCTGGAGGTTGCAACTTCAGCGCATCTAGGGCCGTGGCCATCTCACCCATTACGCGTTGCATGGTCTCCATCTGCTCCTGCATAGCCCGGCGGTCTTCCTGCCACTGCTTTCGTTCTTCCTCCATGAGGGCCTCTTTGCGGGCCGGGTCCCCTTCGAGTCCCGTGCTGGGGAAGGCCAACCGGCGATCCTTCGCCGCAGTCCGCGAGAGCGACCAGCCCTTGGGGGAGTCCAGCCAATAAGTAAGCCCCCGGGGACGTTCGTCCCGATCTTGG
This sequence comes from Euleptes europaea, assembly GCF_029931775.1. Taxonomy (NCBI): domain Eukaryota; kingdom Metazoa; phylum Chordata; class Lepidosauria; order Squamata; family Sphaerodactylidae; genus Euleptes; species Euleptes europaea. The sequence continues at coordinate 99,001,302 of NC_079316.1, read as the reverse complement.
TCGGGGGCGCGACCCTTCGGTTTCTTTGGCTTGGCTCCCTCCTCCTTCGGGTCCGGCTTCTCCGGCTCGTCCGGTTCCTTGGGGGCATCGGGGTTAGGGGTGGTGTCCTCGTCGGCTGACATTCTGTCCAAAGCGGTACAGCTGCAGTCCGGGAGGCAAGGACTTGCAACTTAATGTGAGAGATCCCCCTCTCTGAGTTTGCTTCTCCAAATCAGTTGCTCAGACGTTGATACAGAAACAATAGATTTATTGAAGCCTTCAGGAGATGAGACAGGCACAGGTAGAAAGTTGCAAGTGAGGGGCTATGCGGGTTTACAGAATATATTGACTCCAGGGCACTGGGGCACTGGGGTTCACACTTATTGTTATGGGAAGTTACAAGCTTGGCATAATACAAAACATCAGACGGATCCCAGGAAGTCTGGTGCGGCTATCACACTTCCAAGGCCGCACCGGCCAGAGGGAGTACTGGCAGGAAGAACAGCGGGGGGGAAGATACATGGGCCATCAGGCCCGGCGCCTGAGACCAGAAGGTGTGAACTGCTTTTACGAGTTCACTGATAACACCGCAGGTGATGGAAAGCAGAGACACAAAGACAGAGACCCTCACAGTAGGCAATATTCAAAACTTATTGCAATGGGATCGTGATTCATTAAAATACCAGATGCTTCTGCAAAAAGAAACTATATTGCATTTAGCTGCCATAAAGCAACCCAGCCAAGCTGAAGACATATCTTCAGCTCCGGGATGCCAGCTCTGGGTTGGGAAATACCTGGAGATTTTGGGGGTGGAGTCTGAGGAGGGCGGGGGGGGGTTGGGGAGGGGAGGGACTTCAGCACCATTCAGTCCAATTGCCAAAACCGCCATTTTCTCCAGGGGATCTAGGGTTGCCAGGTGCCCAGTGGTGGCGGGCAAACCCCCGGTAATTTACCCCTCTGCCCACCGACCACCTGAGGGTCGGCAGGCAAACGTGCACACGCATGCGTGTGTTTACAACCAGAAGTGCCGCCTTGCAAGGGGCCTATTCCTCTTAGTTTGAATGGTAAAGGGCCGCTTTACCACTCAAACTAAGAGAAAAAGGCCCCTCGGGAGGTGGCACTTCCGGTTGAGTGGTAAAGATCCCGACCTCAGCCACATAGCCTCCCGCTGGAGGAGAGGGGGGACCTGGCAGCCCTAAGGGGGTCTGATCTCTATCGGCTGGAGAACAGTTGAAATAGCAGGAGATTTCCAGCGATTACCTGGAGTGGAAGGGATGTTCTTTAAGCATTTGGCTATACAGCAAATACAATTTTCTAAGAATGGATCCGTGCTGTCTGACGGATCTATGCTTTTACCTTCGGCTAAATTTGGGCTGTCCTGAAAGAGCTGCAGTCACTTATTCACTATGCAGTTCCTGTTTCTTGTTAATTAACAGAAAACATCCCTTCTGTGGCTTTCATTGGGGGGGTGGGGGGCAAAACCCTTAGTGCTAAATGAATTGCCTGAGGTTCCACTTTATGATAATACCCAGTAGGGCCCAGGCTGATGAAGCCAACCTCTTTTATGGGGTTTCACTCCATTAGAGCCTTGCTTTGATCACAGCACCCCCAGGGAAAGATAACTAGAGGCTCCTTTGCTGGGACCTCATTAAAGGGATGATCATTCCCAAAAGGCAAACCAAATGATCTCCTGTCTTTTTTTCCTCTTAGGGGCATCTTTGCACACTGGCGGGTAGAGTGAACTTTAGGCATTTAACAGCACTTCAGTCCCACCATACCAGTCACTTTAAATCAGGTTTATGTTTGCTGAAATGCGAGGGCCTCCGTACATATAATTTTTTTAAGTGCTGAGCTAAAACATTATCACTGTTCACAGAAAATGGACAAATGTGCCCACCCTATATTCGCATATACATTACGTTTGACATATGACTACCACATGTCAAACTTCAGTTCTCAAGTTTGTGGGACCCTAATTTATAATCAGGAGGGAAGGCAGCGTGATATAGCCCGGTCTTGTCAGATCTCAGAAGTTAAGCTGGGTCAGTACTTGGAAGGTAGGCCTCCAAAGAAGACTCTGCAGAAGAAGGCAATGGCAAACCACCTCAGCTTCACACCATAAGTCAGCTGTGACTTGACAGCACTTTACACACAGGCAGTTTATAATCAAGAACATGGTACATGGGAAGAAGTCGCCCCTGTCTTCCTTCCAAGCCATTTTCCTAACCGAAAACAGTCATGGAAGGTGTTTGCCCCACTGGCGGCTACACACATAGGTCGCACAGTTGGGAACTGAGCTTCCGAGGGAAACTCATCTGACTGCAAGTCCCCGCAATGGTCACGTGTCAAATGTAATGTATAGTTTGGCATTTATGAGAAGCACAAATAGGGTTGCCAGGTCCCTCTTCGCCATCAGTGGGAGGTTTTGGGGGCAGAGCCTGAGGAGGGCGGGGTTTGGGGAGGGGAGGGACTTCAGTGCCATAGAGTCCAATTGCCACAGCGGCCATTTTCTCCAGGTGAACTGATCTCTATCGGCTGGAGATCAGTTGTAATAGCAGGAGATCTTCTGCTATTACCTGGAGGTTGGCAACCTTAAGCACAAATGAGAAGCAATGCTAGCTAGGCCTGGGTGGCAGACTTGCATGAGCCTGGCAGTATTTGGTCTCTGGGAAAGGAAGGCAAGGTACTGCTGTGCTGTACATTGTTGATGTTTTGCACATTTGTCAGAACCTAACACGTGCCCATGCTTTGTTTTATCTCCCCCCTTTGATATTTTTGCTACTCCCTCTCCCCCAACCCTGCTTTATGCATGACATACTATATGGCCCATCTCTTGTCAGATGTTTCCATTTCATCAAATAAACAAGTGAACGCTTCCAAAAGGGATGAATTTTAATCACTTGACCTACAGCGCTGCAAGTCCAGCAATCTCGAAGCTCAGCACAGCTGATTAGGAAGGGATTTTCATTCTTTATGGATTGACTACTAGCTTGCATGACATCAGCAGTGGAAGGGAGCGGGGTGGTCCATGTTTTTGCTGTGTTTTTAAATTAAGAGAATATTGTTTGGTGTTCCAAGTAAATGACCGGGCATTATTAAAATAAACCAAACGTCCGCATCGCTGCGCTGCCTTTCTCCAGTTTTTCTCCTCTCGAGCAAAAGAAAACAACAGCGTAATTCAAGATTGTACATTTGGGTCACCATATGTCACACAAACCATTTCCCAAGGGGTGACTGGGATAATGTGTACTTAGCCTTCATTTCATTTCTCTGATTTGGCAGCCAAAATGGAAAAAAGGAATTAATAGGCACTAAAGTAATGAAGACCCACAAAGGCAGTCCAAAGATACAGCTCTTTTTTTTTTATAACGGGTTGGATAAATTATGGGAGCGTCTCTGCTATGACTCTCTCATTTTACCCCATTTGAGTTGGGTCCAGGTTTCTTGCTTCTGATCTTCAAAAATGTCAGGCTCTTCTCTCCCCTCCTCTGAATGGTGAGTGATGGATAAGCTGCATTAACCATCTGGGAAATCATCCTTTCTCCCATTTTGCTTAATTGATTTTTTGAGAGCATCAAAAAGTCAATTGAGGGAGAGCTGTCCTTTGACCTCAACTGCTGACGCCTCCCAACCTCAGTCTGGTGAGAAAAATCAAACCTTTCCCATGTGTCCTGCATTTTTTTTCTAATTTATACCCTGGAGTGGCAATCACTTGCTCTGCTCTTTCATCTGTGCCTTACCAAGGCTTCTGACACCATCTGATGCTGATGGCAGAGTGTTTGCTAAGCTTGTGTAAGGAAATAAAAGGTTTTTTTAAAAAAATGACACTTCCCTATAATTTGTAGGAGATCAGTTGGCGTATCTTGTACATTCCTTGTGGATGAAGTACTATGATGAGGCCAGTTTCAATATAATTTTTCCGTTAGGCTACAGTTGAATATATGGATTCTCACTGTTTTTGTAGTGTGCATCTCCTATAGCCAAATATCCACTTATTGGTTATTTTCCTCTGAGCATGTGAATAAGTCTATTTACTTTATATCCAAGCAAAGAGATGATCACATTTTCATCGTTATTATTGTAGTCAAATGAGTGTAGGTTGTTGCTATTTGATTTTATTTAGATTTTTGTTTCAAAACACTCCAATCAAAAGCATCTCGGTCCTTACATATAATTAAAATATACAGTAGATAGCATAAGATGTTTTAAAAAATTAAAAAATCAATTTAGCACCAACAAACCAGAAATACATCCTAGATATCAGCAAATTAAGATGCTTATGCCCAAGGAAGAGCAAGAAGCATAGCTGAAATGTTGTTATTGTTATCACCACAACTGACGGTAACTCCCATAAAGATGTGGTCACACATGCCACATGGGACAGCTGAGGGCTGGGGAACAGCAAGTCCCTCAGTTCCTCTGGGTGGGTTGTGAAGTTGACAACAGAGACAGATCTCCCATAGAGCAACATGGGTTGTTGATGGCTTGTTGCCTGGGTTCCTGTGAGCAAGGGAAGTAGCTAGAGTTGCCTACTGCAAGATGAGAAATCCTTGGAGATTTTGAGGGGAGAGCCTGGGGAGGGCGGGGTTTGGGGAAGGAAGGGAGCTCAGCAGGATATAATGCCAGAGTCCACCCTCCAAAGCAGCCATTTTCTCTGGGGGGACTGATCTCTGTAGTCTGGTGATCAGCTGTAATTCCATGATATCTCCACCTGGAGCTTACCAACACTATGCACAGTGTTACGATAGGAAGGGGGAAATGGTGTCTTTCAGCACTGGGAAACTCCCTTAGACCAAGGGCTCCCTGGAAAGTACCCTGGTAACCACCTGCCACCACTCAGTACCTCCTGAGAACATCTAGACTGACCTCCTGAGAAGGTATTCTTCCAGTGCCGTACTAGAACAATAACCAGGGTTGCCAACCTCCAGGTGATGGCTGGAGATCTCCCGCTATTACAACTGATCTCCAGGTGACAGAGATCAGTTCACCTGGAGGAAAATGGCCGCTTTGGCATCTGGACTCTATGGCATTGAAGTCCCTGCCCTCTCCCAACCCTGCCCTCCTCAGGCTCCACCCCCAAAATCTCCAGGTATTTCCCAACCCAGAGCTGGCAACCCTAGCAATAACAAAATAACTTATAACCAACCAGGTAGTTCCTGTGCAGTCTAGCACACAAGGAACAGATTAAGAGAAATATCCTAGAGAATCAGATTGTATTAAACGAAGCAAAAAAAAAGTCTTTATAAAAAGGTTTATTGTAAAAGAGAAAAAAGGGAAAGGGTGGTTGGATTCAAAAAGGGGTGGAAAAAGGCGAAACAAAATACAGTGAAAAGCGCACATTAACAATAATACAGAGCTAGTCAAATGAAAAGCAATACACTTGAACTAACTAAGCTAAATATGTTACTTATGCTGTAGCTGGTTCCCCAGAGCATGTGCAGAGTTCCTTGAGGAAATAAAAAGTCGAAGGAGTTCTTAACCCCTACCCAATTGCAACCAATTGATCTCCTCCAAATACTGCTCTTGGAAGATAGGGGGCACTTAGGAATAGGGTAGGGTTGCCATATGCCTACTGGGGATGGGAGATGTCCCGCCCCCAGTGGGCATTTCCCACTGGAACTCCAGTGGCCTAAGAAAAAAATGTAAACCCACCAGCCTTTCTAGGAAGTGCTAGAAACTCTATGGTTTACCATAGAGTTTCCTGCGATTCCTAAAAAGGTTGCCTATGTCTTCCCCCTTCTGGTCTCCCATTGGTTGCCAGGCCTGGCAACCCTATATGAGGGGCAATCCGGGTGGGGGGGGGGGTCAGCAGCAGGGAGGGGGAACTGGCAAAAAATGCACCTCACTTTCTGTTAGGAAAAACCCAGTCTGACTTCCACCTTATGCCGCGCAACATCCATTTAAAAAAAAATTATGGTTATTGTATCCCTTTGTTATCTTTATTAAATTTTGGGGTTTGTTTCAAAGGGAAACACATTTTTGCCTACACACACACACAATTTTAAGTTATTTTAGGGGGTCACTGGGGGTGGGGGGGGAGGTAGTTGTGAATTTCCTGTGTTGTGCTGGGGGTTGGACTAGATGACCCTGGTGGTTCCTTCCAATTCTATGAGGCCAATAAACCAAGCCTCTCTGCTTACTGGAATGGCAGAGGCAAAGGACGTATTCTCCAAGATTTGACCCACACTTCAACAAGTACATTCCAATCAACTTCTCCAGAAACCTGCTTGTCCATGGACAGGAACTGCTAACTAGGTTGTCAGTGACCCATTTCATACTGCAATTCAAAAAGTGCGGTTTAGTGCAGACAACTGCCAGGCAAGCCATAAAAATAAATGAGCTCGTTGGAGGGATAAATCTTGAATGTCAAGTGGCACCAATGCTAATCTAATATCAGAACTGGGGCTTAAAGTAGATTGACTTCAGCATATCTACAGCTGTGTCAGCAAAGAGGAGGAAATGTATAAGACCAGCCGGTCTTCATGACTCTGCCACTTTCCTCAGTGAATATTTTACCCAGGATAATGGAACTCCATCCCAAACAGTATAAATGACTTTACCGCTGGTGCAACTGTTGTTGCCCCTACTCTGAAAAATTATACCGCCAAAAAAGTACCTCTGGGAGCAACATCACTTAATTTAAATCATTTATACTGGATTGCTTTCCACTGAATTTAGGAACAGATAGCATTGAAAAGCACTGAGATACTAAAGGTCTGCCTGTGATGTAATATCTGTGATGGTTCATTCGTTGGTTGGCCCAGTGCTGATTGAGGGTCTCAGCGGCAGGCACCATAACCCTCACCCCATATAACAATATAGATAAGACACAACCATAGTTTGGAAGGAATGGCCACCACTTTTTCTTGGCAAACAGCTGTTTGTGCCTTGGCGTGGCATGGGAACTGGATCGGAGCATCAGCCGCCATCTTGCAGCTGCCCCAGCCCGGGTCACCAAATCTTGGCTCCGGGTAAGTCCGGAACCGCTTGCTTGTGCAAGGCTACCCGTTGAAAGCTGCAGCTATCAAATGACAACGATGCATACTTGTATCGTCTGCTGTAGGGTGGAATCACTACGGGCCAAAGCAGGCACAACTCTGGATAATCTGTGATCCGATTTTCCCAGTGTTTTAACAATCATAGTCGAAGTTTTGCAGTGGGCTCGTTCAGATTAGGGCTGCGTGGAACAGGGAGAGGGGGTAAATCTCTCCCCCAGCTGAGCTGATCAAAACCAAGTTCCCCACACTGGTTTTAGACAGTATTTTTTTTCTTTGAGGGCTAACAGCATATTTCCCAGTCACACAACTCCTGCGTCCTATTAGTTACTCACCGTTTACTACCGCCATCCTTGAACTGAACTCCATCTGTCATTTTCCCTCCTCTTATAGCTATTTATTTAGCACCTGTATATCCTGCGCCCCCTCCAAGGACCTCTAGGAGATGGACGTCATTCTCTCTTCATCTGTTTTACCCTCACAACAACCTTGTGAGGCAGGTCAGGCGGAAAGACAGTGACAGGTCAAAGGTCGCCCAGCAAGCTTCAAGGCAGAGTGGGAATATGAACCCAAATCTTCTAGATCCTAACCTGACGCTCTAACCATGCAGTATCTAAAAACAGTCAAAAAATCTAACAGTTTTCTATAAGAGCTAGTAAAGTTCAGCCCTGTGTTTTTTAAAGAGAAGATAAATACTGTGGCTGTGCATAAGCCAGCTTCAATTATTGCTTGTAATAATTGTTCATTTAAGTGGTTTGTATCATATATGAACATTATTGAGGTGATTCTCTAGGATGTTTAGATGAATTAACTTCCAAAAAGGGGTCTTGAGAGAGGGAAAGGGGACCGAACAGGTTGGCCAAAAGGGTCGAGGAGTTGGAGCACCTTCCCTTCAAGGAAAGAGTAAAAATGTTTGAGGTATTTTTGTTATGGAGGAAGAGCACTATGAGGGAAAATGATAAGAGTTTTATGGAATTATAAGTGGTGTGGGGAAAGTGGATATCTCCCCCCCACACACATACACACCAATCCTGCAAAGTAGGCTGGTAATTGTTTCCTCCTATTATAGATAAAGGAGGGGCCAAGATACACGGATTTCCCTAAGGGCTAGTTTATGGTTAGTGAGTTCTGACATGAGGTATGAACCAGGAACCTACAAGCTAGGCTCTTAATGCCTTACTATGTCCTACATAAATTCTCTACCCCAAGCCTTGACCATATTCATGTATTTTCTTAATTCTCAGGTGTCCGATGCCATTGGGCCACACTTTTTTTTTACATATACTTCATTTAGAATAATGGGTGGAAGGGAAATAGTGATGGTTGTACATTCATCTGATTTCCCCAGATACCATTCTGTTTTCATCTGCATGTGGTTAAAGTCTATGCTCACACAGTATCCGCTGTTTCTTCGAGTGCGACGTTCTCTTTACATGACAGGCAGCATCTTTTCAAATGAAGTTTGTCACCATAGGTTAGTTTCCCCCCCCCCTCCGCCATTTCATCCATCACAAAAGTCCTTATGGGACCTCAAAAGTGCTTATGGGACCTCAAAAGTGTTCAGTTCTAGAGATACACAAAAGCCTTTCGCTTCTCTCAAAATTCCTTCCAAGGTTTTCCTGGAATCTGACCCTTCACATTAGCCTCATGGATCGCTTTACGTCCAGTTTGATAGTGACGATAGAAATGTAAGATGCGCACCCAAGAAATGTGTCTAGCTCTTCCTGAGATTCTCTTAGCTTCTCTTCAAATTCTGACAGACCAGGTAGAACCTGGCAGCAACTGTACCACACTCATGATTCCTCGTGCCATTTGAATTAGCTATCTTTTTTTTTTAAGCTGTGACTCTTTTTTTCAGCTGTAATTTCTTTCCCCCTGTGCTGCTATTTTGCAAATGCTTGAGAAGATCCAAGACTGGAGGTGCAATCTGATGCAGGCGATCAGCCGGAAAAATGGAGGCCATGGGGAGTAAACTCCCACTTGTCTGGTTTCACACTTCTTCACGTTCCACAAAGAGCACAAGCGGGTTTTTTGGGTGAAAATGATTCAGTTTCTTGGCATGGTCTTGGAACTCCTAAATCCTTTTGGATCAGAGAGACTGCAGAGAAGCCTTAATGGTACATATTAAAACCTGGATGACAGTACACAGCTTGTGATTATAATAGGTGTCAAAATCACCAGCATCTGTCAACTGTAAGGCTAACATATTCATTACATCCTACAATTACATGCTATTGTTTAAACGGCTCCTTTGCGGGTGGGAAGGGGGGAGGAACCTCCATGCCATATAAAATATTCATCACAGCACGGAGTGTCTGTGCCCTAATGCTTAAAATAGAGGGCTGAACCAGCAAACACAATTTCCTATAATCTCATCGTTTTGTCCCATATGCGGCCCCCAATCTGTTTAGGATTGTTAAAATGCCAGGGTATTGTGCTGCCTTCCCTGGAGGATGCTGGGAAGAATTACGGACGGGGCCCAGAACAGATGGGGTGGGAATGCCAAGAGAGTGAAATGGCAGCAAAATCTCAGAGGAAAAAACAGAAAGAGGACAGTAATTTACCCACATTCCCTGCCAGCCACCAGTAAAGTGGGACAGGTAGAAGAACAACAGAAGGGAATCCCTTCTTTAAGGGGAGTCAGTCAACGTGTGCTTTAATTTTTTTTAAAAAGGTATCAGAAGTAGAAACCACCTCCAGTGATTATGTCTCCGACATACCTTGACTATCTAACAAGGAGAAAAAGGACTATATCATTTACCAGGACTTGATTTTTAGCAACGGGGAACTGAAATAACTGCAAGATTTACAAAGGCAGAATAAAAATGTTGCTTGGCTGACCCATCTTCAACTTATTTCTAGACTCAGGAAAGACTGTCTTTCTGCCGGTATGCCAAGGAAAGCTACTGAGTTTGAACAGATAATAACTAAGAATCAGGGTCATTTACTAGCCAGTATTTATAAACTCCTTCTAAAATACAACACAGAGACTGAACAAGTAAAGACTTGTCTGATAAAATGGATGCAGAATCTGGGACATATGGTACCTATGCAGCAATGGGAACAATTATGGAACAAAGAGATAAAATTCACCACTTCTCAAATTATTAAGGAAAATTGGTTCAAGATGTTTTATAGATGGTACATATCTCCAAAAGATTTACAGAAGATGTATAAATCCAGTCAGGCCCATTGCTGGAAATGTCAAGACACAGAAGGTACCTTTTTCCATATGTGGTGGACTTGTGAAAAAAGCCAAAAATATTGGAAGAAGATTCATCGTGAACTCCAAACTATGTTAAGAACTAACTTTGGGCTAGAACCAAAATACATGTTGTTAAACATGATTCCACCTCAGATTGACAACTCGCAGAAAGAACTTTATCAATATGCAATTTCAGCTGACAGAATTATCTTTGCCAGAAACTGGAAACTTTCAACAATACCAAAAATATCATAGTGGAAGGACAAACTTTATGAATTCGCTTTAATGGCCAAGCTTACAAATCAGCTAAACACAAAACCTTCTGACTTATTCCAAGAGAGATGAAAACTGTTCTATCAATATTATTGACTTCATTATGTTTATCTTAAAATGATATTAGAGCTTATAGCCTTGAATCGTATTGTAAATATCCACTTGCAATTGTACATATATAGGTATGTCTCACTGTGTTATTATGTTTATCACAACCCAATTTGGGTTATAACTGAGTTTGTGCATTAAGAAGAGAAGAAATGAAGAGAAGAAGAAAAGACAACAGAAAATGTTGAAAACATCCAATATTATTGTAATAGGGAGTTTTTAATGTATTAGTGAGTTTACCACAACCTATTCTGGGTGCCAAGGAAGGGAAAAAAGAAGAAATTTTGAATGTATTGTATACCATTTTTTTAATCTTTTCCTAATTTTCCCCCTCCCCTTTTCTTTTTCTTTTCGAATTTTTTTTTCAAAAATAAAATATATATATATAAAAAAAGAAGAAGTAGAAACCACTACAAATTCCAAATGCTACTTTCTTCCACTGAAAGTTCCAACTGAATATATCAGCTGGGTATTTCTGCGACTTGGAGATGAACTAAAAAGATCACCACATTGTCTTTTAATGAGACACTGCAAGAAACTCATCACAAAAAAATGTCTTTCAGAATGCTGGCCACGGTCCAGTTCCCTGGGGATTATAGCAAATGTATAATGCACCAGAGGTCTCACAACAGCCAGACCCAAACACCTAATTCTCCGCATTCCCATGCAAGCTCTTCAGAAGCATGCAGGGCTGATTTGTTTTGCGATGTGCTTAAATGCCCTCCAGTCCATGTGGTCAGAAGGAGTGCTGCAAACTATTGGCTTAATGCTGGTCAGGTGATACAAGGAGCCAATAAGGATTCAACTGGCCCTATAAAGCCTGTAACTCTGGCCTAGCTCGTCACTCTTAGCATCTAGGCCTAGTGGATCTCAGCTTGTCTGTTCTTGGTTTTCTTCTTCTCAACTAACCTGTCCTATCTGCCAATTAGCTGCCTTGCTTCATTTACTTATTGATTTTAAACACTGGTAGATGGCTGTTCTCTTAAGGCTCAAGATAGTGGTTTACCTACCTGATTTGCATACAGAAGGCCCCAAATTCAATCCCAGGAAACTTTAGTAAGAAGATCAAGTAGTAGGTGATGTGAAAAACCTCTACCTGAGACCCTGGAGAACTGTTGCCAGTCAGACTAGATGAGATTGACCTTGATAGACCAATTGTCCGACTCGGTGTAAGGCAGTTTCATTTGTTCAGACCATCAACATTAATATTAGCATTAGAAACAATTCTTCTTTCTGCAGTCAAAAGGAGAACTTATTTATTTCCCCCCCTGCTGCTGATTATACCTGCATCAGGATTACACTCATATGGGCAAGTATTTTGTTCCTAGAAGATGCTGAAGCATTGTGAGAACATGAATGAACATCCTTTATCTACAGCAGGGGTCTCCAACCTTTTTGAGCCTGTGGGCACATTTGGAGTTCTAATGCAGCAACAAAAAGGCTGCCACGTAAGGTGCAGCAACAAATGGCTGCCATAGGAAGCGGAGCCAGACACAAAATGATTGACATGGCTTAACTTCAGTAACACAGTGTAGAGCTGTAGTGGCAGCTGCTGCCAAAGCAACATTTTAAAAAATCTACACAACCAATCAGATCTCCAATAGTCAATCAGAAGCCTTTCTGGGTAAAAGCCCTACCTGTCCCCACCCACTAAAAACACTTGGAAAATGCCAGTAAAGGTGATGGTAGGAGCCATGGTGCCCACAGGCACCACTTTGGGGACTCCTGAACTACACTATGTGCAAAGCACCTCTTGAAAAGCATGGATGCTACTTACACATAGCCATTTGGGTCCTTTGGATTTCCTTTTCCAAATTGGTTATTCAAAGGAGTTCATGTTGTTTCCATGTATGAACATTGCTCTTTAACAGCACAAATTTATTAAAGGGAGAGTTGGAGGATCAGTTCTATTTGTCTTAGTGTAATCCTTTTGGCATGTGCAGCTGCAACCCTGTAGCTAAAACCCAAAATATAGGATTACCCTGTTAAAACAATGCACAGATTATGGGGTAAAGCGGCCTCTTTGCTGCGTGACCTCGGGCAATTTCATTAGGAGGCCAGGAAGAGCATTTGTTCATATGAGGGACATACACCCACAGAATTAAATTCATTGGGAGTAAGACCCACTGAAATAAATGCTGCTGGTGCCAAAGGATGTTTAGGTTTTCTAAGGTACAAGTAGTGCCCTGTCCAAGCTACTCTGAGCAGATTGTGTAACTCTGTGTCTGTGTGAAGATGGAAAAGGAATGAAAATACTAACTGAAGTGCTTCAGTGAGTTCAGTGCATGAAGGAGTGGCTATTCATATAGGTCAATCGTGGCTCAGAATCCTTTTGTATTCTGCACTGACTCAACACTAGTTAAGAGGCAAAGTCATAAATATAAGGAATTTCCCTATGAAATGTGATACCATGGCCTGAAAAGCCATCAAATTCAGAGCAGCAATTCAAGATCGTAACCCATTCTTGCCCAGAAGTCCACTCAGTTTGGAGGATTTATAGTCCCGTTGGGACGCAGCAGAAAGACGGGGAAGAGGTATCTTTGCAATACCCTTTTCTAGTCCAGACTTGATAAATGTGGGAAGTAGGAGGTTGGCATTTATTTACAATAACGGAGCTTATACTCCTACAGTATTTCTAAACTGGTTGCATCTGGTATCAGATTCTCTTCCTTACCTGGCATCTCCTGGAAGGGCTTTCCTTCATAAATCCCTCATTGAACATTTGGGAGGGAGGTCTACTTTCTATCACGACAACCACAAAGAGTCTTGTGACACCTTAGAGACTACCACATTTATTGTGGTATTAAGCTTTCATGGGTCACTGACACAAACTGTTATGGGTCAGTGTCCACTTCGTCAGGGGCAAATAATAGGCTCCAACCTATGGCAACCTACACCATCATAAATTTGTTAGCCTTCAATGTGCCACAAGACTGTTGGCTTTGCTGCAACACTAGAAGCATCTATACAGGTGTTGAGTCACAGCATGTCCACACTGGGCATAGCAGGCTTTCCTCCTCTTCCTCGGTGGCCATGGTGTCTGGCAAATCTATAGGTCAACCTCCCCTCCCTAGCTGCCCTTCCGTGGTAGTAGTGGCTGGGCATTGTAGAGTACAGTGGCATTTGGACCATGCAACTGGATTCTCATCATCCATAGCATGGTGAGTGGTTGTGTTACTTCTATGTTCTGTCGTTGGGAAGGCCAACTACTGTATTATAGGTGGAAAAGGAGAGTTATATTCTCAAGACAGTAGCCTAGCAGATTGAGAAGTCTATCTATCTCATATATGGTCAAGATTAGAGCCAAATCTGGCCCATAGGCCAGAAGTTGGCCATCCCTGTTTTACAAAATGCCCAGCACCAAATACCTGAAATTAACACATTTTATTGAGTTACTTAATTTATACCTTGCCTTTCTCCCCAATAGGAACCTGAAGTTACATACACCATTCTCTTCTCCGTTTTATCTGTGAAATAACCCTGTGAGGTAGATTAGGCTGAGAGTGTGTGATTGGCCCAAGGTCACCCAGCAAGCTTCCATGCTAGAGTGGGGATTGAACCTGAGTCTCCAAGATCCTAATTAAAAACTCTGACCATTATATCATGCTGGCTCCTATTCCTAGCCATAAGGTTAATGCATCTAACTGTTAACACTTACTTTGAGCCAACAATATTGTAAGTATTGTATAAAACATACAGGTAACAAAACAGAAAAAAACAGGTGGCCGCAAACAAAGCTATATTTAAAAAATGGCCTTTGAGTGCTGATTTAAAGAATAGGCGTGTAGCATGATAAGCAGAGAAAGTAAGCTGCCAGTTTCAGAGAGCTGAAGACCATGAGGACCAGTTATGAGTGAGTATGGAGATACTGCTGTAAGAAGCATTAAATGCAAATATAGCTAATTCACATGATCACATGAAGCCGCCTTATTCTGACCTAGGACAGTCCTGACAGAGACCTCCAGAGCTCATGTGGCAACATGTTAGCATTTCAGCCTGCAGTGGGACATGGTGTCCTTAGAGATGGCAAGCAGAGATTCAGCCTGTGTGCTACCATCAGATCTAGCCAAAGGAAGGAACTGCCGGGAGACCAGTTAATGATGTCTTTTTGTACCAGTAGGTCAGAGTGGGTCAGGTGATGTTCTCTATTGAAGCTTCCAAATCATGTTTGCTTGCAGGTCTGAGCTACTCAGATGCCTTCTTCTCCTAAACTGTGGATCACCTTCAGCCTTTGACCCTTGATCGCACAGAAGCTGGGTCTGCAATAACTTGCACATCAAGGTGGCCCTTAGACATTCCTCACATTTTGTAAAAATTGCCAGACCAGCAAAATACAGATGAAAAAGAAACCAACTTTCTAACATGAAGAGTTATAGCTGAATTTCATGGAAAGGTTTGGCTGGCACAGGGTCCTATAGCTGCAGCACTGAGTCACTGGGAACCACGATGACTCTCTTTGCCATTCAGCTTGTCAAGGCCCAGGAGCTCTCCTCAGGCCAGTAGTTGGCAACCTAACGTGGAATGACTCCTTCAATCATTGAGCCTTTCTTCTAACTGTTCCCTATTATGCTCCAGGATTCTCTCCACCACCACTATAATTTTATAGTATTGAGTCCAGCTTTAGAAAGAAATTTAAATTTTTATTTGGACAATGGGTCCAAGATGTTGCCGTTTTTGGAGCAAGAATATGAATCTTTGTCGTGTGAACCACCCACAGTTATTGGTGGAGGGAGGAAATGCCAACGCAAGAACGCTGTCTCTACATAACCATTAAAATAATACGAGTGGCAGAAACTTGCCAAACTTGTGAACTGTGACAGATGATTGCCTACCACAGATGAAGCAGTTTTATGCAACTTTGCTCAACAAAAGGTATAGCAAATATATGAAAACAGTTCTCTTTCCTATATGAACTGGCGAAATGCCATTTACAGTGGAAGCAAAAATTATAAAAGGTAGTAGTACTGGATTGTTTCCATCTGGTGCAAGTGCAAATTGGCATCACAAATGGTGCATTATGGGTACAGGCAGCCAAATGCTTTAAAAAAAAAAAAAGCCACTTGCCTCCAGCCAGGACCAGCTTTTATGTCAGGTACGCTTAGCTAAAGTTGACTTGTAAGTGAAGTAACCCATTGGAATATAATTCTTTTATTTCTTAGCATCCCCCATAGGAACTCCATTGAAATCCCCTCATCTTCCTGAATATTAAAGGACAAACAGTAATAACTTTATCCATTCAGAGACTTGCCTCATGCTTTGAGGAGTGTTGCCTTTGTGGCAAAGAGAAGGTGCACAGCACATGGTTAAAGGCCTGCTATCAACCCATGTACCTTCATGTTTCCGGGCTGACACTGAAAAGGCTGACACCTTGGTGAGCACTTTTCCAAATCAAGTGTCTTGACTTCCCCACGACCTTTCCCACAACAGTTAAGGGCTACTATTCTAACTGTACAACCATATGCAGAGTTACTCCTGTCTAAACCAATTTTTAAATATGGGCTTAGACTAGAGATGCCAGCCTCCAGGTGGGACCTGGGGATCCGCTGGAATTACACTTCTTCTCCAGACTACAGAGATCAGTTGGCCTGAAGAAAATGGCTTTGGAAGGTGGACTCTATGGCATTGTACTCCTCTGAGGTCCCTGTCCTCCCCAGGCTCCAACCCCAAATCTCCAGACAACCTTACACCCCCATCCCCTGCCAGTGATCAGGGGGTACCTGGCAACCCTAATTTAGATTAGAGTAACTACAGAGGATAGCCAAGTAAGACACTGTTCAGGCTGCAGCGCTTTCTGAGTTCCAACAAAGTTCAGAAAGGAGCCAGTTCTCAAAATTGGTTTCACCCCCTTTCAGTCCTCAAGACCTTTAAGTCCTCAGGTCACTCAAACATTTGCAATCAGGATCATCCAACATTGGTGCAACACAGCTTTAGTGCCCATGCCAAGTCATGCCTTGTATGACATTATATTGGTGTGCCTGGAGTTACATTCCCTTCCCAATGAATCTATCCTGTTACTGAATATCCATATGTGTGCTATAATAGAAACAGTAAATTAGTACAATTAATGCAATTTCAATAAAAAGGAATGCCAGTTTACAATCTCTTGAGTATTCCTAAAGCTACACAATTTGCATGTGGACGTTCAGAAACCACCCTGAATCATGGGGTAACTCTTCTGATGGACCTCTTATGTTTCCAGATTATGCTCTGTCGTGTGTTTGTTTCATAAATGTTAGGGTTGGCCTGGTAGAGTCATGAAACAGTTTTTATAAATACTATATCTCATCAATGTCTTCAGATTCATAGATGGCATCTTGGCTTGGTTTCAGTTCTAACCGAGAACAGGGATGGAAACAGGGTAAGGCCATCCTGGTTACATCAATAGACATGCAGATAGATAACCAAGCTCTTGGCTGTTGAGTACCACAAAAGGGTTAAATGAACACACACGCACACACACACACAGGCACTCCTTTGCATTTCTGTCAAAGACCCACTCTCTGAGCAGCCACCAGTGGGGCAGGGTGTTCCTTTCCAGCCTAGCGGTCTGCCTAATACCTTCTACAAGGATTAAAACCTTGCTCTCAGAGGGAAAATAACAAAGTTGTATAATTTTCCCCTTAAGGACCATCTGGTTTTGTATAGGTTTAAAGAAAAAAATAAGAGAACGTTTTCCTCTCTCTCTCTCTCTCTCTCTCTCTCCTTATAAGATTGAAAGCACTTTACAGAAGCCTCCTGCTTGAAACATATGGAAAAATCAGTTCAATCCTGTTAAACGGGTCCTGATTTCGATTTTCATCTGTCAGCAAAGATCTCAAAAAGTGTGGGTTGATGTGTCTCATTTGGATTTCTACGTAGAAAGAAAGTTGCCCAGGTGCCCTCTGTCTAAAGGTAAGGAATTGCCTCCTCCTGCTCCCCAAACCCTCAATATATTTGTAAGGATTTGGTATATATTGCTTATTTAATCATGAGGAATCGAACTTCTATTTGGGATAAACCCTTTCTATCTGTGTTTCTTGGCGAGAGGGCTTTGTATGTGACTGTTATTTACTTTTTGGATCGCAGGAAGTATATAAAAAGCACAATGTTCATATCCGTGTAGAAGTTCAAGAGTTTCTGTTGTATTTATATGATCAAGCCGTAGCGAAGGAACTGCAAAACAGAGAATATTTCAGTATACAGTGAGAATACCAATGCAAGAGGTTTAATGTAGGCAATTCAAATGCAAAGTTAAACTTATGTATTATAATCCACGCATTTATTTGGAATGCAGTTGTCTCATGGCATTTTTGGAATTGAAGGCAACAGAATACTCTCACTTCAAAGTCCTGAGCAGGATTTACCCCTTGATAAAATGTAATCACAATTAGGAAAAATCATTTGTGCAGGTTAGAATGATAAATGGAGCACCATGGTACAACACACAGACCTAGGAGAGAAGTACGAATCAAATATTTTTTCTTTCTTTCCTTAAAATAAAAGCATTTGTAATGAGGTGCTACGATTTGATCTGCCGTTTTTTTTTTTTTATTTATCTGCAAAGTCCTGGTTTCTTTGTTCCTTGTATTTTTGTTTCCAGTTTTATGGTCTCTGGTCGCTGCTGGTTAATCAGATTTGCCGGTTGCCTTGTTATTTGTTATTATGGACTGGCTTAAAGAGGCTTCTTCCTCAGCTGTTGTAAGAGCACCCCCTGCCTACCGGCTTTGAGCTCTGTTGTCTCTGGGTCGGTTTTCCAACTTCCCACTCTTATCCTGATTCTGCTGTTATTCCCTGGAAAACATGTAATCTGTCAATCTTTCCAGAAGACCCACTGATGGTGCATCAGATGTGCAGCCTCTGTTATTTTAGTCTGTGGGATCCAAATAATTTCCCTCCAGGAAACGCTTCTCTTTCAGAGATGACATATTTCCCCTGGATTCTGACTATGATAGAATATGTGGTTCTTTCCTTCAGCCAAGTGATTGAAGGTGGTGTCAGGAATGTGATTGTAGACGTAGCTGGAAGCAGGTGTGGTACAGTGGTTAATAAACTGAGTTTCCACCTGTCCGTTGGTACATATGGTGCCTTTGTAACTTACTCAGTTTTTACCCCACCTTTCAATCCAGAGGGATCCCCAAAGCATTTTACGCAGAATGATGAACTACAACTAATTTGGGGATGTTTCCATCCTTTCTGACGCAGGAATGGTCTGGAATGACACCAAACCCAAACCATAGTTCTCATGTAGGCTCCCTGACGGGTTGTTCCTATCCTTTTTACCCAATTGACATCTTGACTGAAAGGCCGTAGTATGATATCCCATCTGGTCCACATGGATGGGGACGGCTCAAGGGAGCGAGCCATGCTGCTGTTCCCGCTCTCCTCCTTGTAAAACAAGAGCAGAGTAGATGTGCACAGGAGAGAGGAGACTTTCAGCCCACAAAGGCAGACTTGAAGCTTACTGCGGAGGCCTTTTGTTATTTGTGCCCCCAGCAGAGAGCCTTCAGATTTTGCCATGACCCTACAGGTCTCTTACCAACAAGTACTGTTATTGATTACAAAATTTATGCTCCGCCTTTCAGCCCTCACAAGGGCCACCAAGGTGGCTAACAATTTAAAACATACGTGATGAGATCACATTTCAAAACCAAATCAAATTTATTAATACAGTCATTTTAAAATCATTAAACTCACCCCCCCAAAAGCACACATCATTAAAACAAATTAAAAACAGTGTTTAAGTACAAAGACATAAAACAGCAATTAAAACATTGGTCTGGAAGAAGGGATCACTGTGGGACCGTCAAACAAAACAAAAATGTCTTCGCCCACTGGTGGAAGATGGCAACAGAAGGGGACAGACGAATCTCCCTGGGGAGAGAATTGCAGAGTTTTGGTGCCATGACCGAGAAGGCCCTCTCCCATGTTGCCAGTGTTGTAGAGCAACAAGGACCCAATCACCCATGTCCAAAATGGCTTCCTGTCAGGTCCCATCACCACAGGAGATGTTCATCCACTTCCCCTTTCATCTTTGCATCTTGATTGGACCACTCAGGACCAGGAGGCAGCCCTCAGAGGACCAGTCCCTGATCCCTGCCATAGATAGATTCCCTACTGATGAGAAACTGATACGGGGGATGGGGGTGGTATACTGATGTGACATTCAACTCTAATAGCTTCTGATGGGTGTCTTTGTCTCTTGTGATCCTATAGCTGCTTATTAGCAATACATTTAAGGAACTATGTTTTTAATTTCCTTGGCCTGTAGCAACGATGATGCCTCGACTCCATTCTTGCCCACCCTTCTGGCTTCTTGTATTCATGTGCTTCTCTCATTCTCTGGAGACAGCCAACAGTTTACAGCAAAGTTTCAAGAGTGACCTCCTCAACTTCTATCACACGGTTATTCTTGCTGATGGTAAGGAGACCACAATCCACCTCTTGAAGGATATACCTAAGAGGTAAGAGTACCTCCTAAGTTCTTTCTTTACTTCCCTTAGAAAATACTCCAGCCACTCTTCTATATGCTAGCATTTTTATTTATTTATTTTACTTACTTTGTTTATACCCTACCTTTCTCCCCAATGGGTTACCCAAAGCAGCCTACAGCGTTCTTCTCTCCTCCATTTTATCCACACCACTACCTTATGAGATAGGTCAGACTGAGAGAGGGTGACCAGCCCAGGGCCACCCAGCACACTTCCATAGCAGAGTGGGAATTTGAACCTGGGTTTCCCAGATCCTGATTAGACGCTCTCACCCCTTCTTTGGCCCAGCCACTTTTTCTCAGTCTAACCCAACTCACAGGGTTGCTTTGAGAATGAAATGGAGGAAGGGAGCACCCTGTAAGCCAAACTAAGCTCCTTGGAGGTAGGGCAGGATTTAAAAATTGCAGGTGATAGTCCTTGCAGATTTGTGGGAGGATAAGGGTCAGAGAGTGTGGCTTCCCTGAGTTCCTGGCAGAGATGACATTTGAACCAAGTCTATGCTTATTGATAGTTTAGGTCACTTGCACACAGGAGCTATTCCCTGACTCAATCTCCTTGCTGCTGCAGATGTAATGGCACAGAGCCTCCACATGTTCCCCGGTTCTTTTCCCTCACACCCATTATTTCTCCCCCACAGCCTCCTCCCACAGCCTCTTTGCCATTTTTAAATTGGCGGTTTGTGTATCTCTATAGTGTTTTATCGCTACAGAGATAAAGCAGCTACCAATGTTTTTACTGAATTACTGAATGTATGCTTTATTTTAAATGCTTTAATATTGAGATGTTTTAACATTTGATGTTAGCCACCTTGGGGAGCCAATTTGGATGGAAAGGAGCCTATAAATGTTTTAGATAAAGTAAAAAAAAAAAAATTAAGCCGGAAAAAAGCCTACCAGTCATGTGTGGGTGAAATGGTGGGTGGGAGAGAAATGGTGGCGGAAGTGGTGCTGCATGTGGATGAGGTGGGGCGGAAATCCACCCCTTCCTGTCTACACTTTCCACAAACTCACTTTAGGTATGATCTTTTTGGAAAGATTTACCAAAACAGCTTTGGGGAAACTTGTCATGCAGCTAAGGAAAACCTGGAAGGGGCGGGATAACCTGGGGAAGATGCTGTGCAGAAGTCCCCCCCTGCCTCCCCACAAAAAACCTCTGCAGTTTGGGATGCAAGGCCAAGCCAGCGTTCAGTGCAGAGGCAGTCCTAGGTCATTTACGCATGGGTCCTTTCACTCACGTTTGCCCTCATCTGTCTCAGTTGTTTTCCATCCATTAGAGATAGGCTGACCATATTTCCCTGAGACAAAAACGGGACATTGGGATGGCAAAAACGGGACAGGGGTTATGTAATATTCTGTAATAATGAAAAAGCAAGATGATTAAAAAAACGTTTATTACACAAACCTATTGAGCTTCTTCAGTGACAGAACCCATACAAAAAATTAGGTAGACATAGAGGGGGACTGGCTAAAATCAAATTGAGAAATTTAAAAATAATACTGTTATTTTATAGTACATACAACATTTCACTATATTTTAGTAGTTTTAGCTAATCACTATATTTCTCAAACCAAGAGCTTAAATAAAAATATTTTTTAATGCTCCTGGGGCCATGTTTTCTCAATATGTTCCAACTGTACATCAATAGGAACAAGAGTACATGGATGCCATATTCAGAAAAATAATGTGCAATAGGAAAATATAGGAAATATCCACTCTAGTAAATAAAAATATTTAATTGTAATAATTTTATATAATGATAAATATTAATGGACTGCTGATATCATACTGCCCTTGTACAAATCTGTGGTGAGACCACTCTTGGAATACTATGTACAGTTCTGGTCACCACACCTAAGAAAGGATATTGCAGAGCTTGAAAAAGAAGCAGTTAAAACGCTTAGGGCTGTTTAGCTTGGAAAGAAGACATAAGAACATAAAAAAGTCCTGCTGGATCAGACCAAGGCCCATCAACTCATATAAAGCTGCCTTATACTGAATCAGACTATTGGTCCATCAAAGTCAGTATTTTCTATTCAGACTCCAGCAGTCTGTTCACACAGTGGACAACCAAGTGCCCCCAGGAAGCCCCCAAACAAGATGACTGCAGCAGCAACATCCTGCCTGTGTTCCACCGCACCCAAAATAATAGGCATGCTCCTCTGATCCTGGAGAGAATAGGTATGCATCATGACTGGTAGAAAAGCTATGGATAGCCCTCTCCTTCGTGAACATGTCCACTCCCCTCCTAAAGCCTTCCAAGCTGGTAGTCATCACCACATTTTGGGGCAGGGAGTTCCACAATTTATCTATGCGTTGTGTGAAAAAATACTTCCTTTTATTTGTTTTGAATCTCTCACCCTCCAGCTTTAGCAGATGACCCCGTGTTCTAGTATTATGGGAGAGGGAGAAAAACTTCTCCCTGTCCACTCTCTCCAAACCATGCATAATTTTATAGACTTCTATCATGTCTCCCCTCAGCTGCCTTCTTTCCAAGCTAAACATCTCTAAGCGTCTTAACCGCTCCCCATAGGACAGTTGCTCTATTCCCCTAATCATTTTGGTTGCTCTTTTCTGCACCTTCTCAAGCTCTGTAATATCCTTTTTTAGGTGTGGTGACCAGAACTGTACACAGTATTCCAAGTGTGGTCTCACCATAGATTTGTACAAGGGCAGTATGATAGCAGCAGTTTTATTCTCTATTCCTCGTCTAATTATGGCCAACATGGAATTTGCCTTTTTTACAGCAGCCTCACACTGGGTTGACATCTTCATTGAGCTATCCAGTACCACCCCAAGATCCCTTTCTTGGTCTGTCACATCACTTTACACTTGCTTACATTGAATCTCATTTGCCATTTTAATGCCCATTTTTCCAGTCTGTAGACATCTTTTTGGAGCTCTTCACAGTCCGGTTTGTTTTAACCACCCTACATAGTTTGGTGTCATCTGCAAACATGGCTACTTCACTGTTCAACCCCAACTCCAGGTCATTGATGAACAGGTTGAAAAGCACCGGCTCTCAATCCATAAAAGAACTTGTCCTCTTATCCCATGACTATGAAGTTTGCTTAGTAGCCTTTGTTGGGGGACTTTGTCAAAAGCCTTTTGGAAATCCAAATATACAATGTCCGCAGGCTCTTTCCTGTCCACATGCTTATTGACACTTTCAAAAAACTTTAATAGGTTCGTGAGACAGGACCTACCTTTACAATAGCCATGTTGGGATTTGCTCAGCAGGCCTTGCCCTTCTATATGCTTGACAATTCTATGAAATGTGGTGACCGAAGGGAACACACAGAACAACAACCGCATGGAACAGGGAGATCCATTCATGTTATCTGCCTCAAGTAGGGTTGCAACTTGCAAGAGAACCACCAGCAAGGGGGATACCCTGTTTTGGAGCCCCTCCCCCCGGTGCCGTTCAGCCAGCTGGCGGGGGAACTTAACGGCAGCAAACTTAGGCCTAGTTCTCTGTCATCAGCAACACAGTGATATCACTTCTGGCATGCCAATGATGCAGGGACGCTGGTATTTGTGCAAAACTCTATGGTAAAAATGGCTTCCACCATAAAGTTTTTGCCCAAACACCATAGCGTCCCCATGTCACTGGCGACATGATGTGCATGGCAGAAGTGATGTTGCCACATTGTTGATCTCAGAGGCCTAGGCCTCAGTTTGCTGCCAGTAAGTTCCCCACCCTACCCCCCACTGGGGGGTACCAGGGGGCACCTGGCAACCCTAGCCTCAAGGATATTTTTTAACGTTATCATATTCCATTGGAAAGCAGTATTTGAACTGGATGAAGTTAGGTAGGGAAAACATGAATTTTATCTATGGAAATATAAGATGTCTATATCAATTCATGGAAGTTTAATTTATATTCCATTGGCACATAAACTATTTGTGTTGGAAATGAGCCCTTCAAAGCAAAAGAGGGGCTGAAGTGGCACCTAAAAATATGCTATCCACACCGGGATGCACAACGAGGGCATTTGCTTGCCAAAATCTGGTAGTCGTGTATGGAGAGAACTTCATCTGGTGTACAGCGCTGTTAGTTTCTTATGTCGATATGCTGCCTTTCAGACAACAATGGGGTTGGAGCCTCAGGGGAAGGTGCTCCCTCCTGCCTCTTCTGTGAGTGGACATCTGCTGATGGAACAGGCAGAAGGGAGAGATTTTTTCCCCTTCCCCCGCTTCACGGTAGCTTCCTGACTTGCACAGCTATAACTCCACATCAGTCCTGCGACCCCAGGGAATAAACTTTCCCAGGGTTGAACAGGGCTGTATTTGTATTTGTACAGCAATCTATTGAAAGCAAGCACAGATGATTGAACTCTATGGTATTTCATTGATTGACTCTACAGTTCTTATGTTCTTAATTAACAGTGCTGTGCATCAGAAATGGGAGATCTATGAAGATGGCCATAGTTCTGCAAAATAGTGCTTCTCTCTTTAAGCAAAATTTAGTCCAGGTATCTCCAGGACACTGACTAATAGTATTAGCATCTAAAATCTAGTGCGTATTGATGCACAAAAGCCACAGATCGTAAACCAGATGGCTTACGTCAAGGAAAAGCATACAGCCTGTTATATCAAGTTACATAATACATCACGTGATATGACTGCATGTTGGAAAACTCTAACAAGCATAGCAAAAATGAAATAAAATTGGGTTAATTGGTTTTTTTTAGAATATTGCATCTATCCTCATTTGTCTCAATTGGCTGAGACTGAAACTATATGGTCTCACTTTCAAATGCACTCACATTTTAGGAGCACACGTCTTTAAAACTGAGGTCTGCATCTTTTGTTGAAAATTATTAATCACATGAAAAAATACAAATTTGAAGAAGTACAAAACATATGGAGCCATTCATAAAGAATTCAGAAAACAGAAACTTCTAAGCGGGGAACCTTCAAGGACTTGCAAGGGGCATTTCATTTCCCCCCTCCACTATTTCCCTAAAAGGCCCCATAGCACCTCCCTTTTTTCTTCTTTTTTCTCTCCTTCCCAACCACCCACCACCCACCCTACCTTTATCTGTCTACTGTCTTCAGGTTTGCCTCCTTCCCTCACCTGGCAGCCTCTACCCAGGAAAACTATAGGCCAGTTATTTGGTACTAGCCACCAGGCTCGGCCCTGTTGCACAGTACTGGCCACTAGGCAGGCCCAGTCGCACGGTGGGGAACCTGCAAGAACTTGCAGGGGCCAGCTCATCTTCCCCTGTATCTCCCTCCCCCCATTATTTCCTGTTTCACTTCTCCGGGCAACCCCAATATCCTCACTTTTCCCTGCATCCTTCTCTCCTTCCCACTCCGACCTACGTACTGCCTTTTATCTTCAGCTATGTTTTTTATAGTCCTCTGTATCTCCTGTGACTTGCTTGGTGCCCTGCTATAGGGCGGCAATGAGCCTCAACCTATCTGTTACTCTGCTTCCAGGTACTATTTTGTTTTGGAGGAAGGCAGAATGTCTGCACCTTTCACAGTGACAGTGACCCCATGTGACGTCCCCATTGAGTGGAGCATACGGGTCCATAAAACGTCGCCAAACTACCTTGGAAAAGCAGCACGTGGTAAGAGATACATAGAAGAGCATGGTGAAAAAGTAATATGCCTGGGCATTACTACAGTGGCATCATTTGGGATTAAACAGTCAGGGCAGTGTAGAGGGTAGAATGTCAAATTAGGATGGGGAAGATCCAGGTTCAAATCCCTAATCTGCCATGAAGCTCACTGGATAACCTTGGGCCAGTTGCTTACTCTCAGCCTAACCTACCTCACACATTTATTATGGAAATAAAATTGGGACAGGAGAACCATGTGCATTGCCCTGACCTTCTTGAAGGAAGGGCAGGATAAAAATATGATAGACATAGCACAAGTGTTGCCATTCAATAGTCTTGATTGGTTTTCAAGATGGCTAGTCTCTGCTTAAGTTAGGAAACAGCAGGAAAGGACCCGAGGATAGTTATGTCATGTAGATAGGTCAAGTCCTCAAGCTATACTGAGCAGTTTTGCCCAAACAGAATAGTCACAGAGGTAGGTTAGGCTGAGAGAGTGTGACTGGCCCTAGGTCACCCAGAGAGCTTCCATGGCATGAGTTGGGATCTCAACCTGGGTCTCCCAGATGCTAGTCTGACACTTTTAACCACTACACCATACTGGCAATGCTATCAGCCATCTGCATTTGTGTTGGTGAAGGTGTTAAACAGGGTTGCCATGTGCCTGCTGGGGATGGGAGATTTCCCATCCCCAGCAGCATGATGTCACTTCTGGGGAAACCTGGCAGTGACATCACACCTCTCTAAGAATTGCCAGAACTCCTAGGTGCTTCCTAAAGAGGACTGACATCACTTCCAGGGAAAATCTGGATGTGATGTCAGTCCTCGCTAAGAATCACCAAAAACTCTATGGGTTTACCATAGACTTTCTGGTGATTCATAGAAAGGCATGGTGTCACTCATTGCAGTACCATAAGCACCCACTGCCTCTGTGCCATTTGTACCATCCAAGCCACAAGTTAGCAATCCATAAGGGTGGCTCCCATAGATCAGTTCCAATAATGGTAGTTCCTTTCTCTGGCCCAATGTGCCCTCCCCTCATACAGAGGAAGATACCATCACTTAGTAGGACAGAACAATTGTGTGGGAACCAAACCATTGTTAGGTTCTAACAATTTCCCTCCTCCCTTTGAGCATGCCTTTAATTTTTTTACATGTTTCTACTTCACTAATAGGTGGTTATGACAGTCAGGATGCCCTAAAGTTTCAGAAGACCACAAAAATGGAATCTACTCTTTTTAGCTACAAAGGCAATTCTGTGGAGACCTACATGGGGATGTCCTACTTTTCCACAGTCTATATGCTTGAATTCTTATCAACTGAACGAGACACCCATATTACAGTGTATCTAACGACAGATACAACTTCTGAACACCTATATCCAGAACTCCCATCAGATCCACGCATAGATGTCATTGGCGTTGATCACACCACAGTTACTCTAGCTTGGAAACCCAGTCCCACCGTTCTGCAGTATCAAGAACACATCCAGTACTGTCTCCTAATGAATGAAAAACACAACTACAAGAGTTTATGTGCAGCAGAGACAGCTATTAGATCTTCTGGTATGAAATCACCACCAGCATTAGCACTGCCTCTATCTCCGAATGCCCTGAACCCTCAACAAGTGATGATATTGTCCAACGGTGAATTAAGCATCATCAGCAAAGCAGGAAGTGGGGAGGTGAGGCAGATATGTATGGGAACCAAGAACACCTACACGGTGCCCAACCTGACTCCCAGCACCCAGTATTATTTCGATGTTTTTGTGGTCAATTTCCTCACCAATGCCAGCGCTGCCTATACTGGAACCTTTGCCAGAACACTTGAAGAACCTGAGCCCAAAATTACTGAACTGAAAGATGGGAAGGTGATTCATCTCGTCCTGGATGGCAGAAAACAAAAATTCTACAGCTTGCAGTACCGGGCCAGGCACAAGGAGGTCCAGTTTGCCTTTCAGTCTTGCAGTGGCCAAGTTCAAGTTGAAATATCCAGGGATGGGAAGTTGCTGATGTCAGAGAGCTTTGCTGGATTGAGACATTTCACGCTGAAAGGAAAGCTGTGGGATGTATACTTAGTGAACCTGGGGTCCACTGAACCTTCAAATGCATCTCTGAAAGTTCAGGTTTCCTCTCTCTTCCACAAGCCTTTCTTCCCGGTTCTCCCAGAAAGCTTAAAAATAAAGTCCTTTAGCAAACTGCGGACCTGTGACTCTGTCACTATCGCCTGGCTGGGAACACAGCAAATGAGCAAATATTGTGTATACAGGAAGCAGATTGAAGAGGACCAGGTTTGGATGGAAACAAGGAATGCAGACAGGTGCTTGGGACCAGAATCCCGGCACAAAAGTGACAAAGTAATGTGCAAATACTTCCACGATCTCAATCTACGGCGGGCAGTGACTTCAGAAACCATCAGGGGGCTTGAAGCGGGAACTGTATACTTATTCGATGTTTATCTCATTGGCTCCTCTGGGATTCCAGTCAGGTATTACAGTAGAGTTGTAAAGACACGGAAGAAATGTTGAGCATCCTTCCAAAAAGGAATGGCAAAGCTGAAGGAATGTCATGGCCTAAGCAACATGGTCTGCATCATTCAAAATGTTCTAGGTCAGAGAAGAACATTGAAGTTACAATATCTGAGAGGAAGGAATCTTAGTCTAGAAAAGTAGACTTTCTCCTATGACCTTTTCCCTCTAATTTTGTATCACTTATTTGGAGTTACACTAAAAGCACTTTATAGAAGAACATCTACCATCAGAATCCAAGCAGTCATCTTAATGCCTGTAGGATATCAACCCGAGGAGGGAGAGATCATTTAGATGACAAGTACATATTTTTAAGATGCCACTTCAAAGAACAGATTTTCTCCATGTTGCATATCCCAGCTAATGTTGTCAGAGTCTGGAAGAAATACTACTAGACTTTGAAACTGACCCACTAAACCCTGCCTTGCTACTCCCATTTTGGGTACTCAATGGAAATGAACCATTACAACAAACGCCACTCTTTTCTTAACTACACTATAAAGCACTTTCTCTTATGCTTTTCTTACACTATAAACTATACCCAAACCAGGTCTATTGCTACTCCATATTTCTAAATCACTTGTAGGTTTCTCTGCCTCTTGTGAAGACCGTCATGCATTTGGACTAACTCTGCTGACCGTCTAACTGTCGAAAAACTTGAAGTAATATGAGTAGGTACAAATGAAGAAAGGTGTGATAGCTGTATAAAAAAGTATTTCCCAACTACTAGGAGCATAGAGATTCTGCACATCAGTAGTATACAATAAGAACATAAGTAAAGCTGGATACTGGGGAAGGCACTGGAAAACCACCCTGTAAACAAAGTCTGCCTAGAAAATGTCGGGATGTGACATCACCTCATGGGTCAGGAATGACCCAGTGCTTGCACAGGACACCTTTACCTTTTAAAGCTGGATAAGAGCAGTGGTCCCCCCCTTAGCTTTTCTAGATCAGACCCCCTTAGCAATCGTTTTTTCTACACTGAAAAATCCCAGACTCTCTAGCCTTCCCTTAAAATAAAGTTGCTCCTACCCCTTAATCCCTTTAGTAACTGATGTGCTAAATATATTGTTTGTTATATGAAATATTCCCCCCCCAAAAAAAAAAATCTTCAATGTGGTAGCACCATTCATGACCCTGAGCTGAAACTAGGCCCGTTGACACACTAGCAACTTACCTCGCAAATTACTTGCATCCAGTACACAAGAATCCAGACCGCTTTTAAATTCCTGTTCCCACTGCGCCTCCTTTCCCCGCTGCACTTGAAAATCCCCAGACCGGCAAGCTTCCAGGCATGCCCAGTCGGCGCTCCAAGCAAGGACAGCGATTGGTTCAGCTTTAGTAAGGGAGGCGGGGCGAGTGCAGGGGTTGGCTGGCAGCAGGATTGAGGACGCATTGCATGTTCCCACTTTAAAGCACCGAGTGTGGAGGACGTTTTATTTTTTTAACTTGCCTTATCAGCGGATCCTCTTACCGCGGAGAAACTGCGCTCTGGAGACGTCCTGGGAATCCTTCGGGTGAGTTGCAGTGGGAACATGCAAGGAAAGCCCGCGGAAGCCGGCGCCGCAAATGGTAAGTGCGGACACTGCCTAGGAAGTAATTTAGATTATTTCTGAAGGCCCTTGTTTTGCCCAAGGTGAATCCTGGCGCAGCAACACATGTCAGCTTGAATCAGTGAAGCCCAGAACATGTGAGGATGTTCATTTCCCTTTGTAGAGTCCAGGGTCACCTCCAAATTTCTCCTTCAAGTCTATGGAGGAGACTCCAGAACCCACCATCAGAATTCCCTTTTCCCCCCAGATTCTGGCAGCATTGTCATATCATGAGGAAATGATGGCCAACGGTTAGCTTTCTACCTTGTAGCCCTTTCAAAATACACACACAGAGGCCGAAGTAAAGTAGGGGCAAGTCAGTACCAAGTTCACTCTTCCCTTAAACATTAATAGCCTCTGCACGTCCTGAGGGACATCTTAGGTATCCAAGTTAAGACCCAGAAGCAACAGACTTTGCTCCCTGTGCTATTCTTCTCTTCCATCATACCTGCAGATCTCATACTCTGTGAGTTTCACAAACAGCAGTTAAGGGAAATCTGTTCTACTTCAGCCATCTACATTTTGAGTTTCCTTTGGCAGACTCATCTCTCTGGCTTTTCTCATCAAGTGCTAAAGCTACATCCTTCACTGACTCTTTGAAAGACTATCTGTCATGAGTCAGCCTGCAGAGAGTCAGCCTGCAGAGACCTCCTCTGATGAAGAGGAGGTAGAGGCCAGAATAGAGGATCAGCCAGTCAGGAGATGACTCACCATGTCTGCAGCCTGCCAACTCAAGGACTCCAGTTGGACCTGACACCTTGCAACATGCAGTGTCTCCAGAGGCCTCGCCAGGGCCACTGGAGCAGAGAAGAAAACAGGTCCGTCTGGCAATGCAGCAGAGACGGCAGAGTGCTAGGCTGAAGGCTTTACAGAGGAACCTCCCCAGTAGCAGTGATGAGGAAGAGCAGGACTGAAGCACCACCTGTGAACTCAGCCTCATCAGCATCAGCTGGCTGCTACAGCAGCAGGGGAAGGGATTTAAGCCATCAGTTAGGCTTGGCTGTTGTGCAAGCAACTTGTCACCAACCTCCTTGAGTACCTGCCTTGTTTCCCTGCTATCCATTGGATTCCTGGTATCCTGACTTCTTGGACTGGCTCTGACTAACGCTTTGGACTTCCCTTGCCTGTATTGATATCTCGGACTCTGCCTTCACTGTGAATGACCTTGGACTGTTCTCCAGACTACGCTTACAGCCCTCGCTCCTCGCCTGTACCACGACACTATCTTGCTTTTCCAGTGTGCTGTTCCTAGTCATTAGTCTCAGTAGAGAATGTCATAAATTAAAAAACAAAAACAAATAACCTTAAAAAAACCCGGTTTCCTTCATTATTGTTTTCACAGTAAGACAAAACTGAAGATATGGAAGGAGAGACCTGTAATCCTCACTATATCTAGAGACACATCCTGTGTGTTTGTGTAGTAACTAGGCTTGCCTACAGATGGTGGCTGAAGATCTCCTGGGATTACAACTGATCTCTAGACGACAACTATCAGTTCCTCAGGCGAAAATGGCTACTTTGGAGGGTGGACTCTATGGCATTATACCCCACTGAAGTCCCTCCCCTCTAATGCTTCTGTGTCTGACATAATGGTGTTTTAATTAAGTGACAGGGATCCCAAGGCTGTATTGTCAGTGGCAAGATTTATTTCTGCCCTTATATCCCTCAAACATTAGATCTAAAATTATGCTGCTCAAGACCAATGGATTAAGGAGCTTCTAAGGGATAAAGGAAAGGAAGTCCCTCCTCTCCCCAAACTCCACCTTCCTCAGGCTCCACCCCCAAAATCTCCAGTTATATCACAACCTGGAGCTGGCAACCCTAGTAGTAACATATGAAAATAGTACGATAAGATATCACCTTCCAAGAGAAATTTGAACACTGCCTCATGTTGGTTCTGCCTTTCAGAAACAAGCAAAGAATCAAGCACTCCGCAGAAGGGGTTTTTCCCCACCGTGACAACCAATAACCCAAAGGTCTGCCTCCATTCTTACTAGGGTTGCCAACTTCCAGGTGGTGGCACGGAGGCTCAAGTATATAACACCACACTGGGATGAAATCAAGAATGGTCAAATTAATTGAAGCATAAATTCATGCAAGCAATACAAGTAAACATCACCAAAGCACTTCTTAGCATACAACATAAAAATACCACAAAGAGAATAAATATGGGTCCTCAAATTGGGAAATAAATTAAAGCATTAATTCATGCTGGCAATACAGGTAAAAATCACCAAAGCACTTCTAGGTGTGCAACATCAAATAATCACAAAACAAATAAGTCCTCAAGTTGGGCAGAAGTCTCCCGTCCAATGAAGCAAGGTCCAAATGAATACAATAGCAAGCAAGATCCAAAGTATACACAACCAAAGGAGAGAAATGAAAAGGAGAACGTGTGGCTAGTCGTTGTTTCACGTTTCAAAAGCTTTCTTCAGCTCCGAATGTTTTTTGAACAAATATAAGCATTGTCCATTAGCCCGTGGGCTTTAATAACATCAAACAAAATCAATCGGTTGTTCCGGTGACCGTCAGCTGTGAAATAAACAGAAGTCATATATGTCACACACAATATTCATTGTTTTTAAAGAAGGGGATTGCGAAATAAGGCAAGAATTATAAGCCTACTTAGAGAATGCATCTATATGGGATTCAAAAGTGCATGTATCTTCATGTAGGTGGTAAGAGCAACAGGAAGTTAAAAGAATTTTATAGCAATCTGACATCCAATCACGAACGAGACTGATGGGGTGGTACTAGGAGAAATTTAAAGGGATAGTGGATATTTAAACAAAACAGGACAAATCAAACTCATTATTGAGGCCGTTGGGCGTAAGGGTCCGGAAAGAATAAATCAGGTGGGACTCTTGTTGGAGTAAAATTTTCTTGGCATCCTGAATATGAAATGGTTTAGGTTTGAAATGCCACTGGACAAAAAACAAAACGTCTGTGTCAGAATGATGAAAATTAATATAATGTTGGACAAGAGGAGCCTCCAAATTCCGTGTGCAGATGCGCGCTCTGTGCTCACCAATCCTAAGGCGCACTGGACGAGATGAACAACCAATGTACATCAAACGGCACGGACAGAGGACCGCGTAAACAGACATGGCCGTGCCGCAATTGCTGAATTGTTTTAAAGTATAAGAGAACTTAGAACTGGTGGAATGAACGTCTTTAATCGGAAGGCTGTAGGGGCACATTGTGCAGTGGCCACATTTGTGGTGACCTGCAGTGGGAAGGGTAGGAATAGGTGAGAGAAGATCAGTCTTGATTAGCATGTCCCGCATAGAGCGGGTCTTTCTCATGCCCAAAATGGGAGGTTGATTGCATCCAGGGATATCCTGTAATAAATGCCAGTGGCGCATCAAGATCTTTTTAATGTCATAAGACAAGTGTGAGTATTGTAGAGAAGCTACCACCCTGCGTTCGGTGGAACGTTGAGTAGGTGGCAAAGAGGTCTGATGCAGAAGTTCGGATCTATGTCTAGAGCCGGTCCTGTCAAAGGAACGCCGGATGATATGTGGCGGATATCCTCTTCTGCGAAAGTTGGAAGCCAAAGAGGATATCCGCCATATATCATCCAGCGTTCCTTTGACAGGACCCGCTCTGTGTCCTGTCACCAATTTGGGAATTAGAATCCCACATGGATCACTCTGCACCATTCTCTCCAATCAATGTAGGTCTCATGTCTCAAGCTTTTATGGCTGAACTAAGGTCCCCCAAACAGCATCCATTTGACCCCTTTCTGGGAGTTGGGCAATGGCTATTTCCATGCAGGAAACTCATCTCCACTCAGCAGTGATTCTCAAGGAACCATTTCTCATTGACAGTTGGTAAAGAACCCCTGCTTACCTGCCTTGTGTAGCAAGTAACAAGGATTCTGGGAAGAATTTTAGAATACATGCCTAATTTACCAGAGTGCTAACCAGGCCGCACAATTCTCCACAGGCTGTGTATGAGCACACCCAAGATGTTACATCTACATGTTACAAGGGATGACCATTAGTGGGAGATAGAAATGTCTACCATGTTCAGTCTTCTGCTTGAGAAACGTCTGGTAAATATCTGAGGAAACCCAATTTTCCCCCTGAGAAAACCACTTTTCTAGAGTCAGGAATCACACAAGGTTATTGATTTTGTGCTACAAGGAAAGAGAGAAGAGTTTCACAGAGCCCTCAGCATCAGAGGTGAGGAAGAGCTGAACTTAACATACAGTCTCAAATAACACGACAGTTCCAGGATTCTAGTTTATAATAAGTTGGCATGACATTTTAAAACCCAAAACAGTAGACTTGAAAAATAGTTCACAGCTGGACAAAGCTCCTCCACAAAACTGGCTCCTCGACAAAGCTTGATGAGAATTATGGGATGTGAGGCTGTAGTCCAAGTTCTGGTGGGATCAACTCCCACCAGGGTTCTCAAGGGCTCCTTCCCAATTGTTTTTCAATCATGCTCCATAGTAGCCTGAGAAAACAGCAATTACTGCTCTGCCATGCCCCGATTTTACCACAACAGTTATTAAATTAAATTATAGGGGGCTTTTTAAAGGAAAAATGCCAGACTTACTCATCTTGATGAACTGTCAGAGTAGGACATCATTCTCAAAAGTTAGGCGGCCAACCTTCAAATGTTATTCTGTGGCTTGATCATATTCAAAGATGGAGGCTGTCCCTCTTAACAGAGGAACGACATAATTTGATACAGGAATATGTTACTCCTTTGGAAATAGTTCTGAGAGGAAATGGCTTTGCTGGACACTCCAGTTTCCTCAATGGGTCGAAATGCAGCTGCAAAGAGAGCAACATAGATGAAATGTGTCTCAAAGTGAGGAAGGGTGGGGGTACAGGCTTTTAATATTCATCTAGGGAGGGGGAGAAGCTGTTTTTAACAACATGCCTATAGTGACTTCGATGCATGCTCCTGCCTTGAAACACTGCCACCAATCAAGTTAACTACAAAATGGAGTAGTTAAGGAAGGGTGAAGTAGGCACAGTGGGAAAGCTGGGTTCTGGACCACACGTGGCAGAGAAACCGAACCCGCCCAGGAGGCAGACCAACAGAAGGTGCTTGTTCAGGCTTCTTTCAGTGAAGAACCGTGTCAGAAGCGTGCTCTGTCACCACTGGAGAAGGAACACCATAAGGCCCAGTAAAGCTGGCCTCAAGGATGGGGTTCAGATATACCATGCCTACTAAAGCCTCCCTCACAACTATAGCCTAGAAAGGTCTCAGTTTTCCTCCTTCAGAACTCCCTCTGAATGAGGAGGGGCAGAGCATTTGGTACAGAAGGTCCTAGGTTCAATCCTAGGCGTCTCCGTTAAAAGGATCAGGTAGGAAGTGATATGAAAGACCCGCACCTGAGACCCTGGAGAGCTGCTTCCAGTCAGAGTAGACGATACAGATCTTGAAGGACATGTGGTCTGACTCAGTAGAAGGCAGCTTCATGTGTATGCATTTAAGGTCAAAAAGATGCTTAGTGCCATTACTGAATTCCCTAGTCTACTTCTTGTAGGCATTGCTTGTATTGATAATCATCATCATCTGGCTTCTTGTTTACTTTAAAATGCTTGCCAATCTTAAGAGGGATGCTCGAACGATGTGAGGATACCACTTTGCAAACGCCTGCACATACATTAATGCAAATATAGTAGTTAACCATAATTTTGTAAATGAAAGAAAGCAAGGTGGCTGGTCGTTCAAATATTGGCATTGATGTGCAAAGGCTTTTTCAAGGCCAACGTAGAATAAGAGAGAGAGAGAGAGAGAGAATAACTGTTGTTCCAAAATTTGGTACATTGTAAACACAGTAATCAACAAAACAGGGAATATAATAAAATAGGGAACAGCTGCCTCAAAAATCAAGTTGGCTTGCGGTGTGGGGTATAAATGTTCACACTCAAAAAAACAAACACACACATTGTATCTTTTGTTTTTCTGCTGTGCATTTGAGAACAGATGCAAGAAGCACTCTTTGCAAAGGAAAGTATATTTTGCTGCCTTTCGCACCAGTGTAACATTTGAGAATTCCCTTGAGTTCAATGGAATTCTATTCTGAGCTGAAAGGCGGCAGCAGATTTTGTCTCATTTGCTGATGCAATATAGTACAAAATAACATGTATGCCCACAAGAGGGCAGTGTAATATTACAAAGAAGGACAGCCTACACACTTCATTTAGCAAAACACTTGGACAGGTTTAACAAGCCAAAAACCTGCCTGATAAAGCTATCAAAGTACATAGTGCACGAAGGAGAAGGAAAGGAGGAGGAGAAGACCTCTTTCCCCACTTCCAACTAGTGTAACCCTTGGAGAACCTGTGTAGTCCATAGCAATTGGACTGGAGATCTGGGATCCAGACTCTGTACTGTAACCTTCCTGTATGGTCTTTAGCAAACTCTCAGCCTCAGTTCCCCATCTTGAAAAGTGGGAATCGATGGCCTGTATCTTAGTGGTGGCAAGCCCAATAAAATTATTATAAACCTTTTGTAAATGATATCTTTCTGGAGTGATCTGCATTATTATTACGTTCATTACTTGATTGGATTCTCTTGTCAGTTTACAAAAACAGCTCCAGGTCACAGATAACAGCAAAACACAGTTTGCATTCATTTCCTAGAAAGCAGAAGGCATTCAGGCAGCCAGCAAGGTGCACTCCAGAATGTCAGCATTGGGCTTTTGCTGCTTGTCAAGGGGCAAACACGTAATACGCCATGCCACCTGACACACTGGTTTCTGGATCCCGTCCTATGCTTAACATTGTTCCTCTCTAGAAACAGTTGATCTGGCTGTTTCTAATCATCATTGCTTGAATAAACGAGGTTGGACTTAAGACTCATATTGTTAGCAGTGCAGATGTCCAGACTTGCAGATAACTGACAGATTCGTTGTCTAGCCAGGTGATTAAGGATGGATATTGTAGGGGACCCTATCACTCCAGTCTTGGCCCATCTACACTGGCTTCCAATTTGTTCCCAGGCACAATTCAATGTACTGGTCTTGGCCTTCAAAGCCCTATACCAGAGGTCTACAATGTGGTGCCTTTGGGCACCATGGCGCCCGCCGACACCTTTTCTGGTGTCCACCAAGTGCTTTTTAGGAAGTGCATAGCTCTTAACTTTGGGTTTCTCTCCCCACGCCCATTTTGGCTTCTTCCTCCCACATGTCTGTCCCTCCCAATCCAACCCCTTCCCTCAAAGCAAAGCACAAAAGAGGGAGTTAAACCTTCATGAAATGTGCAGGAAGACACCAAAGGGAGGCTGCAAAGATAGTAAGGCAGTTCCTGGCAGGCAGCTGTTGAAGAAAGGTGGGGAGGAATACCCAGCAAAAGCACACAGTCCCTTTAAGAGCTGACCTGCCCCTTCCAAGGAAAGTGCAACAAGGCTGCATTTTCAGGGGGATGCCTAATTAATCACAAGGTACTCCTGGAATTTTTTTTGGGGGGGGGGAGCTCTCATGCATATGATGTTTGAGAATTCGAAGCAGAAAACTGTGCACAAACCAAGCACAAATTTCCCCTGCATAAATGACCTATGAGTCTTAAGTCGGGGACTGTCAGGGTGCAGGCAAGGAGCGAGAGCTGGAAGCGTAGTCTGGGGAACAGCCCAAGGTCATTCACCATTCAGGCAGAGTCCAAGATATCAGTGCAGGCAAGGGAAGTCCGAGGTGTTAGTCAAAGTCAGGATACCAGGAATTCAAAGGATAGCAGGGATACAAAGCTGGTACACAAGAAGGTTAGTGACAAGTTGCTTGCACAACAGCCAAGCCTAACTGATGGCTTAAATCCCTTCCCCTGCTGCTTTAGCAGAGCCAGCTGATGCTGTTTAGGCTGAGTTCACAGGTGGTGCTTCAGCCCTGCTCTTCCTCATCACTGCTACTGAGGAGGTTCCTCTGTAAAGCCTTCAGTCTAGCACTCTGCCATCTCTGCTGCATTGCCAGACGAACCTGCCTTCTTCTCTGCTCCAGTGGCCTTGGCGAGTCCTCTGGAGACACTGCATGTTGCAAGGGGTCAGGTCCAACTGGAGTCCTTGAACTGGCAGGCTGCAGGCATGGTGAGTCATCTCCTGACTTTGGCTGATCATCTGTTCTGGCAGGCTGTAGGCCCTGTGGTTGTTCCTGTGGGACTTCTGCCTGAGGATGTCCCTCTGTTCTGGCTTCTATTTCCCCTTCGTCAGAGGAGGCCTCTGCAGGCTGACTCATGACAGGGAACTGGAGTCCGCACAGACTTAGGAAATGGATTGTGTGCTACTACATCAACTTGCCAGAAGGGGGAGCTGCTGGCCTATTCTGGTCTCTGCTGGGCTTCACCAGGGGAAAATACTCAACCAAGAAAGAAAGTGTAAACCAAAGGTTGTATATATTGCAATATAAAAATAATGACCAGTTCAATTGTGTGCACAAAGAGGTCAACAGATAATTTAATATTATAGTACTTGAATTTGAGACATAGTGTATGTACTTATCTTGTTGAATGTGTGATGTTTTTCAGCTATTTGATATCAGTTTGGTGGTATACTCATGAGTGTCTATTGGTATTGCTATTTTGACCAGGTGAGGTGAAATATATGGTTTTACATTTTAATTTTTTATTTGTTTGTGTCTTTTGGATGATGTATGCATATTTGAAATTGTGATTTTATTTTTAGTGATATCCAGATGTGAATGATATTATTGAAACCTGGTGTTGACTTATAATGAGTTCCCTACATATTCCAAGTATGTATATTTTTTTAAATATTATTTATTTATTTATTTTTGCAGTTTTTAATTTGGTCATCCAACTGGTCTTCGTGGTTTATTACGAATTTCCACTGTGTGAGTGGGATGTGACTATACTGATTATGTTTATAGTGTAAGCCACTGTTTGCCGAAATGCATATGGCACTTTATTTTGTCTCATTGTCTGTGGGTGTTTGCATTCTGTTCTTGAATTGTTATTATATTAAGCAATTGTAAATGGGCCCAATCTGCAGATTCAGTATTATATCTTCACTATTTGATATAAGATTATCTGTGTAGTGCTTTGTGCACACAACAGAATTAGTCATTATTTGTACATTGCAGTGTATATTGTTCTTTTGTTATTCTCAGCCTTTTAGTTTACCTTCTGTTGGGCTTCTGAAGTGCCACGGTGGATGAGCAGAAGGCAATATTCCAGAAACTGGTTTGTCAGAAGACTCAAGAAGCCAGTCAGACTTCACCTGGCCCTACGAAACCCCTGACTCCAGCTTAGTTTCTGAGCAGCTTCCCCAAGTGAAGCCGGCTGTCAAACTGCTACCCCAGTTGCTCCTGGGTTCAATCACCTACCAGTTCCCTTGTCTGCCAAGCTCACCTGCTGCAGGCTGCGAGCTCTGACAGGCCTTTCCAGACTATCAGTTCACATTATAACAAACATGCAGTTGCTTAGTTCTTGTATGGAAGCCAGGCATCTTCCCTTGAGAAGGCTGCTTCTGTTTAAGTGATAGTGCATTTTCCAAACATTTAAACCACAACATATGGAGCTAGGAATGCCGTGGACTTTCCTGCAACTGTGTTCAGCCAGTGAACATCCCATTTTTTGATGTTTGCGATGTCTTATCAGTCAAGCCTTTTACTTCCTCTTCCCGCTATCAAGGAGCCACCAAAGAGCTTGGTGGCTGCGCAAGAGCTGTGCTGATGGAGTTTCATTTCCTTCTGCCTTGTAGCCACAATTTGAAGCTGTGAAATAGCTGCATTTGTGCAATAGGTAGGGTTGCCAACCTCCAGGTAATAGAAGATCTCCTGCTATTACAATGGATCTCCAGCCGATAGAGATCAGTTCACCTGGAGAAAATGGCCACTTTGGCTGTTGGACTCAATGGCATGGAAGTCCCTCCCCTCCCCAAACCCTGCCCTCCTCAGGCTCCGCCCCCCAAATTTCCCGCCAATGGCGAAGAGGGACCTGGCAACCCTAGCAATAGGTGAAACCGATTCTCCCTCGGGGTCCATGGATGGTGAGATAATTAAAAGAGTGGGAGTGAGTGAAAGAGAGAATTCATTTATTTGTTTAGCCATAGGCTGTTACAAAATATCCTTAAATATGTACAAAAAGCTTTAAAAGGGATAAATTTGCATCAATATACATTGCCTGGATAAAAACTATTTCATACAAAATCTCTATTAAAACAAAGATTGCACTCATTTGCTTTCCTATACAAAAATTTTCTTAATAGCTTCAAGTGCTCTAATCTTCCTGGCTGCTAGAACTTCCATAAGACAATGCACAAACATGCATGCATAATATTCATTTATTTAAACATTTATTAGCTGCCTTTCTACCTCATAGGAACTCAGGGCAGCTTACGATGTAAATAATAACAAAATACATAAAAACCACTAATTAAACAACAATAATTTAAAACTTCCAGTAGGCAAAAGAATTAATCAGATGCCATCCTGAATAAAACTGTCTTCAGCTGCCTCCTAAAGACTGAGAGTGAGGTGGCCGGGCACAGCTCCCTGGGGAATTGTCCACAATAGTGGGGCTGCTACTGAAAAGGCCCTACCTTGTGTACCCACCAGATGAGCTTCTTTGGACAATGGGACATGCAAGAGGCCTAACCCCGTGATCTGAGTTCCCAGGGAGGAATTAACCCCAATAACATGGACATCAATGAATATTATATGGTAAGACTTTTTAAAAAATGTATTTATAGCCAATGGCTGGCTTATTAATTTTCTCACCCTGTATCCAAATGTTGCCTGCCAGGCAGCACACAGTGCTGACAGTCGCCCATCTGCTCACGAGCAGCTAAATGGCTCAACAAAAAATCCTCTCCCTGTTCTTAGCCAGAGAGCAGAATGGTGGTTGATCCAGTGGGTGTTTCAGCATCCCTAGTTGTAGCTAGGGAATGACCTATCTTTCCTAATGAGCAGAGTCACTGCTGTGTGAAATGCTATTTTTTGAGAAGTGGTTCTGTGAACATCATAGATATCTATTGTTTAGTGATTCTATTCTGACCTCTGTTGTCATGTCACTAGGTCAGGTGTCCCCAAAGTGCTACCCACGGCGCCCACAGACACCTTTTCTGGCACCCGCCAAGTCTTTATAGGAAGTGGGTGGGGCCAAGTAGGGCTTTTGCCCAGTGAGACTTCTGATTGACTATTTGAGATTTGATTGGCTGCGGCCTCCAGCTCTAGGTAGTCGTAGGCCAGCCACTGCCTCTTAGTATCAACCTCCTCCCCATCTGCAATGTATAGATAATGCTGTAAGCATTGCTGAGATAACACACCGGAAGGGCTTTCATCATCTGAATACATAGGCTAAGTGTTAAGATGAATTATATGGTAAATAAAAAAAAATTAAAGCTCACTTGGAACCTCACATTTGAATTCCAGATTTTTAAAATGCGTAATTATGAAATCCTTTGGGTATTTGAGAACTGTAATGGGAAGTGCTTAATATAAATGCTGCCGGTGTGGATTGATATGCAGAATCCTGGAATGGAGGCAGGGCTGGGGGGTCACCGTCACCTTGGGTCTTGCAGCATTTTCCTTCACTGCTCATATGAATGCAGCAGATAAATAAGAGCTCCTACATTTTAACAATATGTCATTACTTTCCTTCCAGCCTGGAGGCAGATGTTTAATATACCAACTATTTGGATAAGCCTTTCTTCACCTCTAGGATAAAGACTTTTTATTTGCTCGAAAGTTTTATCCTCCTGGGGAAATGAGGTATTCATAAAATGTGTGATAATAGAATGGATCAATCATAAATACTGAACATTCTTTCCCGAAAGGAATGAGAAATAACTTTCACAACAACAACAAAACATACACACTTCTTTTGCAACATCCTTAAACTCCCCCTTCCTTCCTACTACCATATAACGGGAACAGGCAAAATATTTTGCAAATCTATTCTGCGGCGTGCCGATAAAGACACATGTAAACGGCATCACCACTTGCTTTTAAAGAAATATCTGAAGCCAATTTTTTAAAGGATAGAGGACACTAAAGACTAACCTATTAACATGTGCATGTCTGTATTCCCATCATATGAAATCAGGGGGACAGTATCCCAAATTATATGAAGCAGATGCTTGAACCGTCCCCTTGCAGCCTCTTGCTCTGCGTATTCTGCCTGGCCTGCTTTTCTTGATCCCATTGGTTGATTTGTTGTGATGTCACAACAACCCTGAGCAGGCAAGCAAAGGTACCACCACTGACAACAATTGGCTTTGCTGCTCTGATGTCACCAGGCAGTAGAGTTAACCTTTGCTGCTTTACAGCAGGAATCCCCTGCTGCCATGCTTGCTTTCCTGCCACTGCTCATGTTTCCGGCAGGAGCGGGGGAAAGGGTTGGATGGCACCTGACCTGGAAGGGACATAACTTTGGGGTTATGCATTAGGAATACCCTCCCCCAAGTAAACAGGGGAAAAATAGAGATTTGGGGAAATTCCTAGAATGTCATCAAGAAGTGACATCCGGAAGTAGCTGTCACCAAAACAGCTTTTAAAAAAAATATG
Organism: Euleptes europaea; assembly: GCF_029931775.1. Classification (NCBI taxonomy): domain Eukaryota; kingdom Metazoa; phylum Chordata; class Lepidosauria; order Squamata; family Sphaerodactylidae; genus Euleptes; species Euleptes europaea. Next base: position 98,959,111 of record NC_079316.1, on the reverse strand, counting down.
CACAGACAATCAGAAGCCGTGCTGGGCAGGAGCCCCCACCTGGCCCCACCCACTTTCTAAAAACACTTGGGGGGGCACCCAGAATGGACACTATGGGGCCCATGGGCTCCACTTTGGGGACCTCTGTTCTAAATACTACCCCAGTTTTGCTCTAGTATTTGGCCTTTTTATATTGAAAGATATTTGTTGTGCAAATTAGATTTTACTGAGTATAATGTTTTGTACAATGTTGTAAGTCACTCTGAGCTCTAGAAGGGCAGGGACAAATAACTGTTTAGGTTAATAGACAAAGAAATCTTTATCTGGTAAAAAGCTGGCTTCCCAACTCATATCTTTCGAGGAAGGGCAGTGTGGTAATTTTCAAAATCTGAGGCTGCTCTCAGATTTAGGAACTCCCTAAAGTCTCAGGTCCCTGACGTGGATGGCCCAGGCTAGCCTGATCTCGTCAGATCTCAGAAGCTAAGCAGGGTCAGCCCTGGTTAGTATTTGGATGGGAGACCACCCAGGAATACCAGGGTTGCTGTGCAGAGGAAGGCACTGGCAAACCACCTCTGTTAGTCTCTTGCCATGAAAACCCCAAAAACGGGTCGCCATAAGTCGGCTGCGACTTGACGGCACTTTACACACTCACACACACACACAAAATCTTAGGTAGGGCCCTAGGTACAGATGCACCACATTCAGCCCTCATATGATTTCATTTGCTAATAGTGCAGTTTTGTACATGAGCACCTGTAACATCATCATGTCAGACTGTTGTGATGTCATCAACAAAAGTATTGGGTCATCACTGCTGTTCAGAAAGAGCTTGTGTGGTGCAGTGGTTTGAGTGTCAGACTAGGATCTGGGGGACCCAGCTTCAAATAATCTCTGCCCGGGAAGCTCACTGGGTGATCTTGGGCCAGTCACTCTCTCTCAACATAACCTACCTCACAGGGTTGTAGTGAGGATAAAAGGAGGCAGATCTAAGCTGTTTTGAGTCCCCATTGGGGAGAAAAGCCAGATATAAGTCTCTCAATAAATAAATAAATAATACCTATTTCAAAAGGTGCTGGAAACTGTGCTTTTCAACTGTCCTAAAACCAAACAGGATTCAGCCATTTTGGCTCAGCTGTAATTATCTATGTTGTTGGCCTTTCAGATTTCAATTCACAGTTCTGCAGTAAGTAGTTTTGTAAGTCTCCTCCAGTGCAAAAACTGTTTCCATATGAAATTTCTTTGTTACAGCAAACTGCTTGGCAGCATTTTCTTTTTCTATTTTTTTGCCTTGCTGTTGGGAAAGAAATTCATCTCAGTCTGTTCAGTTCCAAATGCAGTCGAATAAAATAAAGTCCTTTTTCCCCCCTCTTCAGTAATCCCAGTGTGTATGCGGTTCTTTTCCAGCTAGATAAATGAATAAGTTACCAGCTAATGACCTCCTCCTCTGTTTATGAAATAATACTCTTAAGAATAGTAAGGCAGGACATAAGTGGAAGCCATATGTTTCTTCTCGGATTCCTGCTCGACGAATGACCTGAAAATTGCCGTTTCGAGAACTTCTAAAACATATGGCTATGCAAAGGGAATTTTAAGTTCTTGTGTCGAATCCAAAAACGTTCCCATTATCAACAAAAGATGGCATGCCAGCCCAGTCACTCCTGAAAGATTCCAGTCAAGACGGATATACTGAGTAACCAGAGTTGTGTGGGTGTAGGCAGTTTGCAATGACAGGAATCGCAGCAAAATTTCAAGTGTAAATAAAGCATGGAGACCATTTCTATATCGTGTCCAGACAAATGGGTCCCGCTGTGCTGAATGCGCTTTCAAGAGGAAGTCGGAACTTTTTCGGCATCTGACCAATGCTGATCTCGAGCCATCATAAACTATTAGAGGTAACGGTTCGTTCTCCTGTGTCACAAAAACTCCTGCAACAGCTTTTTCACTTCATTTGTCAACACCCATCAGACAAAGAACAAGGGCCAAGGCCTTACATAAGAAGATAAAAATGTCCCAAACTATTATCGGGTTATTTGCCCCCCCCCACACACACAAAGAAGGATTAATAATTAAGGAGGGAAAGTCTTCAGCGCACACCCTTAGGCTGTGCAGTATAACCTAGGGGTTCCCAATGCAGTGCTCATGGGTTCTATGATGCCCGCAGGCACGTCTTTTGGTGCCCACCTACCGGTTTTAGAAAGTGGGTGGGACCAGGTGGGTCTGTTGCTCAGCAGGGCTTCCCAGTGGTCACTGGAGATCTGATTGGCTGTGCAGATTAAAATAACATTGCTTCAGTTGCAGTAGCCACCAGAGTGTTGTTTTTATTCTCTGTCACTCCTCTTTCCCAGGGTATTTTAAAAATTACCCTGGTGTGGTGTAGTGGTTAGGAGCAGTGGACTCTAATCTGGAGAACTGGGTTTGATTCCCCACTCCTACACATGAGTGGTGGACTCTTATATGGTGAACGAGGTTGGTTTCCCCAATCCTCCACATGAAGACCACTGGGTGACCTTGGGCTAGTCACAGTTCTCTCCGAGCTTCACCTACCTCATAAGGTGTTTGTTGTGGGGAGGGGAAGGGAAGGAGATTGTAAGCCTGTTTGAGACTTCTTAAAGGCAGAGAAAATTGGAGTATAAAAACCAACTCTTCTTCTTCTCCCCTGCACTTTGGCTTCCTCCGTGTGCACGGCTCTGCCTCCTGGGTCAGCCACCAACCTGTGTGAGAATTCCCAAGGTGCCCACACGCTCAAAAAGGTTGAGGACCCCTAGTATAATCAGTGAAAACACACTGGTTAATTTATGGAGTGATTCGTATATTATTTTTTCTAATGTGGAGGTTACTCCTATGCTAAAACCCCACAACAGGCATGAGTTTTGCACACATAAATTTATTCTCCAGTTTTAAGGATCCAGGGATCACATGAACTGAATCACATGAACAGGGATCACTTTTACTGAATCAGACCATTGATCTATTGAGGTAGGTATTGGCTACTTTGACTGGCAGAGGCTGTCCAGGATCTCAGGTACTGGTCTTTTGCATCAACTGCTACTTTGGTCCTTTTAACTGGATTTTTCCCCCAGACCAGGCCATACTTGTTCATTGACCTCCTGGGGTGAGCTGTCACAATCATTCCAAGTTAGTGCCAAAGGAACAGCTTGGCCTAAATAATTAAAGATACTTTCTTGAACTGGACCAAATAGGCAGGGTTCTGGTTAATCTTTGGTCTAATGTAGCATGTTTTTGCTTCAATCCAAGGGGGGCACCCCCACCCTCAGTGATACACAGGCCAGCCATGTTTGGGCTGGCAAACAACCGGGCTGGACACCGGATTCTGTCCCGATGCAGGCAGAGGAAGTTGTGTAGCTCCCCTGTCTTCTCAGGCCAGTGGAGGCCAAGGTCTTGCAAGAACATCTGGTCCCACACTACACTCAATGAAGCCCCACCCAATCCCTCAGCTGGACAGTAAATGGGGAGGTGAGAGGGAGGACCTGAACCCAGATGTAAGGGATGGTTCCTGCAGCCAGTCAGCCAGCCCAGAATGGAGGATAGTGGAGCAATAATACCCAGTGACAGGTGCTGGGGAAGAGGTACCTGCCCACTGGTGTAAGACTTCCTTCCTGTACGGGAGGAGAAGCCTTACAGAACATGAGCTTTCTGCAGGGCTACCTTTAAAAGAGGGCAGGAAACAGCCAATGAAGACACACATTAGCCCTCTCCTAGGATGAGGAAAGATGCTAGGGAAAGGAGAAGGGTATGAGTGATACCAAACCCCCTTCCCTCTTATTACAGAGGCAATTGGGAGCCAGGGAAGACAGCTCATAAGTTGGAGCAGAACGGGATGCACACATGTATACACATACACCAGAGATGGTGTTTGAATTAAGCCGGTGTCTTGGCTCAGATGAATCAAGACATCAAGGTTCAATTAAACCAATTTTAAAGGGGAAAGGCAGGTTGAGCAGTCTTTTAGCTAAATAAATAAATAACCATGGTTAGCATGACCATCTGAGTGTGGGCTATCCCACTAACTGTGCTGAGTTAGGGTTCATCAAACTAGGATTTGAAGCCATAATTTGAAGTTGGTTCAAGAAGAATTCATCTTACTTTTCTGTCCATATGATATACAAACGTGAACATCCTGGCTTCCTTCCAGATTTTGTCCCAGCTCTGCCTTTGGAGCAGTGCAGCCTGAGATACTAGAGGAGAGAGAAAAAGCAATGAAACCTGCATTAGTTGCGGCAAAGCAGCATTTGAATTATCACTTGCGAGATGAATCTTGCTTTCATAAACTAACCATAGTTGAAATAACCATGGTTCCAGGCTATGTTTAAATACAGCCAGTATGTAAAGAGGCCCTGAAACTTGTTACACTTCAGTTTGAGATTAGATTTGGCTTACACCGAGCTATATCTAATCTCTTACCTGCAATGTTGATAAGTTCAATTACACAGCGCTTTCATAATTGTTGTAATAAACTCTTGTGTAACCAAATACTAAAATTCCCAGCCTGACATGACTTCCCATCTGTGTGTACTTACGCGTTCATGGTGTTTTGCATTTTTTTAAAGTCAGCCTACAAATGCCAAGTGTTACATCAAATGCAGGCCAGAAGTGCAAAGCAGATTCTGCTCTTACTGAATTAAAGAAAAAAGAGTTTCTGTAATTCTCTATCGTGGTTGTTTCCTTCACTTACGCGTAATAATTTTTCACAATCCCGTTTTGAAGAAAAGACTGGGGCGGCAGCGGTGGTGGAGGGGGGAATCAGGATTTAGGACCAGGAGCTCAGCAAAGGGCTAAAACAGACACAATGAAAATTATGAGAAGCCTTCAGTTGCAAAAAGTAAATTGCATGCTTGTGCGGCTCTGCCACAGCAGGGCTCTGCACAAAAAGCAAAGAAGAACTTGAACTCTTGAACAGCCCCCACTTTGGACTTCCTCAACTGTTTTTCCTGTTTTAAAGGGAGGGAGGAGAGAAATGTGTTCTTAAAAAATAAATCATTGTTTTCCCCTTTAAAGAGGATGTAATATCAGTGCACCGAGGAGGCTGTCTTCAAGTTAACACCAATTGGTCAGCTCTTGAAAGGGCTTGAACCAACAACTTGAATGTTAAGTGTACCTAGCACTCCACAAGGTTTAGAGCCCACTCACAAACAATATCTCAGTCACTCTTACAACTCTGTAGGCTCCATCAGTATCTTTATTCTCCTGAGGTCACCCACTGAGTCAGTGGCTAAAGCAGGGGTGGGGAACCTTTTTTCTGCCCGGGGCTATTTGCATATTTGTCACATCATTGGGGGGCCATACCGATTGTAGATCTCCCGGGTGGGGGGTGGGAGGGGAGAGGCTAGGGAGGTTTTTTGGGGTGGAAGAAAGAAAAGAAAGAAAGGAAAGAAAGAACAGAGAAAAAGAAAAGAACAGAGAAAAAGAAAAGAACAGAGAAAAGAACAGAGAAAAAGAAAAGAACAGAGAAAAAGAAAAGAACAGAGAAAAAGAAAAGAACAGAGGAAAAAGAAAAGGACTGAGGGAGATAGACAAAGAAAGAGACAGAAAAAGAGGGAGAAAGAGAGGGAGAGAAAGGAGAGTGATAGAAAAAGAGGAAGAAAAGAGAGAAAAGCCTCCCCCACACACACACACACCCGGAGGCACGCACAACCACGTGCAACAGGGCTTCAATCTTCCCGCCTCCCCACCCTGCCCCCAGAGTTGCCTAATCGGCTCCCGTGCGGATGCTCTGCCACTGGGAGCGTGTTGAGTGGCAAGAGTGAGGGGGGGAGAACAGAAGAAGAAGCCAGCTGCTCCCAGCGGCAGAGCATCCTCAGCTTGCCGCTCAACAGCTGAGGTGGTGAGAGGGGTTTTTAAAAGTGTGCCGCGGCATTCCTGCATGCTGTGGCAGTAAGGGCAGCCTTGAGGGAAGTGTCTTTCTTCCTCCCCCCTCCACTCGCTGATTAACATTTTCAGTGGCCCTTGGGAGCTCCAGGGCCCTCCCCGAAACTGTTCCGGAAGCCGCCCTGCTGCGCCATGTTTCTATGGCAGGGCCCTGGAGCTCCCGAGGGCCAATGAAAATGTCCCCGCGGGCCATTTCCGGCCCCTGGGCCGGACGTTCCCCATCCTTGGGCTAAAGGAACAGAGACTTTGGTCATTTATGCTTGGGTACTTTCACTCACGTTCACCCCGTCTGTCTTGGTTGTTCCTTGGAGTTACGCATGAGTTTTTCCTCCATTAGAGATGACTGCACTGCCAGCCCTCACAAATCCTGGACTTTCTCGTTCCTCTGTTAACCCAGTTCTTCCCTCTCCCCTGAGCTCAGCCTGGGTGAAATCCCTGTGCATAAGGCAAAGCGCGGGACACGCAAGCTTAGTTTCTCTCACAGCCAATTACAAAGCAGCATGTCCAGAGGCAGGGATTCAAATACTTCCTGCTTCCTCAGAGCTCTTTCTGAACAGAAGAAAGACTTTTTAAAACTGAGGCTTGGATCCCCCCCACACACACATACTTCTTTTCAGATTGCTGTTTTTTTAACGTTCTTAAAATGCTTTTTTATGCAGCAATTGGGTTTGGGGGGAGGGAACTTTTCTCTCACTACAGCCAATTACAAAGCAGCATTTCAAGGGGCGGGGATTCAAATACTTCCTGATTTGAGCTTGGAGACTGCTGGGGCATCAACTCTCAACAGGAAAGCGTGGGTCCAGCGAGCAACAAACCTCAGGTAAAACGTCCATGCGTAAAATGACCTTTGTAATTCACAGCAACCTGCTACCTGTTTAAGGTTGCCAACCTACATGTGGAGCCTGAAGATCTCCCAGAATTACAACTGATCTCCAGGTGACAGAGATCAGTTGCCCTGGAAAAAATGGCTGCTTTGGAGGGTGGACTCAGTGGCATTAAATCCTGCTAAAGTCCCTCCCTTCCCCATACCAAACTGTCCCTGAGCTCCATCCCCAAATCTCCTGGATCTTCTCAACCTGGAGTTAGTGACTCTAGCTTAGTGTTTCCAACTAGGGCTGCCAACCTCCAGGTACTAGCTGGAGATCTCCTGCTATTACAACTGATCTCCAGCCAACAGAGATCAGTTCTCCTGGTAAAAATGGCTGATTTGGCAACTGGACTCTATGTCATTGAAGTCCCTCTCCAAACCCACCCCAAAAACCTCCCGCTGGTGTTAAAGAGGGATCTGGCAAACCTATTGCCAACCTCCAGGTACTAGCTGGAGATCTCATGCTATTACAGCTGATATCCAGCCGATACGAATCAGTTCACCTGGAGAATATGGCCGCTTTGGCAATTGGACTCTATGGCATTAAAGTCCCTCCCCAAACCCAACCCTCCTCACGCTCCTCCCCAAAAACCTCCCACTGGTGGTGAGGAGGGACCTGGCATCCCTACTGTAGCTCCAGTGCATATGTGAATCAACACTAGACATGTTGTAGAAAGAGAGGTATCCTTCTCGTGTTTTCAAAAGAACATATAAGAGAGGCAGAGAGCATTGGTAGCAAAGAGTGATGCTTGGTAGGCCAGTCAAGGTATAGACACATACTGTAGGATATATATTTTTTTTAAAAAAAATCTGAATTTCTGACTTGACACAAACAGATTACCAACTTTTGCTTTAAAAAAATACACATCCTTTGGTTTCAATTTTATAACATGGGAAGGAATACAAGAAAATACTTTTACTATACAGATTTGCAATTCCTATAGAATAGCAACAACCCAACAGCAGTTGTGATGATGTATCTCCCCCCACCCCCCAAACACAGGACAGGGGCAGCAGTATTGCTCCTTGTCAGAACAAACAGTGATATCTTGCAAACGGCACTGGAATTTCCAATATTAACCTACCTGTAAAACGAGGGAAACATTTTCTCATCGCTCAGGAATCACATTAGCGTAGCCATTTGCTTAGGGGATAAGGAATGCAGATTGTTGGAATTCCTCTTAATTACTAGGGATGCCAATCTCCAAGTTAGAGCTGGAGATCTCCCGTTATTCTATCTTATCTCCAGACAACAGAGATCAGTTCACCCGGAAAAAATGGCCACTTCGGAAGGTGGACTCTGTGGTATTATAGCCCATTGAAGTCCCACCCCTCCCCATACCCTGCTCTCCACAGGTTCCACCCCCCAAATCTCCAGGTATTTTCCAATCCAGAGTTGGTAACCCTATTAATTACAAAAGTGAAGGGTGTGAGGACAATTGGAAGCAAGGAGTTCTTGAGCAGTTACTTGTTGGATCTTATTTATTTATTTATTTATTTGAAACAGAAGTTAAGCAAAGGCTCACCTATTGCTAACTGATTACATATCTCTGTAACTACAATACTTGTGTAAACAGTGGGTGCATATGTCTGTTTTATTTTGATGAAAGGAAAAGAGCCAATTTGCTAGGAGAGTGATCCACTGGGAGAAGGCATTAATAGTTACAGATCTTCCCTGCGTTCTCTTCTGCCCAGCGGTCCCCTCAGTCCCAGGGGAAGTTGACTTATAGGGCTGCAGGACCCCCGGTGGCCAATGACCATGTAGGTGGGGAGGGCAAAATACCATCCTTCCTGCCTGATTCTTCTAGCAGAGGATGCTTCTAACAGAGGAGAGAGGAGAGGGTGATTCACCACTACCCACTGCAGCCTCTGGATCCACGTGGTAGTTAGTGCACATGGATCATGGGATCCTAAGAATCAGCTTTCCCTGGGTCAGGTAGATCACTGGACCCAACTCATGGACAGTGGGGGAATAAGGTCTTAGGCAGTACCATTTCAGACTACAGGTAAGGAATTGTATTTTTGAATTCTTCCCTACATTAAAAAAAAATCAACATTCTTTCATGAACTAAACTAGTGAGAAAGATGTCTCACAGCCCACTCCCTGGGGGTACTAGTTTTACTACATACCAGAAGTTTTTATATCGAGGAGAATAAATGTGATATGACCCCCCCACAGGCCAGTAAAGTGGTATAGCTCAGCATCTTCCTCCTCCATCCACCATCAGAGATCATTTGACCAAATTATTTTTATTTATTTACTTACTTACTACATGTATGCCCTCCTTTCTCCCCAATGGAGACCCAAGGTGGCCTACATAATTCTCCTCCATTTTATCCTCACAACAACCCTGTGAGGTAGGTTAGGCTGGGTGGCCCAAGCTTACCCAGCAAGTTTCCATGGCAGAGTAGAGATTGGAACCTGGTTCTCTCAGATCCTAGCCCAACACTTTAACCACTAAACCATGCTGGCTCTATTTGTCATGTGTGAGCCACTGCAGGGCAGTGAGATGATACAGGTGGGAGCCTCGTCTGGCACTGTAACCACTGCACCACGTAAGATTGCTGCTGCTGAAATAAACAGTCACGAGATAGAGCAGAGGTCCCCAACGTGGTGCCTGTGGGTGCCATGGCACCCGCCAACAAAATTTCCTGGCGCCCACAGCAGCTGCCACCACAACACAAGGATCTTCACTGTGCGATTGAAGGTAAGCTGCAGCAGCCGTTTTGTGGTTGGCTCCACTTTCCGTGGCAGATATTTTGTGGCTGTGCCCCCCACCCACTGTGTTAGATTTCCAAAGGTGCCCACAGACTCGCAAAGGCAGGGGTCCCCTGAGCCAGAGCGACCGATGACCTGACTTAAGATGGAGACAAAATCATACACATGTGAACAGACATTGGTTCTGCCACGGAGCTCCCTGAGTGACCATGGGCCAGTCATTCGCTCTGCTTAACCTCCCCCACAGGGTTGTTGTAAGGGAAAAAATGGTATCTCCTTGAGGTCCTCGGAGGAAGGGCAGGATAAAGATGTATTAGGTAGACGTCTCCATGGCTGGCAGGGTTGGTGGGTCTTAATTCAAGCCTCACCTGCAGAAACAGAAAAGGAGGAATCGCACAAATCCTTCTTGTGCAAAAATGCAATTCGATTAATCCAAAGTAAGTGCACTCCCCCCCACCCCACCGAACAGAAGCAATAGAACACCCTCTTGCTGTTTCAGTTAATGATTAGAGGACCTGCCCCAGGGGTTAACCAAGTAAAGTTACTCATTCAGTCTTGTGGGTTTTTTTTAATGATGTCATAGGAATTCAATGATATGAGAATTATTTAAACTATTTTTTCTTTCATCACCTCAATGCACCGACAGACTACAGAATGTTAGGAATCGAGATCACGTTTTGCATCTAGGATGCTCCAAACCCTTTTCCAGGATCGGTTTCTTTGTGAAGGCAGTGTGCCAGAAACCTTTTGTGATTTTTTTTTATTTACAGTTTCTGTTTATTGGCAAACATACAAATGAGGTTGGGAGAGTAAGAGAGCATCTTTAAAGCCGTGTCGATTTATCGACTTCTTGCTGGCCCGTTTCGAGAAACAGAACCTCTTCTGAAGTCCTGTTCTCTGTGCCTCTGCCTGTGGAGGTGAGGCAGATGACAACCAGAAACGGGGCATTTGGGTTGTGGTGTGTCCCCTTTGGATGTTCCTTCCCCTTGAAGCTTGGCTTTGCCTGCATTACTTTCCTTTAGGCACCAGACCAAAACATTTCTCCACACCCAGACTTTTAACTAAGGGGGTCTCTCTTTTTTAGCTGTTTTAGGTGCCAAGCTTGAGGACTGTCCTATCAATATCATTTTAGACTGATGTATTTGTTCTACATTTCTTTAATGGTTTTATTACCTTTTACCCCTTAGAAGCTCCTTGATCAATTGATCTTGAGCAGCATATATCTAGTGTTGGAGGGATATAAGGACTGAAACAAATCTTGGTTTTATTGGTTTTTATTGGCTTGACCTGTTTGTGTGTGTGTTTGTTTTTCACTTGGTTCAGTTACTTCTTGGTGTTTTAGATGAGAGAAGAAGAGTTGGTTTTTATACCCCAATTCTCTCCACCTTTGAGGAGTCTCAAACTGGCTTACAATCCTCTCCCCACAACAGGCACCTTGTGAGGTAGATGGGGCTGAGAGGGTTCGGAGGGAATTGCGACTGGCCAAAGGTCACCCAGCAAGCTTCATGTGGAGGACTGGGGAATCAAACCCAGTCCGCCACTCCTGACTACTATACCACACTGGCTCTCGAGCAAGTTCAGGAAAGGAAAAATACACGTTTTCCAAATAAACTTAAAAAAATCAAAATGTGTGGAGTCCATTTCTGAATTTTGGACTCTGCTGGACATCATCAGGAGTGTGACCGGGTCTGAAATTCTCCTCCCAATAAGTCCCTTAACTCTTATCTGCCTCTCTGCCCTCTCTTCCTTTCCCAGACTTATCTGGGTACATTGATGGCAGTGAGGCAGCGGCAAGATATCTCTGTGGAAGTTTCTCCTCCTCCTCCTCCTCTCTTTTCTTCTGGAGCTTGATGCTACAACAGCAGCATCCCACACCAATGAACTTCTCCAGGGAGCCTGCCCTGAATCCATCCTCAAGAGAACTACACTTCCAGGGGCTCCTTGTACATGGGGCAATGCTATTACAGTAAGGTTGCCAGGTCCCTCTTCATCACTGGCAGGAGGTTTGGGGGTGGAGCCTAAGGGGGCGGAGTTTGGGGAGGGGAGGGACTTTAATGCCATAGAGTCCAATTGCCAAAGTGGCCATTTTCTCCAGGTGAACTGATCTCTGTCGGCTGGAGATCATAGGACAGAATCAAAGAATCGTAGTGTTGGAGCTGCGTCGCGAGGTGCAGGACTTCAAAAGTGGTCAATAATTGGTTCAAATGAACCCATCACAGGACAGGGATCCGGTATTCTTCCTGTACCTGGAGATTGGCAGCCCTACATTACAGCATTCTAGGCAATGGAAGGAGGCAGAGGTCTACACAGAGGAGGTTGAGCTGTGCCGTCATTACTGTCACCTTAATTAATCTAAGCCAGAAAAAAAAACTCTCAGGGTCAGGCCTCATAAACTGCCAGTGTCCATATTCTAAGCCTGTGAAGTATGAACTTTGGTGGCATCTCTCATAAGGGGCACCTCCTATCAGGCCCTGCTCTCTGTGACCCCCACCTCCAGAGGGGAGATGTGTAGGGACCAGAGACAGGACTTCTTCAGTCATGGTGCCCTTCACTTTTGGATTGCCTTCCTACCTCACTCTTTTAGGTGACCCGCCAAAGGATTCCCCAGGCTTTTAATGAAGGGGCTCCATCTTTAAAAAAAGAAGAAGCTATTTTAATGGTGGGGTTGCCAACCTCCAGGTGGGGCCTGGAGATCTCCCAGTATTATAACTGATCTCCAGGTGACACAGATCAGTTCACCTGAAGAAAATGGCTGCTGTGGAGGGTGGACTCTATGACAGTGTACCCTATACTGAGCTCCTTCCTCTCCCCAAGCCCCCCCTCCCCAGGCTCTCCCCCGCCCCAAATCTCTAGGAATTTCCCAACACAGAGCTGGAAACCCGATTTAATGGTCTGATTCTAGTTTCAGGGCTGTTTTTGAATATCCTTTTTAGGCTGTCATTTTATGCTTTTTAAAAAATGCCCTGGCTTGTTTCTAATGGCTTGTTTTATGGCTTATTTCATGGCTATATTTTGATAATGTTTCTGCTTTTAAAAATGATTTTATTGTACTGTTTTTTGTGAGTTGTCTTAAGCAGAAGAGACCACATATACATTTTCTTAATAAATAAATTGCCTGTGTTCGTTCTCTCTCTCTCTCTCTCTCTCTCTCTCTCTCTCTCTCACACACACACACACAAGGCAAAGATACAAGGACTGGTTCAAAAGCTGGTATCCCTATCCCAAACTGAATGACACAATTTGTGGCTTTCTGTTTGCTTGTTGAACTCTTTCTCTCTTCACTCTGAAGTCCCAAACAAACATTAAAAAGAGGTTTGTTAAATCTTTGATGGGATGTCATATATGACTGGCAAGCTGCATTTATTGATTTATTTAGATATTTATAACCCACTTTTTTCCTCAATGGGGACCCAAACAGAGCAATCTTAAACAGATCTACTCAGAAGTAAATCAGATTTTATTCAGTGAGGCTTACTCCTAGGAAAGTGTCTAGGATTACAGCTACAGCACCCTACAACATTCTCTCCTCCATTTTATCCTGACCTCTACCCTGGGAGGTAGGTTACTCTCAGAAGGAGTGACCAGCCCAAGTTCACCCGGAAAGCTTCCATGGCAGAGTGTAGCTTCGTGCCTGGGTCTCCTAGTTTGGCACTCTAACCACTATACTATACCTGCTCTCATCTTGATAGGTCATGACTAATATAGGCCTATAAATTTACTCATATGATTACCGCAGGTTTTATCCATAACACGAACATGCAAAACAACTGTGACTGCTTTTTATGTGATGTTGGAAGAGTGAAGCTGATTCTTAGGAGGAGTAAGTTTGGAGAGGATTTTGACTCAACATGAGAAGGCAGTATCTTGGTTTATTTCCAGAATCGTTTCGAAAGTGCAAGCTTTTGAAATATCTTACTGTTGAGTTAAAGCATTTACATATCAGTACTGAGTGGGGATTTTATATGCAGCAGCTATCTTGAGGGGTTAAAAGAGCATATTCTATGGATCAGGTAGAAAGAATCTGAAACAGCAGCTAAGACAGGCTCTGCTGTTCTCCCCTGCAGTTATTTGAAACAGTCATTGTTACTTGTGTCATTGAATGGACCAAACTGCATATTACCTGCAGCACAAATTGGATCGGTGACACTGATTACAACCAGCGCATGGTGTCCCACCGGGGGGTGGGGGGGATACGCACTCCTGAGCCAAGCTGGGCCAAGCTGGATATGACTGGGAATGTTAGTTACCCGCCTGTCTGCATAAAGGACATAGTCTGATTGGGAGAACCCAACTTATGTCAGTGTGTGGTTTGGCTCTTTGACACAATCAGTTTGATACAGAAATATATTTTAAATAAGTGGGGTTGTCTGATTTGACTGAAACACCTAAATTTTAGCTATTACATTTTAAAATGCACCATTCTAATATTGGAATTGGTAAATAATATGAGGAGGTAATCCAAGAAAGACTTGACCTGGATGGCCCAGGCTACCCTGATCTCATTAGATCCCGGAAGCTAAGCTGGTTGGTACTTGGATGGGAGACCAGCAAGGAAGTCGAGGGTTGCTATGCAGAGGCAGGTAATGGCAAACCATCTCTGAACAATCTTGCCTTGAAAGCCCTATGGGGTCACCATAAGTCAGCTGCAACTTGATAGTACTTTCCATCACCAGTCCAAGAGAGGAGTTAGTTTGGTAGCAATGTCTTGGCAGAAGACACATGAGCTAAAGTGATTTGAACACACGAATCTGGCTTATGTTGGGTCTGCCAGGGTCTGTGTTGTATTCTCTATAATGTCTGCTCTGACTGGCAGCATCGCTCCAAGTTTTCGAGTAGAAATCTTTCACATCACCTACTACCTTAGGCTTACTAATCACCTGCCCATGGTGAGCAACCTTCAGCCCAAACTCCAGACCCTGTGCTGTCTGGAGAAAAAGGGGGAGGGGAAAATAACTAAACAGGTGATGTCAGCAACACAACTCCTCCCCAGGCTCAACCCCCCAACCACTAATGGGGATCGCCAGTGGAGGGCTGGCAACTCTATACTCCCTGGAGATTAACTGGAGATGCCGGGGATTGAACCTGGCACCTTCTACATGCAAAGCAGATGCTCTGCCACTGAACCACAGCCCTCTTAAAGACAATGGTGCCTGTCCTTCTGAGTCAAAAGTAGTTTGTGAGCCCTTTAGAATCCATTCTTGCTTTATTTAGAACACAAATGCACTTTGTTCCGGATGTTGAGGACAAATCTAAATTAACACCAAATTAGCCTCATTTTTGTTCTATTGCCATCTGCTTCAAAACCCCAGCAAAATTGGCTTTGGATTCACCATTAAAGCAAAACTGAGACCTGGTTGACTTCCCCATATATGGCTGCAGGAATGTGCATTCCTAGCTGTCTCTTTTTGCCCTGGGCATGCCCACCCACATAAAGTGGGGGAGAGACCCATATGCCTTACATTTAATGATGGCCAGATTATATGGTAGAAACTACAGGGTCTAAGCCAGAGAAAATAGAAGCCTACTGTCAACACAGCCAGATAGACAGCTATTGTCTAAAATTCAGCCCAAATTAACTAATTAAGCCCCAGACTAGAAATAGCCAAACGTTGCATTTTATCTGTGTGGTGTACTAATTCATATTTATATGTTTAATTAGAAATGTCTCATTGTTTGGAATTGTTTTGCAGCCTAGCCCTACGCACAGTGATTTAGAAGGAAGTCCGAGTGAATTTAATAGGGCACCCAGGTTGCTGACTGAACTTTAGACCTTCGGTAGGTAGGAATAATTTTCACACTGGACAAACGCCTCCCCTCCCCCAATTCAATTCAAAAGCAATTGTAGGAGAGATTTATTTGACTGAAACTTGAAAAAGAAATTACTTTTTAAGCGAGGGTTGTCAACTCCGGATTGGGAAATTCCTGAAGATTTGGAACCTTGGGAGGGTGGGGTTTGGAAAAGGGAAGGACCTCAGCAGGGTATAATGTCATCGACTCCACCCGCCAAAGCAGCCATTTTCTCCAGGGGAACCCATCTCGGCAGGCTGAAGTTCAGTTGTAATTCTGGGAGATCTCCAGGACCCACCTAGAGATTGGCAACCACATTTTACTCTATGGTGAAGTCTGGCTACATCGTGCTCCTGAGAATGTCATCAGAAATGCAACAGGAACTAGAGGCCTCTCTGACCTGCTCCTATGACTACCCCTCTCCCCTCTCCTTTCCAATAGAGAGGCCTCACAGTGGGAAGCCTCGCTGCCCAGGGTGCTTGTGACAATCCCCTCAGCATCAGGACCCATGAAACATGAAGCTTCTGCACTTCCTGATGTCTACATGTTTCATGGTTCCTGCTGCCATCTGGGATGCTGCTGCCACCAGGCCAGTTCAGGTGGGAAAGTCTGTCAGCAGGTAGGAAGACTACCAATGAGATAGAATCATAGAGTTGGAAGGGACCACCAGGGTCATCTAGTCAAATCCCCTGCACAATGCAGGAAATTCACAACTACCTCCCCCACATACCCCCAGCGACCCCTACTCCATGCCCAGAAGATGGCCAAGATGCCCTCCCTCTCATGAACTGCCTAAGGTCATACAAGCACCATTGCTGACAGATGGCCATCTAGCCTCTGCTTAAAAACCTCCAAGGAAGGAGCACTTACCACCTCCTGAGGAAGCCTGTTCCACTGAGGAACCGTTCTAACCGTTAGAAAATTCTTCCTAATGTCTAGATGGAAACTCTTTTGATTTAATTTTAACCTGCTGGTTCTGGTCCGGCCTTCTGGGGCAACAAAAAACCGCTTGGCACCATCCTCTATATGACAGCCCTTTATGTACTTGAAGATGGTTATCATATCCCCTCTCAGTCTTCTCCTCTTCAGGCTAAACTGTTGGGTCTTAGATAGCGAGATTCAAGTTTCAGATCCTAACATAAACATACCCAGCTCCTTCAACCTTTCCTCATAGGACTTGGTCTCCAGACCCCTCACCATCTTTGTTGCCCTCCTCTGGACACGTTCTAGCTTGTCTACATCTTTCTTAAATTGTGGTGCCCAAAACTGAACACAATACTCTAGGTGAGGTCTAACCAGAGCAGAGTAAAGCGATACCATCACTTCACGTGATCTTTACTTCTGTTGATGCAGCCCAAGATGGCATTTGCCTTTTTAGCTACCGCATCACACTGCTAACTCATGTTCAGTGTTTGGTCTACTAAGACTCCAAGATCCTTTTCGCACTGCTCAGACAAGTCTCCCCCATCCTATAATTATGCAGCTTAATTAGCTCCCTTCCTCAATTTACTATTGCAATGACTACTGGAAACATAGCCCATTTATTGGATGACAAAAGCTTTGAAGTTACCACTCAAGTAGCCGAGTTCCTGGCCAAGGTCCTAAAGGAGGGAGAAAGAAGGAGGGGAACCCTCATTTAATTGTCTATTATAATATTTACCGATGAACTGTGTATTTATTCTTTTTTAGATCCATATCTAGCTGCTTTACATGTTTGTTTTGTTACTGTTAATGTCAATAAAGGTTCTGTTTTCTGTTTTCTGTTAATTATGCATTTGATTTTTCCTACCTAAATGCAGAACTTTACATTTATCTCTGTTGAACTGCATTTTATTGGTTTTCGCCCAATTCTCCAGCCTGTTAAGATCATCCTGTATCCTGGCTTTGTCTTCTACCATATTTGCTACCCCTCCCAATTTAGTATCATCTGCAAATTTAATAAGCATCCCCTCTATTCCTTCATCCAAATCATTTCTAAAGATATTGACCAACACAGTGCCCAGGACAGATCCCTGAGGCACTCCACTAGTCACTCCTCTCCAAGTGGATGAGGAACCATTAACAAGCACTCTTTCAACAGTGTCCAAACATCAGCAGCCTTTGGGACTAATTCATAATGGACTCAAGAGCAGATTTCCTTCAGTTCACTTTCCCCAATGCCCTTTTCCAAGTCTTGTGAACACTATTACACAAGGAAATTCAGGGTGTGATCTAGGAGATCTCCTGGAACTACAACTGCTTTCCAGACTACATAGATCCCTGGAGAAAATGGCTGCTTTGTGAACTGTATGGCATGATACCCTATAAGGTCCCTCTCCTCCCCAAACCCCACCCTCCCCAGGCTCCACCCTCAAATCTCCAGGAATTTCCCAACCCAGAGTTGACATCCCTGCTCAACACATATTCTCAATCCCAAACTAGCATTGTCAACAAGAAAGGAAATTCTGTCCAAGAAGAGATTTTGCACATATGCGAAAGGTCCTCTTCTCCTAGAGACGATCTGGAGGTCTTGGCTTGGCTCATTTCATCACCTCAGACTGAAACCTTAATTGTACCTCTGTTGGAGACCAAGACTCAGAAAGGAACCCCCCCCCCTTATGGATCGTCCCATGAAGGAGGAAGTTGAGAAAGGATAAATTATAGCCAATGTATTAATAAATTTTTCCCTTTGGAAGATGGCAAATGATATCAACCGCAGTAGCTCAATATTTCACCCACATTGAGATTGGTAAGAAATTTGTCCTGCGTTTTGTTTGGAGTTCTGAGACCATGGAGGAGCCGAGCTCATTATAGTAGGGGGTGGGGGTGGGGAGGTAAAGGAAAATACAACTGAAAGAGAAAGCTCTCATTATTCTTTGCTTTTGATCAAAACTACTAGCCGAACACACACAAAATCACCAAGTTGCATGTGCCAAAGTCAACGCCAACCAAATATTGTCTTTATGCACTGGAACGAAGCTTTGCCAATTTCCTCCTGGTTCCCCCAGTTTTCTCCACATGTCATGTTGTTCTAACCATTAAGAATGTGGCTTTCTGTTTTGTTTTAGTGTAACTTAAACCAAACCATGCAATTTCCATTTTATGCCTTTGCTGAAATGCATGGGAGAGGGACCCTATAGCGAATGCAACCTGTTATTACATGACAATTCGAAGGGGCATAGGGGAGGGAGAAGGAGTCATAATGGCATCCAGACTGTAGCCACCATGGGTGTCTCAGGAGAGTGTCATGGGGTTCTCATGAGACCAGGGACTCTACAGGTCAGACACAGCTTGCACAACCCTGTGAACAAGTGGAAAGAAGTAGGGTTGTATTTGTTTTAATGTGTGCAACCGGACACAAAATTTGCAATTCCGAAAGAACGTCTGCACAGTTCAAAAATGCAAATCAGGCAAACATTGGGTTATGTCTGTGGGTGTAAAAAAAGGTTGATAACAGGTTGAAAGGTCAAGCGAGTTCTCAAGAGTCCTCTAGAACCCCAGACTCTGATCTCGTCCCCTTGCCCATGACCATCCAGACTATCAGTGTTTCCCAACCTGTGGGTTGGGACCCACCACTGGGTTGCAAAGCACGCAGAAGTGGGTTGCAGCAAACTCTCGCTGTATCTCTGAGGCGGAGGAGGCGGGGTGGGGCAAGCCATCCAACCAACAGTTTGCAGTAAGCAAGGCTGAAGCTGCCGCTGGGCCTGGAAACCACACAGCAACCTGCTCCGTAGCCCCCCCCCCTTCATTTTTTCCTTTCTTCAGCCGCACTCTTCCCCCCACTTTCCTTTGATGGTAATACCACCTAGGTGTTTCTCAGCAGTCACTATGGTGCCTTAAAAAAAAAAAAGGCCATTGGTGAGCTGCGCCTGCTATTGCAATTGCAACGAACGGCCAAAGGAATAATATTTCCCAGGAAAGGGTGGGTGAGGTTTGTGATCAGTTAGGGAGCATTGGTGGAGGGATAGAATGATCTTCTTGCACCTTCCTCCCGTATAAGTCCATATTATTTCCCCCCAAGCCTGATTCTCACAGGCTTAAAATGCTGGCTTCATTCCCTCCCTCACCCCAGCCATTGCCAAGAGACAGATTGTGGTCTGGGACTCTGGACAGAAGGTACTGGTCTGAGCTGATGATCAGAAGAAAACAGAGGGTGTGGAGGTTTGGGCGCTATATATTTTATAAAGGATAGTTTATTATGTATTAGCAATGGAGGTAATAGTGCTTTATGTGTGATTTTGTGTTTTTCTTATATACTTTTGTTGTTGTTTTATTGTATTATGATTTTATTTTTGTTTTATTTTTTTTGTTTACTTATAAAAAGCAATAAAATATTATAAAAAAAGAAGAAGAAAACAGAGGGTGCTTCGTGTTGAGAAACAGATGTGTTTCCCAAAAGGAGAATGGCCCTCCTTAAATTAAATGGAATATGGGCGGCGGTAGGGGTAGGGGTGGGGAAATCCTTCAATTTGAAAGCAGTATTGTAAGAGAGAGGAACTTCAGGATTGGAAACTGAAGCTTTCAGCTAAACAGGGAGCAACCCAAGTAAGCCCCAACCTGTTTTCTTTGTTTTGCTTTCTCACTCTCTACTTTAGAGAAGAAGTAAATGCAGCGGGGAGGGGGGGCTCTGGCTCTGTGTGCCCAGGTGAGGCCAAATCCCCCCCGGTGTGTTTTCTCTGAAGTAAATCCCATTTAATTCAATTGGGGCTTTCTTACAAAGCAATCCTATGCCCACTTATGTGGGAGTAAGCTTGGTTCAATAAAGACACTCACTTCTGAGGAGTCGTGCATAGGATTGTGCATTCTGTGGAAGACATGCATTAATTCTTGGTGCTATTTTTTAAAATTAAATTTTAAATAACAAAGAATAAATAGATCTAATAGCATTCAAAGTTCAACAAGATCTTTTTTCTGTCTATAATTTTTATAGCTGTAACCTGCAATCAGATAGCTATGTAAGTTCAATAAATATTTCAACAAATTCAACATTAATAAGTAAATTTTAAAGTAATTTTTAAGTACAGTAAATTTTTAAAGTACATTTTTGCTTGGATAGCTTAAATTTAGGTAAAAGGTAAAGGTTCCTTGTGCAAGCATCCCGACGTTTCCTAGGCAGACTTTGTTCACGGGGTGGTTTGCCAGTGCCTTCCCCATTAAATTTAAGTAACAGTTATAAAATAGACATACTTTGAGTTATAATGCATGAAAACAATGGCAGTCCAAAACCTACAGTCCAAAATTCACATGATAACAAATCAATGGCTCACCATACCAAGTAAATTTGAACTTGTTGGTCACCATACCAAAAAAGGTTGAGAACCAATGGTCTATAGAGTGTGCATCAATGTTTCAAACATGAAGGAACTTGTCCCAGAACATGGGGAACACTTCGTGGCAATAACCCAGTCAGTCATCCATTAATTCATGGGATTGTTGTCAATGTTATGACAAGGGTAGTAACATATCACAAATAAAAGGAAAATGCGCAGGTGTGTGGTAGGTCATTTTTTCACGGAGGTTTGAAGTGGTATCACTTTTGTTTTGCCACGCTAATTTTTGATTTTTCATGACTGCCTCGAATTTGTGGAAAAAAACCGCTTCATCCCCATGTCAAGTCAAACCTGTTTTGGTCCATTCTTTCCTTTTGCTACGCGGTTTTTGGTGCAGATCTCCATGAAAAACTCCCTGGGGCCAGGTGTATTCTCCCCACCCATGCAGGCAAATTTCTCCTCCCTCCCCGGCACGCGAATGGTGATTGGACAAGGGGAGTTTTGTGCTCCGACAAGTATCGCCATTCCACCTCCGCAGAAGTCTTCCGGACGGAGATGTGTGCGTTTCCTCTTCATAGGAGTGCAGGGTGGCGCATAGCTGCTGCAGATCGCGCTCTTTGTTCTTTGGAGAGTGAGTGCCACGGCTTTGCTTGTGGGTGGGAGGTATGTTTAGGGGATCTCGCCCGGGGGACAGCCTTCCTCCAAGGCAGGACGGATCAGCATGCTGCGAAGGGAAGGGAGAGTGTTTGGCCATTAATGCATGGGAGGTTTTGCCTTGGGTTTGCCACTCTTTAGATGTACATTTCCCCATTCAAATTCTGAAAACTGCTTTGGTGGCTCATTGTTGAGTTTTGAGAATTCGGATGAGGAAAATGTGTATCCTGAGAGTGGCAAATCCAAGGCAAAACTCCCTCCCGTCACCCTTCTGAGGAGGGGCGGCCAGTCTGCTCTGCGTCTCCCTCCTCTCCCCCACCCCCATGCATCCTGTGCATCCCCAACCTGGTAAAAGAACAGAACAAAGAAACTATGGACATCTTGGGAAAGTGTGCAGATCGGCACGCTGCGAAGGGAAGGGAGAGTTTGCATCCAGAGAGCATCCAGAGAGTGGCAAATCCAAGGCAAAACTCCCCATACATTCGGTTGCATGAAAGTCGAGCAGTTTGTCTCCTAAGTGCTTGCAACCAAAGCTCGCCCCCAAGGCTGCCAGCCCTCTTGGATGGAAGTTCCTGGCACTGGATGGCCGGAGCTGTACTGGGCGGGGCACAATGATGACCGTCTGTCAAAGTCTGGGAAAGGGGGGGAGCGTGGCCAAGTATGGGGCTGGGGGGAAACGGGGAGCATGGTAAATAGAAAAAATTATATAAGGAAACAAGAGGGGACTGGTGCTTGTTTTTCTGTGCTGGGCCGTGTCTACAGAGGTGAACCACACAAGGTAATCTGCTGGGCATAGTTGGGGTGGAGTTGGGGGCGGGCATAAACAATGAGCTTATCAGAAGGGGAGGGCTTGAGCAAAGGGGCAGACCAAACCGTTGTACAATACTGCCAGCTTTGTTCCCATGAAAAACCAAAACTACTTCGGGATTGACGGGGATGATCCGCAGCCATGAAAAAAAAAATTAAATCGTTTTTTTTTTGCTCCACGTCAAGAGAAAAGCAAAATCTACCGTGAAAAGTTGGCCCTTGTGGCATGTGTTATGCAAACAGGTTACAATCACATGTCATATTTTCTTTCTTTAAAAAGCCCTGAGAAGATGATGTGGAGATCTGGAAGGAGGAGCATCTTGAGAAAAAAAAAGTTCACCCATCCTCTCTGAGAAGGGGCAGAGGATGAAGGACAATTTATTTACTTCATACCCCACCTTTCTTTTCAATGGGGACCCAAAGTGATGTACATCACTTTTCCCTCCTCTGTTTTATCCTCACAACAACTCTATGAGGTAGGTAAGGCCGACAGTTTGTGGCAGGCCCAAGGTCACCCAGCAAGCTTCCATGGCAGAGTGGGGAATCGAACCTGGAGTCTCCCACATCCTAGTTTGGCACTCTTAAGCACTACATCACACTGGCTCTCAAGAGATTACGCAAATCGAAATTATCTCTAGCAGATGGCATTGGTCTTGAAGCCCCTCCCTGCTCTTTTAACCACACCCCTTAAGCATTTCCCCTCCTACATTTTGCAGCCATTCCAGTTCCTTCAAGGAACAGATATGAAGTAATATGAGATGAGAAAGAGAAATATTTCTGTGCATGTACAGAGTATCTTTTCTTTGCCCATGAGCAACTGTAGCCCACCCACACTTAGAACTGATGATCATGGCTTTCGCTTAAGACTTAGCACCCTGGTGCCCTCTTTTTTAAAACCTTAACTACTGTCTGATACTATTTGGAGCTGACAGTCCGAACAATGTTTTAAAAAGTGGACAGTGTAAACTCCTAAAGTCCTGTCTGACTGTTCCTGCTCATTTATACAGCTTAAGAGGCTGGATGAGATCGCGACCCCCTCTCTTCTGGATTCAAACACTAGAGTTGGGTGGAGAAAGGAAGAGGTAAGAAGCCATAGTGGAGAAACATCTGAGCACCCTGCACCCACCTCCTACACATTATATACATAATTGCTAAAATAATATAGTAATATAAAATCGTATAATAGTAGAAGTATAATGCAATAATAATAATAATATAAAAATTGGCCAACTGGTATAGAGGACTTGCATAAAAGATGCTGAGTCTTTATTTTTAACTGCAATATAAGAAGCCATCATTAAGGGGGTTATTTCCACTGCTAAGAAAATAAATAGAGGGTATGGATTCTTGTGGAATGTTTCCAGTAAAAGCCATAATAGACTTCATTATTTACATTACCGCTGATACAGAGCTGGGGTACAGTATCCTATATGCTAGACTTAAGTTTTACATAGCATGTTTCATACTTTCTTCCAATCATAAGGCCGGTATAATGGTACCATACATAGGGGACATTTATGTATGGCTGTTTCCTCGCGGCCACCATGCCTCCTACTTCAGGGCTTTGCTTTGATTATACTTGCATTTGCCAACCATCAGAGGGTTGCCTCGCTCTCCCCCTGTGTTTCCAGGCATTTGGCCCACGTTTTCTGGATTCGTGTTTAACCAGCAACCAGAAAATGCGGGGGAAACGTGCAGAAAGGTGCAGGGAGAGTGAGGCAACCTCTGAGGGTCAGAAAATGCAAGCATAATCAAAGCAAAGCCCCAAAGCAGTCTGCGGGGTGACCGCGAGGAAACAGCCATGCATAAATGGCCAGGGTTGCCAACCTCCAGGTGGCGCCTGGAGATCTCCCACTATTTCAATTGATCTCCAGACTACCAAGATCCCCCTGGAGAAAAATGGCTCCTTTGGAGGGTGGACTATATGGCATTATATCCTGCTGAAACCCTTCCCCCTTCCCAACCCCCTCCCCTGGCTCCACCCCAAAAATCTCCAGGTATTTCCCAACCCAGACAACCCTAACCATACATGACAAGATAGAAGCTTTCCTGAGGTTACTTTAAAACACCTAAGAAGGGAGCGAGATGTATTTTGAAAATGTCTATGCCACCTCTCCAGAGACACAACCACTGAAAAAACAGGCCAACATAATTAAAATTACGCAATTAAAAAAGAGGCCGATGCCGTCAGCAAGTTTCAAAGTCCTGCTGTTCAGTATTCAGCGGGTGAGCTTGGATAATATGACCTCTAGGCATGCTGGGGAGCAGGAACGAACATGGCTGCTTCATCCCCACAGAGTGCCCCCACCCTAGGGTTGCCAGCCTCCAGGTGGGGACTGGAGATCTCCCAGAATGACAACTGATCTCCAGACCACAGAAATCAGTTCCTCTGGAGAAAATGGGTGCTTTGGAGGGTGGGCGGGCTCTATGGCATTATGCCATGCTGAGATCCCTTCCATCCCCAACCCGGCCCCCTTTACAGGCTCTACCTTCCAAATCTCCAGGAATTTCACAACCCAGAGTTGGCAACCCTACCTGTCTGTGAACATCCAAGCCGGGCTCCATGCCCAAATTAGTCATTTCACTGAGATTTTTATATTTATTTAGACTTTTACACTCTGCTTTTTGCCTCAACGGAGACCCAAAGCCGCTTACAACAGCGTTCTTACCTCCTCCATTTTATCCTCACTGCCAAGTAGGTGGGGCTGAGAGAAAGTGATTAGCTCAGGGTCACTCAGCGAGTTCCATGGTGAGTGGGGATTTGAACCCGAGTCTCCAAGAACCTCATCCACCACTCTGGTTCTCTAATTTCACATCTCTGGGCTAATTTTGCATTCCTGGGTAAAATTCCTACGTAAAGTAAAGCTGAATTAAGCTCCAGGAGAGCCGGTGGGGTATAGTGGATAAGAGTGTCAGACTAGTATCTGGGAGACCCAGATTCGAATCCCTGCTTGTGCCATGGAAGCTTTCTGGGTGTCCTAGGGCCAGTCACACTCTCTCAGCCTAACCTATCTCACAGGGTTGTTGTGAAGATAAAATGGAGGAGAGGAGAAGGATGTAAGCCGCTTTGGGTTCCCATTGGGGGAAAAGGCGGGGTATAAATTAATTAATTAAATAAATATAAAATAAATGTATAAAATCGGAGGCAGGGTAAAATGACCAGAAAGAAGGAGCAGGAAAGTGAAGTCTTTATTCCCAACAAGTTGACTTTGTATCCAGACCCCTTTGTTTTATGTGATCTGTCTCACCACCAACTTGCCAAAACAAAAAATAAAAAAGCAACAACTTTAAGAAGAAGAGCTGGTTTTTATATGCCGACTTTCTCTACCACTTAATCAAACTGGCTTACAATCACCTTCCCTCCCCCTCCCCACAAGAGACACCCTGTGAGGTAGGTAGGGCTGAGAGAGTGTGACTAGTCCCAGGTCACCCAGCTGGCTTCATGTGTAGGAACGGGGAAACCAACCCGGTTCACCAGATCAGAGTCCATTGCTCCAAACCACCGCTCTTAACCACTACATCACGCTGGCTCTTTTAATACCATATTAATAATTATAACAATGTTACTAACTGGCACTTTTTCACAGCAAAGGGATAGTTGCTTTTGCATTTATTATTTTAATTATGCATACTTAGAACATATATTAATTTGTTTAGAACAGTAGTCACCCAGTTCATAGGCATGCCTGGAAATATGGATACTGCTGAGGAAGATACCCGTGTGGCAGAACATTGGAGGGGACGGTCCCCTGCTCTCTCTAAATGACACTTCTGAAGGAGGTAAAGTTTTATTGATTGAGCGTATTTTTATGCTGCCCTTCTTCCTGGAAGCTCAGGACAGTGTATGTGGTTCTCCACCCTTCCAGTTTAATCTCACAACCCTGTGAGTTGCTTAGGCGGAGAGAACAGCTGGCCCAAGTTCAGCCACTAAGTTTCATGGCAAGCGGGAATTTGAACCTGGGTCTTTCCAGGCCTAGCCATACACTGCACTAGTTGTCTGGTGGTAGCCATTCCCTGTTAGTAATAGATGGTAAAAGGTGATTGCTACTTGCTGCTGTTTGTCCCTAATGTGTGGCAGTCAGGGACAGAAGCGAAACCTCTGCCGAGGCTTCATTTCTATCAATATTGATAACCATTTTTTTAATTATTAGCGCTTTTACAACATCCCATAGCAATGAGCTATTTTTTTATAACATTTGTTCAATTCAATGGGGACTCAAAGCGGCTTACAGAATTCGCCTCGCCTCCGTTTTATCCTCACAACATCCCTGTGAGGTAGGCTATGCTGAGAGAGGGTGACTGGCGCAAGATCACCCAGCGAGCTTCCGTGGCACAAGTGGGGATTTGAACCTTGGTCTTCCAGGTACTAGTCCGACACTCTTTAACCACTACACCACACTGGCTCTCTGTAACATCAGGTCTTCTGTCCCCCACTCCACCCCCCTACACACACACATCTTTTAAGTATGTTGCAGTGACAGGAATGAAACTGTGCGAAGGGAGAAAAATCTATCTGCACCATCTCAAAAACATTAATGGAGTTCTGTCTACTAGAGCTCAAACTATATACATTGCTGAGAGTTCTGTGATTCTTTCCCTTATAATTTAAAAAAAATGTCCCCCCCCCCAAAGTAGAACAACCTCTTTTTCCTCAAGTAGCAAAGTATCTCGAGCCACTCCTGTCCATTAATGTTCTTCTCCAATGAAGGCCTGACATTCTGGCAAGGAGGTCTTGCAGGGTTAGGCCAGCGGCCCCTTAAAGAGCCACAGACTAATGAGACTACTCTTATGCAAGGGAAACCCAGATTCTACAGAGGGCATTTTGCAACTGGAGTAGCTGCTTTAATGAAAATAAGCAGGGGTCCAGCAGTATCTCAAGACTAACAACGTTTTAATAAGGATTCACAAAGTAGAGTCCACTCCTTCAGATGCACCAAGCAGGCCCTTGTAGAAGGGATGGGGAAAAAAAGAAGCATACAGTAAGGTCAAGGGGCCATGAGATGCAAGAATATAGAAAAATGCTGACCTGTTTACTACAGTGCAACCCTGTCCTGAGTTACTCTAGCCTAAACCTATCGAAATCAAGTTTAGATTGGAGTGACTCCGCATAAATGCCTTTCGCCAAGCTAGTTAACCCCTTCCTGGGTGGAGAGTCCCAGTTGACTAAGCAGCTTAACGCTAGGGGAGAGTCCTCTCATTTTCGACTGAAGAAGTTGAGCTCTAGTTCCCTCAAGAACATGAGAGGGAGGGCAGGAAGGGTTGCATCAGTGCTTGGCTCTTGTGGCCCCCTCTCTTACATGCCCAGGGAAATGCCGATCGGCCACTTTGGAGTCGGGAAGCAATTTTCCTCCAGGCCAGATTGGCCAGGTATCCTGGAGGGTTTTAGTTGCCATCTTCCGGGCATGGAATAGGGTGTGTGTGTGTGTGGGGGGGGGGTTGGGTAGGTAGTTGTGAATTTCCTGCATTGTGCAGGGGGTTGGACTAGATGACCCTGGTGGTCCCTTCCAACTCTACGATTCCAAGGCCATTTATG